>NC_086178.1:68546225-69202475 GCF_023053635.1 Elgaria multicarinata webbii
AAGTTGGATGCCGATGTGTGCAGAGGCATCATAAGCGATAACAAAGGGCCGTTCGGAGGCCCTAGTGGAGGATGGACCCGGGAGTTTGTGCGCACGCGCAGCGCTCCGCCAGGCACCCACCCGCCTCTGCACGGACTGTCTCAGGGCGCAGCTTCCCGGCTTGTTCTTTCGGGCTTCTTGGTATTTCACATCCGACACAGGCCTCCTTGTGATCTCACGAAGCAGGCCCGCCACGTCTGATGCGTATATTTCGCCATTGTCACGCTGGTCCTAAATACAATGGCACGGAGTACGCTGTATTAATGTCAGTGGAACGTGCTTCCTAGGCCAGGCCCGCACTGTACATCTCCTTGCTTGCTACCCTGGGCCTTGTGTGACCTGTTGCCTAATTTGCGGTTTACCGATCACTTTGGGAGATCAGGTCTATGGCCAGGGTGGTCCCCATTTAGTAGCACAAAAGTGCACCTCTGCTGCTGGGGGACGGGGTGGGGGTAGCGGAACAACAACAGTTCACAACCGAGTGGGTTGTTTGGCTGCGGTTTGGTTCTCATTCCGATTCCGGCTTAATTTGGGTGTGCATTGTGACGTGTCTTAATTTGGGTGTGCATTGATGACGTGTCTGAGTCCGAAGTTGAAAGGACCTGATAAGGCTATGACTAGGTAAGCCGCATTTATTTAGAAGTAAATAAATGGCCCGAAGGCCCATGCACATTATCAGTAAGCCCGTTCGGACTTGGTGAGATTTACTTCCAAATCAACATGCCTAGGATCAGGCCATTGCAATAATAATAATAATAATAATAATAATAATAATAATAATAATAATAATAATAATAATAATAATGGGCACTTCCCATGAAAATGTATTTAGGTGCTGACGGTGTAAATGGTAGCTGATCCTTTGGCCATACCCTTTGTATGTAGCCATCGTTAGGCTTTGCAACTTCTCTTGTGCTTTGTGACTTGTTTGGAGGTGATTTGACTCCGGATCCTAAGTGGTGTGTGTGAACGTGGCTTTCCCACACTCCAATCCCTCGGTAGGTTTATTGGGGGAGTCAGTCCTACTTTGTTCAACTGGGGGCGGGGCTTACTCCCAAGTAAGCGTGCCTAAGAGGCCATCCTCCTCTAGGCACTGGTAGGGTTCGTTCTCTGAGCCGCAACTCCGGGCGGACTTTGCCACTCAGGCCGAGCGTGGCGGCAGCGAAGGCGCTTTGCGATCAGCCCAAAGAGCAGCGTTTAGGCGTGAGGTTAGGAAACGAGACGGCGAACTCCGCGCCGCTCCTCCTCCTCCCGCGACCCATGGATAGCGCCGCTGCTCTCCCCAGCCCTCGCTCGCTCGCTACGCTTTCCCCTCCAGTGTTTCATAACTACTTAGGGCTAATAATATATCAATTGATTTACTTCTCCAAATAGCCCCCGCTGCGCCGTGGAAGTCGGAGTTTAGAGAACCTAGTGACCCTTAGCACTAACCTTGCTCCTTGCCAGGACTTGTCCTGCTAGGACGCTCTTAGCTATTAAGGCCATTGGGAAAGGGGGGGGGGTGAGGAATGAAAGTGTGAGAGAAGGAGAAGCAGCACTTGAAAGCCAAAGGTCTGATTAATCTGCGGCGCTTGGCTTTTAATTGGCCTTTTGTGCTTAGCTCCCGGGCCAGGGAAGCGAAATGTCAAACAGCATAGAGGGAATCCCTCCCCCCCCCGATACTAAACCGACCCCCCCCGTCCTTTCACTCCAGATTTTGCGAATGAACTAATTCACCTTTTAGGTTGCTCCGGATTCCAGTTAACTGGTTCGGGAGTTCTTCCAGTGCTTCCCAGTTTGTTAGAATCTCTCCCCTCCGAGACATAGGCGGTAAAGTCCTTCGAGTTCAAAATACTAGAACCCGGGGTCATCCCACGAAGCTGATTTGTGGGAGATTCAGGACACTCAAAAGGAAGTACTTCTTCACACAGCGCATAGTTAAACTGTGGAATTCGCTACTACAAGATTTAGTGATGGCCACCAATTTGGATGGCTTTAAAAGGGGTGTGTGGATGAATTCCCGGAGGAGGCGGCTATCAATGGCTACTACTAGCCCTCATGGTTACGTGCTACCTCCCGTATCCGAGGCAGTAAGCCTGTGTGCACCAGTTGCTGGGGAACACGGGTGGGAGGGTGTTGCACTCATGTTCTGCTTGTGGGTTTCCTGTGACAGCTGGTTGGCCGCTGTGTGAACAGAGTGATGGACTAGATGGACCCTCGGTCTGATCCAGCAGGGCTCTTCTTCTGCTCTTATCAGTGAAATCGGGGGTGCCAATCTCATGTGCTTTGGTCTAAATGCCCTCATGACTCCAGGTCTACCCTCTTCCATATTTATTTATTTATTACATTTTTATACCACCCAATAGCCGAAGCTCTCTGGGCGGTTCACAAAATCTTAAACACATTTACTTTTTGTTTGTTCAGTGTACAGAACTATGTGCAGTGCAGCCCTTTATTCAGAAGTAAAGTCCCCTTTTCAAGGGGACCATAATATCTTTTGCCAAGCCCCGCTTCCCAAGCTGGCTTTCTTGCAAAGAAGTTCCGCTGAAATCAACAGGGCCTTTCCCCCAAGCAAATACGTCCCAGAAAGCATAAATATTCCTAAAGCCTCGATCCGCAAATCGCTTAAACCGAAGTGCTTAGATTTCATAAGCCGATTGTCACAGTGCTAATCAAAGGCACTTGCTTCGGAGTCTTAAACCGGATTCGTATCGTGTTGTTGAAAATCCTACTGATTTCACCCTACAAATTAGCAAGTGGGTTGGGGAAGGATTGTAGAAGCCAGCCGCTCTCCCACTTCGCCCCCGAAGTAAACAAAAGCTGCGGATTTACCTCGATTTCTGTTGAAAGTAAATCTACATAGTGTATTTGAAAAATAAGTTGCGCTGGCATGGACGGGTTATATAGCTGGAGTCAGGGAAAGGAATGGACATGAAATCTAACAGACTTGCGTCTCTAAGAGGCAATCCTATACACGTTTAGACAGAAAAAAAGTCCTACAACTCCCAGCATTCCCAGCTGGCTGGGAAATGCTGGAAGCTGTAGGACTTTTTTCGGTTTAAACATGCATAGGATTGTGCTTTAAGTAGATATGTTTCGGATCTCCGTGCAAACTCTCTTCTGCTTACCTGGGTGCTGCCGGCCACCCTGGAAAATTCTAACCTCCAGTGAGGAGGAGCGAGTGTCAACGAGGCGGCTGTCATCTGACGCCTCGCCTGAATTCAATACGCCGGCAGGTGCCTGGCTGACCCGTGAGCTCACAAAAAGCCTTTTCTTTTCCAAATAAACACGGCTTGGGCAAGTCTCTGGCCGGTGAGAGCCTCATGCAGCCTATCCACAACACCTGATGTGCATTTGGACACTTGGGAAGGAGGGGACCCTGCGGATTCAGGGACTTTTCTGCCACCCACTCGAGGACACCTTCTCGGTTCTATCCATATGTGGAAGAACATCCCTCCCCCGCCCCGCCCAATCCATGATCGCTTTCTTTGGAAGTATTAAAATAGTGTGAACATTAATTAGGTTCTGATCCGTATATTTCAACCGCGCTAAGCAGGATGTCTCTCACTGAGCCCCGTAAATTCGTTCCACTATGGGACTTCCTTCCCTGGCATAGAACGCTCTTCCTCACTTATAACAGCAAAGACTTTCCTGCACACACAGATCTGTTGTTCTTCCTTGTCACCTTTTCTCTTTTTTGGCCAGTAGTAGCGCTACTGTGAGAATCGCGTTTTCATTCATTCTCTTACGCACTCCTTCATTCGGATTTACTTTCTCACCCAGTCACTACAAACTCGACCAGACAGCTTGCAGGTATCGATCTCTTCATTTCTGCCAGCCCTCCTTGTATCCTGCATCCCTAGGGCTAGAGGCGGCCGAATTACACAGATCCTCCTCCCCCATCACCTGGGCTGCATCTTTAAAATGGTCCCCTTCGCCTCGCCTCGCGTGGATATAAATACCCCGGATGGAGAGGTCTTATCCTTGATCTCCACTGCAATGCGTTTGTTGGAGCAGTTTCAGCAGCTGTCAGGTTGCCCCGAAGAGCCCGTTTCGGGGTGACCATCCCCAGTTTTCCCCTCCCTGTCTTCCCCTCCCTGCAGGGGAAAAGCCGGCTAATATTTATAGCTCAGCTCTCCATTACACTTGGCTGGACCTGACGTCAAGAAGGAAAACACACACACACACACACACACACACACACACACACCCCAACCAGACAACACTTGATCCAGCCTTCTTCTGAAACTGATCTTGAAATGAGAGAACAGACTCTACACAATTCCCATGGCCTTGACATAAGGTACAGCGATAAATATACACCACTAATGAGCAATTACCATATAATCACCTTCCAATTAGTTCGCATAATGATGAATTAAACATTCTAGCCGGCTGGATTAGGTTTCTTACTTTGTATATTATTTACGAAGGCTAGCTTCTGCCTAGCACCAAATATCAAATTAAATAGGGAATTTTCAGTTGCGGGTTATTATACATTCAGATCATGTCCTCCTTTGGGTTTAATAACAATAACAACAACAATAATAATTTACTTGTTGTTTTTGTTCTTGTTGTTGTTACTACTACTAGCTTAGGGACATATACTAAAAGGTATTGACCACTACATTCCTCTGCCTTTTCCTTTTTTCTTTAGAGAGGGGCGGGGGTAGAGAGAGAGAGACTGACTCTTCCATACTATCGAGCTTAATCCAGCAAGAACTACTTATTTATTTTCATGGCATTTGAGAAAGAGAAGTGGCCAATGATCTATGCACCATAAGACACAAATATCTTCCAGGTTTCTTACACCATCCCACCCTGTGCGCTGTTATTTATTTTTATTGAAAAGCAGCATTATTCAACATCAAAGGCTGGTGGAGGTACAAGGCCCCCCCTCTGCCCCCCTCCCGGAATGTGTGCGTGTTTTTCTTCTTCCTCCTCCTCCAGGAGTACAATGAAAGATCGACGAAGTCCCTTTGAAATGGGAAGGATCAAGGGGCTTCTAAACGTCTTAATGGTTATTCTGCTGCCCAATTTGTCCCTGTGCCTTTAAGGAGCGGGATTCAGGTAGCAGGAGTCTAGTGGCTGCTGCTGGTTACCCATTGGCTTCGAAATTTAGGGAAGGGGGGAATATTCTCTTCTTTTCGTCTCTTTAGTCAGTCCGGAATGTCTCTCTTTTCTGAGGGTTGCTTTTTGTTTCATTCCTGGAGGAGGAGGGGTGTGTGTGTGGGTTCTAAATAAACCAGACTTCTTTAGCTTGAGGAAAGAGAGAGGCCAAAGTGCTCCTTCTGATGGCATTTGGAAGTGTATTCTCCATGGGAAAACTCGCCTACCCTGTCCCAACGGGGAGCGATTGTTTAAACACCTGAGGCAGAAGGCGCGGGGCTCTGAGAACCGGTCTAGGGAGCCAAGCGAAGGAATTGTACGGCCGTCGGGGTGGGAGGCAAAATACAATAGGGGATTCGGATTGAGATTCGAATCCCGGTTCCCAGTGGAACAAACGGGTTCGGCCCAGCCAAAGGGAAGCTGCTTTAAACTCCCTTCCATTTCACTGGGGAGCTGTAAGACCGCCCTCCTATGCAGGGCTACTGGCTAAAGGCATGTAGGATAGGAAAGGTGGGGTGGAAAGAAATGATTCGCTCCTACTTCTTGAGAGTTTCCTGCTGTTCATTGGTTTTAATGACGACCTTTAATGTGCTTTTCATTAGTCATTGGTCTGTAAAGGAAACTTCTCCCTTCTCCGTCCCCCTCCGCAGTAAAAGGGTTTACAACCTGGTTGTCAAATGAGACCAGGCAAATATTGGGCACTAAAAAAACTCCTTCAGATCTAACCTCCCTCCCATGCTTTCCCCCTCCCAATATGGATCTCATACTTTCTATCACATTGAAGATTATCTCCTCAGATATTCCAAACCAACCAACCAACCACGCTGCTCCTCTAAGGTGCTGCAACCCTAAAAACTGGTTTACTCGGAAGTAAGTGCTGCTAAATTAGAGTGGGATTTACCCTCAGGAAAGTGTGCAAAGCAGTCTCACCACACACACAGCCCCCCCCCCCCCGGCAAGCCCGAGAAAAGGCTGCTGCGGGTACAAAAAGAATTTATATTGATGATACCTAAAAACCACAACACAGAAATGCCCGAGCCATCGTGAACTGTTTTGAGTTCAACTGTAGCACAAATATTGAGGAGCAATATACGGCTCAAAATATTGCAAGATAATATTTAGGGCAAAAATAAACGTCACACAGGTGTGGGACTGAAGGGAGTGTGTGTGGGGGGGGGGAGGCGAAGGGTTAAGACTGTTTACAAGATGACTTCAGCACGTGTTTATTCGGAAAGTGACGTCAAAAGGGAGTTGGGCTAGGTGATCTCAGAGTTCCCTTCCAACTCTGTTAAAAGGAGCTGGCTGCCTAGTAAGTAGGTTTAGGACTCATTGCATTTGGAAAGTTCTGGTGAAGTTGCTGAGAGAGATGGCCAAGTGATAGGGATAGGGTCAGAAAACCGCCGCCATAGGCAAGAAGCAGATCGCTGCTTCTTTTGCTCTTTCAGAAAAGAAAAGTGGGGGTGGGGAGGCGGCGGCGGCGGCAAGGGAATCCTCCACTGAAAAAAAGATCCCAAAGCCTCCATAAGAGAATCCCTAGGCTTGGGATTCGCAAAAACGTTACAGAGTAGTGGGCAAGCTTTCTCGCTGACCACTGCTTTTCAGGCTGGGTGTTGAGGGGAAAAACTTGGGAGGGAGAGAAACCTGGGCGTGCTGTTGGAATCGAAAAGGCTGCATTTGGGAACAGTTCTGATGGACCTGTTGCAGGAGGCGACGAGGAGCAGAGCAACGGATCGCAGCCTCAACGCATTGGCACTCCGGGCAGTGAGTCCCACTGATTTTCAGGGGTTTTACTCCCAAGTAGGTACACCTAGAATCGGTCTTCCCTCTGTTGAGGAATGGAGGGAGAGACTGAGAAAAAATAATACTTCCATGCGGGTAAATGCGCTTAGGAGCTAGCACACTTGCTCGGAAGTAAACTCGGAAGTATATATGAGATAAATAGCAGAACCTTATTATGCCTGTCTACTTGGAGTGAAGTCCCACTTCTTTCACTAGGACTTTCTCGTGTGTAAATGGGTATAACCTAGGTTACCGGTTTATTTGAAGGTAACGACCCAGTTGCACATCTGCTTTGAACATGCCATTGCGAACCTGAATGACGCGCGGGGTGGGTACTCGCTTCGCGAAAGGGGAGTTGTCTACATTACATGAGGAGTCGGTGTGTGTGTGTTTACACATGCTTGATTCACCAGAGAAGGCAGGAGTTTCCAAACCATCTTGGGAGTCTTGCTCTCATTCATAGTTCGAATATTATTTCAGCAAACTTTTTGGGTGGGTGGGGGCTTTGTTTAGAAAGCAAAACAGCAAGACTTGACTTTCTTCCTAGAAAACGGGGGAAAGAGGTGTGTGTGGGGGACGGCGGCGGCGGAGGATACGGGTCTGCTTATTATTCTAGCTTGTATTTGATCGCAATGGGTGCCCGAGCCAGAGAATTCGTGATGACTCTGAAGAGCGAGAGATTCCCAGATAAAATTCCCCGGCGAGTTTCATTCATAATCTCGCTAATAGCTGTTATTTTACTTGGCAGGTTGGTGTTCCTTACTCTTGCGGCCGAAATTCAACCCGAACGGCAAACTTTTCCTCTGAAAGGTTGTTTTGGTCATATCCGGTGGGAAAAATAATCTCCTCCGCCAGAAAACGTTTAAGAAGAATTGAGTCCTGCATTCTCTCACTCCTGTTTTCTTTTTTCTTTCCCCCCTCTTCTGTGCAGCCCGATCCTGTGCATGTTTGGAAATAAGCTGACGCTGTGACGAATAGGGCTTACTTCTAAATCAACGGGCATTGACTTGCATGCCTGCGTGTATATGTAAAGGTTGGATTCATGCCCTTATATTTTAAACACTGATCTCTCCCCACGCACAAACAGACAAGTCTTTATTTACCTTTTCACGCTGATGCGGATATCAGCACCATTTGAACGCAGTGCGATTTATGACGGAGTAAACTTGCAAAGGATTGAGCTCAGTACATTGGAATCCTAAACTACAATCGTTAGACATCTGCTTATTCGGGATTGAGTCCTACTTTCCTAAACATTGAGATGGATAGGGCTGCTATCTTTGGTGGATCTAGATGGGCGTTACCTCTACCAAGTCCTAAACAGTCTTAGGAAGGTGTAAGTTTAAAAAACAAAAGGAAATGAGACATTTGCTTGAAAGCTACTGGTCCAGGACAACAGGTTACGGCTGCAATTGAATTCGTGTTCACACACACACACACACACACACGTAAAACGGTGCAAGAATAACTTGCAGAATACCTGTTCAGATGGACTATTTGGGATTTCAGGGCAGAATCACGTGTTAGTTGAATCCTGACGTTTACAAGGGGTCTTGGGGATTGCATTCTCCGGATCAAATCAGCCCTTGTTTTGGATTAAGCATTAAATAAACTGAGAGGCTCAGAGAGCCTTCTTTCTCTTACGGGTTTTGAGTAAAGTAAGTCCAGTTCGGCATTAGGAGCCTCAAAATGTTGCTCAGTTCTCATCGGGCAAGTCGAATTGTTCCTATTCTTTGATTTTACAGAAAGAGGGGGCAGAGATCGTAGATGGTGCTCTCCAGGTGTGTTGACTTCAACTCCCATCATCCCCAGTCAGCATCGTCAATGATGGGGGGTTGCTGTTCAGCACATCCTGGAAGGGCAGCAGGATGGGGGAAGGTTAAGAGAAGTCGAGAGGGCATTGATCAACTTAATGTTTCCGAAGCAACCTCGTCAGGCGGGGACTGTTTGAGTTGTGCGGCCCCAGGCAGAACCCGCGTTAGGATCCAATCCCAATACAGGTGGTTAAACGACACCCCACCCCACCCCCAACTCCCCTCTTGGTGACTGGTCTCTTCCCTATTGATTTTGGATTGTTTATAATATGGAAGACTCGGATTCCAGGACTGAAACCTCCCTTCACGTGTCAGGTGTTGAGCTCGCAAGCCTTTCCCAATCTCCAAATTCCTCACCTGCGTGATTCCTAAGGCGCTCGGGTGCATTTTGAAAAGCCTTCCCCAATCTGGTGCCCTCCAGATATGTAGGATTACAACTCCTATCATCTACATCCAGCACAGGCCATGCTGGCTGAGGATAGTGGGAATTGTAGTCTGGCACATCTGGAGGGCACCAGATTGGGAAGGACTGATTTTGCGCATAGCCAGGCTGTTTTAGGACTTGTCCCCTTTAAGTGAAATGGAAGACAACAAAATAAGGTATATAACAAGAGCCATGCTGCATCAAACCAAGGTTCCATTTAGTCCAGCATTCCGTTCACACAGTGGCCAAACAGCTGTCGACCAGGGACCAACAAAGCAGGACACGTTGCAGCAGCACCCTCCCACCCATGTTCCCCAGCAACTGGTGCATATAGGCTTAGTGACTGGGATATTGGAGGTACCGCATAGCCATCAGGACTAATAGCCATTGATAGCCTTCTTCTCCATGAATAGGTAGATTAAACAGAACAAGTACCACCCTCTGGTTCTGCACTAAAAGTCACTAACCACCAGAATCTGAATCGTCCCTTAACCCGAGGACCTTCATTATCTGTATAGAAGCAGAGCTGACAGAAGTCACCATATTTAGTGGTCATCTGCATGCACCCATGTCCACGTGTTTAGCTTGGTGTTCCTGTGCGGTTGACCTCGATTAAAGCCAAGTACTCTGCTCTCACTTGTGTGTGGGAAGATCACATCACTCTAGAGCACTTTTCAGCCTACAAAGTCCAAGCACTATCTCGCAATCCTCCCATCAGGTCGTCAATTTGCGCATAACGCTACTTACTGACCTACTTGGCAGGATGGTTGCCGCAGTACGGATTTCTGAGATAATTACGTGGAATGCTTTCGATCACTCGCAAGCGCTAACAGCCTTCTCTGACCTGTGTTGAACTACAACAAGCGTGGCTGGTTGGGGATGATGGGATTTGTAGTCCAAGGGATCCAGAGGGCACAGGTTGAGGAGGGCGATGCTATGATAAGAAAGGATGAATGTTACTGTTAGGATCACAATGCGCTTTACTCGGTGTCGTGTGTGCGTGCGTGTGCGTGTGCGTGTGGGGCGGTTCTTGAATATTTCCACTTTACAGTTGGGAAACTGAGGCTGAGAGACAGTGTCTTGCACTAGGTCCAAGCGAGGTGCCAGAAGGGTCGTGGCTGAAATGGCAGGCACTCTGCGCACGGCCGAAAGCATAACCCTCCCAACGAATGAATGTTTGGCTGAGCAGAGGCCACGTTTTTCTGCGTAGCTCCATCTCGTCAAAAGCACGTGGCACATTTCGAATTTCTCAGGGTGATGCGAAGATCGTGCAGCTGCGCCCCCTGTGGGCTGATCAGTAACCCACTTGGAATGATCTAAAGCTGGTTGCGTTTCGCCTGGCCACAATTTTTGTCCATCAAGCAAGTCCCGCTGTTAAGGTGCAATCCTATGCATGTTTAGACAGAAAGAAAGTTCTCCAACTTCCAGCATTTCTCAGCCAGTCTAATCATGCTTAGGATTGTGCCCTTAAAGGCATTTCTTGTCTCAAGTGGTGCCATAAGAGCAGGATTTCTGGGCAGAAGTCCAGGGGCCCACTGGGCAGAATGAGGTTCCCCCAACCGCAGCAGGGCTCCGTATTACCATCTAAAGAGGGGGCGGGGCGCAAGACCATTAGTCCAAAGTCCAAAATTCTTTAACTCCACTAACTGGTTGTTCCTCCTACTTAAAGCAACACTACTCAACCCAATCCCTTCTTTGCCACAACTCTGCTCTGCCATCCCTTGGGATACTGGACGCGTTTCGTCCTCCTGCCATCAACTTGTTCTTTGCTCTAAGGTAAACCAGACAGACACTCACGTGCTCCCGCGCCACCGCCGCCGCCCCTCCGACAAATCTGGTCACTTTAAAGGTTCGCAGCACACAGAGGTACAGCATACCAAAAAGAAAGAATGAAACCGTTTTCCTCACCAGTCTAATCATGAGAGTCTCTGGGATCTTAGAAACCGGGGGGGGGGGGGGGCGGGGGGGATCGCGCTATTTAAGACCAAATATTCATCCGCAGACCCCTTCTTCTCCTTTTCCAGCTGAACAGAGAGAAATAAGTCGTGTGTTATCATTCTTGCAAAACAAGTCTTTAAAATCTGACTCTACTAAGAAATGAAGAAAAAAAGCCCAGTAGGAAATATTGCAGTTCTTTAATTAGAGATGCGTGCTTAAATAATAAGTCAGTTTTCCTTCCAAATTCCTGCTTACATTCAGACTGTGTTTGGGCTTATAGGAGAGAGGTGACTCGCTGATTTACAAAAGCGCCTGCGCCAGAATACAGAGTTTTGCCTATAGAAGACCACTAAAGACAGAGCTGAAGCACTTGTTGCTTTGCCGCATCCAGAGAAAACCGTGGTTTAATCCGAGGCAGGGCTAATCAGGTCACAGAGTCCTCGCTGCAACATCAGAAAGTGTAAATAAAGATTGTTTCTTGAGCATGTGCAGAGTATTTCTTCCTAACATTTGAACAACCATACCAATAATTAAAGATAAGGCATTTTAGGATTTAATCTCACCAGGTAGCCGAACCCTTTTCATGTTTACTCAAGAGTAGGTCCTACTGAATTCAGGACGTCCTTATTCCTAAGTAAGTGGATTTAGTCCATGGCTGAACTGGAGAACATGCCTCTGAGTATGTACAGAGGATCTCTTACCTAGTAGCTAGACCCCACCGTTAATAACATGAGATTAAGGGGCAGGGCCGTCAGAGTCCAAGATGAGATTTATAGGTGGTCTTGAGACCAGGAGGCACTTGGCTTTTCAGGAACCATCCAGCTATGAGACAGTTCAAACTTAAGAATCCAGGATTTGGTCAAGAGACAACTTTCTCCTCAGGCTCTTTATGGACTCCTTGAGATCTAAAGTACCTAAGGCTTACCTGTGAGTAAGCATGATTGAACTCCAAGAGGGAGTGTGTACTCCTGACTAGACATGCATAGGATTTCACTTTAAGTGATTTTGTGCATTAATATTTAGAAGAGGTGGAATTAATAAGAGGAAATGAGCTATGCAACTGATATTTTTAAACTGGTGGAAGTCTATATTTATATTGGGCGTCAGGAAGACTTCATAATAAAACTAATTTGAAACTGGATCACCACAGTATTTATAACGGCATGCTTTCTCTTACACCAGCGGTCTCACAAACACTCTGGCACACCATTTATGTCTGAAGTTAACCCATCCATAGCAGTATGGGTGGCCAGGTGCAAAAGAAGATGAGGTTCCTGCACCTTTAATTGTTGTGCAAGAAAGGGGATTTATAGCTGGATACCCTACCTAGCAGTATAGTTACCCTAGAGTAAAATGTGGAAGAAAATGCATGTGTTGCATGCTTTGAGAGGAGTGTGCCTGATAAAGCAGGAACAAACATTTTGAAGTAAATCAGTCAACCAGCCATCTGCCTTTACAGGGCAGTCCAAACAATGTTTTCTCAGAAATCAGTCTCACTGGAGTCAATGGGACTTACTACCTAGTCAGAATACTTAGGATTGCAGTAGGGTATCCTAAACTAGCGCCCCAATCCCAAAACCTGGATCCCACCCAAGGCACCCTAATGGGGATTGAGCTAGAAGGTCTTCTAACTCTATGATTCAAGGGGACCTATTTTCGAATAAAAGATTTTGACTTTAAACCACTACTTTGGTAAATTTAGTTGAAATCAATGGGGTCATCCTCTACCAATGATGTTGAGGACCACAGAAGCAAGTCCCATTGAATTCTATGGTGCTGACTTCCAAGTAAGTGTGTTTTGGATTTCAGCCTGGGGGCGCAATTCTATGCTGGTTTGGACGGGGAAAAAGGTCCTACAACTCCCAGCATTCCTCAGACATTAAAGTCCACCAGATGTCACCCCCAAACTCATGACTTCATATAGGAAAAATCTGTCCCATTGATTTTACTTGGACATCCATTCATGTAACAGTGCAATCCTATCTATGCATGTCTATTCAGAAGCAAATCCTATGAAGTTTAATGGGGCAGTCTCAAGAAAGTGATCATAGGATTGCAGCATGGGATTGGAATATGATGTTGTCACTGAGTTCAATGGGACTCAGCAGTAGAACATAGCTGGAAATATGATCCTGTCATTCAGTGGAGGCTGAAGGCTCCAATTTTGGTGGGGCTATGAATCCTTTGGGTTTGAGTCAGAACCAGCTAGAACTCTAAAGGAGCTATCCATGATGCTGAACCCATTTTTGAGGATAGTGTTAAGTACTTTGGATAGGTCCTTTAGAGTTCTATGAAACTCAAAAGGATTCCTAGCCTCACCGAAATCAGAGCCACCAACCTTCATTCCAACTAAATTCTCATTGAAGTGCACTTTCAGTATTGTCCCTGGTGAAATTGTGTAGAGACTTGAAGGGGGAGCAGTGGAGCTGCTGATGTCTGCTGAGGGTCATGTAAGGCTTCTCCCCACCCCACCACCTACACCATGGTCTCTGGATAAACAAACTAGGATCCTGGCCTAAATCAACTTGTGGCATATGTCCCAAAGAGAGACATAAATCAGGCTGCAGATAGCTGAATGATTCAACATAAGACACATATACAAACCATCATCCTGGCTCAGAATAGGGCCTTTAGTGTGGCAGCGCTCACTGTCAAAGGGCACAATCCTATGCATGTTTTGACAGAAAAAAATCCTACTGGGAGTTGTAGGACTCTTTTTTAATCTAAACATGTGTAGGATTGCACCTAAAAACTCCCTACCATTAGAATTTAGGCAGTCACCAACCCTTCTGTATCTTTGGTATTTATGGAAAACATACCTTTTCCAACAGGCATTCCCAGAAAGGTAATCTTCTCCTTTGTATGAAGATCTATTTTTGTACATCACTTAGAAATTTAATCTTTGATTTAAGTGATTCATAAATATAATAAAATAAATAAATAGATTGCCAGGGGTATTCCTTGGTATTATTTATTAAATTTATTAAACACCTTTCTAAGAAAAAAGACTGCTGGCATCAGGATTTAGGGCAATTAATAAATCCTAGAAATAAATATAAATAAATAAATGCAGAAAGTAAGGACACTGGCCATTGACAAAAGCAGAGTGGATGACCACTCTGGAACAGTTTTAAAGGGCAGTCCTGGATGGTTCAACTTGAAATGTCCCTCTACTGCTTTATGATTCCTCAGAGAGAACTAAGCTCTTGTCAAATTAGTTCAATCTTTGGGGTGGGTGGGTGTTGGTATCATTTTGTAGTGGATGGGGGAATGGAAATCGAGCAGTATTCTGTTTACATACTCAAAGACACCTTCTTTTAATACATAATGTTATGCTATATCTGTGGCTATAGATGGGAGTCCAGCTAAATCGTCATAGCTAGGGGAGGCCTACAGCAGCAAGGCTAGCAACAGTGATCTCTCCCCACTCTCCTAACATGGGTGACTGTTGTCTTCTGTCCCACGGCAGTGACATTCCTTTGATCACTTTAAATCATTAAGTACTGCAAATTAATTGCTGACATTGGATTCAGCCCTCTGTATGCCATTCTTCAATGAGAAGGCTTGGCCTCCAACCAAACAATCCAGAGGTAGCCATGTTTATCCTGCTGGAACCAAAGAAATACCAGATCAAGGAAACACAGCTGTATTGAGGCGCAGGGAGGCTATTTGGATGGAGCATTAGCAAACCATGTTGTGTGTTTATGTGCACGCATATGTTTATGTATGTACACACGCACACATATGCGCCTGTCTGCTGAAGTGTCTCTTCCGTTCTCTCCCTTAGCCATTTCTGCTCTGGTTTGGTAAATGACTGTAATTATATGTTTCTATGAGAGACCAGGGTGGGGGTGGGTGGGAAGAAACCCAACACAAAAATTGGCGTCAAATAATTTAAAGCAGTTCAAGTAGAAGGTCTGTCAATTCTTTAAGTAAATGATCCTGTGTTTATTCAGATGTTTCTCCCCATAATTGTTGTCTGGAGGGAAAAGCTCACAGGCTAAACCCCAGTCAGTCTCCGAGGCTTAGAGGAGACGTTGATTTGGGATTGATTTATTGAAAGAGGGTGAAGATGAGAGAGAGAGAGAGAGAGAGAGAGAGAGAGAGAGAGAGAGAGGGAGGGTGGGGGAGGTGTCTTTCATTTCAAATTGGGCTTAAGCAATGCATGGGGCCTTTGCCAAAATGAAAAGGAGTGGGAGCAAGAGATCTGCTCTTCTATAGAACTGGCTCCAAACTGATCTGCCACTGATTCATTGTTTGAACAGGTTGAAAGTCTGATAATGAGGTTTTGATGAATCCTGAACAAATAGTCTTCTCTCAAACCTGATTATACTATTCATGGAAGGGTGGGGATGTGGGGCTCTGGGGACTATATGGGAGGGGGCTGCTGCAGAACTGCTGAGTCTCCCTCCCTTCAAGATGCAGGCTTTTACATTTGGGGTGGGCAGACTTTAGTCATGCAGGATCTGCTTTCGCCCCCCTACTAGAACCCCAACAGATTCACCAATTGGAGTCTGGTGCCAAAGACATATGATTGAAGAATTCTGCTCCTGAGGATTTATTTTCAGTACCAGAAGAACTGAAGGGAGCTCACAAGTCTGTCTGTCTGTCTGTCTCTGACACACACACACACACACACACACACACAGTAGGCATTCATTTTGTTCTTTCGGCTATTGTTAAGCAATCCTTGCCAATCTATTGCAAACTACCAAGAGATCTACTACTAGATCCGAGTCTGCCTTCTGCCACTCTTGTTTTACATACCCCTGTTCATCGATAAGGAGGTTGTGTCTGGTTGTTATCTCCTTAATTTGAGAGGAAATGTGCAGGTTAAATGATATAATCTGTCTGTATCTCATACCACACACTGGAATTGGGGCTCACCCAATGGAACTGATTGGCAGCAGGTTCAGGGAAGATAAAAGGAAATTCATCTTTGCAGGATCTATAATTAACATATGGAATTTGCTGTCATCAGATGTGGCAGTGGTGGCCTCTGATTTAGATGACTTCAAGGCGCAATCCTATGCATGCTTAGATAGAAAAAAGTCTCTCAACTCTTCCCCCCCCCCTGTCTAAACATGCACAGGATTGTGCCTTTAAAGGGGAATTAGACATGTTCATGGAGGAGAGGTCTTTCAAAGGGTTGTTGGAGGATTTTTTGGGCCATGACAACTAAATGGAGGCAGTGTAGCAGCACAACTGGTGGAACTATAGAGCAGTGCCATCTCCTCCAGACAGTTCCTCACTGTCAAGCTTTAAACTTAAAGCTGGTGTACTTGTACCTGTGCTGTCCTATACATGCATTGGCTGGCCTGGTCCAACCATTAGACAGGGTGAGGTGGCTGCCTCAGGCAGCAGCTTGTTTATTATTAGTTTAAAATATCATTGGGTTAGATTCAGGTTTAGTCATATTTAGAGTCGACCCATTGATTTTAATGGGGCTATTTGAAGTGTGACTAAGGCCCTTTCTACACCTAAGGATTATCCCAGGAAAATGGAGGGATCATCCCTGCCTGCTCCCGGGATCCCCTGTGTGTCATTTGGATGCACAGGGATGATCCCGGGACGATCTCGGGGAAAATGGCAGGTGTAGGAATGGCCTAAGTCTGCATTCAAGCTATTGTGTGTGAGTGTCTGTCTGTGTGTATCTGCCAGGAAGTAGGAGAGATGCTTGTGGGATTTTCTGACCCTGGTGCCAGAATAGCATAGCTGGTCTTGGGTACTATATGTAAGTGTATATGTGGGATGTGTTGCTCTGTCTCAGGCAGCAAAACGTCTTGGGTCAGTCCAGTTTGTTGGAGCTGAGGGAACCGATACAGACCCTGTTCAGAAGGCACCTTCAACCATGGTGGTTAAGGGTCTTTTGTTAACAAAGAAGCCCTAACAGGGCCACACTCTCTTGCTGTGTGACATGTTACTCCAATTTCTGTGATTCTTCATCATTTTAGGGGTATATTACATAGTATGCAGTGTGTATAACTGTACGTCAAGAGATAACAGGTGAAGGTCCATCCCCCATACAGTTCATACACAGGGTAAACTCAGGGTAAACCCAGTGGAAGTCAGTGGAACTTACTTTCAAGTAAATGTGCATGCCCACAAAGAAGTTAACTCCACTGAGTTCAATTGGGTTTATTCCTAGAACCACTTACCCAGGAGTAAGTCCCATTGGACTGAATGGGACTTACTTATGAGTAGGCATGTACAGGATTGCATTGTCAGTATACTAAATAGACCATTGTGAAGCATATGTAAGGGTGCACCATTTACCATATCACAATGTGCTGTCTGTCTAAGAATTTTAGTTAAATTGGAAAATTCTGAAGGCAGATGTGTGGGCCTGTTCCTCCGTTACAGCATCTTTCCCCAAATTGGCCAGAAATGAAAGATTTGATGCTGTTCCTCCTTTCTTATAAAGTGTCTCATTAATTCATGCCTGACCTTACGCAGGGAAAAGTGACTGCCTGGATGAGAAGATGTGCACATCAGTTGGATCCCTCATTTTCTCAACGTTCATGTCTGCATAAGGTACAAATAAACAGAAAGAGCTCAGCACCATTCCTTTTTCACCATTACTTGGGAAGATTACTTTCCATTCAGAAGGAGTACCAGCCACTGAAATGTAGGGCAGAGTGGAGGCATCTCAGTGGTTCATTTTGGAGACCGCATAAGAAGAATGCAAAGACCACAAAATATTTGAAAACATTTTTTTCCAGGCAGGTTCAAGAATCAAGGAGGCCTAAAAGACCATTAGTGCAATCGAGTTTCTATCCAATGGAAAGAGATGGAAACATGAATCTTGTAATTCTTGTTCATTTCAGTCTATATCATCATTGATGTCCCTTGATTTTTTTTAATGGGTACGGATCCAAGGAATGTTATAAACAGCAATAACAGAAAAGACACAGAAATCCCCCAGAGATTCTCAAGTTTCTGATGGGCATAAATGTTCTGGAGCCCATTCCTTATTTATATTTACCATCTGTATTCATTCTTGGCATGGAAGGATCTGTCAGTTTCACTTTTGCCCACATTTGATTGTCTGTTTGTTTGTTTTAAATCTCAGCTTCTTTCCATTCCATTTATGAAGAACTTTGTAAACTTTGATAAATTCTTATTAAAAAAATCATCAGAACCGAACAAAATTCTCACCATTTGTAATCCATTCCTAGGCTTTCTTTCATCCACTGCATGCACTGGATGATGTTGCCTATGTAAACTCAGGCTGCTGTGTCCACATGATACTTTAATCAAGTGTCAAAATTGATTAAAGAGAGCTTCGGCTATGGAGCGGTATATAAATATAATAAATAAATAAATAAATAAATAAATAAATAAATAAATAAATTTCTTGTGGGTGCAGGAACTCTGATTCACATTGGGAGCCCTTTTCCTTACAGGACCTTACCCATTCATTGCACATCTTTGACATAACACAGAGCTGCCTTCTTTATTGAAACAGAGGGGGAATCCCAGGCATGTAAAGAGGGCTTACATAGGGCCTGTTTAGACAACATGCTAAGCCATGGTTAGGCTGCTAGCCTTTTGCAGCAAATGGTTAGTGAGCATGTTGAAACCATGGTTATGTAGCCACCATGGTCAGGAATGGTTCACATGACATGCTACGTCATGGTTCATATGACACAGTAAGCCATAATGTTTAGCTCAAAATGTTTAACCACGGTGGTTTAGTGTGTCATCTGAACCGGGTCACAGTGATTTCGATTGGGTAATAGTCTCTAATGGCCAAACTCAACATGATGTGTCAATGAAAGGCATTTAATTTTGGCACTTAATTTTTAGGTTTTTAAGAAAATGTAGATGGCACCAGTTGGGGGCACTGGCTGATAATTATCATGATCCCAGTGGGTGGAGTGGGGGAATTTAACCATTTCCTTCCTGGCTTTTTCCTGGGAAAGGGTTAAATTTCCCCTCCATGCCTGCTGGGATCATGATAATTATGATCTCCTCCCTCACCAGCTGATGCTATTGACCTGCAAATTAAATACAATAACACAAAAGCAATAAACAAGGTATTCAAAATGTAGAGAAGAAGCTAAAGATTAGAGATATGATGTTTGGAGGGGGGAGAACCAAATATATCACACTCAATTTTGCCCCAAAAATTCCTGGAAAGAAAGACCTGCCTCCCACCCATTTTTCTGCACCCCCCTCCAGGCCTTCACATCCCTACTAAAGACATTGTTCAGCTGAGTGCCATTTGGTCTGGGTCTGGACCTGCCTGGAGAGATTTTTGGGAAGATGGATGCTAGACTAGATGGATGTGTGGTCTGATCCTCCAAGGGTTTTCTTATGTCCAGTTGTTTGTTCCATGTGCAACAAAATTATGCTGTTGGTTCAGTCATTAAGGGCACAATCCTATGCATGTTTAGACAGGAAAACTCCTAGTGTGCCTTATGGGTGGTTGGGGCATGCTGGGAGTTTTAGGACTTTTTTCCCTATCTAAATATGTATAGGGTTGCACCCTAAGTCCCACTGCTTGTCATGGCACACTTCCAAGTAATGTGCATAGGATTGTAGCCTAAGAAAGAGTCCTGCTGCTGAAGCTGGCTGGAGATTATCTAGCTCTTAGTCCTTCATGCTGTTCCTCTGCCTGGTTCATTTCCACCTGGCCTGGGATGGTGGGACCCTGACTGACCGCAAAGGCTGCTCCTACAGCTGGAGGTGCCTAGAGGCCAACAGAGTTTAGGTGTTGTTCAAGAGGCAGCATTTATCCTTGGATCAGGGATATTAGACGATTTGGGGCCCAGGCCTACAGGGTACAATCTGTATAAAATCTGGCTATGTTGATTTATATGCAAATGTAGCAAGAATTACTGGAATTTATTTAAATTTCACAAGAGGCAAAGCCACTCAATTAATCTCTCATCCAAATCATCTCAAATCAAATAAATTCTTCAGTTAATTAATTTGTGGTCTGCCCCAGATCATCCCAAACCACGGAAAAGTTCTTTCTAAGCTTAACCACATGTTAGGAGAGATTTTTTGGAGGTGGGTGATGTTGCAGCATCTAGGGAAGGGGTGAGAGTCAACCCTTCCCACCCCAGCTGCAATCCCCCTTGAAAATTCCCCCCTTGCAGGGCAATTAAGTTAAGAAAAGAAATCTTCCATTGATGCCAATGCACGGTCAGGGCTTTGGGGAATAGATTCAGGTCTGGAGCCCCACATACGCCCAGGCCTAGCAATGCCCTGGCCTTGCATAAGATGTGTCATTGTTGTTGCTATTTCCATTGTGGTTTTGTACTTCTGTCATTTCGTTCCAGTATGACTTATTAATGGATTGATTAATCTTTCTCTGTATTTATGGATGTTTTATATGATCATTTAAACTTTGTTTTCTTGTAATTGTTAACGATTCATCTTGAAATCTTATATTTTGTTATGTAAACCCTTCTAACGATGCAAGCTGTTTTGAGCATCATTTTAACCATGGAAAAAGTGACATACACTTATGCTGGATATCATGACAACAGCTGTGCTACTGACTTTCTCTAGGAATAAAAACCTTATGATGATCTGATCTTCATATTCTTACAGGTCACCCAGATTTCTTCTTTGGAAATATATCCATGACCAAGAAGGACAAAGGACCCCATCTTGCTCTTCCATTTGACAGCATATGAAGGGCTCAACAGTTGTTTTTACATCCCCCCCCCATCTTCTCCTCCCCTCTCTTCCCCCTTCTCAGAGGGAATGCTTCTCAGCAGGCTTCTTTGAATTAAAGGCCAAATTCACGAACAAATTGCACATATGGGTTTCATTGTTTCCATACTTGTTGAAGAATAACTATATTGTCTCATTAGGATGGAAGGGAAGGAGTTAGAATTACTCTGAGAAGAACGGGCCAGAATTTCCTCCCGGAAATATGAATGAGAATCTTGGGGCTCGCTGCACTGCAGTGATATCTAGAAATCACCTTCTTCTATAACATCAATGGAAAAAATTCAAAATACAGGAAATGTT
The DNA here is from genome assembly GCF_023053635.1 of Elgaria multicarinata webbii. NCBI lineage: Eukaryota > Metazoa > Chordata > Lepidosauria > Squamata > Anguidae > Elgaria > Elgaria multicarinata. Next base: position 68,567,298 of record NC_086178.1, read on the forward strand.
TGGAAAACAGTCATTGAATGACCAGGCATCAGGAATCTTGGAATCCAGGATAGTTGTTTGTAGTTGTGATAACCTATCAACCCTAATCCAGCTTGCCTGGGCTCCCAAATTGGCCCTCTGGGTTTCCCCAGAAGGCCACACCCCTTCCTCTGATCCCTCCCCCTTCCTCTGGTTCCACCCCCTTTCCACTGGCCACTGATTATTTTGTAGTTTCCTGGATTTTGTGCAGCCCCCCCCATTTTAAAATATTGACATGCTTCTCCTAAGGTTTAGCTACTGGCAGCAAGGGCTTTGAACAAATATACGTGGATATTTTTGGCTCACTTCTTCTGCTGTAAGCCCTAACCACCACTGGAATGTGGCCCCTGAGAGCTTCCCCAAAAGGCAATTCAGCCCACAGGCTGAAATAAGTTCAACATTCCTGCCCTATGCGGACTGTCCAAAGATAAGCCATGAGTGTCAGAGGGATTTTCTTGCTTTCCTATGGACCTCTCACTTATTCATTCTTGCAGTCTTGAGACTCCCAAGAATGCACCTGTGTCTTTTAAAAGCAGCAAGAGGATTAGATCAAAAACAGCTCAGTCTCAAAGATGTGGGGCTTAATTAGCTCATGGACTATGGTCCCACAGTATCTCATTGCTTATTTTGCATTTTGGGTTTTGTTCCTTCTACTTCTGGTGAGAGCTAGCTTATGCATGGCACTGAATTTCTGTGCCCTGGGGAAGTCTCTGACTTTTCACTAGCCATTGCTCACAAATTCATATACCTATATCAACAACCTGTTAGAAACATGGGCTCCTAAAAATCAGAGGTCTGCATTCATTTTGGACAAATCCTGAACCATATCAGGCCACTTCAGAGACATTCAGGTCTTGTCCAAAGTGAGGCTGGTGTCCTCTGAAGCTCTCCAAACTGGATCATTCCCCCCCCCAAGAGTTTTGGGAGTGATGTGGAGGGTTTCAGAATCACAGACAATGTATCTGCCAAACTTATACTTTCCCCACAAGTTCTCATACAAAGAAAATGCTGGTATTGACAGATGGGATGGATATGTACAGAGGAGGCTAATGGCTCTGATGTTCACTCTGGGTTTCAGTCAGAACCAGCCAGAACTCTAAAAGAGCTATCCAAGATGCTGGAACCATTTTGGGGATAGTCTTAAGCACCTTGGATAGCTCCTTTGGAGTTCTGAGTGGTTCTGACTGAAATCCAGAATGGATTCACTGCCCCACTGACATCAGAGCCACCACTGGAGATGCAATTTTGTGACAGGTTGTAGGGCTGGCCCTACAATCAGGCAGAGTGAGGTGGCCACCTCAGCCAGTAGAGGCTGAGCACTGGGGGGAGAGGTGCTGGGGGACAGAGCTGTATGTGAGCTGCCCTATCCCATCGAAGTGAGCCTTCTGCCTGTTGGTATGGTGGAGGGTCGTGTCCCATTGTCACTGTTGAAGCCAAATTCAACTGCCAGTTTGGTCAGCATTTGTATGTGGAATGGTGTGGTGGGGAGGCATTCTGTCCTTCACCTCGGGTGGCAAAATGTTTTGGGTCAGTCCTGGACTGACAGCTCTAACTTCTAACAAGAGAATAACTTTCCCAAGCTGCCGCTGCCTCCTCCTCCTCCTCCTCACTCTGAAAGAACATATCAGAGGCTTTTTCTTTATTTTCACCAGAGAGTTGGTGACAACTCATTCCATCTGCATTTTGTAGATTGTTGGATGCCTTTTATTCCAGCGTTTGCTCTGACAGAATTGGATTTCCCCCCAATTGGCACAAATGCACACTTGTGAAAATGTGCAAAATCCCCCCCTGCACATTTTCATGTTTAGCTTGTGGAAGAAATGTGCATAGGCTAGTGATGTGCTAGGATTCTCGCTCTGAAATCAAGAGCAAAAAAGGACACCCCTATATCTGAAAGAATACAGGAGGAGGGCTGCTCTGAAGGCTTTACAAGCAAGTAGGGTTTTATAGTTGCACCAGGCAATAGTGTGTGTGTGTGTGTGTGTAAAAGTAAAAGTCTAAGTCACACAACACATCCAACAAAGAACATAACAAATTGCCCATAAAGGGTGGGGAGAGGGAATCTGATATAAACACAATCTGAAATGTAAAGGCTTCCCTTGCACTATATAGTGTATACAAGTTCTATAGTGTACACTTTCATATAATTTCTTATTAAAGTATCAACTATGCATTCACTCCATCAAGGATAAAGCATTTAAGGCCAAAAGAGACATTACTCTAAATGTGTGTCTTGCTCCTATGTCTTTTTTCTTTTTTCATTCATTTTACTCTAGAGTAGGTGCAGGCTAACTCCCCTCAGAAGGGGCAATTGTGTGGGCACATTTCATCCAATTCTGCCTCCCCCATTAACAAATGTTATAGACAGTCTCTTTAAAAACAACAACAAAACTCTCAAAACTTAAAAGCTATTTGCATAAGTCTTCCTGCATCTATTTGTTTGGAATATGGAAAGCTTCATCCACTCCGAAGGGTCTATTTATTCTCTACATTTTATCCAGTTCTGTCAAAAGTCAAAGAAAGTAATTTGTGGATTTCTCCATGATTTTCAATGAGAAGACATGAGGCTCCTGATTTTCTGAAATGAGGTTCTTTTTCAGACCCATCTGAGCTGAATGACCTTATTTCTAAATGCCGAAGCCGGGTCTAAACCAAATCTTGAATTTCATACATACATTTACTAAAAATGAAATCTGAATTTCTCAGTACCTGTTTCTGCCATTCAGTAGTGTGATAGTGGAATCACTGGAGCACACATAGATTTGGCTAATGGTACAAAGGTATAGATGAAAGAGTTTGCAGTAAGATGTCTAATAATTAGCTATATTAGTAAGCTCTGGCCTCCTGACTCATTGGTTTCTGAGCCTTGAGCAGTTATTTCCTGAGGGTGTTCAAAGTTCTTATGGCAGTCTGGAAGGCTAGAAACTTTCACTGAAATAATTAAAAGGTACTGTGAAGTTCTTAGAATTCTGAGTAATCTGCATTACACCGCTGCTCTCCATACAGTGTCTCAGTAACTTCTAAATGCACACCACTGCATATATCTAGCCCCAAACCTCTTCAAATGCTGACATTTCCATCCTTCCATCTGCTTTATGTAGGTGTGGATAGAGCTCCACCAAGTTGAAATCAATGGTATTATGAAATAATATTTTTTTAAAAAATGTTGTAGGCCATGGATACATAGTAGGAAATAAAGGCCTGACAGATTTTGGACCTGGGTTCTCCCCAAGACAAACTGTGAAACACACTTCCCTGGCCTCTATATTTTTCTTTATCCTCGAGTATCCAACTGGATAAACTTCATCTCTTCTTTCTGTATAAATTTTTGTGTCTCTTTATGATTTTTGTAGACATAAAAGGGAATACTGTTTGAGTATCCCCTGTATAGGATCTTTCTTTTCTTTTTTTTCCTTTTCTTTCTCTCTCTCTCTCTTTCTCTCTCTCTGATAGAAGCATTACATGTGCCTATTTTTTCTCCCCAGCTTTCAACCAGATCTCTTCAGCCGCAGCACAAATGGCATTGATTTACACAAAAATAATCTCCATGTAGAAAAATGTGTACATAGCATGAGTGTTGATTTTTCTGCAAGAACATGGGTCAGGAAGTCAATGCAGATAGTAGTTTGCTGAAGTATGTCTGTGTGTAAAAAATAAACAATTGCAGGTTAAAGTAAGCAACATCTGAGCATGTGCAAATATGGTTGATACCACTTGATCAATCATACCAGCTGTGCAGGCCATAAAAAGCGAAAGAGAAATTAACTGGTAATGAATCTTGGTTTTAATTACAATCATATTATAAAAATAGAATTAGGGTTTGTCATACATATGAGTATTATGAATAGACTAGGTTTGTATAATGAAGCACTTAATTATGTGTTTCAGCAGCATCACTAGAATTTTCCAATGTATCTCTGACACTTGTCTAGAGGAGGTGACTCTGGAAAACTGAACTTTACGCTGAGTCAAGAGGTGCTAAGCTGCGTTTCTGACCCATGAGGGAGGGATATAGAGTTGCCACCCACTGAACAGGTCAATTCCTGATAATTTCATTTTGTGATTGCCATGTCAACATGGTTGTGTGAACTGGCTCTTTCAAATAACAGTGGACCTACAAGTTTCCAGTTTCTGTAGAATCCATGCATGGTTCCACTGTGAACTCCCCTGAAAACTTTTGGCAAGACAAACTAGACCACATCAGAGCCACTAGAATAGCAAAGCAATATATTGAGCAAAGAGAAATGTTTGACTTATAGATTTGTGGGAAGAATGGTTCAGGTTGCCCGGGTACTCAATTTAATTAGTATTCTTTGACAGTGGCGGGTGGTGTGGGAAGGAAAAGTAAGCAATTATATTCTTGACCACATGCCTTCCATTTCTGAAGCCATGTGTTGTAGCAAAGCTATGTACCAGGGGTAGGCAAACTGGTGTTCTCCTGATGTTTTGGATGACAACTCCCAGAATTCCTGGCCGTTGACCATGCCAGTTAGGGCTTATTGGAGTTATAGTCCGAAACATCTGGAGGACACCAGTTTATCTACCCTTTAAAGTGTTTCTTTTGAATTGTGTGTGTTAATTTCTTGCCTGTAGGTTATCACTGGTATGATACTTGAGACTTGCGTTCACCCTTTAGAAACTCCATGAAGAAATTGACACAAGGGTGAATTCTAACAGTGGTTAAACAAGAATGTTTTTTGCCTGTGCATGATAATTCCCAAATGGGTTGTGCAACTTAAGACTGCAAGGACAGCTGGTAAAGCACAACAAATTACAACCTCACCTCTCACACTAATGCAGATCATCAGTAAGAATGTGCAGATGCTTGGGGGATTGTGTTACACAACAGGACAATACAGGTGAGCAACACAACATGCGACACAAGACAGAAATCTCACCATTGATCCCACATTGGCTCCTTTGTGCATATAAATGACATTGATGCAAGCTGCCTGAGAGTTAATGTGTAACACACACTGCTTTATAGACTACCTAAGCGTCTGACCTTTTTGTTGATTATGTATTTTTATTAAAAGCACTCTGGCTGTTGTGCATTCAGAAAAGAATGAGATTCTGAAAAAGGAGAGCCTGGAACTGCTCTTGCTCCTAATGGAAAGGTTATAGGGCCTGGGGCAACAATAGGAGCTGTAAAGGATTATGTTCCTAGAAAGCCTGGGTGGAAGAATTGGCTGCAGTTTGCCTTAAAGGGAGCCTGTCAACCATTCGATGTGCAGTGTATGGTACTGTAAAGCAAAGTTGTTGTTGTTGTTGTTGTTGTTTTTAAAAAAGTCTTCTTCAATTCTCTGGGGTCCCTTGGAAGCTTCTCAGGGACTAAATAACAAGAAATCAGTAATAGATGGACACACTGCTTAAAAGCAAGCAAACTAAAAACAAATGGCAACTGGACCTTAGATGATGTCACAGAGTCCTCTGTAACATGAGGCTTTTGCAGCCAATGCAGACCAACTATGGTGGAAAGGTAGGAACTTTGGGGGAATCTCCACTCTACAAGCTATATTTAGACTCCTCACTTTAATATCCATTGTAAACACTTGTATATGTGTGTGTGTGTGTGTGTACCCGTAGGTTCAAACGTACTAACTCATGCCAAAAGTAAAGTAATAAACTAGGCACTTTCATAACTGAATTAAGTTGATTAAATCTCATTTCCTTGCCTTCATATTGTTTCATACGTGACACTCCTCTGGGTGGTAAGAGGTGTTCAGAACAGTTGCAATTTAGGCCAATTTTCTTATGTGACGAAAATATTGAGAGTTATGGTGTTTTTGCAATTAGCAAATACGCAAGAAAAGGAGGGAGTGGGTCAGATTAGGAAAACGCAGTGTAAGTCTTTAAATATAATATTTCTCAAAAAGCCATCAGGATTCTCTGGGAGTATTTTCATGAAGTCTTCTTCCTGCTAGCCTGCTATAAAATTCAGGATTTTGTCTCCTTCACTGGCTACATTCCAGCCACTCAACTGTTTCTCTGTAGCTTTCATGCAAGCAGGTGGGATGCGTTCAGTAGCTATTAGCCATCAGCTATCAATGCTTCATTGAGCAAGCATCTTCTAATAATTAATGTTCCTTAAGGAACAATTTTAACTATTTGTTAAGCAGAAGTCAAGAGAAAAGGCTATTTCCTCAGCATGCATAGCTCCATCAATAGCTATCACTTTCATTAATAATATATTTAATTAGGTATTAAGACCACTTATACTCCACTTCCTATTGCAATAGAAACTTTTTGTGTGCCCCTCTCATGATTGTCCAATAAAATCTTAAACCCCCCCAATTGTTTTATATTATTTATTCCAGACCAGGGATGGACTACCTGTTGTCCTCCATCTATTTTGGCATACAACTCCCATAATCCCTGACCACGGGCTATGCTGTCTGGTGGGTGTTGTAGGCCAAGACATCTGGAGAGCCACATGTTGCCCATCCCTGCTCTAGATTTTTAGAGGTAAATTATGAAAAAGAAAGATATAACTGAAATAGAGCCATAGGAGGCAAAGGAATTAAAAGAATGATAGCAATGGGGGGACGACAGTGTTTGTGGGTAATTTCATAATTCACAGTTTTTAATTGTGCCATTATTTTCAGTTTTATTCCCAGTTTCATTTTACTAACAACAGTGCTCTTGTTTGTTTGAAGTCACACCCAAATTGTAGGGATAGGCTCAAAGTATTTTATTTTGCTTTGCTATGAAATGAACAAACATTATATTAATAGAGCCCAGAAGGCAAAGAATGGCAGACATGTTCAGAAAAGAACAAGTTTATTCCAATATGAAACCCAGATTGAAATTTGTTCATATGCTCATGTGTAAAATATTTTAAAAACCTTGTCAAAACATTGAGTCATCATATTTATGATGTTGTTGTTTATGGCTGTTAAAATATAGAGCCAGCTTTTTCTTCAGTGGAATATAGCCAGGCTTAAGCATAAATGTCTCCAAGATTTTCAGCTAAGAAAACTCTTCCCCTTCCATGCTTTTGACTGACATGTACATTTGCAAAAACTTTGCATTCCAACTGGGATGCAAATCAGATTTTCTAAATTAAATATCTTGGTTTTGGTTACTGGAATAATAGTGGCCATTTGCTCTCTTCTTAAAATGGATGAGGGCTGGAACCCTATACACCAGGGGTCAGTGGAATCTGGTGGCTCCAATGTCAGCGGGGTGGTGAATCTGTTCCGTGTTTCAGTCAGAACCAGCCAGAACTCTAAAGGAGCTATCCAAGGTGCTTTGCAGGATTGACAGAAGGGGAGTATCTATGCTGAAATGGCACCTCCCCTTTTAACTTAATAAATTAGGAGCGTCATCAGATGGGGAAAATCACGTTTACCTACCGTCGCTTTTCTGTCCCACAATAGGGCCGAGCAGCTTCCTTTTTCTTCACATGGGAAAGAAAGAGGAAGCAAACATCAACCACATGGCCCATTCAGTGGGAGTTTTTATCCCGCAGCTTCTCCTGCACACAGTAAGAAATGGTGGCACGTTTCACTGCAGCCGAAAAAGTCATTCTTTTTTTTTTTTGTGATGGGAAAATGAGCAGAAGGGAGGTGGATGGCATCATGAAAAGGATCCATGACAATCTGTGAGTGCTCAGCAACAAGTATGCTATAAAACATTCATCTGATGACACACTAAATAAAAGGAATGTATATCCTGTCTGTCTATGCAATCACTATAGTCAATGGAGTCCTTTGTCTTTCTGTTTTTCTCCTCTCTTTTATTGTTTTCCCCTGCTCCACAAAACCTAAGAAGAAAGACAGAAAATGATGGCGATATCATGAGTGTGACTCACCTTAATTTGGCATGTCAAGTTGAAGGTTAATGAGAAGGCCTTGATAATGAGAAGGCTTTGATAATGAGAAGGCCTTGATGAACCAGCCAGAGACTGGAAAATGCAGGGTAGCCCAAAGGAATGTTGGTTTTGAGGAGATGGGCATAATACCACTTCATGTCCACCATTGCAGACAGCAAAGAGAGAGGAAAACTGGTTTTGTGGTTCTTATTGTGATATAAATTGGGGCCTGTACCAAACATTCAGTCAAGTTCTCATCCATGTATAATTTGACTGACTCAAAGAGACTGAAAGTCAAGGCAGCATATATTTAGATAGGTGCTAAGGTTTGCAAGTGAGCCCCCAATCATAGAGGAAACAGGTAAAGTTGGTTTTCATAGCATGGAGAAACCCTCACTCCCCAACAGCAGGTAACTTCATCCATAGCTTGCTGTGCTTCTAGCAAAATAAATAGAATGATTACTGCTAACACTGTTCACACTCTTCATCCTTTTTTATTTTATTGTTTTAGCTCATTCAGTGCCAAAAGCTCCTGGTGTGTATCAATGCAAAGTCAATAAAGCCAGGACCCAAGGAGCTGTAAGGGAATATAATAATAATAATAATAATAATAATAATAATAATAATAATAATAATAATTTCATACCCACCTCTCCATTCTGATCGAGGTGGGGAACAACAGTAAATATAAAATACATAAAACTGAATTAAAACATAATATACATGATTAAAACATTCTAAAATCATTTTAAAACATCCTAAAATTACACTGCCTTGAGTGCCATTTTTTTGGAGGAAAAAAGGTGGGGTACAACTCACAATGCAATTAATTTTTACTTTTTCACTTCAGTTTGAAAGCTTTTCTACATGAGGTTGTTAATCGTCTGTTAAGCTGCTGTATCTACCTGTGGTTTTGATGCAGAACTGAGATTTGAACATTACATGAGGGCATTTCCTTTTTGGCTACATAACCTCTAGGTGGCACTGTGGTATAGTGGAATAGTGCAAATATAGAAGAGGAAGTGCTTTCTTTCGCTTTAATGTTTGAATGCCACATTTTCAATGCTCTAAAAACTCACCAAAAGTGCTTGTTAGACACAGAAGCAAAACTGGAAGGTTACAACATTGTCTAAAGAACAAATAAACAACCATGAGTAGGGAATGACAACCACATGATGCATGCCTAGTTTTTCTACACAGAGTTTTCCATGTGACATGAGAGCTGTTGACTTTATTGAATAACTCTAAAGCTCCCTGGAGCTTATGGGAAAAGTTTCAGTTATTTTGATTTATGCTTCTTTGAATCTCATATATCAGGGATGGAGAACTAGTGGTCCTCCAGATGTTGTTGGACTTCAACCCCCATCACTCCATCCAGTAAGTGCAATGATCAAGGATAATGGGCATTCTAGTCCAAAAAAAATCTGCTGGGCAGTCTATATATGTGTTTTGCACATCTGGCACAAAATGCTCTGAATCTGAGCTATAACTGATCATTTGTATTTCCCACCATAAAAAAAGCACTAATACAATAGTAAACTTCAGTGCTGATAGAGAATGAACATTATATTAATTTTCAAACACCAGAATCTCACTCATCCCATTGTAAAGATGTGAGTTTGAAATTCCATTGTTTATTATGTCAACAATTAACAATTCAAAGGTTGTTAATTGAAATGAACTTTTCACTATCTGTTGATTTATGGCAGCTAAATGAATGCAATAAAGCTTCACAGATCCTTTTCATGTGTGTTATTGACAAAAACACTCACCAAAAGAAATGTGAAAATCTGTCTTTGTAAACTTTAATCCTTGGTTTTGGCATCTGTTTCAAATTTAGCAACTCAGCCGAAATGAATGTAACTACAGAAACTCAAAAAGTCAAATGTGTATATTTCATTACACAAAAATATTCATTTCATCACTCAGTGGTAATCATCCATGATTTATATAACCTGATTTCTGAGGTCTGACTTTATGTTCTTGCAGAGTTCAAGAAGATGTGCCTGTGTGAGAGAGCAAGATCGAGATGCCAGCATCTCTGATTTAGGGAACCCCCTCTGCAAAAGAATCCTTTGAAAGCAACCAGATGCAGTATAAATATTGAGATGCTGTGAAAAGTGTGTGTGTGTGTGTGTTGTTAAATAATATTTCCTGGCAAGCCAAGAAAAAGAATATCTATTATATGAGTGTCGATGTTGTCTGTACCATCAAGTGCATACACATGCACATTCCTACACACACAGAGGATTTTTTTATATATAAATATAGGAAAATTGTCTTTTGTTAGACAAAGTCCTCGATATAGGACTAAATCAAAATAATTCAGTGTTCATCATAAACATTTTTTGGCAGTGGCAAATAAATAGATAATGCTTCCCTTTTTTGATTATTTTCCTAAAAATGTTTGCTTGTTTTATTTAAATGCCCACAGTCTCGTATATTCTCACTGATATAATTGTGCAGCCAATCTGATTGGCTATGTGGTATTGTATGTAGAACTAATATGACTTCAACACTTTCACTGTGAAATCCCTCAATGGGTGAAATGCAGCAATTGGAAAAAGCCGTGACTAGCAAAACAATGGCACTAAACAGGATTGGGGGTATGGGAGGGAGGTGACTATCAGGAACAATCTAAATGTTGTACTATGCTCTGAATTTAAGTAAGGTGCTGCACTCAAAAATGATTAGTTTAGTTCCTAAAATCAGAAAATTCAATGCTCTACATATTGTACATGAACTAATTTAGATGTGAAATCATCATTGCCTTGTTAATGAAAGCAAATGATATTAGTAGCAGTTTTCAGCTTGATGCTAAACTAAAATTTGGAAGCAGCGCACACTGATTTTCATAGGGATTTACTTATATCTGATTCATAAAAATATGGGCATCAGATGTATATATTAAGGCAGTATTTCTTTCTAGTTTTCACATCAGCCAACTCCCCCAATCTCACTTAGCGGCTTGAAAGCTTTTTATCCTGCACTCAGTTTTAAAAGGTGTTTGGTGATGCATGTGAAATGGGAAGTGCCAACTGCGTCAAGAACAGAAGAGAAGACTCATCTGCACAAGTACTTTCTATTTCTCATGCATTAACTTCTGGCAACCAGCAAGCATGATCTACAGCAGCCTTCCCTGGTGACCTGGCCCCCGTCTATATGACAACGGGATTGCTCCTCATTGAATATAAACCTGAATTTTCATTGATTCGAATCTAGGCAAACAGCGCTGTCACACTGCAGCAGCAATAGTGATTTATCGCCTTAATTTTTTTCTAGTGGTTATTAATGTGCACATATGATGATACGACGCTATGGAGGAGAGAGGAACGAAGTAATAAATTTTATCTGCGGTCCTCCGCAGATTCATATAAGAGAAAAAACAGGTGGGGGGGAAGGAACGAGGCAGCAAAGGAGGATGCCGGGGGTGGGGGGGAAGCAGCGCGTTGCAAAGGACAAACCACCAAAAAGAAAACAGAGGCTTTTCTCCAAGGAGCAAGATGGGGACTGAACACGACTCCTCCCTCTGGCTGCCCGTTCCCCCCTCTTTGTTTTAATATTATAAGCTTTATCTGTGGAGCTCCACAGAATCATATAATTTAAAATGAAAATGGCGGGAAGGAATGAGGGAGCCAGAGGAGGATGCGATAGGTGGGAAGGCGGGAAATCAGCCAATCACTTTGTCCTGCTGTGAAAGCTACACCCATATGTCAAAATGTGATTTAACTCCCACAACAACACATACGTATAATGCGGTGCAAATTCAGACATTGCTCCAAAAGTCGTGGTAAATCGCAAATGCCAATATGCACATTATCATGTTAAAAACCAGGTGCTACGGCGAATGGACGGTTGCGTCATGTGTCCTGAAACGCGAATCTGTGCATTTAGGTCAGGGTAAAGAACCTGTATAGACAAGCCCCTGGTGCCATGTTGGTTGGGTAGTTACGTCCACATTGCCAAAGAAGAAAGAAAGGAAGGAAATGCATCAACCAAAAAGAGAACAAAAGAAGGTAAAGTTGCAGGTAATTTGCATATGCTGATTTAAATGTATCACTGGGAATATAGAAATAATTGCTGTAATTTAGATGCAATGCATTTCACTATAGTTGGGAAAACTGGGATTAGTGTGTTTAGGAGTCTGCTGTCCTGGTGTTGATGGGCAGCTTTAAGGCCCCTGCTCTCCCTTCTGACGGTTCTTTATCTTTAAATGACTTGGACCAGCCAGCCTTTCCAATAAAGGACTGCCCTCTGCAAAGTAGGGCATATGGCCACCCTTGTTTAAGAATGCACAAGGCTCTGGTGGGGATGCACGAAGTTTATTCGATCCATCCTGTCTGTGTTTCGCGGACTGTCAAGCACAGTTCATTCCATTGGCTGCGCATTGATGGAATGGGATTTTTTTTTTTTAAAAAAGAGAATTTTCTTTCTTCTTGCAAATGCACATTTTGTTAATGTGCACTTGTGCATCCCCCCAAAGTTAATAAATAAATAAATTTAAAAAATGCTCTGCAAGTCCATGGAATCAGTGCAACTCAGAAAAAGCCAGTTTGCTGAGGAATCTGTGGGTGAGATTCATAGAAATCTGAACTTATTTGAATCCATTGCAGATTTCTCTGGCATCCCTAGGCTTTGGCATGCACATCAACCAAACATTATCATTCAAACATGTATTAGATTACTAATTTTAATAAAGAATGGAAGAAATAATGCCAGAAATCTTACAGAAATAAAAAAAAAATAATCATTTCCCCCATGGTTTCATTTTCCCCCTATTTCTAGTCTTTCTATAAAAGTCATCTTATTACACAGCTTTTAGAAATCATTTCAGGTAGTGAGTAAAGGCTGGGTAACAATATATAAATACCTTGTCTTATATTCTAAAAGGAAATATTTTATAATCCAAAGTTGTTCAACTTTTTTGGGGGGGAAACAGTTTTTTTGGGGGAAAACAGGTGGTGGGGGGAGGCACAATGTGCCCCCCACAGGACCTTTTCCAGTTCTTGCCCCCCCTTCACATCTCTAACAGAGAAACGGACATCACCTGCCAGCATTCATCACAACTTCTTGTTTCCTCGGTTCTTAGCTGAAATTCTCACGTATTGTTCCCTTTTGTATTGCGAAGTATTTTTGAGTGGCTTGGGCAATTAGGATCCATGAGATTTACCCAAGGCCTGCTCCTGGTCAAGTCAAACTGTAGTTTTGGACTCTCTTTAGGGACGTAGCTATGCGGGCTGTCATGACGCATGCCTGCACTTCAAAATTTACCCCTACACCACGTGTCTGTGATCTTTATTACTGGCCAATTTTGTTAGAAATACAAAACAGCCTGGAGTTGCTTCAGGCAGAAACAAAGGTGGGGGAAATGGGAAAGGGGCTGTTTAACCCTTTCCGTGCTTGCTGTTTGCTCAAAACCAGACCCCTACATATTTGCTTTCCTCCACCCAAGGGGCAAGCAAGGGTCTTTGTATCTTTACTCCCTTGGGGAACAATAGCAGCCATGGGTGAGAGAATTTAAATGGACAAATGGGTGGCAAAGAAAGGGCTAAATCGCCCTTTCCCACCATTGTTCCTTGACTGAATCCAAAGAGACCTGCAGCAGCTTTCTCCTAAAAACATGCATCAACAACCCACAACAACAATTGTCTAGGACATACATACAGATTGTGGCAGGGTGCAAACAAACCTTCAAAAATGTGATTCAGAAGTAATGTAACACTCCAACTTTAGTTAAAGGGTTGCTTTGCACAGTCTTCAAGTCAAAACCAAGCAAAAGCTTTGCATGTGGATTTTGGCTTCTATATCACCAGAACAGCACGGGTGTGAAATATATATTACACGCAGAAAAACTATGTGAAAAGAATATTATTAAGGTTTATTTCTCCAAAGTTATCAAAAGCTTAATTTATGGCTCTTGAACAGTTCTAATTCTGACTCGTTGTGACTACGTCTGGGGCAGTGACCGAGTCAGGGAACCTATATGGAAAAGAAAATATGTTTGAATTTTATCCAATAAATATGAACAAAGAGCAAATCTGAGGCTGCCCAAAGGAATGTAAATCTATAGATGTCCAGGTACTGAGTGCCTGACTTTTAAACCTAAATGACACAGAGGTTGTTGTTGTTGTTGTTGTTGTTGTCGTCGTCGTCATCATCATCATCATGTATGTGGATTTTGGTCTGAAAAGTAATGGAGAAAAAAGGGAGAAACAAATTCTGTCATGTGTAATTAGCACAACCACAAAGCTGTGGAATTACTGGAGGTGCTTTAGGTCTCACCAACAGTGCTCTGCCAGGTTTGGCAGTATTTGCGCTGCAGGACAAATGGCTGAACTAAACATGTGGGGCAGCTGTGTGTATGTGAAACATGTGTTTGCCCCATTCACATATGAAACAGGAAAGTGTGGGCTGGATCTACTTTTTACATAGAATGGAGGGCATAGGGAAGGAAAACAAAACCCTCCCCTCTCCCACCCAGTTGTCCAGCTAGGGACTGGGCCATGGGCTGAAGCTCAGAGCCTCACAGCCCAGCAGTCCCCAAATGACCAGCCATGAGTGATGGGGGAATGGCTAGTAGGCCTGGCATCAGCACTGGTTCCAGCATGGACATGTCAGGGACCTTGGGCTGACCCTGGATGCTGCAGCATCCTTTCTTCCTTATTTATTATCTGGGGGCTGCTGGCCAGTCATATCCATGACACTGATCCTCTTCATCTTCCTCCTCCTCCTTAATATATTATCCTTTTCTACAACACCCAAGTAAATATGTTTAGCAGCAGAAGTGAACTCTATTTTATTCCTGCAGTCATGATGGTGCTATGATTTAAGTGAGTTTAAAATATGAAACTGCACATGAGCATATATCATCATCATCATCTTAAAAATCAGGGTTTTAACTGGACAGGAATGAAACAAATATTCTTTCAACAAATGGAATTTGTCCTTTGTAATAACAGAAATGGAATACTGAAACTTCCCCCTCTCACACATCCATGTCAAGGTATGGGACAGAAATCCACAAGTTAAGCCCTTTTAAGAATATAAGAAGATCCCTGTTGGATCTGAAGAAGGGCCCATCAAGTCCAGCATTTTGTTCACTCAGTAGCTGATGAGCTGCCCATGAGAAACCCACAAGCAGGACATGAGTGCAATATCATCTTCCAGCCCATGTTCCCCAGCAACTGGTGTACAATACCTTATGGCTGGGTTACGTTGGAGTAGGCTCTTTTCTGCAATATCCCCACGGCAAATGTAACACATGTTCTAGTCAGGAGTGGGGAACCCATGGCCCTCCAGAAGTTGTGGGCCTCCAATTTTCATCAGCCCCAGCCAGCATGGCCAACGGTCAGGGAGGATGGGAGCTGTAGTCCAACAACATCTGAAGGGCCATCCATCCCTGTTCTCCATCCCTGTTCTAGTCCTAAGATATTATGTGGTCAAAATTAGTGGGACCAGTGAAAAATTTAATGCCCATAAGACTTTGAAAACACACACATATCCATCTACCCAGGCTCATGATATCATCAGCTTATACAAACTAAACAATATATCCTCCACATGGTGCATAAAAAAGGCACTAAGCAGAGACTTTAGGTGCAATTCACGGCTTGCTCACTTCAGAGGCATCCCATTGACTTTAATAGGACTACTCTGAAGTGGGCTTTGCATTTCAGCCTTTGTCTCTCA
Source organism: Elgaria multicarinata webbii (assembly GCF_023053635.1). Classification (NCBI taxonomy): domain Eukaryota; kingdom Metazoa; phylum Chordata; class Lepidosauria; order Squamata; family Anguidae; genus Elgaria; species Elgaria multicarinata. The sequence goes on from NC_086178.1 coordinate 68,582,818, forward strand.
TTAAAACCAGAATAAGAAGAAATAGAGCTTCAAGGTGGATGTGTGTGGCTCTCCATATTAAACTCCAGCTACCCTCAAGAAGGATGAAATGCATCATGAAGAGGAATTAAGCTGTTCTCAAAAGTTCTCAAAAATAAGTTCTCAAAAAACTCCTCCTATATGGTACATAAATGGTGATTATTGTGTCCAAAATCACAAATGAAGATTATTAAATTTCTATCACACTCTTTACCACTCACTAGAAGACTTAAAAAAGGAAAGATCTGCACTTTTTTCTATCAATCAAAATTTCCATGCTGTGACTTTTACGTGTTTGTTACTTTAGTTTTGAAGGCCACCTTGTTTTTATAGTAAAATATTTTGGGATGACAACATTTTAAATCAATAATTGAGCAGTGTACATTCAGTAGGTTTGTTTAAGTGATCATTATTTGGGAAGATGGTGTGTGTGTGTATAATATTTCTATCCTGTCCAGTAGCTGAACTTCTCCAGGCTGCTCATGAAAATTAAAACCATAAAACATAGCATGGTAAAATATAGTATAAAAGTTTAAAATAAAAATAAAAAACCAAAATAATATCTAGCAGCAGTGCATAGATTTAGAATATAGTAACAGATTTAAAATAGGAACATAATGATGGAATTAATGTCAAAGCACAGAAAGTGAACAGAAAGAGGAAAGCGTTTTCAGGGTTGTTGAGTACCTGTCGCTGACTGGCTGCTCTCCCAACTGCACCAAGCTTTGTTTCAAGTTATCTGCACTGTGTGAAGGCGACTGGATGTGTTTTCATCTGCAAATGTTGTCGCAATGCACACATCTTCTATTCAGATGCCAAATTTGTAGATTCCTGTTTCCCCATTTAGGTTACAATCGTAAACACACTTACTAGGAAGTCAGCCACATTGAACACAGCAGGGCTTTCTTCTCCATTGGATTGTTTTCTCGTTGCCAGCTTTTGCTGTGGTCTTGGGCAAAGCTTTAGAATATAAAACAGTATCCTTTAGACCAAGCTGCTCTTTGAACAGTATTGGATGCTGGATGTACACTTTGCGCATATCGGTGCTGTATTGTCTAACAGAGCCTTGGGCAACGGGTGACTCATGCAACAGTTTTAGCTGTCCCCTAAAAGCCCAACCAAATTTCAATCAAAATGTATTCTGTCCCACTATTTTAGCTCTAAAGAAAAGAGAAGTGTCTCAGTAGTGGCATCTACTTAGGGATGGACGTGCATTTCTCATTTTTCCAATCTTAAGTGAAGTTTGTTCTAAACTTCAAGAATTGATTGAAAAAGTGTTCACATGAAATTCAAAACACATTTTGTGCACATTTCTCTTAGTACATGCCTTTTTTTTTGCAAGTATTTTCCCTAATATATACATTTTTGTAATTCAGAGAAGTGCAAATTTTGAAGATTAACTGAGTGTCGGTTTGCAGAGTGATTCGAGAGTGTGAAATTAGATAAGTTCATGATAAAATGTGAACTGAATGAATTTCTCCACCATACCTATACCCACCCTCTAGAAAACTCTGCCATGCATGGTTCGAGAGGCAGAAACTCTAGTAAGTTTCAAATGCCTCTTGAAAACGTATTTGTTCACACTGGCTTTCCTTGAGCTGTAATGGATTATGTCACCATACAGTCTTATTGTCATTCTTGCTCTAAAATTTTAAATTATTATTTTATATATTATATATTATATATATATATATATATATATATATATATATATATAAATTATAATGTGAACTGCTTCGGGATTTCCCCCTAAAAATTAAGCAGCAGTAGAAGTATAATAAATAAATAAATAAATAAATAAATAAATATCATATTAAAAAGGTGTGTGAGCTAGAGAGATTACACACACATTAGTTTCTCTTTAGGCTTTGCATGTAGTGTTGTAGCTGACAGCTATGCATACAAGCTATAAAGAATGAGGTATGTTTCATACAAATATCGTACTCCATTGCAATCCCATGTGTATTCTGGAGAGCCAAGGATAATTGCTTCTTTGCTTCTTCAGAGTATCTTTGGAGAAACACATTCATTCTTCAGCCTCATTGACCTCACAGTGGGGTAACAGATGTACTGTATAACTGAGCAGAGCTCACTGGTAGATAGCACTACCTTTACTTTAGTTTGACATCCATGTAGGCTTTTGCAGCAAAATACAAGACCATGCCAGCAGGTCATGGTCTAGAGCAGGGGTGGGCAGAAGGTAGATCAGGAACTGCTGGTAGGTGTCTGGCTAATTTGTGGTCGATCAGCTAGGGTTTCTGACTTCCACTCATAGAGCCATAGCACCAAAAGAGACATTACTTTAAATCTGCTTCTAGCAGTGACATCTTTTATTTTGTTTTTACTCTAAAGTAGGGAAAGGGCCAATCTGGATTGGGACTCTAGTGTGTAAGGAGGCTTTAATAATTTCCCCCATATTATGGGCCCCAACTATCTGGTCCATAAAATGATAGAGTTGGAAGGTACCCTTGAAGTCACCTACTTCACCTCGCTGCTCCATGCAGGATCAGTAGTGCAGGATGCACCTGCAGCAACCGTGACAGGTGGCTGTCCAGCCCCTGCTTAAATATCTCCAGGAAACAGGGCCAGCCCTACCATTAGGCAAAGTGAGGTGGTTACTTCAGGCAGCAGGTCCTGGAAGGTGCAATATGTTGGAGAAAAGAGGTGGGTGCACCTCTGGAGCAAAAGAGAACAAGTCAACAACAACAAAAAGGCTGTAGTCCTATGCAGACTTCCTTGCTTGGCTCTATCAGCAAGTTCTATAGATCTCTGGCGTTCCTCAGCTGTAAAATGTGACCATGCTTAAAGGTGCTGACATGGCTTGCTGGTTCTTAAAATTGCAAGAAAAAGACATGAAAGCTTTGCCACAGTTGGCCTCATGCTAAATGCTCATCTTTCAGTCTCAATATTCCTTAGCTATAAAATATATTATTAATTGATTGCCTTTGAACAGCTGTTTGTATAGCTCAGCTGCCAGTTTGTAAATCACTGAACTGTAGTAACTCAGATATCGATTTTTGCTTGCAAGTCTACCAGTCATCCCAGCATGCAGTATTGCTGATGGGGTGCAGTCTTGTCTTCACCCCACCATTTTATATCAGGATTCATCACCCCCAGCCACTGTTTGGCAGTAAACAAAACAACACATAGAAAACCTGAAGTCTGCCTTCTCCTGGCCTGGGTGAACAGAGCTGGATCTGAGAACTGTGGTGCAGCAAGGTCACTTAATGGTCGAATACAGCCAAGTGTATTACTTCAGTTCCAAAGCAGGCCACTAACAATCATCAGCATCTTCTCTCTGCGTGTTCCCCACCATGCTGCCATTCCGTGCTTTAGAACTGCTTCTACACTCCTGATGTGTTAGAGCAAAAAGGGGAGGGGGCAGGAAACAGTTTGGGAACCCTGATTAAAAACAAGAAAGAAATACTATGAGCATACACAATTTCACATTTTAAGCTCACTTAAATCATCGCACCAGGATAACTACAGGAATAAATAGGAGCTTGGTTTGTGCTGCACCAATACTAAACATATTTACTTGAGAATAAACACCATTTTGTAACCATATACATGCCTGGCTGGCTACCCCCAGCTATAACATGTATTAAAAAATAAGAAGAAAGGATGTGGTGGTGAGCAATGTCAGTCCCTGTGGGCCTCTGTGGCAAGCCCTTGATACCCTAGGTGCTGAAGCTGGGTCTGTTTCTCACTGCCCACCAACACCTACTACTCTCTGCCCCACCCCCAGGCTGTGGGGCCCTGCACTTTGCCCGAATGTCCAGGGTGTATCACTGCCTGGGAATACAGAAGCTGCCTGACCTAAAAGATTCAGGTGGAGAACTGGCTCTCCATCTTACAACTTTTGTGATATTGTTATTAAAAGCAGAACAATTTGGCTAATGGCTGCATGGCAGGGTGGTGGTGGGTGGGGTGGGGGCCAGCTAAAAACTGCTGTGTGGCTTTTGAAGTCAGTTACTTCCGTGATCTTTTCCTTTGGCATGTGCCCAACCATTCTTTCTTTTTACTGGAACCACTTGATGTAAAACAGCAAAGTCCTGTTGTTGTTGGGGTATTATTATTATTATTATTATTATTATTATTATTATTATTATTATTATTATTATTATTATTATTCCAGTCCTAGTACAAGACCTGTAGTATATGTAATCATTAGTCTAAAAAGGCCATATTTCAACTGTAAGGTGTTTCACGGCAACAACTTTTTCTAGCTGGAATGACACAGGTATTTATTGCAGGAAATCCCTTGCAAGGAATATCTGCCTATTACAGACAGCAATAAAGTCAACATTTTGCCTTCAGCATAATTCTTCCAAAGGCTGATCTGCAAATGTCTGAGGAACAGAAACATTAAAATGCCTGCTAAAGGGCAAGAATCCTCCGCAGTGGCTGTGATGTTTATGATAACATATAGTTAAGCAGATATTGACAAAAGATTTATGGATGATAGTTCAGGTAACATAATGTAAGGGTATGGCTGTTAGGTCATTAATGGACTTCTGTGCCGATGGGAAAGGAATTCTACGACATATCTTAGGTGATTTATTTTCTTTAGGCTGCAATCCAATGTACACACTTACCTGAGAGTAAGCCCCATTGAACTCAGTGGGACTTACTTCTGAGTAGACATGCATAGACTTGCCCTATCAAATATCTCCCTCCCCCTCTCTCCCTCTGCAAAAAGTCCTTGTATAATATTGTCCTTGGTTTTAACTCTATAGTGCCTCTGATAATGAATACTGGCCCCTGTTTCCCAGCCCCTCCATCTTTGGATTCATAGAGAGGAAGAGGTATTTCTTTTTCCTAGAAGAAAATGGAAAACCATTAGTTATCCAGTTGCAGTTATTTTGTGAGAATGCGTGTGCATGTGTGTGCCTTTCTCTTGTTTTCAGAATGTCTAGATCACATGCTTTGCATGCAGAATGGACCAAGTTTAACCCCCCAGTTCTAGGAAACTCAGGGAGGAGAGTGGGGAAAGACTGCCTGACACCATAAAGAGCCACTGCCAACCAGAGTAGAGAGTACTGAACTGGAAAGGCAGATGGTCTGATGCAGTGTAAGGCAGCTTCCTGTATTCAGTGTGTGGGGCACAGGCATAGCAAGTGACACGAGAGACTTCAGAGTGAGACCCTTGAGAATCAGTGCCACTACAAATAGGCAATACAGGGTACATCAGAGGTGTGGACTCAGGCCCACTGGCCAGATCTGCCCTCTCTGGGGTCCCCAAACAGTCATGCTCCTTTATTTATTATTAGTGGTATTTATTCAATTTATACCCAGCCTCTGTACAGAATGCCCTTGGCCCCACCCCTTTCTCTTGATCACTCATCTTTGTGTGGTTTCCTGGCTTTTGTGCAGGTCCCCTCTTTGCATCATACCCTACCTGGAGGAGGATTCTTCTGATGAAGAAAAGGAGAGGGAGAGCCAGCACAAGGAGCCCCAGCCAAAGGCTACAGCTGACAGCCTTCCCCTAGAACCATTAGAAAAACAACCAGGGCCCTTTAGTGCCATTCCTGAGCTCCCCTAAACACAGGAATCAGAGCCTGAGATCACTCATCCCTCTGAATGGCATAGGCTCAGAAGTGAGCAGCAAAAGAACAAAAGAAAGCCATGGCATGGGGCCTCCCTTAAAAGCAATGTGCTGACCTAATTAGCCAGCTGCACTTGTTAATGACCAGCTATAAATCAGCACAGCCGAAGCCAGCTCTCTGCTACAAGCAACAGTGCCTTGCTATTCCAGACTGGTGCAGAGTCCTAGTTCCTCAGCTGCCCATATGGACCACTCTCTTGGATGCTCACTGTCTGACTTTAATGCTTGGTAAGAGTGACTCATGTGGACTGAACTCTGGACCAGTTTGACCTTGTCTCTGCTTCTCCTGCCAATCATGTTTGGAGTTGTCTGTATAAACCTGGCCTGGTCTCTCTCTTTGTGACTCCTGGCACTATCTAGGGTGACCATATGAAAAGAAGGGCAGAGCTCCTGTATCTTTAACAACTGTATAGAAAAGAGAATTTCAGCAGGTGTCATTTGTATGCATGTGGCACCTGGTGAAATTCTCTCTTCATCGCAATAATAAAGCTGCTTGACCCCTGCTATCTTGACCAGATGCAAAAGATGGCAGGGGTCCTGCATCTTTAACTGTTGTGATGAAAAGGGAATGTCACCAGGTGCTGCATGCATACAAATGACACATAGCTGCTTTACTCTACTTAATGGTAGGGTTGGCCCTGATGTTGTCGATGCATTCCTTTGTTCTGTTACTATACAGTGTCATCTACAGTATGTTGCTCTGCCATTTGCTATTTAGCATCAAGTTCAATTTTTGGTGATTAATAATAATAATAATAAACTTATTTGTTACCCGCCTCTCCCTCTGGATCAAGGTGGGGTACAACACAAATAAAAACACCATAAAATACATACAACTAATTCAAATGTTTAAAACCAGTGCATCATTTAAAGCAGCACACCAAGGCATCTTAAAATTCAACTGGGTAGGCCTGCTGGAAGAGATTAGTCATTATAGCTTTCTTAAATTCTGGAAGACTGTTAAGTTGACGAATCTCTCCCGGCAAGCCATTCCACAAACTGGGAGCGGCAGAAGAAAAAGTCCTCTGGGTAATAGTTGTCAGCCTTGTTTTTGTTGGTTGGAGTAAATTCTTCCCAGAGGACCTGAGTGTGCAGGCAGATTGTACGGGAGAAGGCAATTCTGCAGATAGCCTGGACCCAAACCATGTAGGGCTTTAAAGGTGATAACCAACACTTTATACTTCGCCCGGAAACTAATTGGCAACCAGTGAAGAGATTTTAAAACTGGTGTAATGTGGTAACCCCTAGGTGTACCGGTGACCAACCTGGCTGCCATATTTTGAACTAGTTGAAGTTTCCGGACTAGGCACAGAGGTAGCCCTATGTAGAGCGTATTGCAGAAGTCGAGTCTCGAAGTTACCAGTGTGTGCTCTACCATCTTTAGGTCTTCTGACTCTAGGAAGGGGCGCAGCTGGTGTATCAGCCGAAGCTGATAGTAGGCACTCCTGGCCGTCGCATCTATCTGGGCTGTCATTTGGAGCGACGGATCCAGAAGCACTCCCAAGCTGCGAACCCAGTCTTTCAGGGGGAGTGTAACCCCATCCAGAACCAATTGACACACCTCCAAACCCATGCTATGACCTTTGACAGCAAGCACCTCAGTCTTGTCTGGATTCAGCTTCAGTTTGTTTTTCCACATCTAGCCCATTACCACCTCTAAGCATCCATTCAGAGGAGACACACTACCCTTAGCTGACGCTGTTGTTGAAGGCATATATCTGGGTGTCATCAGCATACTGATAGCAACCCGCCCCATGCCTCTGGATGATCTCTCCCAATGGTTTCATGTAAATATTAAATAGCATCGGGGAAAGGATGGCACCTTGTGGTACACCACATGGGAGCGCCTTCTTTGAGGAGCAGCTATCTCCAAGCATCACCATTTGGAACCTGCCCAAGAGGTAGGACCAGAACCACTGAAGCACAGTGCCCCCGATTCCCAATCCCCTCAGGAGATCCAGAAGGATACCATGGTCGATGGTATCAAAAGCCGCTGAGAGGTCCAAAAGTAACAGCAGGGACACACTCCCCCTATCAATACGCAGGCATAGATCATCTGCTAAGGCGACCATAGCGGTGTCAATTCTGTATCCTGCTCTGAAGCCATTTTGAAATGGGTCTCAACAATCTGCATCATCCAAGACTGCTTGGAGATGGAAGGCAACTGCCCTCTCGGTCACTTTGCCCAAAAATGGAAGACTTGATAGCCAAAAATGGTAGCCAGCACTCTTGGAGGTCCCTGTTTGCAGCACTAGTTGTCAGAAGCTAGTGGAATTGCCTCTTCAGAACAGGGGAAAACATTTACAGCTCATATCAAGGATGTTTATGTTGACATATTGATCTGTATTTTTAAAAAAGACTTCCTTAATGATCTTAAGCCAAGAGGTCTTCAGAAGTTGATCACAATTTTTAGAGAAACGGTTTTAAAAATGTAGTTCATTCTCCATATCTGTATTTTCACACATAATTGTTGAGTAGATGTTGAATAACCTGCAGCAGGAAGAGCCTCTTTGGTAGGGTGACCATATAAAAAGGAGGACAGGGCTCCTGTATCTTTAACAGTTCTATAAAAAAAGGGAATTTCAGCAGGTGTCATTTGTATGCATGCAGCACCTAGTGAAGTTTCCTCTTCATCACAACAGTTAAAGCTGCAGGAGCCTGCCTTCAACCAGCTACAAAAGAGGGCAGGGCTCCTGCAGCTTTAACTGTTGTAATGAAGAGGGAATTTCACCAGGTGTTGTATGCATACAATTCCCTGTTCTAGGCAACTGTTAAAGATATAGGAGCCCTGTCCCCTTTTCCATATGGTCAATCTACCCTTTGGTAAAAACTATAAAAATAAAATCACAACTAATGGGAGATGGGATTATGGTGATCAACTAAAATATGAGGCTCTGCCCGTTCACTGCATAGCAATCATTATTTATTATTATTAATTATTTATATAGCACCATCAATGTACATGAATCATTATTCATGTCTTTTGACTCTGGTTAAATAATGGCTGATTGTCAGACTAAAAGGATGTACATTTACCGTGTAGTTGTGTAAAAACAACAACACGGAACTTCAAAGTGCCCATTGAAATGAAGCACCTGTCACCAGCATACAGGGAAATGGCTAAACAAGAGAAGGAGGTGGAAGCTGCATTCATGCACTGGTAACTGTGCAGTAGAAGGCTCATTCTCTGTCTGGTACCTTTCTCACTTTACCACAATACAGAACGAGCAGCATTGCATTATCTTGCCTTCTTTGACAACGTTTTCTATAAAAACCCATGTTATGTTCTGCTCCTGGCTTGTTGTTGTTGTTTTAAATAGCAAAAGTCATCATCTTCATTTGGGAATGTGACAGAGACACTAACACCTTCACAATATAGTATGATCTTTACAATTTAACATATGGAGTTGTCTTTAAAATGGAGACAGAGTTGCATTATGATTTTGAGTAATGCCATCAAAGAAGTGGTTCTTAATTAAGCCCATTTCATTATAATATGACAACAACATAACAAATCTTTATGAAGAAAAGGTCATAGACCTGAGGGACTTACAATATATAGGAAATCTGCAAATATTTCTTGTTTTTCAGCTAGATGGGTCCTTGTGTGCATGTAATTTGATATATATATGTAGTAACTAAAATTAATTTTAAATAAGAGTTCTTCCCCCCTCATATTTCAACCTTGAAAGTCTTTGATGTTCTCAAAGAAGTGTCTTGTCAAACACAATCTCATTCCCGCAGATGCCTAACTCATCAGCACCTTTATAATTATCTCATCCGAATGGCAAAAAGTCATCACTCAGAATATAGAAAATGCAATAATTACACCACACACTCAATGACATATTTGTACTACCATTCAGTAATATCTTAAATGGCAAGCCGACAAAGAAACAGATGGAGGCAAAGGAGATGTTCAAGTGCCATCCTGTGTAATCATACAGTTTGATAGCCTGAATAAAATAAAAGTTGATAGCTCTGGTTTACACATACTCATATCCAGTTTTACATTTTTTTGCAATTGCCTAAAATAACAACTTGACATCCACATTATCTGAAAACATGCATTCCTGTAAAAAGCAAAAGTGTATCCCCCTACTTGTCTACACACCCAAATAACAGGTCATATCTTCACTGCAGACATTAACTGGTTTAATAGTTAAAGGAATAGTTAAAGGAAGCTTTTCTTTGTGATGGTGGAAGGTAGGGATTTTGAACACTGAATTCTCAGCACCCCACCAAACTATAGGATCCTACAGGAGAAACCTTAATAATTAAACTGGTATAAAACCATTCTAAGTTTGCAGTGTAGATATGCCCATAGTTGCTTTATGCTCTAGTTGCTAATTTGTTAATGTAAATCAGATCTGTCCCTTACTTTTGGGATGGTCCTGGCCAATAGAGATGATGCTAGCTCAGAAGTAGTTATATCCGCACAGCTTGGCATTGGGCAGGACAGCATTTAGGACAAACATGTCTTCCTTTGTCACATTCATGTTAGCATCAACTTTCTGGATAATAGAAAGGGGGAAAAGTCACCAGTTTAATTTGTTGGGATCTTAGTCTTTGGTAGTTAGAGGCAAGAAGGTCTCCAGAAGTCCTTAATTAGGTGCCTTTAGGGGTGGGGAACCTCAGGCCTAGGGGTTAGACTGGCTCTCCTGGGGTCCTGATTGAGCCCTCTGGGGTTCCCCAGATGGTCACACCCAACTCCCCTGGGGCTAACCCCTTCCCTCTTCCCAGTCATTTGTGGTTTGCCATATTCTGTGCAGTTTTCCCACATTTTAAAAGGTTGAAATGGCTCTTGTAAAGTTTAGAGTGTCATCACACGGGGGAAAATCGTGTTTCCTTACTGTTGCTTCTCCACCCGCACATTTGTCTCTCATTATTTTCTCTTTCAAAAGGGGGAAGTAAACAACCTGTATGTGGTCCATTTCGATCCTGCTGCTTCTCCTGCACACAGCAGGAGATAGAGACAAGTTCTGCCTCAAAAAATAAGTTAGACTTACTGGGGTGTTTTTTTGTCGTGCGAAGAAGTCTAGAAGGGGTGGGAGGCATGTGGGAGCCAGACGCCATCATGAGAGGGACCTGTGAAAATCCATGAGTGCCCAGCAATGAGTGTACAATAAAACACTCATCTGATGATGCCCTTAGTTATTGACAGTATGAGCTTTAAGCTACAATATCCTGGCATTTTCATTATTTTGAGCCCATACTCTTTGCCTTTGGTCCTGCCCATCACTGAAATGTGTCCTCTGTGAGCTTTGCTGAAGTTGAATTTGACCCTCAGATTGAAAGAGGTTCCTCACCCCCTGCTTAAGGGTCTATCAATGGTGGGATAAAGAGGACAAAACTATTGGATGCAACCTTTCCAATCCAAATCCCCAAATTTCCGAACAGATTTGAGGGGTTTCAAGTATCACATTTGCTCCAGGCACAGAATTTATTAATACATGAATTTAGATTTTCCTTTATGCTGGAGTAATGTTATAATACTTTGCTCCCATAGACATTACTGTCACCATGCAAATTCCCTGACTATATCCCACATCCATTGGGATCACAAAGAAGGAGTCGTAGCTAAACACTGTAGTCATTTCTCTATGATTGTGTGAAGGACGGGAATGTGAGAGCTGTGTCACCAACTAGTAGTGTTTGGCTGGTGATCACCATGAAGTAGAAGAAAGAATCTGTAGCAATTTTGGTTCTGAATGTCATGGCTGCACACATGGGATTTCAGGCTTGTGTTGATGGAGAAGATTAGGCAACCTTTCTAGTGCTTCCTTTAAAGTCCCTAAAACCAAGTGGCAGAGACAGGCTGGGCGAGATCACATTCAGGCTATGCAAGAGTTTCCAAATTAGTGTTAGGCCAAAACATTTTTCTACATTTTTTTCAACCATTCCCATTCGATTTGAGAAAAGGAATTGGTTTTAAAAAGTAATTCAAAGGAGAAGAAAATGTGATAGAAATGTTCATAGGTTGGGGTCATGGTTCTTATGTTTTCCTTACTTATGACATAGCTGAGGAGAGTGCATGAGTGCCCTATCTTTCATTGTAGAATTATTTCTCTGGCAGCCTGTAGCTTCCTCAGCTTTTTGCAGTTCTATTAAAATCCAGGGGAAGATATCATGAGGTAATTCTTCCCATAGGCCATTTTCAAATCAGGATGTGTAGGCAGTCTAGGGCTAGATTTACACTACTGCTTTAGAGCAGTATTGAAGTGCATTGATAACTGTTGGGGCAAATTACACATTCCATATACCGCCTTCATAGTATTGTTTCTTGCTTTTTATTCCACATTATCCAAAATACCGTAACAATGGCAATTGTGTGTGCTATGAATATAAGTTTCCATGCTGGGATCATAATGATTTCACACAAGGCATAGATCTGGGAGGCTGCAGAGCAATGGAGAGATGTCTAATACAAAGAAACACACACACACACAGAGTGCCTTTGGGCATCTTGTAGTGATTAAGTAAGCTCAAAAATGCAACCAAAACAATGTATAGAATTCCCTGAGAATGAGACAGAAAAATGGAAGCCTTTTTCATGGGGGAAGAAAATATCCAGAAAATTGGAGCAAAGAGTTTGGCACCAGACAAGCACGATCTCTTCCTTAGGGATAGACACAATAGTAACCACCCCTGCATTGTAGAGGATGCAAAATGGAGGACAGGGTGCAAACACAGTTGTCACTTGCAGTTGCAGTGCAAAAAACCAAAACACTTAGGATAAAGAAAGAAGCTGTGATGCAATCCCTGCTAATGGAAGCCCTACCTGTAAGAAACTGTTGGAGAATTTCTCCTCCCGTTTTAGAAATTTGGTGAAATTGTGCCTGCAATTTCTCCACTCACAAATAGGGTGAAGAATTTTAGGAGGCCGTTTGCACACAGATCTTGAAGAACTAAACTGAGAAAATATTAGAAATGGTCGGTTGCTTTTAAAATAAAATGAAACAAAAATTAGCTAACTAAAACCTAATTAGGGGGCAATCTTATGCCCCCTAGACAACATCAGATCCCCCAATTTGAGTTTGGAGACAGCGCTCTGACCTCAGGGGAGGGAATCAGAGTTCTTTTTTAATTTCTTTTTTATAATTTTATTTTTTATTGTGCATTAATTCATAAATATACATGAAATGAAATACATCAATATAACAGAAAATATAATTAAAGAGAAGGAGAAATAAATACAGCAGCCATTTTCTTCATTTATAAAGGAAAAGAGAAAAACAACATTCATGTGAAGTTTGGAGTCAAAGATATGAATTATTTCCATGGGATGTCTAGATTCACCGAATAAGCCACAGCATGTCAGTTTAATCATATAGTTCTCTCTCTAAAAAAAATAAATCATACTTAGAAGCCATTTGCCATCCATGTGATGGTTGAGTCAGATATGTGATAAAGTGCCACCAGGTTGCTGTAAAACCTGATGGATTAACCTCACCCTGGGAAACACGTATTGTATGAGTCAATTTCTCAGTGATGGCAATATACATAACTTTCTTAAATCATAAATCTATGGAGTAGCAGGATGCATTTTCCAATCTTGAGCGATGATCAGTTGAGCAGCAATTAAGAGGTAGGTCACTAGGGATTTACAGAAAAGATTCAAATTAAACCCCTCAAATAATGATAATAAACACAATTTGGGGCATAATTCTATATGTTGATCTGTCATCATACTAATCTCATCAACAACTTCCCCCCTAAATCTTCAGGAATCAGAGTTCGGGCCCTCTTCATCCCTTCCCCTTGTGGCATGGGAAAAAATCCCACACCTGCTGCTCTCCAACATCAGGAATGTGACCTCGGAGCAAGGGAGAAGGGGGTATTTTGGGATAGGAGGAGATTGGAGAGGCCAGGATAGGAGCTATCCCAAGAGCTCTCCAGCCTCCTTTCCCACCAGAAGGGCAAATATCCTGTGAGCAAGAAATGCAGGGTGGGAGGATGGGGAGGCAAAGATCTCCTTTGCTGCTCCTCCCCACCTGCATTAGCTGCTTATAAGCCTCCAAGTTCAGAGGTTCATGATCACTGAGAGCACAACTCATAGGATTGCATCCTAAATTCACTAAAGTAGTTTGCAAGTGGGGGAGGGATGAGGTCCACCTGGAATTCCACAGCATGGCCTAGTCTCACCATGACGTTTTGCCAGTTGCTGAAGGTTTCACAAACAAAGGTATTTCTAATGGGGGCTGAGCAACTCCCAGAGAGAGAAAATCCAACTGACCAAACAATGCCAAGGATCATCCTTCAGGTGATTCCTGCATGTACCTGGCTGGGTCAGAAGTGGTGGGGTGGAAGGGGAGTCAAGCTTCATATATGAAGTAATGCAGATTTTGGTACCTTAATGATGTTTGGGTGGAACTGAGCAATTCTTTGTTCAGAGGCATTTCTAGAAAGGAGAAAGAAGAGGCTGGGTTCATCACAAGTTGTAAGGCAGCATTGTTATTTCCTGTTCTTCCCATCAGATCCTCTGTTCTGAGATTTTGATTACTTTGACATTTCATATATATAGACCACAGACCAGAACTATTAGCAGCACCCCTGCTAATGCCATAGTCCTTTTGTGCTGTTGTCCACTCCAATCTATGTGTAGATCTTGGCTCAGAAATGTTTTCTGTAGAGCCACAGAAGGGAACTGGTCATTTTGTGTAGTTTTTTAAATATATATATAATGAGACAGAAGTTTGGCATTTGGCCGTATTGAGAGGAATTTCCACCTGAACAAACTGCCCTCTGACACAGTAGAATACTGACATATTCAAGGCAAATAGCCAATCTTTTCCCCCCTTTTTCTTTTTTCTTTTGGCAAGCCAAACAAGAAACTGGATTCTTTCTTTGGTAGTCACACAGACTGTAGCTTGTAGCTACTGACCCACAAAGTTGCATATGGAACAGCTGCAGATGTGGCAGTGATTCCTGTGAGCTTGCTAAGAGTAAAAATATCCACCGTTAACTGTGCTGTAAGAAAAGGTCACAGAAGCTGAATAATTTCAAAAAAAGGAAGTCTGCTTTGAAATCCGTAAACATAAGAAAAGCCCTGCTGGATCGGACCAATAATCCATCAAGTCAAACATCCTGTTTCTCACTGTGGCCAAACAAGATGTCAATGGGAGCCCCCCCCCCCCCCTCCAAGCAGAATAGGAAAGTACCACTGGTATTTGGTGGCCTCTGAACCTAGAGAATGCATTATAGCCATCATGACTAGTAGCCATTAATGGATGGAATCTCCACAGCCCTGCAGGCCTTCTGATGTGAACGTATGATGTCCTTGCACATGTTGGCTGCTCTATTCATTTCAATCAAGGGAAGAGATAGGAGTGCACAGGCTCAGTTGCTCCCTCCATTGAAATGGAAAGACCTTGGAGAAAGGCAAACCTCCACATGGCTACTGGAGTTACTATATCTGCAAAAAATAAATGCATCATCCCTACCTTAAGGTGTGCATTTAATACTGGAGCAAGTTCCTAGCATGCTCCACATTTGTCTGCTGAATCCTACATCATACAGCCAGAGCCTTCCAACACTAGAGATGATATTAATTGGTACCCCTGTTGACGATTCCAGAGAGACAGAGCATTTTAATGGGAATTGAGTGTGCAGTATTCCCTTATGACTTGAAATAATCTCTCTGGAGGTGCTTCGAGACATTGTGGGTGGAATGCTGAGGGAAAAGGGCACAGTGTTTGAACTGGCATTGTAGTTGTTAAGCAAAGCATTGATTCCAAAATGTAAAACTCCAGAAAAATATTAAAGACATACTGAACAGCCAAGACGTACTTAAAACTAGTGATGGGCAAGTAGACCCCATCATAATTTGTGATTTGCTCATCAAGTCAAGAATCCAGCATAATAAATGCAGATGAATGTTCTCTGTTATTGCAAGTTTTCAAAGTATCGTTGATTTTTTTGTGCAGGCAGATCACTGAAGTGTACCATGGGAACCTGGAGTATATAATATAGGCTTCTTTTCCTCTACACACATTGTAAAGTAATGCATTACAACACATCAGTCTCCAATTGTTTTTTATTACATTGCTTTATTTACAGTAGTAGACTAGTAGACCAACATTGAGACAGCGGAAGTGTCTGCTTGGCATCATTGGAGACATTGGCATGTTGCTGACATTGTCAGAAAGGAGGAGACTGCTCCTGCCACAAAGTAACGGAAGGGTAAAAGTTGGAATCCTTCTGTGCGCATGTGCATTGCAAGTGGGACTTTTTCATTTCCTTCAGAAAGTAAGTGCTGTGCTGAAAATGTATCCTCCATATAGTACATTGATGGTGCTATATAAATAAATAATAATAATAATAATAATAATAATAATAATAATAATTTCCCCCACAAGCATTCTCATTCAATTTGATAGAACAGAAATTACTTTCAAAAAGAAATTCAGAGGATAAGAAAACTTTGGAGAAATTATCATGGGGTGAGTTTGGGCTACTTGTGCTTGCCTTACCTATGAGGTGGTTGAGAAGTGTGCATGGTTGTCCTGTCATTCATTGTACAAGCATCTCTCCAGCACCCTGTAGTCTTTTCGGTTTCCTGTGCTTCAGTTAAAGCTGAGGGGAAGACATCACGAGGTAGTTTACTCCCATGGGACTTTTTATATCAGGAAGTCCAGAAAGCCTGGGAGGCTGCAGAGCAATGAAAAGATGTGCAATAGAAGAAAACACACACCACCCTTGAGTAGCTTGCAGTGATTAGATAAGCTCAAAAACACCACTAAAAGAAATTCAAAAGAAATTATAAAATGTCCTAAGAATGAGGCAGAAAAATGGAAGAAAATGTTTAGGAAATTGGAGAACATAAGAAGAGCCATGCTGGATGAGACCAAGCATCTAGTCCAGTGTTCTGTTCACACAGTGGCCAACCAGCTGTTGACCAGTAACCCACGAACAGGACACGAGTGCAACAGTACCCTCCCACCCATGTTCCCCAGGAACTGATGTACATAGGCACACTGCCTCTGTTACTGGAGGTAGCACATAGTCTTCAGTGCTAGCCATTGATAACCTTCCCCTCCAGTCATTTTTCTAACCCCCTTTAAAATCACTACATCTTGTGGTAGCGAATTTCATAGTTTGACTATGCACTGTGTGAAAAAGTAATTCCTCCCCCCCTCCACCCGTCCTGAATCTCCCACCAATCATTTCATGGGATGACCCTCGGTTCTTATATTATGAGAGAGGGAGATTTTGGCACGGGATTAATGCCACCTCTTTTCTGTAGCTAGACACAATTCTGCCCACCTCACACCTGCATTGTGGAGGATGCAAAATGGGGGCCAGGCTGCCAACACAGTTGTTATTAGCAGTTGTAGTACAAAAAACAAATAACCTTTAGGAAAAAAGAAGAAGAAAGAAACTGCCAATGCCACAGTCCTTGCCAATGGTGACTCCTACCTGCTGGAGAAATTCAGTGAACCCCCCCCCCCACACACACATTTCTCTGCTCCCATATAGGGTGGAGAATTTTGAAAGGCCATTTGTGCACAGCCCTATTTATAACTATCAATATCTGACCATATTTAGTCAAGTAAACTGTCCAGAAAATATAAATTAAATTGTAATCAATCTTGGTTTAATTTTTTTTTAAAAAAAACATTCAAGTTCCTTGGAATGGTCAGGGCTAGTTATGCATTTGAAAATTGTAATTTTAACTTATGAGCTGACTAATTTCACATTTTGGTGACATCACTACTTAAAACCTAGAATAACTCCTTGACTTCAGCACTCAAAACATTCAATGTTTTGGTAAAATGTTTGATGTGAATAGGGATTCCTTAATTCAAAACCACATTGATGATTTTGGATGAGGATTGCGCTCGTTTTTAGAAAATTATTTGCCATTAAATAAATTGCTGTTAATTTTGTTGCCAGAATTACAAGCCTGGTCCTCATTTAATAGTCTGTGGTCATTGGGCTTTTTGCCATATTTCATAGTGAACAAAAATAGGGTTGAATTTCAAACTGAAAACAATACAAGCATTCTGTAAGAATCAAGCGGATTGTTCTTCCAAGGGTAATCTTACCCTTCTCTGTCCGTCTGCCAGTCAAGTGAATCTCAAGTACACTTTGCATTTATAGCAAACATTCAAAACATATTTTTGGGATAATATGATGAATTAATATGCACGTGGGACATGCAAAGGTTCTTTCAGTGGAGGTTCATTGAGCACTCAATGGACTGCTTTAACAAGGACTCACTGCTTCAGAGAACATTACATTGTCTTCAAGCATACATAAGCATCCACATTTTTATGGCTATTTATAACTGGATGACTGGAATTTGAACTGCTGTCGAAGGAAAGAAATCCTAGAAAACCATTTCCATATTTTAAAAGGCCAGCTGACTGGAGTGTTTTCCTACCTCAGTTCTTCCTGAGAAATCACCATTAAATCTCGGTCTCAATGTGCCCAGTCATGAATGCAACAATATTTATGGTTGTTGATCTAGACATCCAAATCATAGAAATATTCAGAACTTAAGGGAAAGAGCTGGATCTCAGTGGCAGGAAACAGACTTTCCATTCTATGAGATCATAACTTGCCTGAGGCGCTGAGTTTGTATCTGTAATAAGTAGAACAGTCAGTAGTCTGATTGTGTAACTAGCATTGGAGGCAGGTGCTAAAGACACTTCAGGGTTAGCAATCTTTGGAACCTGGTGGGTTCGAGCAATCACACTAACGAGCTTCACACAACCCTGCCTGCAGTGAAGTAACATGGAAGGGGGATGAGTAGGCTGTCCCTGTCCCCAGGGCTAGCATCAAGAGTAGGCATGACTGGGCACATACGTCAGCAAGAGCCCCCTGGAGTTGCTCCTCCTTCTCCATTGCCACCTGTTTGTTCACCTGCCTCTTGCTTTGGCCCAGACAATAGCAAGAAGATGAGAAGGAGGAACAGTAGATGTCATGATCTGCTTGCTCTCTGGCTTTCAAGCAAGCAAGTGGTAGCAATGACGAGAAAGAGGCGGAGGAGCAATAGCAGTGGGTGGCGGTGAGGGAGGAGGGCTATTGAAGACGTCTTGCTCAAGACCCCTCAGAAACGTAGAGCCAGCACTGCCTGCCCCCACTGCTCATGTGTGCACTTGATCCGCACAGGAGAGTTCTCTACATCTGTAACTGATTTGCATGCCTAGAGCTCCTCCACATAAGAGGCTCTTGACCAATCCCATAGAACACCTCTATGTGCATACATATGTGTATGCATCAGTATGCACACAGAGGCCTTTCTCACACCAGCTGAACATGTAGGCTGTGGAGCTTTTACAAAAGCAACACAGAGGATACCTAAAACAGAAAAAAACCCTAAGCCTTTCAACTTTCTAACCTGCACAGCCTCCAAACACATAACCAAGGAGAAGCTGGATTAAGGCAGGCAACCTTGGGTGGGGAAGCAATTGCCAAGCTTCCCCGCCACAGTATTATTCCTTGAAATGTTTGTTGAATATGGAACTTGGTTGGCATGTTTGTTGCCTATATTTGTTGCTCTGGCATGCTTCCTTAAAATGTTTGTCAGCTTTATTTTATTTTTACTGGACACACAGTTCTACTTCTTGGTTGTACCCTCAGAGCAATACAAGTCGGAGCGATTGCAGTTTGCTTTTTTTATTCTTGGCAATCACCTCATACAGTCATCTCCAATGTGATGCAAAATCCTACTCACATGAAGATGTAAAGCCATGGAGCACAGGTTTTAGCATCTCCAAAATAAACATGCACATTAGTTCTCGTTTTGACTCTTCCACTCGATCCAGCAATAGAATGGCCACTTGTGAATCACCAAAAAAGTGGACATGCATCACCAAAGAAAGAAGATAAATGCAGGTAACAATTTGCATTAAATTTACATATGCTAATTTATGTATATAGATGCAAATTTAAAAATGGTTGTGATTATTTAAATAGAACTGCTGTACATTTCACTATTATGCAGAAGACTGTGGCCAGGTGACGAGCTGCGTGGCTTGCTCGGTCTGCTGTCCAGGTGTGGTTGATGGACAACTTCAAGGCCCTGCTCTTCCTTCTGTTGGTTCCTGTTCTTTAAGTGGACTGGACAGCCCTTCAGATAGAAGACACCTTCAAAATAATGGACAGTCCTCTGGCAGCCCTTCAAATAGAGGATCAACCTCTGTAATGGAGGACATGTGGATACCCTAAAATATAACAAGCAAGATTAAAGAAACAGAACAGATTTAAAGCTTCAGCCCCTGATAGATTGGAGTAGTGTGGACCAACCTGTTTTTAGGGCTTTGATCATATTTGCCAATTGGGAATCACTCACTGTGAGTAAGTAGATGATGTCATAGTGTATTAGAGCAGGTTCTAGCGAAGTTACTAGGTAATACTTTGGGGAAGGTAGCTGTCTTTAGGGTGTTGGGCTGGTCCCATTTACCCATTATGGTAGCTTATGGGGATTAAAAAAGAAAGAAAGAAAGAAAAAAGAAGAGGAAATGACATCTTTTTTTACATACTTTATTCTATGTCTCATTAGAGTAGCTAATGTTAGCCACTTACATATTAGCTGTCTCTGCATCTGCTTAATGTCCAAAACAATTTATTTTAAGATCCACTCTAAAAAGCAAGACATCCCTTAATTGTCTGGCTATAATATATGTAAAATATTGCACTACTGGGGCTTATTAGCAAAAGCATAGATGCTGTTTAGTAATCCATAAGGTGATACTGGTTAATGAACATTGCAAATGATCCTACTAACTACCTTAAGATTAATAATAGATATATCTCCTGCAACAAACAAGTCTTCCATCCTCAGGGAGAACTGGAGAGAGTGGATCATAATTAGGATGAGGGCAAACCAGGCGTTTAGAGCTCCAGTTTTTGCCAATTAAACCATTCTGTCTTTTGTTCTACAGCTGCTCTGATTTGGAACTAGCCGAATGTGTCTGTCTGTACTCTTATTACTATTTTCTATCACCATGTTTATTATAAAACACTGCTTCTGTTTAATAATGTATTCAAAACTAGCATTGGACAAGCTCCACTCTGATTCAATTGTATTCTTGACTTGTTGCCCAAAATTCTCTCCAAGTCTGTAATACAGGTGCATGTGTGCTGATGCTACATCACACATATACATTATTGTATTGCCCATCTAGGAGTGGTTGTTTATTGCTATGGCATGGGATTGAGCTCTTAGAACATGTGGATGTTGCCATTTTGTGATAAATTGCTTCAGGGCCAGCCCTACCATTAGGCAGAGTGAGGCAACCTCTCAGGTGGCAGATACGGGGAGGGCAGCAATGGTAGTCCCCCAGGTATTCCTCCTGAGTGTCCCTGGACATTACTCTTTCTTGGAGGACATGTTGTTCTGCACCACCTAAACTAGCCTGCTGCCTTCAGGTGTTATGGCAGATGTATTATTGCTTGTGTTAAGGTAAGATTCAGCTCTAGTCTGTCAGCTTCTATGAGTAGAATTGCAGTAGACTCGCACACTGATGGGTGATGATGGTAAATCACGTTTATTAAGAGCATATCAAGAGTTTATATACCCATTCTGTACTCCTTCAATTCCTCCCTCCTCCTTGGGTGAGTCAACATTCATTGTCCTGTTTGAGTGAGGAAATTAACTTTCCTTATTACCTGTGTTTGCTAAACTAGCTCTCTTACCATGTTTGTTCCCCGGATTAAGCTGGAAGTCAAACAGGACGCACTGCTCTTAGACAATAGATAATAGGGAGATAAAGGGGTTGCCACATCCACCGTTTATCTCTAGACAGTTTGCTCTCTGAAGGACTCCAGGCGTTGTGACATCCCTACATAGAATGAGGTGGGCACCGCTTTGTCCTTTGCCTCAAGCAGCACATTGTCTTGAGACAGCCCAGCATGAAGATAGATCAGTAAGGACACAGACATATTCTGCCATTCTGTGGTTGACATGAGGATGGATGAGAACAGAATAGTGGAGCAGAGCAGAATGGGTGAGTCTTGCCTCAACTAGGGATGTTAGAGAAATCTACAACAGATTCAAATGAGTTCAGATTTCTATGACTCTGTCCTGCAGATTCCACAGCAGAAGTAGGACAAGATTGAACTAGTTTTTGTAAGATTGTGACCCATTTTAAACGTATATCAAGTACTTTCTTCGGTAAATCTTCTTTTGTAGAACCTTTTTGTAAATCCAATCCTAGAGAAACTTAGGGCATGGCTAGATGGGGCGATATCCCAGGGATTGCCCCGGGATCGTCCCTGGGCATTCACATGACACACAGGGGATCCTGGAAGCAGGGAGGGATGATCCCTCCCTTGGCCCGGGATATCACCCTACCCTTTTAGCCTGCTTTTTCTGCAGTCTCGGGATGATCCTGAGACTGCAGATTGTGTGGCTGGGCATCATGGATTGTGCTCTGTGCCCATCGGGGGTGGGACAAGCGGGGATTTTTTAAAAAACGTATGTTTTGCATTCAAGCGCTCCTTCTCCTTTAAAAAAACAAAACAAAGTGGCGGGCGCGACGTCCTCTTCCTCCTGGGACGTTGTGCGCCATGTGTAGACAGGGGAGATCTCGCAATAACCGTATTGCGAGATCCACCCCCCTCCGTTGCACTAGACCCGGTAGGTCTAGCCATGGCCTTAGTTGTCCTCAAGACTCATTCACCATTGGGACTTTAGCACATCCAACTTTCAGTGGCTTGTGTGAGGCTCCCCACAGATTTTCTTTTTCCAATTTGGGGACTACGGCTTGAATTATACCGCTGTGAAAATGCCAGTCTTCTACTTTATGTTTCTGAGTGGTGTTTCTGATTTTGAAAATCATGCCTCTGAGTTTCGATCTTGATTGTTTTCAAAAAGATTATCATTGTTTTACAGGTCAAACAATTTTTAATGTGAACTTTGTAGTCTTTTAAGAATATTTTTACATTTGACATATTTTACATTGCATTGTACTGATTACTTCAGAGTAAATATACTTGTGCTATACCTTTCATTATATTATCATCTCTCAAGTTAATTAAAAACAACAAAGAATGTTCTCATTGAGAATAAAATTTTAGTTCCATTTCTTGTAATGGGATGCTTGTATATGCGCACAACCACAAGTTACCTTTTAATATCTAGTATATTTTAATATGTTAATATTAAGCATCTTTGAAAATATATTTGCTCTGCAATCCTATACCCACTTATCTTGGAATAAGCCCTATTGAACTCAATGGGATTTACATCTTAGTAGACATATTTAGGAGTGCAGTGTTCCAAAAAGAAACAATAGCAACGTCTCTTAAATCTTCACACACAATTCTTCCCAAGTTACCCAATTCTTCCTTGCTTCAAATAAAACACCAACAGACATTTACTTCATACAAGTTCAAATTGCTCATCAAGACACAACATTTTTAGGCTCCATCAGTGGATCTCCACCCTTCATTATGGGATGGTAACATTCATATTTAAAGCCATAAAAGTGTATGAGTAGTCACAATAGCAGTTTCTTGCCATCATAATTAGCATTGGCAAGAGAATGTAAGTTCAGCAGAAGAGCTGGCATATTACACTGATGAGGTCTCAGGTTAAGTTCCCAGCATCTCCTGTTAAAGGCTCTTGAGGAGCATCTGAGGCTTGGAGAGCAGCTGCTTAGCAGTACTGAGTTTGATGGAGTGTTAAGCTGATGTAGCAGCTCCTCCTGTAACTTGATTGTGTCTGAATACTACAGGGAGGTGAAAATGGTGTTGTGGAAACTCATACATTTTAGGTGTTCTTGAAGATGTACCATCAGACTCTCACCAGGGAGTTTGAGTTGCTTCCTTTTCTTGCCCAGCAGGCTGGCACACACATCTCTAGTAAGCTTTGCCTCTTGCTGGACATCTGACTGCACTTCTCAGTGGGTGACCATTCTGCTTCTTGCTCTCATTTTATTCATAAGGATTGGCCCTATACTCAGACCAGGAACTCAGTGAAATCAATGGGACTTAAGTTAGTCATGTACCAAGAGTATCAAAATGTGTGTGTGTGTGTGTGTGTTTTTGGTGGGGGGCAGATGTACCCCTAATGAGCTCTTCTCTGGCTGAATGCCAGTGGTCCTTCCCTGGCCAGGGGAGGATTCTCCAAGCACCATCTGACTTGGGTGCCTCCTTTGTGCACTGCCTGCCATCCTGTTGTAGTATAGGAAAGGGAAACTTGAGGATTCCTTCTCCAGGATCTGGCCCATGCAGGCATGGCAAGGAAACCTCCATAGTCATCCAGCAGGCTGAATATTCAACACTCCTGCCCTTTAACCATCCATACTGGCTCCCCCGTGTGTCAAACTATCTTGCTGCATGGCACCAGTTCAGATGTGGATATTTTCTGGTAGCAGCACTCTGTGCTGTAGTGTGGCCACTGAGGACAAAGGGCATCCAGCAACAAACTGAGAAGGCTGCAACATGTGCCACCTTCCACCCTGTCTTCCTTTCTCCACAATGCATAATTGCCCAAGATGAGGATGAAGGCTTTGTGAATGTGATCTGAAGATTCTGGGTCCTAATAGAGATTCAGATGGCCAATATTTATCCAGTCAGTAAAGCTTCATCCTGATCAAAGTATTGCAGCCTGAAAAGCAAGTGAGAACTATGCTGAAAAAGAGCAATGGAAAAAAGAAAGAAGAAGAATGGCAGGAACAAATTCTAGCTACATTCCCCAGATTCTTCTATATCCATATTTTTTTGTGGTTGTGGAGTTACAACAGGGCTGGCATTAGCCCCTAACATACTTGGGCAGCAGCTGGAATCCTATCTATCCTACTATCTTAGACTCTGGTGCCCTGGCTGGGTCTGCTACTGGACCCCACTTTTTTGGCACTCCAGTAAGCCCTGGGCCACTTGGAGCCATCATTTTAACTTCCCACAATACTCCAGCTTCTGAAGCTGATCTTAACTGTTATACCTTAACGTAAGGAGATTTGTACTCTCTGATGCATTTGCACTGGGGCAAGTCCTTGTTCTTCTGTTCTTGTATCTCTTCAGTGATGGCAGACCCATGGCCATAAGGGAGATGCCTTCTAAAATGAGCTTCTGAGGGCTACTCCAGAGTACTCTAATAAGAATTGTGAGATTTTCTGCCCAGTGTGCAAGCAAGGTGGCTGCAACAGTGAGAACCAATCGCAGCAGTGCAATTTTTGTTGTTGCATACCTTTTGTGCAAACCAGGTGATTATCAAGAAAGACACATTGAAGCTTGATTTAGAAATGACCAGATGGCACAGACACTGTGTATAACTTGAGGTGTCATACAAGAGCATGGGTACATGGCAGAGCTGTCTGGAGTAATATAGATTAGAATAGTTAGGTAGTGTAAGAGGAATGTAGAACAAAATCACACCACAAAATTAAACATCAATAATGTTTAGCCTAGACTTGACTCATGCTTTATGGATACACAGAAGTGTCCAGTCTAGAATCTGTTTGATTCCTTCCTTCCTCCTCCCCCCCTCCATGAACTGTCCATTGAGGCAACTATATCCCAGATATGTGAGCTTCATGTTCTCTCCTTTGTAACTTTTGCAAGGAGTTAAAATCTGTTTCTAAACCAGTTTATGCTATGCTATACCACCTCTTGGCTACTCCACTGTTTGTAAATCGACAGGTAGAATGGCAGGACTTGCTTGCTCTGCCTCGCTTCAGATTAATGTTCACTCATCAGCTGCTCTGAACCAACTGAATATTAGGAAGGTTCTGCAGGAGGTGAGAGCATATCTGTCATAATTCTATTTTGTATATGAAAAAATGGCCATCCAAGTTAGGGAGAAGTCTAAGGCGACAGCATAAGCCAGCACTATTGTTTCCTGTGCTGAATTTTGCAGTTCAAAAAGGCCGCAATCCAGCCCAGAGTTAAGTGACCTCAACATACTTAACTATCCATTGGATAGTGGTCAATAGATGCTACTTATTCCATAGTACTAAAGACCCACAGAACGTTATGGATGCCTTTAGTCCAGAATCATAGCACCAGAGCAAACTTTCTGTCAATCTTTTAATACATGTTGAACTGGCAATTTTCAGCCATCTTCAAAGGGGTGGTGGTGGTGGTGAAAACAGACCTTTTGAGTTTTGTATTCAAAAGAATTTTATGAAAACTTATCATTTATTTCATAATGGCAGCCTTGGAACAACGACAACTATTGTTGTTGCTGTTGTATTATTATTAATTAATTAATTAATTAAACATCCCAAAGAATCCCAATGAATTATCATGAATTGCTCCATGCTTACATTAATTATATCTATTTAAAAATAGGCTGGTGATGTAACATGGCAGAGTTGACACATTAACCTAATGAGAAGAGATTACCACCCCGTCTTCATTAAACAACAATGTGTAAAACAGATACTTACACCACATTAACCCCTAAATTATATGCTAAAATGTCACTCTCTTCGAAGTGATAGATTCCTCTCTAAATCTATTTCAAGATTAGCAATCGCTAATCTAGTAATCACTTGTGCAGCTACAAGTTCACTCACTATTCCATAATTAACCAGACAACATTATGCCATTTTTCATTTTACAATTCTATTACTTTTACTTGTAGCATATGTACATTGTGTGTACCTCTTCACCAAAACGTACTTCACCAATTTCTGTGCCAATAAAGGCCAGGTTTATCAATCTGATTATGCAATTTAAAAATAATAATCTGAAATGTAGGGTGTTGGATAAGAAATTCCTGACACTGTTGGTTTCTGAGGCTTTACCTGGAATTAACCTATTATCAAGCTTAGCTGAAATCCATTAGGATGAAAGTCACTTAATAAAAACACATGCAAGCAGAGATTCTCAGATTGATTCATTCAGATCAGAGAACAAACTCTGTACTTGTGTGCCCCAAATTTCCCTAGCCTTGACTATAAGTGATAAAATGACTTATTTGAAAGTATTTTTACTTGTTTACTTACTTCCATGATTTTATTGTTCTCCAGTCCTCCCACTTCAATTTGTAATTTTCTTTTCAGATCTTTGAACAAGCCTATTAACATTGATTAACATCAAAATCAGAATTAAATTAGGTTATTCTTAAACTATGATCAAAAGCAGTTTATATCCAGTGGGTGCTCTTGGGATTTTACATGTGCATCAAAGTTGCTGCACCAACTTGCTGGATTCAAAAAATACATGAATATATGAAAATCCATTTAGTCTTACAGGATATTTCCAACAGTGTTTAGCCAGATGCTTAAGGGAAGGTTAGAAGCAGAACATGACATCCAGGGTCCTTGTGAGGTCCACCTCCTTGAGGCTCCTCTATTTCTCCTATAAATCAAAGGATCCCAACCTTGGGGTGGTTCCCCAGAGCACTGCCCTGTGACTCGTTGCCCTTGTCTGGCCTCACAGCAGCCCAGCCCCCTATCCTGTCACCTCCCACTGTCACCATTAAATATTTGTACCCCACCGTAGGTAGCTCACAAACCACACCAGCATGAAACAAAAGAAGATTTATGATCAAGTAGTAAGATATTGCAGTTGTAAAAGCGTAATGGTTTCCTCAGGTACAGTTTCTTTAAATGGTTTAAAAAATGCTTCAATTTCAACCCTGCCTACTCTACCCTCTAGGCCACACTATCACTCCTTCCTCTATCTACTTCCCCAAACAACCACCCATGTAGATCCTACACTATCCAAGACCCTTCCTATCTCTGACAGATCCAAAACTTAACTCTCTCACACGCAGCACTTCACACACAGACCCACACATCTAACTTCTCCCACATTCTTGCCAGCAGCCAATCCAGACCTTTTTCACACCAGCCAATCAGCACTCACCTCACATCCTGGTCACTCACTCCCCTCCCTCTAGCATTTAACATTTACCATCCTGGTTCCAGTATAAACACAGTTAAGTACATCTTTAAACAATAAACATACTTAAAAACATTACACATACATCTAGAACAGGCATAAAACAGCAAAACATCACAGTCCTCCTTTGTAGTTTGTTTCCACCTACTGTTATTTCCACATATGTTGCCTCTGGACATGCCTTGACCACCATTCAATGAATTTGCAGGATATAAATTAAAGACATAAATACAACTTAATAAATAATTTACCGTAAATGGCAAATAATACACCTTTCCTTGATGAATTTGCCAAATCTCCTTTTAAAGCCATCTAAGATAGTAGTTATTATTACCGCATTTAGTGACAATAATATATGGATGTTAGCTCCATTTGGATATGAAGGTGATGGATACTATACCTAGTATATACACAAGGTATGTGGACTGTAATGACCTGCCAGATTCACCTTTATTTATTTATTTATTTATTATTTATTATTTTATTATTTATTTTAATAATAAATTAAACACATTTGCCATGTTAATCCCCCAGAATTTCCCTCACATCCTCAATTTTGCCCTTCTGATCTCCTATCACACACACATAACTGCAACATTGCTTAGCTCCCAAGTGGTTCTTCATCATGTACACAGCGTCAATGAACTGTATTCTAAAATAGCTCAACAGAAGTCCCCCTCCCTTGAGATGTGGAAGTCTCACACTAGAAAAAGCAGCTGGCAGGAGAAGTTCTTTAGAAATTATAACCCACCAATTAAAGGTATTACAAATTAGAGGCACATGTTGCAAGGTATACCATAAGGGACTTTGAATCCACTAACAGTGGAGGCCAAATTTACTTTGAAGATCTCAAGGAGTTAGAAGAGGAATTTGATGGGTTGTATTTCCTTTTGAATACGCAAAGGTACAGGGAAGGAAAGCAAGGATAAGGCAATCAACCAAGTGGATATTTTATTTATTTATTTATTTATTTATTTCTGCATTTATATTCCACCTTTTTTCCTCCAAGGAACTCAAGGCAGCATATATAATCCACCTCCTCTCCATTTTATCCTCACAACAACAACCCTGTGATGTAAATTCATCTGAGAATCTGTTACTGGCCCAAAGTCACCCACTGGGTTTCCATGGCCAAGTGGGGACTAGAACCCAGATCCCCCAACTTTGAGACCAACACTTTAGCCATTATACCACACTGGCTCTCATACATACATTCCTTTCATAATATGGGAAGGGCTGCCACATAGAAGATGGCAAAGACATTTTTTCTGCTGCTGCGGTTGCAGAGTGCAGCCCAAAATCTAATGGGCTTAAATTTCAAGACGTAGATTTTGAACATCTTGATAGTAGTAGCAGTCTGACAATAGAACCAATTACCTAGAGGGGTGCTGGGTTCTCCATCATTGGAGGTCTTCAAAGTCACCAGTTGGGGATGCTCTAGTTCTGGATTTCCTGCATTGAGCAGGGAGTTGGACTAGATGGCCTACATGCAAGGTAGCCACTTATTCATTATCCCAAAACAGCAAATGTCTCACCCTCCCAAAAAAGATATAAGTGGAGATTTACATAAAATGTGTGTATGTTAATTTATATGATGGATCCAAATTTAGAAATAATGGCTTATGGCTGAAATACAAAACACTTTACCACAAAGAAGACTGTGAACAGCAGGTAACATGTGTACCTGCCCAGTCTGCTGTCCAGATGCTAACTCTTGATGGGCAACTCCTAGACCCCATCTTCTTTTGGTTCTTTATCTTAAAGAGGACTTGGATTGGACAGCCCTTCAAACAGAGCGCATATTCAAACAACAAATGTAATGGAGGACATATAGCCTCCCTGCTTCCAACTCTATGATTCGATGATGAATGCCAGTGCTACCTTCATTACATCATATGTTGGGTTTTCTTCTGCTGTGTAACTTCCCTCTCCATATAGTTTCAGCAGCTGATCCTGATCTGGCCCCTTCTCTCTCTCTCTCTCTCTCTCTCTCTCTCTGTGTGTGTGTGTGTGTGTGTTTTGAGCTGGGTAAGTAGTATAATACTCTGGATTATAAATAGTGTGCATAATACTCTGTTCATTGTCTTGAGGCAGTATTGAACACTGCCCCTCTGCACATGCAATTGATGTTGCATGAATGTCAATGACCTCTAGCACAACTCCAGTAGCATATGTTGGCCTGATGGGTTTTCCAGGCATTGTGCTAGAGGTTGCTTATGCTAGTGCTACACCAACAGCCTAAGCGGAACAGCAGCATTGGATACTGCCCACGTGTGATAACTGCATTGTACACAACGGAAACCTTGAGGGTCCCAAACAGAATGAGTGAATCCTGAAAGCATCTCATAGTGAACCTGGAGCAGTTCCTTGAAGGAAAAGGGCTGGCTGCAGATATTGCTTCTCAGATATGACCAATAAATACCCGTACACGTACACACACACACACACACAGAGAGAGAGAGAGAGAGAGAGAGAGAGAGAGAGAGAGAGAGAGAGAGAGTTAAGATGCAAAATAACATGGGGAAAATTAATTCTGATCTGAGGAACAAGTCAAAGGGTGAAATTAAATGGCTTGGGATAAGGAAAATTGAAGGACCATCTCCCCCCTTATGAATCTGTCCTTCAATTGCAGTCATCTTTGGAGGTTCTGCTCTGTGTACTTCCACCAAGAGAGATGCAATGGTGAGTGTGGGTGATGGGGGACAGGTCCTTTTCTGTTGCAGTGCCCTGAAGATGGATCTCCATTCTTAGTCTGCTGGGCTTTTAGGCCATTTAAATCTTCTTGGTTATTGATCTGTTTCCCCTGCTTTAATTCAGGCTTTCTAAAACAATGCTCTCCAGTTGGAATTGTACTGAGTTTCTAATTGTAGTAAACCACCTTTAGGGGTCTTTGAATGTTTGAATTAAACAACTAAATACATTTTAAATATATTTGCAATAGACTGCAAAGTATTAGGTAGGCAGCCTTTCAGTACTACCCTCCTTTCCTGCTGCATGTAAATGTAGAGTATTGGGCAGGTATTGACAAAATTAGAATTTGTTGCACCCCTGTTCCCTAATTACATTGGTGACAGCAGAAGACAAAGAATATACATGAGATGTGAGCTAGGTGTTAAATCATAATAACATGTGTTCTCGCTTATGCCCCTTTCCTATATGTGATATGAAAAAAGTCCCACTAATTAAGGTTACTTTGTCAGGCTGATTGGTAATTACTAGAGCAAACCTCCTAACCTTATGGCCTCAACAGTAAAAGGTCAAAAATAATGGTGTTGTCCTTTGGTGATTAACGATGGCTGGATGGGAAAGGCAAAATAAAACATGGCAACTTAAGAGGGAGGCATTTTGAAGTTTCTCTCCCCACTCAATATAATGCTTCTTAAACAGCACTGCTTAGATTCCGATCCATTCACCTTGCAGGCCACCTTCTGCATTTAATCTCTCTGTATCCACTCGCCTGCGCTAATTCCAGCAAAGTGTCACCAAAGTTAAATGAGATAAGAGCTTCATTGTGGCCTCCCTGCTTTTGGGGTCAATGGAAAGTTTCTTTGGATGCATCATTCAAAAATAATAGATATCCTTACATGATAGATTAGTTAGGGTAGCCGACATTTTCCTCCTCTGAACAAGCTTAAGGAGTTATTTGAGATTCTGATGAAGTGAAGGACTGGTATGTTGAATATATAATTCCAAAGCAATGCATGACTATTTCAAAGAATTCTTCCAACATGGCGCTTGCTCCTATAATATCAGCCTGTTCCTCTTGTTGATCCAACAAGAAATAAGCATTTAAAGCAACTGTTATGAAAAGGCCTATTAGCACTCCATCAAATTAACCATATAGTTTAAGTTCCCTTGAGTGTCGTGTGTGTGTGTGTGTGTGTGTGTGTGTGTGTGTTTTAATAATATTGGTTTATTCAGTCCTGCATTAATATGGTGGACTTCTGCCAAAAGTATACAAATTTAAATCCAATGGACCTGCCTTGCTCAATAAAGATATTAAATGAACCATCACTTTTTAATTCTAGAAAATTATTACTTTGTAGCTCATGTTAAAAATAAGTACCTTCTTTAGTTGTGAACTAGGTTGTGGAAAGCATTAATGTTAATATATATAGGAAAACCAAATTTTGAACTCCAGGTACATGAACCTTCATTGTGAATGTATAATAACATAAGAGACCTTCTGGATCAGACCAAAGGCCTACCTAGTCAAGCAGTCTGTTTGCACAGTGGTCAACAACTAGATGCCTATTGGAAGCCCTTAAGCTATTGTTTCCTAGTGTCTGGTATAAAGAGGCCTGTGATCCTGGAGATGGTACATAGCCATCATGACTATTAACCATATTATTTTCCATGTATTTAACTACCCCCCTTTAAAACTGACTATGTTGATGGTCATACCACATCTTGCAGAACTGAGTTCCATAATTTAAGTATGTATTGTATGAAGTAGTACTTCTGTTTTGTCTGTCCCACCCTTCACCTTTATTGGATGACCCCAAATTCTAGTATTTTGAGAGAGAGCAAAAGCTTCTCTCTATCCATTTTCTCTCCACAATATGCATACTTTTGTATATAATTTTATAATGTATGAAGTCTCCAAACATGTTTTATTAGCTGGCCTGTGATGGCCATTTTACATATCCTAGGAAAAGTTTAAATGATGTGAATACAATATTTACCACAAAAGTATCTGATGATAAACATCTAAATTGATTAATTGGTTGGTGTAAATTGGCCCTTAATGAAAAAGGGAAATAGCTATAGGTGTGTGGGTGTTGTTGGTTTTTTTTGACAGTTTCAGTATGTATTTAACTGCTAAATTATGGATTTTACCATAACCATTAGTTCACTTTCTACACTCAAGGGATTTAAAAAACAACTATGTGTGCAAATCATAAGGTTGAATGATTCTTTCTTACAATAGAGAAATATAAGTTGTATAGCTAAACAGCTGTGGCCTTGAATACTGGGGCACTTTTTATTATTAGTTGCAGATAAAATAGTTATAACACAGACATTTATTCTTTTGGCATCTGGTGCCTTAAACAGTTGTAAATCAGTGTTCTATGCCCATTGGTAGCAATTGCATTACTCATTAAATGGTCCCCTGAGATCTTAGTAAAACATCTTTGAATGTATCTTTTGGGACAGACTAGAGAAAGTGAGATAATTAGCAATCTATTTCCCTTTGAACCTATAGAATCATTGCTGAATCGCTGCTATTGTGCACTCTCATCAGAATTGAACTGGTTATGTGATGAGTTTATTGTGAGAGACTTTAAGGCTACATGAAACATTGCAAACATAAACACACATACAAACACAAAGATGCACATTGAAAACACAACCCACCAGTGGCTAGAAGCCCTCATTCATTCATTCTATCAATATCTGACATTTCTGGCAAAAAGTGCTGCTCAAAGCAGCTAACAATAAAATCCAGATTAAAAAATAAAATCTTCATAGAAACATAACATAAAACATTTTTTAAAAGAAAAGAAACACAACTAAAAACACAACAGTAAAATGAACATTCCTTTCCAAGAAGGAATTAGATAAATTTCCAATTTGGATTTTCATTGAAAACTGATCACTGAATAGTGGGGCTATGGTGGGGACAGAAAATCAAAGTCACCACTGGAATTTATTCAATAGGTTTTTCAAATCCCTAACAAGGACGGAATCAATGGACTGGTATTGATTTTGATGATCACTACAAAGAAATCCAAACTCAACTTCAATGGCATTCATTTATATTAGTTACGCTGTTACAAATTAATATTTTCTGTTATTGAAGACATTTTAGGTTTTTTTCATGTCCAAATCAACTTCAGTGTTGATTCTAGCACTCCAGGTCATCCAAGAATAAATTATGTGGTTGCTTACTGTACTAGATTGGCAGTGTTGTCATTGCTGAACTGTGGGGCACCATGCCACAATATCAGCCTATAGTACAGCTGTGGCAAGCTAATAGAGCACATAATAATACATCTCTTGATAGTGGCTCCAAAAAGACTATGAATCTATGGCAGATGAAGAGACTATGGGGTTTATGAGACTAGCTTTTTATCGCACACTTGCTACTGCCCACTCACGATTTTTAGCATGTCCTTTAGATGATGCTGTCCACCTCCTGCGCACCTCCTGCTCCTCCTTGCCTTTTTCCCATCACAAAATGGACCCCTTTTAATCTACCTTAAAAAAAAATATGGAATGCAACATCATTTCCTGCTGTGTGCAGGAAAAGTGGTGTGATAAAAATGGCGGTCGCCAAAAACCAAAGGAAAACCCCAAGTAGTGAGTGGGGAAAAAAGCCAAGGGCAAGGGGAGGAAATGGAGATATATCTTAGAAAATATTTATTTGTTATTGCCAACAACAAGTAAATATTTTCTAAGACATATCTCCGTTTCCACCCCTTGCCCTTGGCTTTTTTTTTCCACTCGTAATAAAAATGCCCCCCTGAATTGGCCACATGGTCTTTGTTTACTTCCTCTTTCTTTTCTGGGAAGAAAGAGGAAATATTGTGGGACAGGAGCAGGGGTGGAGAAGCAATGGCAGGTAACCACAATCCCCCCCCATTTGATGATATTCTACAGCAGCAACATGCCACTATTTTCCTGCAGAACCCAGAATAATTCTGCATTTCACGAAATAT
Source organism: Elgaria multicarinata webbii (assembly GCF_023053635.1). Taxonomy (NCBI): domain Eukaryota; kingdom Metazoa; phylum Chordata; class Lepidosauria; order Squamata; family Anguidae; genus Elgaria; species Elgaria multicarinata. The sequence goes on from NC_086178.1 coordinate 68,616,910, forward strand.
ATGGTACCCATCCTTTGAGTCCATCTATAAGCCACATCTGTCTCAGAGAGAAATAGGTCTTTGTAAAATGTATCAATAACTGTGCCTAATGACTGGCTGGGAAGAAGCTGGATTTTGCTAATCAAATTCCATGACACCATTTGAATACATATCGTTCTACATATAATTACATGGAGTGAGCTCCTGGTTCATTAAGCCAAATAGAAATATTGCCACCATAGACAGAATTTAATCCACTGAAAACATTGGAGACAATTTTGTGGCTTGCTATAACTTCCACTTTAAAAAAGAGAACTCACAAAATCACATTAAAACAGCTTAATGGGCCAACCACTGCAGTCAGCTCCATCAAACAGCAAAACTTCTATTTGATACCAACAACCCTTTCCTTTAAAGTATTTTTGGGATATAGATATTGTTTCCCTATTGAACATATCTACAAAGATTAATTCTGTAGACAAGACCCAGTTCTGCTTGATGCTGAATGGCAGCTTATTAGAGGGAATTTGCCAAGTGGTTTCAAAGCTTATTAAAATTGCTGAGAGTTCAGGTGCTCAGTAACCTTCAAAAGTGATTGGCTTCTTGCATGGCCAAATCCTAAAACAAGATATCCGATTACAGCCTAAAATAAATGCTGGCCTTTGAAACATCTAAAAAGTGCTGCTGAGAAACTCATCAGCATTGGTTAACAAGGTGGCAGTTGTATGATTCATCTCCAGGTGACAGATGGCTAACCTGCCCAGAGGTTAGATGAGTTAAAAGGTTTCAGTAGCATCTGAATATCAGTCATTATGGCAGAGGTCAGTGCTGTGAAAGAAAAGGATGGGATCTTTTCATGGTGACGTCTTTATACTTTTGTTTGCTTTGGGTGGTTTTGGGTTGTGCTTTGGTGGAAAAAATGCAGTCTAGAAGGAGATACAACTATGGAAGGGCTGATTCTCACATGCATTTCTATCAGTCAATCTCTCATCATTTGGTGGTTCACAGTTTAATGTGTGAACCGCCACTGTTAAAACATATTGTGTTTGAAGTGATATCAGGAGAAATGAAAGTTCTTTCTCTGATGATCTGTGATGGCAGTTTTACACATGCAAGTCATCAATGGACGAGTCATCACCTACAGTCATCAAGTGACAAGCCACATTATATGAGCTCCTCACAAGTCAATCTTTATGGCAGCATTTAGTGTGGAATGTCAAAAATGATCACACTATTGTGATGTACTTTAAAAAACCACACAACCTGAAGTATCTTTTTGTTTTATATAAAGCATTACAGCTGTGGTTATTCATATATGAATCACAGTGGATCTTGGGAATAGGCAAAGCAATAATACACAGAAGAATGTCTCTGAGCATGTTTAGAATACAACCTTAATCTGCTCAAGATGTTTGGAATTAGGGGAAAGGGCTTCTAGGAAAGGCCAGCTTGAGGTTAAATTATTTATTTATTTATTTATTTTATTACATTTATATACCGCCCCACAGCCGAAGCTCTCTGGGCGGTTTACAACAGGAAGCCTCAAGCAAAGTGACCTGATTACTCACTTTTCTAGCACCCTGCTTTGCTCACACACCTAGCCATGGGTTTATCAGGCAGCAGCAGCTGGATCTAGGAAGATGCCTGTCATATTAAATTCCCATAATGCACCAGCATAATGCTGTGTAGGGTTCTCCATTGTCAGAAATTCAAAATGGTGGGTGGTTTCCCAGTTAATGCTGTCAGATAACTCCTCAATTGAGGTGACCGGGGGCCAATCTACACCAAGCAGGATATAACACTTTTAAAATGGTATGAAAACTGTATATGTAATGTGTCCTGGGCCTGAACAGTTGTCATAACCATTATAAACCATTATAAGCAGTAGTGTAGATCCTGACCAGGGGCAGATCCACACAGAGGCTTCGGGACGCCCTGAAGGCGCTTTAGGGAGCCCCGAAATCGATGATGTACACCCTACCTTAACCGTTCCAAGAAGAGGCGGAGGAGGAGGAGGAGGCGGCCCCGCATCGCCCCTCGCGGGGAGGGGATGAACAGTTGCCGCGCCCGGCGGATTCGCTGGGGAATCAGCTGCCGCCCACCTACCCGCCGGCCTCCTTTTGCCAGCGAAAGAGCCACCCGGGTCATAGAGCTCGGCGGAAGAAGCCGGCGGCGGCTTCTTCCACCGAGCTCTCCGACCCGGGTGGGCCTGGGTGGCTCTTTCGCTGGCAAAAGGAGGCCGGCGGGTAGGTGGGTCGCAGCTGATTCCCCAGCGAAGCCACTGGGCGCGGCAGCTCTTCATCCCGTCCCCGCGAGGGGCGATGCGGGGCCTCCTCCTCCTCCTCCTCTTCTTGGAACGGTCAAGGTAGGGTGTACATCATCGATTTCGGGGCACCCTAAAGCGCCTTCAGGGCGTCCCAAAGCCTCTGTGTGGATCTGCCCCTGGACAGAAATGTCATTTGAAAACAAGTGTAGTTGCAGTCTAACTCTGGAAAATAGGGTGTCTGGCAGCTTGTTCTAACTCACAGAATTAGAGGTGCAGACTCCCATTTGTCACAGTACTGAATAATAGTCTTGCTGATATTCAATAATGCACAATCTATAATATTTCCTTTATTGCATTTCCATACCACCCAAGAGCCAAAACCCTCAGGATGGTTTGCAAAAATTGAAACCCTACAAATACAATGTGATAACATAAAACTTTTAATATGCAAAAATATAAAATCACTTTTAGACAATCAACAATTAAAATCCCAGGAGCTGTTAAAAAGCCTTATAAAATGCTGTCGAATGCCTGGAAGTAGAGGAAAGTTTTAATCTGGCACCAAAAGATGGCAATGTTGGCGCTAGGTGAACATCACTGGGGAGTGTTCCACAATCAGCCCCCCTCCCCATTTAGAAGGCCTTCTCCCTTGTTTCCACCCTCTGAATGGCCCTCAGAGGAGGCACTTGGAGGAGGGCCTCAGATGATGATCATAGTGCATGGGTAGGTTCATACTGGGAGAGGCGCTCCACCATGTATTGAGCTCCCGAAATGTGTAAGGCTATATAGGTTAAAACCAACATCTTAAATTGGGCTTTGAAATATACAGGGGGCTGTCTATACCCACTGAAAGCCCTGGGGTGGCTGTGGGTGGCATTGCATCGATTATATGACACAGCAGTCACCTCGCAGCCATTGTGGGACTTTCCTGAGAAGCTGCAAAGCAAAAAAGTCGGGCACTTACCCTGACTCTTTTCTCCGGAGCGAGGAGAGTAGTATGGTGCATCCACTGTCTATCCTTGCTCTGGAGTCTCAGTAGGGGTGGGGTGGCTGGGCAGATGGCCCCACCTGACTGGTTGCCCTCCGCCTAGGCAGAGGGCAGGGGATGGTCCCAGCAGTCAGAAACCCTGTGCTTTTGCTGCTGCATCAGGATTAGCCGCCGCCACCCCGATGCAACAAAAGTGTGGGGTTTTGCTTATCGCGGCGTCAACCCACAGCCCTTTAGGGAGCTCCCAGTTGGCCAGTGCAAATAATCCACAATCACTGTTATATGTTCAGACTTTCTAATCCCTGCTATCAATCCGGCTGCCGCATTTTGCACAGGCTGCAGTTTCTGCAGCCTGTGCAAAAGGCAGCCTCAAGTAGAGCATATTGCAGTAATACATTCTTTGGTAAAAGTAATCTACATTCTTTAATCAAATTGAAGGCACCCCCAAAACACACACAGCATAAAACCATTAAGACAAATGCCGTTGCCTAATTAAGCAAATCTTTACTGATTCATCCATGCATGTGAACTGGTTCACATTGATTAAATATGCATATGGTTAAAACAATAGTTATGTTGTTTTGGGATGATGCATACACATTTCAGCAGGCACCAAAAAGCAAGGGAGTCTAGTTGGTCTGGGTCAGTGGGGCAGTAAATCCACCCTGGGTTTCAGTCAGAACCAGCCAGAACTCTAATGAAGCTATCCAAGATGCTTAAGCCATCCTCCACTACCAAAAGGCATCCCTCAAGCATGAAAAGGAAGTTATACTTCTTCTCATTTGCTGCCTTCCATCTTACTTCTATTAAAAATCAAGAATGTAGTTTTATAAAATCTTCCTTTAGGTTATTCAGGTATCCCCACCACCACGCACTGAATCAATTAATCAACTCAAATTACTGGAATAAAGGCTGTAATCCCATCCCCATGGACTCAATGGAAATGACTTCTGAGTAGACATGTCCAGGATTGCATTGGGAGAGAAGAAGGGGGAAAGATTTTGATTTGGTGAATGATGTTGCTATACAAGCAGTGGGTGAAGAAGCCGGTGTGTCCACAAAGCACATGTTGCATAGATTCAACCAGCCCAGGCTTGCTGATATGAAATAAAGCCACGGCAGGGCCAGCATCCAGGGCAGGCATGGATGGGTGTCTTCCAAGAGCCCACATCCCAGCAGAGACTGACTGACAGGTGAACTTTGGACTTGCTGCTTCTCTTCACCATGGCAACCTGCTTACTCACCTGCCTCCTGCTCTGGCAACAGTGGTGGTGAGAAGGAGGAGCCTTCAGTGCCACTACCTGCTTGCTCACTGGCTACTTGCTCTCTGCTTATCAAGCAAGCAAGTGGTAGCAACAATGAGAAAGCAGACAAGAATCAATAGCAGCTGGTGACAATGGTGGTGAGAAGATAAGAGTCCCTGAGGCAGAGGACCCATGGAGGATGGCTTTCCAAAGGACCAGCAAAAACCTGGAGCCGGCACAAAGAGCATCATCAGATAAGTGTTTTATTGCACACTCATTACTGCCCACTTACGGATGTTTGTGGGTCCTTTTGACGATGATGTCCACCTTCCATGCATCTCCCGCTCCTTCTGGCCTTCTCACCATCACAAAATAGACCCTGGTAAATCCAATTTTTTAAAAATGAAATGAAATGTGCTGCCATTTCCTGCTGTGGGTAGGAAAAGTGTCACGATAAAAACAGCCATTGAATGGGCCACGTGGTAATTGTTAACTTCCTCTTTTTTCCTCTGGGTGAAGAAAGAGGAAGTATCATGGGACAGAAGCATGGGGGGAGCAACGGTAAGGAACACGATCCCCACCCCTGTCTAACGATTCTCTGAGTCACAGGATCTGCATTGCAGTATCTGCTCACTCTACAAAAGAAGGCAGGGCTCCTGCAGCTTTAACTGTTGTGATGAAGAGGGGGTTTCACCTGGTGCTGCAAATGACACCTGTGGAAATTCCCTTTTCTATAAAACTGTTAAAGATAAAGGAGCCTTGTCCTCCATTACTGCAGGACATCTCTCAGTTTCTTTGCAGCTACCTATTGATTCTTCTTTCCATTTAATGAAAGAGGAAAGGTCCTTTTACATCCATTTAGGTCCTTTTTAGACCTACAGCTTCTATCGTACTGTGCAGAAAAACAAGCAATGTTCCTGATCACAATTGCTACCAGTAGACAAGAATGTGGTTGGGTAGATATCGAGAAATCAAAACAACCTCCTTTCAATAATAATAATAATAATAATAATAATAATAATAATAATAATAATTTCCACTGATTTCCTGTGAAAATTCATGAAGGCAAATATTCAGACAGAACACAGAAGTGCAGTGCAGTGGGGAAGGGCGACAACCCAGTGTGTTATAAATATACTTCCCACAGGTTGGCAAGCATCCTAAATCTACTGGTACCTGAAATTCTGCCAACCTGTTCAGCACATCTGAATTTAAAACTAATCTCTTATTTACAATCAAAGGATCTGCAAAGCTGTTGCTTATAACACATCTTATTATTCTGCATTAAATATTGTTGTTGAAATTTGCATTTGCAAGAGCCAATTAGGATATTTATTTAATAGAAATGAGCCATGCTATCTTGAGAATGAAAAGCAGCACTTAAGAACATAAATACAGTTATTAGTTGCATTTCTCTTTCTGCAGTTTCAGAGAGTTCATTATTTTTGCACAAATGCCAGGATGTGTGTGTGTGTGTGTGTGTGAAAATTAAGTTTGTAGGAGACTTGCTCATTCTCTCTGAAGCTGCGATGACATTCAGTTTGATTGCGAGTTACACCACATAAAAAAAGATATTATTTCTGAGAGAAGCGGTTAAACCTGATATGCCTATATTTATTTACATTTGCAATGTCTTTGCCATGTGTATAGTGATACAGTGAATTACTAACTTGCGGAATGAATGAAAATAATGCATGCCTATGTTAAATGTCAGAGGAAATTGTAGCACTGATTAATAAGTAAAGAATACATAATTAGAAAGGGAAAATGGCTCCGTTAAATCTCTCTCTGTGTGTGTGTGTGTGTGTGTAAATTCTCACTCAGCCTTGCACAGATTGAACAGATTAAAATGAATGCAAGATGGGACATGTCAAGGAACCAGTTTGCTCTTTTTTAGCTATAGTATTCATATTTCAGAATAACAAGTTCTTAATATTTCACTTGAAACGGACTATGGATGTTTGCATCATTACCTGTTTTATTAGGATCTGAAATATGAAATAGATATGTATGTTGTTCTGTTTTGCTTCGAGCCTATCATCAGTGTGAATGAAATGACAACTCAAATTACTTTTTAAAAAAGCATATAAAAATGACCTTTGGGCTTATTTTGTTTTGTTTTTATATTTTTAGGTCAGTTTTCATTGATCTTGAAATCTGTAGCAGAAGTGGTTTTGATGCAGTGGATAGTTGAAGAGACCCCTCAGTCCTCAGCTTCTAAAATGACTTAATAGACACCCTTTAAATGAAACTAGACTGGGACAAAACACCTTGAAATGAAAGATACCTTAAGGTCCAAAATATCTTCTGTTAATAATGAAAGGAATGAGAACTTTATGAAGGCCCATTTGACTATTTTGAGGGTGTGTGTGTCTGGGAAATAACTGGGTTATTCCACAAAATACACACTTTGCATGGCAGAGACATATTTAGGCACACCCGCATTTGCTACAGAAGACATGCATCTGTTGGTATGCAGTTTCCCAGTGCATGCCCTGTATGTATTTACAAATACACATGCCCTCATCACACTGTACGTTTTTTACCAGGAGGCATGTGTCATGTACACCCAGCAAACATGCCTATCCCATAATACTGTAACCCGGGGTCATCCCATGAAGCTGATTGGTAGGAGATTCAGGACAGATAAAAGGAAGTACTTCTTCACACGGTGTATAGTCAAACTATGGAATTCACTACCACAACATGTAGTGATGGCCACCAATTTGGATGGCTTCCTGGAGGAGAAAGCTGTCAATAGCTACTAGTTCTGATGGCTATGTGCTACCTCCAGTAACAGAGGCAGGATGCCTATATACACCAGTTGCTGGGGAACAAGGGTGGGAGGGTGCTGTCGCACTGTGTCTTGCTTGTGGGTCCCTGTTTGACAGCTTGTTGTCCACTGTGTGATCAGAATGCTGGACTAGATGGACCCTTGGTCTGATCCAGCAAGGCTCTTCTTACGTTGTTATGTTCTATCGCTAGAAATGTGAAACTGGTAGTAAGGCTTATTTCCATATGCATGTTCATCACTTGAGGACTGCAGAATGACTTGTACATATGAATGAGCCATTACAGATCAAACACTACTTAATAAAACAAGGCAGGACTTCTAAACAGTAAATGCTTTTGGGGGAAACAAAGGACACACTCCACACATTCAGTAATTTCATGAAGGGGGCCACCTGGGCTAGCCCTACCTACATGATCTGCCTCCCTCCCCCAACAACCACTAAACATTCATGAGAAGAATTTTCCCACATGTACATCTGTATATGTGGAGGGCTCCTACATGGGGCAGATCCAGATAGGGCATGATCCCTTCTCAGATGTAGGAACTCTCCATGTGTACATCTGTATATGTGGAAAGCTCCTCACAAACATCCCATAGACATTAGTCAGTGGAGGAGGAAGGTGGTGCATGGATCTAATGGTGTGGTGCACTTGTATATTCCTTCCCTAGTCTTCACATCTGCAAGAAAATGAACCCTTAAATGCATGTCACCTTGGAGCCCAGGGCAGCTGCAGCTATATTTTTTGTTTTATTTTGTTATTTTAGCAACCATGTATGTAGTGTGAGAATATTGCCCCTGTTAGATACCAATGCTATACTTATTCCTGGGCAGTAGTATCACTGGTGTATAGCCAAATTATAATAAAATGCAGCAGTTTCCATAGTTAACAAGCTCTCTTCTTCTGTACTCATTATTAGAAGGCAGAGCTCATAAGTATGTGTATCAAATGTGATTATGCTGTGGGTATTGTGGAATGACTGTAGGGGTGTGCACACTGGTCCAGTTTAACACATGAATGCACATTTGGAAAGAGAAATGGTCTTTCAGAATTGGCATGCTGATTCCATCAAAGGCCAATACCTGATCTTGGAGGTTTAGAAGAAAAATGGAACAAAATAAAATAATACACGTAGACCTCTTAATCCAATAGAACCTTGATGTGCATGGGGAGTCAAATTCTACCCTGGGCCTTATGGCTATCTGTTGTGCCTTACAGTTTGGAATCTGATTACGATGGTTTTCCAACATTTAGAAAATCCACTTTCTTTACAAATGGGCCAATCTGATTCATGTTCTCAATCTCCCCTCTAAATTCCATAGACCGACTGATGCATTAAATGGCTATTCCCATTGGTTGTCCTTCAATAACTGGCACATTGCAAGAAATTGCACTTTCGTCCTGGCATTGTAAATCAAGGAGTTAATCGCTCCTAAAGAACAACAACAAATCCAACGGCACGATCAGGTTTCATCAAAACCATCTCAGTCGGCTCTCATTATCCAGATTATGCAAGCCTATTTCTTGAGCTGATTGGCACGGGCTAGTCTCGCATCTCTTTAATAACAGGAAAATAAAGTTGTACAGCAGACAGGATTCCCAGGGGCCATCTAATATAACTGGCTATTGCCAAAACAAGATCCAGCCACCCAAACAGCAGAGGAAGAAAAGAAACAGCGATAGTGAATTACGGCAGTGGGGTGTGCATGTGTGTGTATAATATTTTAAACTGAGACAGAAATTCAGGATAAAGTAGGGAATGGATGATTTGACAGATGGAAAGGCAATTTGGAAGTCTGGTAGGGCTTCTCCTAAGAGACCAGCCCAAAGGTAAGCTAGATCTACACTACTGCATTATAGTGGTATTGAAGTGCACTGATAACGGTTGGGGCACAATCCACATTCCATATAACATTTCATAGTGCTATTTCCTGCTTTTTATTCCACATTCATAATTATTTGACACAAGGTGTAGAACTGGCCATAGTTTGCTGGAGCTTATGGTACATGTCATGATAGCCCCTGAATGCTTTTCAGTCATTGCTAGAGCAATTCTTTCCATTTTACAGGTTGGAAGGGAAGAATGGAAGTGACTTCATCAAAGTGGATCATCCTGAGAAGCCATAATAATAGTCATTTGGACTATTATTATTGCCATTGCCATTAAGATAGGTATTGTTGCTCTTATTAGCATTACTATTACATTTTTATCCTACTATTTTCCTCTTGCAAAGAATCCATGATTGCTCCTCCTCTCCATTTTATCCTCGCAACAGCCTTGTTTGGTAGGTTAGGCTGAGAGTCAATGATTGGCTTAAAGTCACCTAGCAAATTTCATGGCTGATTGGGGACCATAACCTGGATCTCTTCAGTCCGAGTCCCACATTCTAACAGCTGCAACACACTGTCTATATGGTATAACTATCATTCAAGTTGGGTTTTTTTTAAAAAAAAAACAATTTCAAAGGAAATTGCTACATTGCAGTACTGGAAGTTTCAAGAAGATGGTGCTTGTACTATATTTAACAGATTTACTAAGTTAGAAAGCATGTGAAGGTGTTTTGTAGAAGCATCCTGATAACAATTTGGGGTCACAGCTACTTGGGGGGGATCTTCCCCCACTCTAGATATTCCCTCCCCTTTTCTGGCCCCGCATAAGCTCCTTCTGACTCACAGCAGGCTCTGCTTGGCTGACTGCAGCTTACTGCAGCCACACTTACACTCAGCTGGATATGACACTTTGAAAACAGTTTGAAAATTGTATGTGGAGTGTGTCCTTGGCCCCAACAGTTATCACTACTGTTATAAACTGTTTTAAAGGAGTAATGCAGATCCTGCTGGCAGATTCTAGAGACGAACTGCATCATTCTTAACATGCCTCATTCTCTACAGCACCCTTTTCAAACCAAGTGCCATCCAGATGTGTTGGACTACAACCCCATCATCCCCAGCCAATATGGGATGATGTCGAATTGCAGTCTAACATAGCTGGACAGCCCCAGGTTGGGGAAGGCTTCCCTCCAGAATTATCAGGGAGTGAAGGTGAAGCTTCTAACGACATGGCTCCTTGAGTCCGGGGGAGGGGGGGGAGACAACCTGTGGCCCTCCAAATGTTTTGATCTACAACTCCTGTCAACCCTAGCCAGTATAGCCAATGGTGAGAGATGATGTGAGTTCAAAGACAAAACATATGGAGGGCCACAGGTTGCCTTGTCCTGCCCTAGCCAGAGCTGCATTCTGGGATTTCTCTCTATGTTTCCCCCCCTTCCACAGACTCTGTGATGGTGCTCAGAGAACAATGCCAAGAAACAGACCAAGAACCAGAAGAGGGTGGGGAAGAACACACTGGAGTTTCCACACACAGTCTTGGAATCCACCTCCCACGCAAAGTCATTTTAATTTTGCCACCCAGTCGCTCTCTTCTCTTCTCTTCTCACTTCCCACTTGCTTTGACAACCATCTCGTATAAAGTTTAATTGCTTCTCACGAAGCCAAGCACAAGGAGTGGCCCCTGCTATCTTTAGGGCTCCGGTGTGTCATTTACTACAAAGTCCTAGAATGGTTACCTTTTTCTTTGTAGGCTCCAGACCAAGCTGTTTTATATGGCAATAATTTGTGCTATCAAAAAAAAATTGCTTCTACAAACCACATCCAGATGTTACATTCAGCTGGTGAATAAAGTCCTTTGCAATAATATTCCCTGCAGATTTACAAAGTTCTTTTGGGATGACATGCTAACTTACACTTTCTTTGTTTCAGTGTGTATATCAGTAACATTTGTGCTAAACAACAGTGGTATTGCAGTGTGATCTGTTAATGCTCTGAGTAAGTTGTCCAGTTGAAAGCAAAATTGCATGTGATACCTCCTTCTCATGCTCCACTTTCAGCTGATTTGGTGTTATAATTTTGTAGAAGAGGTATTCACGTTGCCATGATGGTCCTTAGAAATATGACTGACTGCTTGGACAAATGCTTTAGCCTCTTCCTTGACTGTTGTCTATCAAAACTACCTCCTCCTCTTCTACAATGGCACTTGTCAGATGTTTTGCTTCCTTCTCTCCAAGGGAAGGCATTGGGGGAGGAATGTCTTTATGATGGCACTTTGGCTGCTCGTTCCTCAAAACCCTGCAGCATCACAGCTGTGGGGTGGGAACATTACATCCTTCTGGTAGGAGGGATGATGGGCTATCTGGCTGAAAACGCCACAGTGCAGGCAGCCATTCGGCTTGTTGAGCCTGCCCTCTGCCCTGCCTTCCCGCACTTCCCGTGACCTACTCTGGGCCTTGATCCACCCCCAGGAATGTCCCCAACCTCAACCCGAAGCAAGGTCACCACTGACAGATGGAGGAAAAAAGATGGTGACCTCGGAGCAAAGGAAAAAGTCATGGTATGTCAGCACTTTTAAAATGCACCATTTTGGAAGAAAAGCCTGTGGTGGCTGTGAGTTAGCGGCTGCATCATATAAACAATGCAGTGCCACTGCGCAGCCAGAACAGGCTAAACAAAGCATATAGACAAGCCCAGCATCAGGGTGACGAACGAGAAGCCAGCTATTTTCTGCAGAGCTCCTCCCCAGTTTTCCCCATTCTAACATTTAACTCCTCATTTTATCTTGCACATTCTTTAAGTCCAAGTAACTTCCTATGGGGAAAGGGATGGTGTGTTGTGTCATGGTGTGTGTGTGTGTGTATGGAACCAAAAAGGATTTACCCTTTCAGCTTCTGCCTTCCTCAGATAGTGTGCTGAGCCAAAAACTCTCACATTTTGGCTCAATTTATAGTGATTGGGGACTGAAACTCTTTTGTAATTTGTATGTGTGTGTGTGGGGATTGTTTGTAAAATGTAGATGTTGGGACTTACTGGGTAGCAGCAGCAGCTGCCGTCCTTTTGTAAACTTTGTTTTATGTCCACCGCAAGTAGTGGCAGAAGAGCGACTCCCAGCAGCAGCCATTTCCCCCTTCCACAATCCTCCCCCCCACCCGGAATGATACCATGTTAAGATATAGCCTCATTCCAGGGAAATAATGGTGGCGTTGGGGAAGAAATGGCAGCTGCTATTGCCAAGGGTTTGGAGGGAAAATAGCAGCTTTCAGGAGAAGCTCTGCCAGCACTTATTTATTAATATCCAAGGAGCTCAAGGCAGAACACATGCTTCTCCCCTGCTAGTTATTCTTAACAACAACCCTGTGAAGTAGGTTCAGCTAGGAGAAAGGAGATTTGAACCTGGATCTTCCCAGTCCTAATTAAACACACTAAACACTGCATTACACTGGCTGCCACTTTGCAAAGGGAGACAAAACTGCATTTACAAAAACCAAAAAGGCACTGCTCCACCACTATTCAGTAATTCCCTGTTCTCCCCTTCCCTCCGTAACCCAAATGTACCAATAATTTCACCTTCTGAGAAAAATAATAATCACTAAAATCAGTGCCCTCAAAAATTTGCTGTTCATGAATGGGGCAGCAACTTTTTTTGTGGGGGTTGCTTCACCCAAGAACACATGGGAAAAGGGGAAACAACAACCCTTCAGTGAAGATCAGTTAGGTGAAATCACTGAAAACACACACAGGTTCCAAGATCCACCCTCTGCTCTGACAAGTTCTATGACTCAGAGACCTGGAGACCCTATATCCAAACATCACTGACAGCCAAGCTGAAGACCTTTCTACCTCACTTGGATTGAATCATAGAATAGCAGAGTTGGAAGGGGCCTACAAGGCCATCGAGTCCAACCCCCTGCTCAATGCAGGAATCCACCCTAAAGCATCCCTGACAGATGGTTGTCCAGCTGCCTCTTGAATGCCTCTAGTGTGGGAGAGCCCACAACCTCCCTAGGTAACTGATTCCATTGTTGTACTGCTCTAACAGTCAGGAAGTTTTTCCTGATGTCCAGCCGGAATCTGGCTTCCTTTAACTCGAGCCCGTTATTCCGTGTCCTGCACTCTGGGAGGATCGAGAAGAGATCCTGGCCCTCCTCTGTGTGACAACCTTTTAAGTATTTGAAGAGTGCTATCATGTCTCCCCTCAATCTTCTCTTCTCCAGGCTAAACATGCCCCATTCTTTTAGTCTCTCTTCATAGGGCTTTGTTTCCAGACCCCTGGTCATCCTGGTTGCCCTCCTCTGAACACGCTCCAGCTTGTCTGCATCCTTCTTGAGTTGTGGAGCCCATTGGACGCAATACTCTAAATGAGGCCTAACCAGGGCCAAATAGAGAGGAACCAGTACCTCACGTGATTTGGAAGCTATACTTCTATTAATGCAGCCCAAAATAGCATTTGCCTTTCTTGCAGCCATATCGCACTGTTGGCTCATATTCAGCTTGTGATCTACAACAATTCCAAGATCATTCTCGTTTGTAGTGTTGCTGAGCCAGGTATCCCCCATCTTGTAACTGTGCCTTTGGTTTCTATTTCCTAAATGTAGAACTTGGCATTTATCCCTATTAAATTTCATTCTGTTGTTTTCAGCCCAGCACTCCAGCCTATCAAGATCACTTTGAAGTTTGTTTCTGTCTTCCAGGTAGCTATCCCACCCAATTTTGTGTCATCTGCAAATTTGATCAGCGTTCCCTGCACCTCCTCGTCCAAATCATTAATAAAAATGTTGAAGAGCACTGGGCCCAGGACTGAGCCCTGCAGTACCCCACTTGTTGCCTCTTCCCAGTTTGAGAAGGTTCCATTGATAAGTACTCTTTGAGTCCGATTCTGTAGCCAACTGTGGATCCACCTAATAGTTGTTCCATCTAGCCCACTTTTAGCTAGTTTGTTAATCAGAATATCATGGGGCACTCTGTCAAAAGCTTTGCTGAAGTCAAGATATATGACATCCACAGCATTCCCGCAGTCCACAAGGGAGGTTGCCCGATCAAAAAATGAGATCAAATTAGTCTGACAGGATTTGTTCCTGACAAATCCATGTTGGCTTCTAGTAATCACTGCATTGATTTCAAGGTGTTTACAGATTGACTTCTTTATAATCTGCTCCAGAATTTTCCCAGGGATGGATGTCAGACTGACTGGTCTGTAGTTCCCAGGTTCCTCCTTTTTGCCCTTTTTGAAGATAGGAACAATGTTAGCCCTCTTCCAGTCGTCCGGCACCTCACCCGTCTTCCATGATTTTGCAAAGGATTGCTTACTTTTCTTCTGACAAAACTTCAGTTTTTTGTTTTGTTTTTGCAGAGCAGGCAACAATTCGATAGGTGTAGCATTCTCCATCTCTGCAATGGGGGAAGACTGGCGATCTGCCACTCTGCAGTTCCAGAGAACAAAGCTCCTTACTCTTCAGCAGGTGGGGTTGCCTTGTTATAGACCATCAGCCTGAGCAGAAGAACTCCTAGTAGAAATATGAATAAATGTGAATATTTCCCTCTGTGTCACCCCCATATTCACATCCTTCTCTCTACAGCCATGCTCTTCTTTCCTCCCTCTCTCTTATACCTAAACACTCCTAATCCTACTGACTTTTATTGGTTCTCCGCTTTCCTGAGATGCCATGAGCATTTACTGATTCCAATCAAATCTATGCCAGACACACAGGGTTAACATTTCCACTAACAGCTGGTGCTAAGCTTATGATTGTAAGTGCCAAATGTCTTTTGGAAGCAGCCCATGAGAAAACCAGCATTTAAGCAAAGACAATACAGCAGTGGCTAGGCAAATATTCAAGGGAGTCTCTATACTTGGAATTAGCCAAATTTAAGAATATTTGCAAAGTATGTGTTATCCTGGTCATGCTGAACTCAACTATGTTTGCACTGACTGGAATACAAGTATGACCTTAGAGGTAAGTAAGTAATGTATGAGAAGGCCAGACACAAATCAGAACCCTTCAGCATGCACACACATTTTTTAAAGACACTTGGGGCACAATCCTATGCATGTTTAGATAGAAGAAAGTCCTACAACTCCCACCATTGTCCAGCCTGCCTTTAATATTTTTCTGATGCTCTGAAAAATAAGAACAGATTTAAATATTTGACAATCCACCTTGTGGTTGATTCTTTTTTCCCTTTATCACCTCCATCACCACCCTGGTAGATACTCAATTACCCTGGGTGAATTTGCATTGGACTCTGCTTAGAGGCAGCTATGTGTTTCCCAGAAATAAATGGAATAGTTACCTTTGAGACATCAATAGTTACCTTTGGGACAAATCTAAAGTGTGTCCAATCCTTGAATGAAATCAGCATTTTAGGCATTTTTAGTCCATTAAATATATTTGAATATTTGTAGATATAAAGGGTTGCAACCTATAACGTGAGAGAGGGGAGAAAAAAAAGGACTAAAACTATTAAGCATATGAGCTTGCCCAACTGTAGAGTAATTTTGCTTCAGATGTAAAAGGCAGATTACTTCATGACAGCTGGCTTGTAAGTGTATTAAATGGACAGAGGCAAAGAGAGTGTCCTTCAAGATGAATTTCTTGTCATCTTTTCTTGTGGAAAGAGGTTTATCCCATCCCTTCAAAATCTGTAGGGTATCCTATTTTATTTTATTTTTAGTCTCAAAAATATATTTGGTTTTCTTTGAAGATGAATAAAACTGGGATGCTATTATATTCAGTTCCTTACTTTGCTGCATCCAGAAATTCCTTTGCTATTAATACGCTCGAGAAACAGATTTCTTTGATTTTTTTCCGTTTAGAAGATCAAAAGCTGTCAGAAATTGTTTCAAAAGAAAAATAAATCTTTGAGAAGTTGGATTTGAAATAATGAGTCTCTAGCATGTTGCCTACATGGTGCAAAGAAGAACAGTTTAATGATAGTTGTTAGAATTTTGTTGTCTTGCTACCAACCTAAATTTACCTATATCAAATATTTCAATCTTAGTTCTTTCTTAGTCTCTCCAACCACACCTGGAGGTAGAATATCAGGAAATTTAGTAGAAATTACATGCCAACAGTTATTTTAAAGTATGGTTTTTAAAATATCCACCTGAGAGGTTTCCTCCCCCTAAACACTGGCATGGAGGCTTAATTACATTCTTATTGGGATTTTTTAAAATAGCTCTTTTTATTCAATTGTTAACATCAAGATGGATTTTTTTTTAAAGCATCAAACTGCAAATTAAGAAGGAAACACAAGAACTGTCCTTAATATTTTCTTTTCCTCTGTGAAATTTTGCTGGCCTGATCAATGCATTGCACGGACAGTAATCTCCAAGCACAAGTGACTTGTGCATTAAAAATATTCACTGTAATCATCTCCTGAAACAGCTCCTGAAACACCACAGAACTGTATTTCCTGTGAAATACAGCATGCTGCTAATTTTGGGTGAAATGTTTGGATGGATAACAACTTCAAGAAACATGGTCAGGAGATAGTGGTTCATCAGCTTTGAAAAGCAGGTAATGAAGAAAAGAGGACGATGATATGACGAAAAGTTGGCATTACACCCTGCTAGGAAAAGACTTGAATTTCTACAGTTCTTCCCTGTGATGCTGGAAACATATTTATGTGTACAGGGATAAAAGAAATAATTTATTTTAAAATAGTCTATCCAGGATTGAATGGAGTTTTTAGAAGTGGATGGGGCTGAGGACATTTGATCTTCTTCCAGCTCATTTCTTGTCCATAATCTGTTCTCGCATTCACAGTGTGATTTGGACCTATCACTACCTATGCCAGTGATAAAACTTTAAACATAGTACCATCCAGATTTGAAGAACAAATCGATCCCATTCCCTACGGCTACCATTTGAATGCAATCCAAACAACATGGGCCTGATCCTGTGACTGAGCTCCACAGGAATCAAGAGAACTAAAGGGTACAGCTAAAAGCCTGTGGTTGCAATCCTCTGCTGTAATGGTAATGTCTGAAGTCCAGCCCCTCACCATGACAATCCCCATAGCTGTATTCCCAAGAAGAGTCCAAAAATGCAGGCCGCTGCGCTGATCCACATTCACAAACCGGTTCTAGCATTTTTCATCTCCACCAGGAGCAGGACTTTTGGAAAGCTGATGGGTCTTAATTGCCCATTCAAGACCAAGCTGGCCCTGAAATACTTTCATGACATCAGGGAACAATACTTTGTTTCTGAGGAAATCCATCCGCTCCCCCACCCTCCATCTACTGTGAGGATTGTGGCTAAACCCACAGGACATTGAGGCAGGTGGCAGATGACATCAGCATCCCTGCTAATCAAACAGTGATGGTGCTGTATCTTGGAGCTTCTGTACGTTAAGGAGAAACACTGCACCCTTACTGAGGCTTTGTCTTCCGGAATCTTCATGGGTTTATGATCAGCACAATACACAGCCCCCACCCCCATTTTTGCTAGTTCCTTCCCATATGCTTCATTTATACTGCCAGCAGATGATGATGCTATATGGTGTGGTTTATTAGCACATTTTTGGTGACTTATAAAATGGTGGATTCTTGCTTGAAAAAAATGGGTGAGACATTGGAGGCTTACCTGTAAGCTTCCATGAGTGAACAATCATGAGCAGACGATAAGTGCTTTGTGTATAGACAACTGTGGTTCCATTACACAACAGTATGCACGTTGCCTGAGATAAGCCTGCTCTTGGACTTTTCAGGGTAAATGGGGTAGGCCCTCACGCGTCTCACTGGGACTTAATCTGAAGAAGTGTTTATAGGATCAGGGCCACAAATGCCACTGATTTCACAGGCAGTACTCATAGAGGGGATCTACACTAGTATATGAAATGTTTTTACAGTCATTGAACATTTTGTTTTTGAACGATTTCAAACCTAGCAGTTTTTAGAACGTTTACTTACTTTTCTCTTTCCATGGGAATGCATTCTTTTTGGCCACACTAAGAAAATAATTCCGTTTGTTCTATTTCCCCATCTGCCAATTTCCCCTCTCACTTCCTCTTCTTTCCGAGACAATCCTCCACCTATAAACAATCCAGCAAACAGCCTTCCAAAAGTGAAACTGGAAGTGTCTGCAAAAAAGAGGATTGAAAGAAAAAAAAATGGCTCCAACTTTGGGCACGGAAATTACATAAGCATGCCCCCCAGGTATGTGATTGGCTAATTAAGAACTACAGGAAACCCATTTAATACGATGAAATTGGCCACATCGTACCAAATAGAACGACTTATTTCAGAGAAGTTCAAAATAAAAACCGGAGAACAGACAACAATAAAATGTCACAAACTATACGTCATGTGGCGAAATACTACTAAACGCACACTTAAAAACAGTAAGACACGTTCTAACTTGACTAGTGTAGATACCCTCACAGTCTGATCCTAAGTTTGTTTGATAAGAAGTCTTGCTAAATTCAGTTGAGCTTACTCCCAAGGAAGTATATATAGACTCCCAGCATTAGTGACAGCCAGCTTTCATTCCTTGCACTCCATGGCTGTTACAGAATAAAACCAGGACTTGGTTGGCTTCACATTGTGCCTGTGTGGAGCAACCTTGCTCACATACAACCTTATGCTATTTTTATCCCTACCCTAAAAACAAGGAATAATGACCTCCAAACAAAGGTATGCAGGTTTGTTACACAGGTGTGTAACAAACCTGCATACCTTTGTTTGGAGGTCATTATTCCCTGTTTTTAGGGTAGGGATAAAAATAGCATGTGTGTGTGTGTGTGTGTGTGTGTGTGTGCGCGCGCGTGCGTGCACATGCCAAATTTCTTTGCCTCCCAAATTTAAAACATTTAGTGCTTCACAAAGCAGCTGCTATTTAAACTGCCAATAATGTTTAACATGAATTTGCACACCGCTACCTATCCTCATACTGTATAATTTATAACACTAAGCCCTTTCAATACTCCAAAATGCCAGATAAACTTTTCTCATTTGCTCTTAATTTGGTCACGCAGGATAATACCAACATCTGAAGGCTCTTTAAACTCCTTTTTAAAATGCATTCCTGAAAGCACCACCAATGCTACCTCTGCTCCTTGTCATCTTCCATAATTATTTCCAATCCAAAGCGGTCCTTAATGCGCTTATTAATCTGGCATTCTCCTCAGTGTGAAGCACATTCAGCTCTATTAATTTTTAAAAACCCTTTTTTATGGGGGACTGCAGATGCTTGGCTATTACTGAAAAGCTATTAGAAGTTAACACCTTTCTCTCCCCAGAGACTGGCAGCATCCTATGCCTCCAAATGCCACCCTATTTTACATTATCAGCTGCTAAGACTAAGTATTAAAGACTTCTTCTTTTTTTCATAAACTTCTGAACTGCTAATGCTATTATTAGCTAATGGCAGAATTCTGCATAGCATTTAGATACATACACTAGGCATTTGGAGACATGCAGGGAGGTTTTTATTTATCAGTTCCTGAACAATATGGTTGCTTTTCCTTCCCATGCACTGCAGAAGGAGTCTCTCAAGAGGTTCATGCTATTTATATTATATTTTCCCCCAAGCACAGATTCCTCAGGCCTCTCCTTAAATCTTTATATTTATCCTTTTCCTAATTCTAATTGAGCTCAATACTTCTGGGTGTCCGTGCATAACAAAGTCACATGGTAGATCAGTTTACAAAGGGCAGGACCCAATCAGCTCTATGCACACCCGGTCTACAGTTATCCTCAGTGTGCCATGTGCATGCCAGCCTCTTTTCGTTTCCTGTAACAGTGAACACCTGGGCAGCAGAATGAACAGGCAGGCACACAGGTCATCTGGTCACACTCTCTGTCGAGATGCACTGCATTTATAATTAGAATAATAATTTCTAAATTTGCATCTATACATACAAATTAGTGCATGCAAATTCTATGTAAATCAATTTCCTTTTGGGGGGATGTGTTTCCTCTTTTTTTTTTGGTGATTCACAGGTGGCCACCCTACTCCCAGCCCCTGTCCAAGGTTTGGGAGGAGGCCTGAGAGGAAAAGCAACATGATGCTCCTCCCATTCCATGTACAAACCCTGACTGGGGGGCCATCTACACAGCGTACTGATGGAGAGCTCGGCTTCCGCTTCCACCGAGCTCTCCGACCCAGGTGACTCTTTTGCCAGCAGCAGGAGGCCAGCGGGGAGGCAGCGGTGGTGGCGGTGGCCTCTTCCTGTGCCTCGGAAGGCAGGATCTACGCAGGCTGTTTCGGGGCGCACTGAAGGCGCTTGCATGCACCTTCAGTATGCTGTGTAGATCCCCTCTGGATCTTTTTTCAACACTGTATGTTTCTTCACACTAGAGGCATTCAAGAGGCAGCTGGACAACCATCTGTCAGGGATGCTTTAAGGTGGATTCGTGCATTGAGCAGGGGGTTGGACTCAATGGCCTTGTAGGTCCCTTCCAACTCTACTATTCTATGATTCAACACTGACAATAGTCTGGCGTCCTCCACCACACCTGAAGGCAGCACATGTGTTTAGGGGGCACAGGGTAGTCTGCTTGGTGCATGGCCATCTTCTCTAACACCTTGCTGCTGCCTCCCAGCATCTGCCACCTGAGACAACTTCCTCACTCTGCCTTATGGTAGAGATGCCCCAGGGGCCAGTGTTGGGAAGGGCAGCCACCCTTGTGCCTGGAGAAGTCATGGCTCTTTAGATCCTGGCCACAGAAATTAGGAATAAAGGAAAGAAAGAAAGTTGGACCACAGAGATAGAAGCCTGACACCTCCCACCCGCCCACCCAGCCTAAAAATGAACATCATAAGGATTTGTTTGATGCAACGGATGGATGGATGGAGGAAGGGTGTTGGCCTCTTAGGCATAGCTAAAAAAAAGGAAATGCATCACCAAAATATATGACAAAAGAGGACACCGATTTGTATAATATTGGCAAATGCGCTCTCTCTCTCTCTCTCTCTCTCTCTCTCTCTCTCTCACACACACACACACACACACACACACACACACACACACACACACAGACACACACACATTTTAAAATAATTATTATAATTTAAACACAATACATCTCACAATAGTGGGGAAGACTGACCTGGTGATCTGTGTGTCTCCTCAGGCTGCCCTCCAGGTCCTAACCATTGAAGGCCATTGAAGAGTAAGTTCAAGGCCCCTGCTCTCCCTCCTTATAGTTCTTATGCTGCATCACAAGCTGCTTTTGAAAAGCTCCTTGATATCCCAGAGTAGATTGCATTGCATGGTTGTGTGCTGTGGGTATGGGTGCATGCATGCGAGTGAGAGAGTGGGATCTGTTTTGCTCAGTTGCACATGTGGATCTGGCACAGTTATGTTTCTGGATATTTAGAGCCATCTTATTTTGCCAAAACAAGAGCCTTGTCAATCTTAAACATGGACCTTCACATTTCTCACAAAATGTGTGAGGCCTTATCTAGATGTGATGGTATTCATGCATTTTGGCATCGTAGGGCTTATTTCTTCCTAAGAAACAGCCAATACAGGGCTCTAGACTGTGGCATGGGGATGAGTGTGTGTAATCCTTTGCTATGGGTGGGGTGTGGGTGGCATTGAGGAGAAGCACATTTATGCCATGTCCCACATCCTTTCAATCTACAGCCATGCTTCAGTCAATTGCAGAGGTTTACTCCAGTTCTAGACTGGGCATAAAGAATCCCCCTCCTGCTAGCAGTGGCAGGGGGGAAATTAAGAAACTGCCCCCGTGTCAATGACCCATGTTAACATGACAGAGCATAAGATATAGTGTAACACCACACATGCACACACACACACTGATCACAGCATAAAACCTGCACAAGCAGACCACTACTCAGACAATAGGGTGCCCCACATGGGGTGATATCTTTCTGACCCCATGTCATGTACTCTGAGAGCTCACAAGGGGAGGACATTGTTGATGGGAGCCCTTTGCACACAAAAGGAGCCCTTTGCGCAAAACAGCCTGGACTCACAACACAGAGGAACTTGAGTGGATTGAAAATACTTCTCCATAGAACTCATACAGGTATTCTGCTATATGTGCATACTATGCCTTGTCTGAACTCTATTGCAGTGTCTCCTCTACACAGGGGAGGCACTTATCTCTTTGGATGTTGAAGAAATTCAGAAAGATTATGGATTCAAATGAGTTTGGATTTTTACATATCTGTCCTTTAAACTCTGAAGCAGCCCTGCATTTTTCCGAGTCACATGGATTCTGCAGACTTGCAGACCAGTTTTTCACTTTTGGGGCAGGTTTGCACTAATTCACCAATGCCCACTTGTGCCAATATGCTAATCCACATTAGTTAATTCGCATTAGTGCTAATGCACATTAACTAATGTAGATACACACATTTGCATCAGTGTGCATTAGGGCAAATTAGTGCAAGTAGAATGAAATTCTGGTTAAAAAAGTCTGATTCCATCAATGAGTGGATGATGGAAGGAAAGACAGCTGACAATCTGTGAAATGCAGTTGGAACAGTTTTAACAAATCCATACATCCCCACTCTCCCCCACAAGCAGGAAAGCATTCTGTTCTCAAAAGTCAGGAACTCCACTCCAGTCATTGCCACTGCTGGACAAGCCTTCATGGCCGCACATTGCCTTTGCAGGACATATGGATATATGGAGCAGAACAGCCATGGCACACTAAGGTCTAATCTACACATGCGGCCATTTCACAATGGAAGAGGGCTGCTTCCAAATGTTCCCTGCTTCTGCGATCGGCACTCATGGGGCACACACGATTGGTGTTTACCACAATGACAGGAGTGCCGTTGTGGGAGCACGTGTGCCCCGTGATGGTGCTTGCGCGTGTATATCAGTAGAAGTGGGCAGGGCTAGAGAGATCGGTACAGGGCAGAGGTGTGGTTTTTTAATGACTGGTGAGGGATGTGCTTGAGCACAGATGCACAGCATCACATGGGAGGATATGAACTCTGTCGAATATGCACTCCTGCGCAGAGATATGTTTGTATTTAAAAACACATATCCAAAATGTGGCAAAAATGGTGGACAGGTCCACTCCCGCACACCTCCTATACCCATGCACACACCCCTCACAGCTGATTGACTCATGGTGAACAGGAATGACCTTGCAAAGAGGAAGGGGCATACCGCAAACGTTCTTTGGAATGGTAGTGAGAGAGCTGGAAAAACTGTGACAAATGCATTCAGGGATATTCTGGGAAAACTGAGAGATGGAGCCAAGATCACCGCAGGAGCAGGTGAACGTCATGTGGCTGGTTAGTGATGACTTCAGTACAGTCCTACAATAATTGGCCAGCGTAGACTCTCCCTAAGTTTTACATTGTTATTCCCAAGGGGGATGAATGTTCACCTTCACTGCAATCTCTCCACCATGTGGAATGAGGATTGGCAAATTCTTAGAGGATAAGGTTATCATGGGCTACTAGTCCTGGTGGCTATATGCTACCTCCAGTATCAGAGGCATTATGCCTATGTAACCAGTTGCTGGGGAACATGACCTGGGGCCGATCTACACCAAGCAGGATATAACACTTTTAAAACGGTATGAAAACTGTATATATAATGTGTCCTGGGCCTGAACAGTTGTCATAACCACTATAAACCGTTATAAGCAGTAGTGTAGATCCTGCCCTGAAAGGTGATATCCTGCTTATGGGTCCCTGGTCAACAGAGAGCTTCAGCTATTGGGCGGTATAAAAATGCAATAAACAAACAAACAGCTGGTAGCTCACTGTGTGAACAGAGTGCTGGACTAGATGGATCCTTGGCTTGATCCAGCCTGGCTCTTCTTACGTTCTTATGAGCACTGACAGAGCACTCAGATGGCATTAGCTCCTTTTTCTTTCTTATCTCCTCAGAAATATTCACTGTGCATGCAGGTGCAGGGATTGTGTGTTACTTGCTTTACTCTTGGTGTATCTTTCTTGCTCACCACAAGCTGCTCTTCCACAGGTACAGGAGCAAATTCCACCACCACCGTCCCCTCCTGAGCCAGCATGCATATAACACGGTGGCCATTCCTCTGGTCTAGGAGCAGCACATCTCTTTCCCCAAATTAGGGCATAGAGTACCTCTTTCCATCTCCACAACCAACATGCAAGTGAAGCCTTCCTGCCCCCCTCTTCGCTCTCCCCAAAGCACAAAGATAGGGGATGTTGTCGTCTGCTCAATAAACAAGAATCACAAAGTGACTTACTTAGAGAGGATTTTTCTTATACAGATGGGCCGATGCCTTGATTCCACTGAAGAGTGCACATTTTCCCAAGGATTCAAACTTAAAAGAACATTAAAAATAAATAAATTAAAGAACATCATTGTTAAGCTTGTAGCAACTGTTTGGGATGGCATTTTTTAAAACAGCTTTATGCCTGGTCTATTGATCTCTGAATCACAGTGCTGTAGAGGAAATAGGGCAGCGTTCAATCTGCAGGATGAGCTCCTGCATTGCTGGCTACTCTGCGGAGGGCTTTAAATCCAAATGCCACTTCATACAATCAGTTTAAAAGCACACACACAGAGACGCAACACACACACACACACACACACACACACACACACACACACACACACACTTTACTTAAATCTGGGCTGGTTTTCCAACTTTGGGGATCTGTATGAGTGATAGTGAGTGAGGCCTCCAGCAGGATAACATTTATTCAAGTAAAAGACCAATGATCGTATTGGTGGGGAGCATAGCTTACTTTTACAGCAGCTGCTCTGCATGCGAAGAGTAATATCCGATGTCAGTCTTACATAGAATAGACCCACTGAAATGAATGGAACTTAGTTGTGACTACCTGAAGTCTCATTCATTCCTATGTCTACCCTACATAAGACTAACAGTGGATACTACCCAAAGGGACCCAGGTTCTGTCTCTAGCAGATTCAGGTCAGGCTGGAAAAGAGTTCTGCTGTCTGAAACCCAAGGTCAGCCTTCTCCAATCTGGTGTGTTGGATTGTAAATCTGTTCATCCCCAGCCAGTTTGAGCACAGGGGATGTTAGGCCCTGTAGTCTGGCTAGCACATCTGGAGGGTGCCAGGTTGGAGAACCCTGCGCTAGAGGATCGCTGCTACCAGTTGTTGTAGAGTAGACAATGCTGAACTGGGTGGTTTGAGCCAGTATCAGTAGCTTCTTGTAATCTGCACCACAGTTTTGGTTTAAGCCAGCCTCCCCCAACATGGTGCTCTGTAGATGTTTTGAACTATAACTCCCAGCATTCTTGACCATTGGCCATACAGGTTTGGGCTGATGGGAGCTGAAGTACAAAACATCTGGAGGGCATCGGGTTCACAAAGGCTGGATTAAGCATGGTGGATTGAGGGCTGCAATGGTCCCCCATAATCCAGTCCATAGGTTATCATTACTGTGCTTCTTTCTTCCAGAAGACTCTCAGCCCTTCCATGGCAATAGGATTTTATTAAAACTCATGACAACAGATGGGCCTTTACCATGGGAACCAGGTCTTAATGGTCTCTCCAAGACAAAGGTTAAAATGCAATATTGGAAGGAACATGCAAACAATCTATTTCAGAGATAACACATGAATTCCTTGAAAGTTCCTCTTGAAGCTTGGCCTACAAACATCCTTGCTTCAAAATAGAAAGAGCCAGTTTTTCGACTTCACACATCTAAAAACATGGGTGTGGGTTCCGGGAATGCACCTATGAATTTTAAAATCACAAGATAAACATTTCCAAATGTATTTTCATTGAGCTATTCTGAGGTCCTATTCTGAGGCTGATTTCATATACCAAATTCTCAGCACCATGAGTCATGATGGTAACGAGATAGTAGATGAATATAGCAATTGTTTCTCACCTGACATCTTGCAGGTATTCTCAGTACATAAACAAAGTAGACTTTTTTTTGGGGGGGGGGGCATGGTTTTGTTTTGATTCTTGCACAAGATCACAAATACAGTTTGGAAGCTAGCAGGGGTTGACATTGTACATTCAAACAAATAGGTGTTTGGCCAATAACCAAGGTTCAATTAAAATGGATTTAATGTACTAAAATGGTAATCGTATTTACATTTACCTGGAAGTAGGGATGTATGAATTGTGTAACATCCATTCTGTCTGTGATTCACAAATTGCCAGGCATTTTTTGTTCTGTCATCTGCCCACCTACAGAATCAGAATTTTTTAAAGTTTCTGAATTTGTGCACGTGTGCATTTACACAAATTCCCTCCAATTGTATGACTTCCCCCAAAATGTGCATTTTCATGCTTTAGCCTATGGGGAAAATGCACATTTTTGTCCTTTAAAAAAATGTTAGCATCTTTCTACTATGAGATTTGTGCAAAGTTTAGAAAAATGATATGAAAGTTTGCAGAATCTGCCCAATGGAGGAAAGCTGGCCCACTGCAGAATCCATGGGTCAAATTCATAAAAATCAAACTCATTTGGTTCTGCTGCGGATTTCTCTCACATCCCTACCTGGAAGTAAATCCCACTGAACTTTACTTCTATGTTGACAGTTTAAGGATGGTTACATGGGTAGTAATGTATCCGAATTAGCCTGAAATTCTATACCCCACTTAACTCAATGGCTCTCCCTCCTGTGTAGACATGGATAGGGTTAGGCTGTTAATTTACAGCATGGATATCTCCACAGTCACCCCTGATCAAGAACCAATGCTCCCAAAGTGCTCTCATGCCCAAAGCACTTTGTTAATTGAGTGAGGTAAAACACATGCAGATTCTGCTTCCTCCATTAAAGTGAATGGGAAAAGCCTTTTCAGGCAGAAAATCTCTAGGTGCACAGTGACACACCTGTCCCTAAGAAATTGCTCTACTGCATCATGAACTGAATACTGCCACCTCCTTTTTACCAGCTCAGCTAGATTTACTGTGGCAAAACCTACAAGTGTCCTGTTTTATATTTGCCACCCTAAGATCTCATTGAGAAAAAGAGAGAGGCATTGCCCATATGCCCCCATTTCATAGGTCCTTGCAAATGGCAGTTGCACTGCACAATTCTACTGTGCTAGAGAGGTTCGGCTATTGGGCAGTATTAAAATCTAATAAATAAATGAGTGCATATTGCATGTGAGGATCTCCTTCAAAATGACAGCGCATGGGGTTCAGCATTATCAGTAAACAGGTGATGGGAACTGTCCAAGCCAACCATTTCTTAAGATACCTCCACCCCTGCTGGATGCAAATACACTTTTGTGGGTGTGGACTGAACGCAGCAAACAGAGTCACCCACTGGACGTACTTGCATGCATTGGTTGACCTTGTGAATCTGGGTGATTATCCCCTCTTTTTTCCTTGTTTGTATGAAGCTGACTCAGATTACAGTTGTTTGTTTATGTTTATTGCCTATCCTATCCCAGAGACAAGCCCAGACATAAAATGTACATTAAAAAAAATCCCAGGCACTATTTTCTGTGTTTAAAGATTTACCAGGCAATTCTACACACCCCTGGGAATAAGCCCTATTGAACATAATGGGGCTTACTTCCAAGTAGACAGGTATAGGATTGCACGATTAGGGAAGTAATAGTGTTGAAGCATAGACTGGAAGAAATTGCCCATTACAATATGCCGAAAAACGTGGCGGTGGAAACAAAAGGACAAAAAACAACAATGAGGGCGCTCTGACCTGAACATTTCAAAAGGAACTACAAGCTATAGAGGTGTTTAATGTTTCAGTTTTTTCTGTCACAGTGAAAGTCCAATCCTGCATCTTTTGACCCAAACAACTTTTCATTTGAGCAACTCATATCATTTTGATCCCCTTACCCCACCCCCATTCCCATTCTACCTAAATTGCCCCCCCCCACTTTTCTTTAAAAAGCAGTGAAATCAGAGAGCAGAACAACTTGTTTGGAAACTTTTTCATTTCTGCAATAAATAAGAACCTCTCCTTAACTGAGCCAATTCCCTTTCTACTAAACAAATATATTAATTGTCTTAAAGAGAAGAATGGCCCTTTCAAATGAAATGTAATTAGGTAATTATGTAATTAACCTGTTTTCTAAAATGCATATTATGTGCTAAGTAGACCAGACTCGCACCTTGATTGACATTTCAGCCTATCCTTCAATTATTCCATTGTTATAAATGTTCCCTATGAAAGGACTTTCCTACAGCCTTATCCACACAAACACAAATGTCCAAACAATCCCAGCCAGCACCTTCGTGGATGGCAAAGCACCTGCTGTTTTGCTCCAATTGTCAGGATGTGGCAGCTGTCCCAAACTTGGTGCCCCTCCAGATGAATTGGACTACAATTCCCATTAACACCAGCCCGTTGGCTGAGGGTGATGGAAATTGTGGTCCAAATCATCTGGAAAGCACCAGTTTTGGGAAGGCTGATTTGCAATGGGTAGGCCTTGGAGGCTATGGCTTTTGTTGATTCTGTTCTGTCTGTGTTTCATGGATCACCTGGCATCTTTCATTTTGCCATCCGCTCTTTGACAGAATTGGATTTTTTGTAGAAGTTTGTTTACTTCTGTTAATTCGCATGTGAGCTGATGCACATGTATGGATGTGCACAAATGCTCTAATTTGCATTAACTGATGCACATTAGTGCTAATGCACTTTAGTTAATTCAAATATGCACAAATCTCATATGGAACCAGAGTTGGAACTAGAGGTATGCCTATTTGTTCGAGTTGGAACCATAAGTGTTGTTGTATGGAATGACGAACAATCCATTTGTTCTTGGGTTTTAAATTGTTGGGTTGTTTTAATTGATTAGTTAAGAATTAGTTTAATTTCTGGTTAGTAGTTTACCTAATATGGTGAACTGTAATGATGAAATTTAACATGAAGTTCTAATATATCAGTAGTATTAACTTTTATACATTTATGGCCCTTTTAATGTAAATTCTTAGCGTCTCTTATTTTAATTCTTTGTATTAAAACTAACTTTTACATATTCGTGGGCACCTTTTAATGAAAAACCTTTTAGTATCTTTTTGTATTTTCCTATTTGTATTGTAAAGTTTTTGTGTGCCTACCTATGTATTTGTAAAGTTGATATGACCATGACGGTTGAAACAACAAATAAACAGTGAGAGGTTTACCTAATGTGTAGTTATTGATTTTTGTTTATATTGTTGTGTTCTGTATGTTTTGGTTAATTGGAATGTGCTCTGGTATAGAGAGCAATATAAATTTGTATTATTATTATCTTTATTATTATTTCCAAAAAAGTGAAAAAAGAAGAAAAGAAAAATGTGCAAACCGTGCCCAAACCCACATTTTCATGCTTTAACCTATGTGGAGAAATGCACATTTTTGGTTGTTGTTTTTTTTCTCTGTTCAAAAATTCATGAAGCTATTATGATCTACATCCACAAACCACTTGTAGCACTTTTCATCTCCACCAGGAGTAGTTTCGTTTTTTGTATAGCCAGAAAGAAGCAGTGATGGTGGTGGTGGTGGGTCATGATAGCAGCTCACTCAGGACTTCCTAGGAAAAAGTAAAACTTCAATTCATGCCAATTAATGCTTTGGAAGTGTCCAATATTATAGCATAGAGAGTATAGTATTGTTAAAGCTAACATGGACTTGATCAGTGCCTGGGTAGGATACCATTGCAAATCGCATATAAATCCCTCTAAGCTTTCTTTAAAAAGAAAGAAAGAAAAAAATATAAAAAGTTTATACTTATTTCAAGACATCTAGAATGTAATAATAAACAAACAACCCCAAAACATGTGTGTGTGTGTGTGTGTGTGTGTGAGAGAGAGAGAGAGAGAGAGAATATTCTATAAGGGAGACTATGAAGTTTGACAAAGGAATTGGGGTTTAAAGAGCAAAAAATGCAGATCCCTGACAATATTCAGATTGAGATGTAGGAGACACCAGTGGGATTTTCAATAAAATGTTGCAGTGCAGAGTGCCCCTTGTTCAGGGTGCTGGCCAGCCAGTGGTGCCAGCCTGCCAGCAATGACATCTCCCAGGATTTTGCATTCCATTTTCCCACCTCGCTGGCTTTCCATTCCCCCCCCCCCCACACCCCCTCTGAACAGTTAGCATTCCATGGCCAATGATTATGCTCTGGAGGACTCACTGGACTGTTTTTAGTCTCCCCCCTCATTCCCCCCACAAAGTGTTTTTTCTACCTTGGCAAACAAAATGAAAACAAAAAACCTTGGGATTTCTCTGAATATGCTGGCATCTCCCTCCTGTACATGTATTATGCCATTTTGGCTACATAGGGAATCTACATTTGGAGAATGAGCCCACTATTTCTACATGGGATTAGGAATTTAGAGATGATCTTTACGATATGTGGCATTTCACAGGGAGGCACAGGTATGCATGCAGCATACATCTCCTGCATAAATTTGAACTGCCTCTTAATTCATTCAGCATCCCTCATTTGTAAAATTACCTCCCAAGGTGCCATTATGATAAGAGAGAATTACTGAGGGCAATGGGGATACTTCTGAAAGGGGATTGAAGGATTGTGGGGCAGGAACAGAAATTATGTTCTAGTTTTATCATTAACCCCATCAAATCTAGGGTGGTGTTATGCTGATTAAACTGTGTGCATAACCTTATTAGATGCTGAAGAAGGGAAACAGAATCAGTTCCAATATTAGCTATTTGGGAAGTTAGTAAAGGCAGTTTCCCCACACCAAAAGTTTATTTTTAATTTTTGCTCAAGATTTAGACCACAGATATTGACAGAAGAATAGATAATAGATAATTGATGTCAAAGGCTGAATAAGAAAATTGTCAATCACCCAGGGTCTATGTTATCTGTATGTAACGCAACATCAAGTAGTGGCAAATTATTGCCTCAAAAATTGCTAGATTGAAAAATTCTTTGGGAAGTGTGGTGAATAAAGATGGATTGTTCAAAAGGCCCATTCCCCCACCCCTATGCCCAAAGAGCTCCTGATTCTCAATATTTTGGCAAATTGATTTTTTAAAAAGAAAAGTTAAAATGTTCAAAGAAGTATGTAGGCAGCATACTGCGTAACTCTTGGAAAGTAGAATCACCCTTCTTCGCCATGATGTAATCCAGAGGAATTCAGACATGTCTGTGGGCTCTCCAAGGCTATAATCCTAAAATCAGAAAGGGTAAGGATGGCAGTGCTGTGCATCCCCATAGAATATAGTGGAACTTACATGCAACTAAACATGCATGGGATTGGGAACCACATTTCATTGAACTTGGTGGGATTGATTCCCAAGTAGATATGCTGAGTTATCAAAGCTGTCATATCTTTAATCAGTGGATTCCAACACTTCCTTACCTCATTTACCCTTAGAACAGGGGTTCAGAACCTAATGTCTGGACACCAAATCCAGCCCTTTGGGGTTACCCAGAGGGCTGTGCCCCTTCCCCATGCCTCCCTATGCTTTCCCCCAAATGTCAATCATTTATTGGCTTTTGTGTAGTTTCCCCCCATTGTAAAGGGTTGAAATGCCTCTTCTAAGAATTAGTTATTGGCAATAAGAGATTTAAAAGATGCTGGTATTATTATTTTGGCCCCTTCCCATTTGCTCTTGGCACCATGCACCACTGGACTATGTCTCCCAAGAACTTCTCTGAAATGAAATGTGGCCCTTAGACTGAAAGACATTGGGCATCTCTGCCTTAGAATCATGTGAAATGGTATCAGAAGTGCCCAGGCGTGCTTGCTTGAATCCATGGCAGAGTGGAACTCATTGATTCCCTCCCTCATTCATTCATTCATTCATTCATTCATTAAATTGGAACCAAAGGCCTCGATCCTATGCTAATTTAGCTGGGAATATACTTCACTGAACACTCATCTAAGTTAGCATGCATTGGATTGAGCTATATGAATTTCCCAGACCTAAGAGCAATGGTCTAAAGCACCTGTTTTCAAACATTCAGGAACAATTTCCCACATCATCTTTTGGAATTATGGAATTCACTACCACGAGACCTGGTGACAGCCACCACTCTGAACAGCTTTAAAGGTGGAACATCAACCAGAGGATGCTATTGTTCTCATGTCTTGTTTGTGGCATCCCACAGGCATCGGGTTGGCCACTGTAGTTATCCAGGAAGTTGGACTAAGCCTTTGGACCAACTCAGAAGATTTGGTGGTGAATGTTCTAAGGCAGGTGTGGGTAGGGATGCTTGGATTTTGATGAAATTCTTCTGTCTGTGTTTCACAGATTGCCAGGTGTCTTTCATTCCATCCATCGCTCATTAACAGAATCAGTTTTTTTTTTAGGGATGTATGAGAATGTCATTCTTGTTTGCAAACACACATTACTGCAAAAGCACACTTATGCAAATCCCCACCCCCAAGTAAACTGCCCAGAGAGCTTCGGCTATGGGGCAGTATATAAATGTAATAAAAAAATAAACAATAAACCTGGTCTATGGAATCCACACATCTTAGGAAAAAACAGAATCAGCAGGTTGGATTTATTGAAATCTGAACTGATTTGAATCTGTTGTAGATTACTCTGATGTCCTTCGGTGTGGGCAGTTATGGGTGGGGGTGAAGGGCTGTATAGAAGGCTGGTAAATCCTCTGGGGGGACATGCTAGTGAGTGAGCCTGATGGCTGGAAGGGATACACACAGATCTCTCCCCCCCCCAAATTCTCAACACACCAAGACACAGACACAAACACACACATTGACACATAACTATTTATTATTTTCACAACTTTTGACAGAATGCTTAAAAATGGTGCAGCTATACAGAAATATTACAGCCTGGTGCTGGCCTAAATGTACATCAAAAGGCAAAAACACCTAGAAACACATAAACACACACTTTTAAACCTCCCCTCCCTGCACACACACACACACACACACACACACACACACTTTTAAACCTCCCCTTCATGAACGGCTCAGGGGGTCCCAGCGCCAATTAGCTGGATGGCGGGGAGGTGTGTCATTTCAATGTGGAGGGGAGCAAAATTGCACTCCCGCAAGTCTGCCCAAGAGCTGAGGTGGGCAAACTTGGCAGGGAGAGAAGAACCTGGGGCTTGGGCATCTGTGGCAGGCCACACGGAGAGCCTCCAAGGGCTGCATGCAAGTTGGGGTGATCATGTGTCCTACTTAACAGAGGAAAGTCCTCTGTTTCAAAGGTATCCTGTATGTGGAAGCAGACTGAGGAGGCGCACAGGTCACCTGGTCACGGCCTCTCCCACTATGGGGAGATGTATTGCATTTCTATTTCAATTCTAGTAAGTAGTTCTAAATTTGCATCTATACATAAAAAATTCCAAATCCAAATTTGATGCAAATCAGTGTCCTCCATTCGCCCCTTTTTGGGGTGTGTGCGTTTGTTGCATTTCCTCTATTTTGACCCTACCCATGGCCCTCAGGTTGCTCACATTTGTTCTAAGGCCACAGTCACATCATGGACAACTATGTGCTGGCCAGGCCTATTGGACTTCATTATTGCTCTGCTTGAACTGAAAGTGTAACCTAGAACACTGGAAACTTATGTAGCCACTAAAGGGTTGGTGCAATATGAGCCAATCTACCAGAATCAATAAAAATGCTTACATTGGCGGCTTTATTCAGGATCAAAAGAAGCTTCTGGGAGAAAGGCCATAGGTCAGTGGTGGTGGCAGAGCACATGCTTTGCATGTAAATGGCCCCAGGTTCAGTCCCCGACATTTCTTGCTTGAAACTCTGGAGAGCTGCTACCATTGAGTCTAGAACACAGTTCTTCAAATGGTGGGTCAGGATCCACTAATAAATTGCAGACTGACATAAAATGAGTTGCAACAGCAGGTCTGCTATGATACAAATATATGGGGGGAGGAGGAGGAGGAGGAGGAGGAGGAGGAGGAGGAGGAGGAGGAGGAGGAGGAGGAGGAGGAGGAGAAGAAGAAGAAGAAGAAGAAGAAGAAGAAGAAGAAGAAGAAGAAGAAGAAGAAGAAGAAGAAGAAGAAGAAGAAGAAGAAGTAGTAGTAGTAGTAGTAGTAGTAGTAGTTGTTTGTCCCAAAACACATGTTTGGTCTAAAGATAGATCTGAAAAGTTTGAAGATGACTGACCTAGAACATACTGAATGATCTCTTATAGCTTGTCACTGAAGGAGAGGTTCAGTAGCATTGGGCAAGCAGTCTTCCTGGGAAGCTTATCTGCCATTATTGATTTCAAATGGATGGCACATTCAACCATTTTACATTCTTTTTCCTTCCTTCATAGTGTGCCTCATCTTTATCTTTAGATTGTAAGCAGGCAGGCAGGGGCGGTGTAGTTTTTAAGTGCTGTTCAGTGCCTAGCAATAGACTTCCAAGGAATCCCAGTAAAGCTCAGTGCTGTGCTGGCTCCTTACAAAGTTGCATAATGTGTTGAAAGGTTTGGATTCTCCCATAATTTTGAATGTGTTGGAAAGGACTTGAGTGGCACACAAGGAATTAAAAAAAGTCACCAAGGGCACGAGGGAAAGGGTCTGGGGATTAAAATGGGGAAGTGCGGGTAGGAAGCCACTAACAGCACAGCAGCCTTGCTTCTTATCCCTCGAAAACAAGAAACGTGCTTATTGGAAAATGAAAGCTGAGATTCTGAGAAAGTCAGATTCTGCACCACATTCCAGATTCCATGCTGAGTGATGCCTATGCAGAATATGCAAAGCTCTGGATTTAGGCTTCCCTGTTGCAGCTGTGTGCCCATGTGTCAAACCGATATACATTTCATCTTCTTGAACGAAACCAACGGCATTCTTGTTGAGATGTTAAGAAGAAGAAAAAAGTTTTAACAATGCCTTAATTCAAGCAGTGACATTCATGCCATCTGCATAAGAACTATGCATAGCATGCAACATCCCAGTATCTATTGGGATACTTTTGAGTCCATCTGGGATGTTACCTTTCTTTCCTGAGAGGTCAGCTAATGATTTCATTTTTGCATATTTGTTTAACTGTCTGATCCAGTTCTTTGGTACCGAGGCTTCTGGTGCAGTCATTGACCCTTCATGGTGTTCCTTGCCCCTTATAAGCCACAGTGGTGTCTTGGATGGGCAGATTTGTACAAAACATTTGTTGGAGCAAATGATTATGTGTGTGCCTGTGTACGGTGCTGGGGTCAAGGGTAGGCATAGTTGGGCACCTGCTGAGGGCCTCTTCTCCAGCAGGTGCCTTCTGATAAGAGCTTCCTGGAGTTGTTCCACCTCTTCACCATTGCGACTGGCTTGTTCACCTGCTTCTCACCAAAGGTGGTGGTGAGAAGGAGGAACAGTAGATGCCATTGCCTCCTGGTTCACTGTCAAGCAAGCAAGTTGCAATGGTGATGAGAAGGAGGATGAGGAGCAATAGCACCTAGTGCCAATGGCAGTGAGAAGACTCACTGAGGTAGGGGTCCATGGTGGGTGACTTGCCCATGGCCCCTCAGAAACTTGGAGCTGGCACTTCATGTGTGAGTGCATGGTCAGATCCTGCCAGATTTGGCTATTCAGTGGCCTAGTAGAAGCCACTGCTGGTGCCAGTACAGTTGAAGTAGCCTGACAAGTTCAAGCTGCCCAGTTTCACCCAGCAGTTCAAACATCTGTTCTTAGGTATGAGACTCCAAACAAATGCTGATATGCCAAATTCTCATATAAATTGGGCTTCGTTTGCAGACCGCAGTTACCGTCTCTAATACTACTAATACTTATATAAGTCTTAAACATGTCTTCAGAGACACTCAGAAGGCATCATTAGTTAGGCGCATAACTAGTTCTAAAACATTAATTACTAGTGTAATTCTATTAAAATGCAGAGCAGCAGTTAAGCTGTTCTCTAAATCAAGGAAAGGTGATGTTCTTTATAATGTACATGCCTGAAAGCACAGGATCAAAGGTACAGGCGATTCATGTTTACCACCTCTCAATCTTCCCCTGGGCCACAGGGCAGCCTACTAGCTAAGCTTTAATGCACCCTTCTCTCTAAACACCTGATTCTTCTATCTAATGCCAACTCTCGACAGCAAACATGTATGTATTTCTGTTGATTTTAAGGCGCCTCTTAAGGGCAGAACCCTGATGAAGCTCCCTGAAGCTCTCCATGCACTACACCAGGGGTAGGCAACCTTTTGGGGCTGAGGGCACTTTTGGCAATTTGAGAAAGTCCTGGGCACCACTCAAAATAGCTGCCGTGGGAGGTGTAGCAAAAGAGAAGTAACCTACCCCAAAGACTAAGTACACAGAGGCAGAGGATGGGTATGAGCCCCAACACGCTATTTCACCACAATCCCAGCCATACTAAGGGAATATGTGGGTGGGGATGGGGGTTAAATAGGAGGGTTAGGGCACCTTTGTAGGTGCCCAGAAATGGGCACCACATTGTCTACTCCTGAAGTACATAGACCAGGGATGAGAATGTGTGAGTCTCCAGAAGTTCTTGGACTGCAGCTTCCATCATCTCTTTCTACTGGCTCTGCTAGTTATGGCTGATGGAAGTTGCAGGCTAACAGCATCTGCAGGGCCACATGTTCCCCATCTCTGATTGACAAGCTTCATACAACATTGGGATGTTTCATTGATACCAATGGGGCTAAACTGGCTTAAATGGCTTGTGTTTTTTTGCTGCCAATCAATGGTGTGTACCTCTATTTAAAAAAAAATCACCCATAGGGCTGGCTCAGAATAAAGCCATTTCTGTCATTACTCCACCACCATTGTTGAATGGGAGCTGAGTTAGCACTTGGCTCCACTTTGCACCTGTGGCCTGCTGTTTTAGCAATTGGCATGGATGGGGTAGGATGGACCCTTCTGAGTCTCTAGTGCCTCAGCAGCTGTCCTACCATGCTGACCCCTGATGCTGGCCCTGCCACATGGCCTGCCCTACTCCCCCATATCTAGCCTACTGCTGTTAGGTGCAATTGCCCCTTCATCAATGTTGAAATAAGATTATGTTGCCAGTCCAGTTGTGTTTTGTACATGGAATGGGGAGAGTCAGCAAAATGTTTTGGGCCAACCTTGCATCCACATGAGCTGAGATAGGCAAGGAGTTCTTGAACCCTCCTCACTCTCCCCCTCCCCCAGATCTTATTATTATTATTATTATTATTATTATTATTATTTATTTATATAGCACCATCAATGTACATGGTGCTGTACAGAGTAAAACAGTAAATAGCAAGACCCTGCCGCATAGGCTTACAATCTAATAAAATCATAGTAAAACAATAAGGAGGGGAAGAGAATGCAAACAGGTACAGGGAAGGGTAAGCAGGCACAGGGTAGGGAAAAACTAACAGTAGAAAGTAACAGTAGAAGTCTGCACAACATCAAGTTTTAAAAGCTTTAGGAAAAAGAAAAGTTTTTAGTTGAGCTTTAAAAGCTGTGAATATTAATGGTGCCTTGGTGGAGCACTCCTGTCATTATAGACTGAATAGTAGCCCTATTCAGAAGCTATATGTGAAGAAAGAAGCAGTAGGACCACATTGTCAGCTGTGTGGCCATGTGTGACACTGGCCCTGGACTTCTGCACACTGAGATGGACACCTGAATCTTCCCTGGTAGAGATGTCCACATCAATGGCAGACATCCACTGGCCAAGGCCAGTGTCACACCTGGTATTAAGGACGGGGCCTGTGATGCAGTCCCATTGCCCCCTTTTCCATGCATATGTTCTACATGTGGAGAATTCCTCAAGAGGGCTACTATCTCACCACCATTTGTCTAGGTCTCAGCTTGAAACTAGATGGAGCTGCTGAGATGCATAAGAGCCTCGAGGAGCTGAGGCTAAAGATCCCTCTGCCTCTGTCTCAGTTTGGAGGAAAGTAACTGAGGATCAGAATACTACATGTATATGATGGAGAGCTAGTGGTTGAGATCAGGAACTGGGACCGGGCCTCAAAAGCCTTGGGGGCTGATTATGGCCCCTGCAGTTGCCTACCCCTGCTGAAAGACCTGAAGACTAGCATCACAAGATGCAGGCCATCATCCTGAATGTCATGCCACAGTAAGCTGGTTTGTTAGAATCATTCGCATTTCATGGGGTTACTATTTTAATTTTGATGGAGCAAGAAAGAAAAACTAGACCCTCCGCCCCCCCAAAAGGACTTGCATGCTCCCTCCACTGAAACTGAAATTAATTCCCCATTGAAATGAATGGACAAGTCATTCTGAATGGGGACGTTCTGCATCTGAAGCACACACACAGAACATTCTGGGTTTCTTATAGGCAGCTGCTTGACTACTGTGAGGATGGAACAGGAGGCTGGATTAGATAGACTTTTGCTCAAATCCAACAGGGGCTCTTCTTATGTCCTTAATGACTACAGACTGAGTTCACAGGCTTGTCCAGCCAGGAATCATGGTTGTGAGGGAGGTTGGCTGCATGTGTGCATCCACTGCACACACAGCATAATGTGTGATATGGATACAATGCAATGCACATATGTTTGTGTATGCATAGGTCAAATCACACAATTCTTCCCTCAAAAAAGAGAGGATGTACACCTATAGCACCTGTGTCACATTTGGGCCAGTGGTGGGTTGCCATGTGTAATGGGTGGCCACTTGTGAATCTCCAAAGAAGAGGACACCAATTTACATAAAATATAGATAGGATAATTTATATAATGCAAATTTAAAAATGATAATTAAAATAGAAACTGAAATACAGCACACATCTCCTGCTCAGCCCAGGTGCTAGTTGCTGATGGGCAATTTCAATGCCCAGCAATTCCTTCTGATCTCCCTCCCCCCCAACCAATTTTGGAACTAGATTTGGACTCAACAGCCCTTCAAATAGAGGATACTTTCAAAGTAGAAGACAGTTCTCTGGCAGGCCTTCACATACTGTCCATTGTAATAGAGGATACATGGCCACCTTACATGTGTACTACATCACAGAGAGGACATATCTGTATTTGAAGTTCTGTCAAAGGACAGTCCCGGCTTTGAAGACACCCTCTATTTGAAGGACTATGCAGTCCAAGTCTGCTTCAAAGATAAAGAACTATCAGAAAGGAGAGCTGGGCACTGAAGTTGCTCAACAACAGCTAGTACCTGGAGTGAGCAGGCACACAGGTCACATGATCACAGTCTTCCCCACTAGGGTGAGAGGTATTGCATTTATATTTAAATTATGGAAATAATTTCTAAATGTGTTAGTACATATAAATTAACATGCGCAAACTTTATTCAAACCTGTATCTTCTTTTGACCTCTTTTTGGGGGGATATATTTCCAATTTTTTAAAAAATTAATTAATTAATTAATTAATGCATTTCTATACCGCCCAATAGCCGGAGCTCTCTGGGTGGTTCACAAAAATTAAAACCATTTAAAGTATAAAACAATAGTATAAAACCATAATATAAAATACAATATAAAAGCTCAACCAGATAAAAACAGCAGCAATGCAAAATTACAAATTTAAAACATCAAGTTAAAATTTATTTATCGACTGTTAAAATGCTGGGAGAATAAAAAGGTCTTCACCTGGCGTCTAAAGGCGTATAATGTAGGTGCCAAGCAAACCTCCTTAGGGAGCTCATTCCACAGCCAGGGTGCCACAGGAATGTGGCAATGTGCAAATGGCTTTTCCAGTGCACATGTAGAATCCCTGATGAATAGTTGCAAGGCAAGAGCGGTCAAAGTGTCAGCTGCAACTCTAGTCCAGTTGGCAGGATAGATTTTCGGTACAAATTTCAGTCAGGTTTCAGTACAGAAACATTGTGGTTGCCCTGTATGATGACTTATGTTGGGAGAAAGACAGGGGGAGTGTGACTTTGTTGATTCTTCTCGATCTCTCAGCAGCTTTCAATACCATTGACCATGGTATCCTTCTGAGACTATGGTCTGAGTTGGGAGTGGGAGGTACTGAATTGCAGTGGTTCTGCTCCTACTTGGGTTGGCTCCAGAAGGTGTGCTTGGGGAACATTGCTTGGCCCTGTGGGTTCTCCAGTATGGGGTTCTGCAGGGGTCAGTTTTGTCCCCCATGCTGTTCAACATCTACATGAAACCAGTGAGTGTGGTCATCTGGACTTTTGGAGTTCTATTTCTCCTTCTCATCTTCATCAGGTGAGGCTTTGGATGTGCTGAACCAGTGTCTGGCCACAAGAATGGACTGGATGAGGGATAATAAACTGAAACTCAATCCAGACAAGACTGAGATGCTGTTAGTAGGTGGTTCTGTTCACTGGATGGAGGGTGTTCAACCTGTTCTGGATGGGGTTACATTCCCCATGAAGGAGCAGGTTTATAGCTTGGGGGTTCTCCTAGAACCATCTCTGTCACTTCAAGCTCAGGTAACCTCAGTGGCACAGAGTGCCTTCTACCAACTTTGGTTGGTGGCCCAGCTATGCCCCTACCTGGCCAGGATTAACCTGGCTTCAGTTGTCTATACTCTAGTAACTTCCAAGTTATATTACTGAAATGCGCTTTACATGGGGCTGCCTTTGAAGATAGTTCAGAAGCTGCAGCTTTTGCAAAATGTAGTGGCCAGATTAATAACAGGGACCAGAAGGTTCGAACACATAAGACCGACTCTGGCTCGCTTGCCTGTACGTTTCCCAGCCCAATTCAAGGTGCTGGTTCTAACGTATAACGCCTCATATGGCTCAGGACCACAATACCTTATGGAACGCTTTTCCTGACATAAACCTACTCATACACTACATTCACCATCTAAGGCCCTTCTCCGGGTGCCTACTCCAAGGGAAGCTCAAAGGATGGCAACAAGGAAGAGGGCCTTTTCAGTGGTGGCCGCCCAATTGTGGAATGATCTCCCCAACAAGGCCCACCTGACACCAACATTGCTATCTTTTCAGCGCCAGGTTAAAACTTTTCTCTTTCCCCAGGCATTTGGCAATACGTGATGAGCTTCATCAATCCTGGATCTGTTTTTATAATTCTTTATAGTTACTTTTAGATATATGTTTCCGTGATGTTGCATATTTTTGTGGTTTTAAATTTTGTATATTGTTTTTAATTGTTTGTAATCTTATGTAAACCACCCAGAGAGCTCCAGAGGTCATTTATGCTAGCACAATGTAATTTACTTCAGTACTTGTGCCCCCTTGGGTACAGCCCCTAGAATTTGTCTCCATCCAAGCTACCTTATATATACTTCATGCATCACATTTGCTGAAAGCAGCATCTGAAGAGGGTGATATTCAGGGTAGAAGCAGCAGGGGGAGTGTGAATTAGAGGTGTGCATGGACACCCCGCTCCGCTTCTTTTCCAGATCTGCGATTTGCGGATCGGGCCACTTCGCTCTGCCCCCGCTCCGCCTATGTCCGCTCCGCTCCGCTGCGGAGCTCCGGATCCGGATCGGAGCTCCGTTTCCCCCCCCATAGGCTTGCATTGAAAGCTAAAAAAGTATACAACTTTTTTTCTGTTAAAGTTAGAAACCTCAAGTTTGGCACCATGACACCTCATAGATGTATACACATGCATGCCAAGACTCAAGGCAATCCCATCATCCCCTGATTTTTGGGGAATTTATGAAAATCGGGCACCCCATTCACACCCCTTTTGATAGCTCTGTCAATTTGCACGTTAGAAACCTCAAACTTGCCACCATGATAGTTTATCCAGGGATACACATGCACGCCAAGACTCAAGCCAATCCCATCATCCCCTGATTTTTGGCGGGGCTCTAACCTCTAACGCACCACCCATAACCCCAATTCACACCCCTTTCGATAACGCTGTCAATTTGCACGTTAGAAACCTCAAACTTGCCACCATGATAGCTTATCCAGGGATACACATGCATGCCAAGACTCAAGGCAATCCCATCATCCCCTGATTTTTGGCGGGGCTTAAACCTTTTAACTCACCCCAAATCAAGTCCCATCCTACAACTATGTCAATTTGCAAGTCAGGAAGCTCACCTTCGGTCCCATGACAGCTTATCCATGTGTCCACATGGACACCAAGTTTCAAGGCAATCCCATCATCTCCGGATTTTTGGGGAATTTATGAAAATCGGAAACCCCATTTGCAGACATGGACTGTTCTCTGACATTTGGACAGATAAAAAAAATTGAAGCCGGCATCCTCACAGACGCCATCTCAATCCACATCCCCTGATTTTTGGCGGGGCTTAAACCTGCAGACAGCTCAATGGGGCCATTTCAAAGCAAATCCCAAGATGCCATGAATTGGGGAGTAGAGATAAACGTAAATATGAATCTTCTTCCACACTTGAAAAATGGATTTGGAACTTCCACAAACCAGCCCTGCGAGGTGGGCAGGGGAGGAGGGAGGGAAGGCAGGCAGGCAGCAGACATTTCTGGGGACATAAGGAAGTGAGCCAAGGATAAGCCAGTAATGCATATAAAATGGAATAAATAAATAAATAAATAAATAAACAAAGGAGAGGTGGAATTAAAAGAAGCAGTGTTGCTGAATAAACAACAAGAAGAATTTTTTTAAAAAAGGCTATATCTGTCTTTTACCTGTAAGAGGGGGAGTGGACGTGCCCAGATGGAGGGGGAAGCGTCTGCCCATTTGACTGGTCCTGTCTAGGTACCAGTCTTTGAGAAGCAAACACTCACTTCAACTCATGACACGCATTCTCTCCACGGGTTAACCTTTGGAGGGCTCTGATGGCCCTCCAAGGACAGGAGAGTGTGCACTGGGCACGTCCACATGCCCTAGGGGAGCTCATCCCCTTGCACCACATCTATTCAGTTGTTCCCCAAAGTTAGGGTGGGTAGCACTGCTGTGTGTTTCCTATCTGTTAGTATATGATTTCAGGTTGTGTTTGTGCATTTGGTGGAGCTACTGTTTCAAAAAACACTGGGAAAATTCCGTTCAGAGCAGAAAGAGAAGTTTCCCAGAATCCCAAGTTACCCGTTTTGCCTATCCCCTCCTCCAACTTTGGGATCATGTGATCATGACCGGGAGTTGACTCTGCCCCTCAGCAATCGAAAAGGTACTTTCCCCCCGCTTTTCCCCTACTTTTTAAAAAATTCTAGCAAGTGAACCGCAGCACGCAGAGAGCTGAGAGTAGGCTCAAAATGACCCCAACCCATGACTCTCTAAGCACAAGAAGTTTCAGAAAGATAGCTTAAGAAACAACACAGTTATCCCCTATTCTTTTCCGCAATGCAATCCTATGGGCAAAAATTTTCAAAATGGCGATCGGATCGGTCCGCGGAAAGAGAAGCGCTTCTCCTATGGGCGCTTCTCTTCGCCATGCTTCTAGGGGTCCCCGGTCCGCTTCTACTCCGCCTCTGGGCAAGGCGGAGCAGGCCAATTCGCTTCTGATTCTCCGCTTCTAATCGGAGCGGAGCACATGCATAACCCTTTCCCCTGCTTTTCTGCTGCAATCCCACCCCTGACTCCCCACCAAAAACAAGCTGCTTGTTATGTGGGTTCTGCACACGTAATGTTAGGAATTTTTACGAATATATGGGTTCCAGACACATATTTTTAGGAATAAATATGGTCCAGACGGTCCAGACGCAGTACACAGTTGGTTGCAGAAGAGGGTTTTCTTCCCCCTTGCTCCAAATTGAGTGGAATTGGAACAGATGTATATCATCATGTAACTTGTACTCCACCATCTTCGCTAACTTATTTGTGGCATTGCTTGTTTAGGAATGTGACTCCTAGCAATCTAAGAGCAAGATCCATTTAATGCTTGTGTTGAATCTGGCCACTGGTAATTTTGTTTTAGTAGTAGTAACAGTTGAGGTGGTCTCGGTAATCCATTAAACAGCTGCTGGAAAGGATTCAAGTATCTTTCATTAAACTAATGAAAATCACTAGTCTGATATAAAAAGAGTTCCAATTTTGAAACCCAACCTCATGGCCCAGGACCATCAGCTTTCATTTTGCCTTGGTACAATTACAAGACATGCATACTTCTTAAATAAGATACATTTTAGGGCTTATGAGTGAATGTTTTAGGTTAAAAGTGAATGTTGGTGATTCTTTAAATACAAGCTGATTCTTACATAGCCAACTACTCGCCGTGTAAAGTAGTTAGACATGCCTACCAACCCCAACACTAACACTATTAACTTCTGACAAAATGGTGACAATTGCTAAGTAGAAGTGGTAAAGCGAAGGTAGAAAGAATCAAGCTCAAGTTGTCGAAAGCCTTTAGAAGAATTTCATTGCCTTTATCTTAAGGGAGCTGAAAGATAAGTGGTTATGGTGTCATTTTGCAACCCCATGCTATGCGGAGAACTTGATGATCCATCAAAGCTGTCTTTGCTTTTCTGCTCGATTTTAAACAGTCATCAGTGGTAACTTTAAACTGTTCATTCCTTATAATGATAGTCACAAGGTTTTATTTTGCAAACTGCACATTATTTCAAGAAAAGATGAGCTTATACCCCCAAATTTGAATCCATACTTTCCTTGAATCTGTGGGATTTTAAGGAATACCAATCTAAATCTGATATTTTAAAAGTAGCACAGAGTCTTAAAAGGGACAGAACAAAATGACCAAATCTGGAGAAATGAGAAATTCTAATGAAGATACTAGGAGTGGATTCCATTTTTAACTTGAGCTGATGCCATATGTAAATGTTGGGCACTGGTGTTGGAAAATCAGTAGCAGTAGTAGAGAAGCAGCAGAGCTGGTGCTTAATCCATCATGAGGGCCTTCCTTCATCTTCTGCATCAACACATTGGTTTCCTACTTCGAATGAGCTTACTAGGAAATCCCAGGGCCATGTACAGTCATTTTGGCTTCCAACCAGCAGGTTTCAGCTCTGCTCCCATAGGCAATGTCCCTCCCACCACAATCTTCACTCTGAGACCTACCACAGGCAGTACTGGCTCCTGTTTTCTTTGGGGGGGAGGGGCTGGACCAAGAGTTTTCTGGTAGACCCCCTATGTCAGAATGTGGTGTCAGAATTCTCTGAGCAGCATTTAGCCAGCCCTTTAATTTTCTACAATGCCCCAGGGCACTGCTAGGTTGCGACCATTGTTGGAAATTAGTAGGATGGCTAGATCCAGCAGGCATCAGTGCTTGGCTCCTCCAGGGTGCCCAGGCCTTGGCAGCTGCCCAAGAATGCCCATTG
This sequence comes from Elgaria multicarinata webbii, assembly GCF_023053635.1. Taxonomy (NCBI): domain Eukaryota; kingdom Metazoa; phylum Chordata; class Lepidosauria; order Squamata; family Anguidae; genus Elgaria; species Elgaria multicarinata. The sequence goes on from NC_086178.1 coordinate 68,661,877, forward strand.
TTGACACCCACCCTGAGAGAAGGGCTAGATCTACACTAGTACTTTTTTTATTGGTACTGAATTGCACTGACTTTATTTTAATATTGCATTTATATCCCACCTTTTTTCCTCCAAGGAACCCAAGGTGGCGTACATAATCCTCCTCTTCTCCATTTTATCCTCACAACAACCACCCTGTGAGGTGGGTTGGGCTGGGAGTCTATGACTGGCCCAAAGTCACCCAGTGGGTTTCCATGGCCAAGTAGGGACTAGAACCCTGATTCCCAGTCAAACACTTTAGCCACTACACCACACTGATAACTGTTGGGGCACATTACACATCCCCTATACCATTTTTCTAGTTTTATTTCTCACTTTTTATTCTGTATTACCCAAAATACAGCAGCAGATGCCATTGTGTGTGCTACATAAGAGGAATTTAATGTTACTTACCATGATGGGATCATATTGATATGACATGAGGTGTAGATCTGGCCCAGGTCTCTAGAAGTACATCTGAATCCTACCTCATGGAGGCAACAGCTTATTTCTTGTTCTTGACAGACACCATATTGAGTGATGCAGTCGGCAGGACTGGTTCCCCATTTCTGGATATGTAGCAAAGACAAGAGGGATCTGCAGCAATGCTTTGCAGTGTGGAGAACTGCTGTTTAGGATTCCAGCTGCTCCATTCCGATCCCTCTTCCTCCATCCCTGTGTGCTTTTCCACTGCCTTCCCAGTCAGCATCCCACCACTACTGAGCCTACTCAGCTCTCATTGGGCTGTTTTGTGGGTTTCCCCACCCATATGTGGTTTCTTTCTAAATATTGTTTTGTACTTTGACAAACCTTGGGGTTCCCGCAAGCCTACTTCCATCTTCTGCATGGATGGTGCCATTTTGGCTTCATATAAGCTACAGCACTCACAACCGGAATGTTGGAAATAAGAGGACATTTCATTTCATTTCATTTCTTACATTTCTCTACCACCCAATAGACAAAGCCCTCTGGGCGGTTTACAAAGAAATGATGCCTGATGGAACTCATGCAGGTCCCCATGTTTCCAGTTCTGTGCTACATCAGCTGTACAAGTATGCCTTTAGATACCACTTCTTGGTATAGCTCACAAAGGTGGGATTGAGAGCCAGACCAAAAAGAACAACACAGCCCAATTAATCTGGGCTATATCGGAGTTGCAAAAGACCAAATAATGATGGATAGAGGACCTGGATTGGTCTTGAGGTTTCCTACACCTTCTATAGAAGATACCATCTCTATGAAATACATGACAATTCCATTTCACACAGCCTTAAAACATTTTTTTGTTATGACCTTATTACTAATCCATGTCCCTTAATGCACTAGTGCAACCTAGCACCCTCCAGATGCATTGGATTACAGCCTCCATCATCCACAGCGTGAGGGCAATGCCTGTGGATGATGGAGGTTGTAGTCCAATGCACCTAGAGTGATCATTATTCAACTTCTTTGATTTCCCAAAGTGGCTCCTGCTGAAAGCTTAGTTTCACAGTGGCACCAACTCCTCGTTTTAGTGGTGGCTACTTGGATTAGACTGAAGTGTCTGCGTCTGATAAGTTGGAGGATTGTTCGAGAAAAACCAAAAACAAAATCCAGTTTTGTGCTTTTAAGATGAATACATCCCAAAATTAGCCGCATGAAACTTTGAGCCTTGTTATTGCTTTCATTTCTTTTTCATTTCTTTTTTTTTATTATTTCTTTGGCTCTGGTGCACATTACCTCAAACCAAGCCTCATACATGTGTTTTCCAGTTTAACCGATATTTTCCAGCATTAGTTTATAATAACCACATGGAAGACTTTCACATCGGCAGAGTTCCTGTTAACTATTTAATTCAATGAACTGAGATGGCAGAAAGCACTTAGTGACACCTGCGCAATGTGCATTGAAACAGGCAGCGCATATTTTCAGTAGTTCAGCACGGAAACGTTTCTGCAATATAACGTTCAGCACGGAAACGTTTCTGTAATATTTCTCCTTTCCAAAACCTTCACATTTTCCTTTGGCTGATACTCTATTCAAAAAACAGCAAATTAACATAAAATCCACACACTACAAGAGAATAGGATTTGCCCCTTTTGTTCCGATGTGGTAAGGCCGATGTGTGCATGGAAGTAGGCTCATAACGTAAGAGTATAAGAAGAACCACACTAAATAGGCCTGGGTTAGACCACAGGCCTATTTAGCCCAGCATTCTGCTTGTCAAGCAGGATGTGAGAGCAACAGCACCTTTCCCTTCATCTCCCCAGCAACTGGCATACGGAGCCATACTGCCCCTAATACTGGAGGGAAATATCACCATCATGACTAGCTGTCGTTGATAGCCTTGTCCTCCAGGAATCTAGAGCTGAATCTTCTCCATGAATCCACAGGTATCTACTGCCGGATTCAGACGTGCAGATGCAGTACAGAGTTCTCATGTCTGGGTCTGTGCACATAGAAGGATAGCTGAATCCATCAGTTTCAGTTTCTCCCAGTTTCTCATTTTTTCCCAATCTTAAGTATAGTTAATTTCAAACTTTGAGAATTTAACCAGACTTAAGTTTGGTTTTTCACATAGGTAGATTGTAGGCTATTTTCTTATAACTTAGATAGGCATAGCTAGATTGTAGGTTATTAACTTAGCATAAACCAGTTTAATTAGCAGGTTTATAGACAGTAAGGGAATCTAGAGGTTAGTTCTTCCAGGAGAAGGGAAGGAGTAGTAAATTCCCCCTCTTCCTAGAGGGAGGAAGAGAAGAATTATTCTTCCAGGGGGCTCAGGACTGAAAGTTTAAAGTCTTATTGTATCTTTTTCAACAGGAAGGGGATGGTGAAGAAATAAACAATTTGAGATGCTTTTAGTTAACTGTAGCAGTCTCCACAGACTACTTGGCTGAGACTCCAAATGTCCTTTCCTTTTCCTTTTGCAAGTGTGTGGGAGTAGGAATGTCTAAAATGACTGGAGTGTTGCATGTTCAACTGGCATTTTGTGCAATCCAATCCATACCTCTCTGGCTACTGTGTGGATTGGGACACAGCTATCCTGTGGTCCCCAGAAATGTATATTTTAGGATGAAATGAGTATAAAAAGATGTATTTAAGTGCAGATTTAAATATTAAATTTGAGGACAATTAAACAAAAATCACATAGCAATACTGAAATGGGATTGAACAGATTTATGAATGAACACATGTGAAAATGACACGAGAAGAACAGGAAATAGGCTGATCTATCAGTTCCTAGTTGCATCTGTAAGAAAGAGGGGGGAGAGGGAGAGCTTGCTTGTGTAAAGAAAAGGAAATCAGTACAGTATTAAGAACAACACTGTTCTTTTATAAAAAACTGCCTATGCTTTATTATCACACCCCTATTGTGTATGCATCACTAGAGTATGCCTAGTACCATAAGTTTAAAAGTGTATACCATATGGGAAATTTGGAAAAGGATGACATTCATGAACAATAGGGATGGCAGACCATGAAGAACAGTTTTGCTTTGGTAGGAGTAGGTTCATCTCTCTAGGCTTTGTGTAAAATTTATTTATTTATTTATTTATTTATTTATTACATTTTTATTAGGGATGTGCTCCGCTCCGATTAGGAGCGTAGAAGCAGTAGCGGATTGGCCTGCTCCGCCTTACCCAGAGGCGGAGTAGGAGCGGACCGCGGACCCCCTAGAAGCAAGGCGAAGGGAAGCGACCATTTTTCGGAGCTCCGAGTTCAGGTGGAGCGCTCCGGTCGCCATCTTGAAAACATTTCGCCATAGGATTGCATTGCGGCAAATAATCGCGCATAACTACGTTGTTTTTGAAGCTATCGTTCTGGAAATTCTTGTGCACAGAGAGTCGTGGATGGGGGTCATTTTGAGACCACTCTCAACTTTCTGCGTTGTCTGGGTCGCGTGCTATATTTTTGTGAAAATCGGGTCAACCGCGCGGCTCAAACTGCGTTTTCGGCTTTTCGCCCATAGGATTGCATTGAGGGAAAGAATCGGGGATAACTGGGGGGGGGTTTAAGCTATCGTTCTGGAAATTCTTGTGCACAGAGAGTCGTGGATGGGGGTCATTTTGAGACCACTCTCAACTTTCTGCATCGTACGGGTCACGGGCTATATTTTTGTGAAAATCGGGTCAACCGCGCGGCTCAAACTGCGTTTTCGGCTTTTCGCCCATAGGATTGCATTGAGGGAAAGAATCGGGGATAACTGGGGGGGGGTTTAAGCTATCGTTCTGAAAATTCTTGTGCACAGAGAGTCGTGGATGGGGGTCATTTTGAGACCACTCTCAACTTTCTGCATCGTACGGGTCGCGGGCTAGACGTTTTTAAAAAATCGGCGGGAAAAATACCTTTTTCAAAGGGCTGAGGGGCAGAGTCAGCTCCCGGTCATGATGATCCCAAAGTTGGAGGAGGGCATAGGCAAAACAGGTAACTTGGGATTCTGGGAAACTTCTCTTTCTTCATCTGAACGGGCTTTTCCCCGTGTTTTTTAACACAGTAGCCCCACCAAATGCACAAACACAACCTGAAATCATATACTAAGCCAAGAATAAGAGATAGAAACACAGCACTGCTCCCCACCCTAACCTTGGGGAACAACTGAATCGATGTGGTGCAAGGGCATCTCATCGTGGACGTGCCCCCACTCTCTCCTGCACTGGAAGGCCATTAGAGCCTTCCAAAGAGAGTAAAACGGTGGAGCAATGCCTATCATGAGTTGAAGTGAATGGTCACTTTTCAGTGGTGGAGCAATGCCTGTTCTGAGTCGAAGTGAGCGTTTTACTTCTTCTCAGAGCTGTGGCTGTCAGTGTCTTGAACTGGCAGCTACTTCTCCCTCCCCCGGGCACGTCCCCCTATTGCTGGTAAAAGACAGATATAGCCTTTTAAAAAAAGTTCTTCTTGTTGTTTATTGAGCAACACTGCTGCTTTTAATTCCACCCCTCCTTTGTTTATTGATTGATTTATTCCATTTTATATGCATTACTGGCTTATCCTTGGCTCACTTCCTTATGCCCCCAGAAATGCCAGCTGCATGCCTGCCTGCCTTCCCTCCCTCCTCCCCTGCCCACCTCGCAGGGATGTTGTGTGTGGGGTGCCCGATTTTCAAAAATTCGCCAAAAATCAGGGGATGATGGGATTGCTTTGAAACTTGGCATGCGTGTGTATATCCCCATGAGGTGTCATGGTGCCAAACATGAGGTTTCTAACTTGAACAGAAAAAGAGTTGTATAATTTTTTAGCTTTCAATGCAAGCCTAGGGGGGGGGGAAACGGAGCTCCGGATCCGGATCCAGAGCTCCGGGCGGAGCGGAGCGGAAGTGGGCGGAGCGGGGGCGGGGCGGAGCGGCCCGATCCGGAAAATGGCGGATCTGCAAGTGAAGCGGAGCGGGGGGTCTGTGCACACCCCTAATTTTTATACCGCCCAATAGCTGAAGCTCTCTGGGCGGTTCACAAAAATTAAAATCATGAAGAGCACCTATTTTGAATTCGATTTACTTTGCTGTTTACTTTGGATTATTGTATTATGTAGATTCTGAACCTAAAAATCCTCCGGGGGAATAGTTCAAGAGCTGCAAAAGTTAATCAATCAGGAGAGATCCAGAAGGGGAATTTTGGACGATGTTATATAGGTTGCTTTTTTTCTCCCAACACTTCCTATGGAAATTATTCCCAGATTTGCAATTTAATTTTGCATATGGACACATTTTCCTATTGCCAAATTGCATGTGGTTTTATCTTGAAGAGGGAGCCCAATCCGATACTTGCTTCAGAGCGATATTGACCTGAGTACGGAACCCAGAAGCAATACACCACAATGCAAAGCCATTGTATTTCTCCCCCTGAAGGCCTAATCTTGCAATGTGCTGAGATCCCCTGATCTCCTACTAAGTCAGCACTCAGCACATTTTGGAACAAGGGCTGTAACTCTTTCCACCCACCCTCCTCCTCCCGACTCAATTGTGCATAGCAATCAATTGTTAAAATAAAGTTGATTCCAAGCCCACCCCTTACTGTCACCTTTACAGACCTGTTCCTTGGGATCACAACTATTTATGTTTTATCACATTTTCACGTGCAAAATGTGTGGCAATGTTTTCCCTTGGAGTTTTCAGGATCAGATTGATGAAGCAGAGTTCAAAGCCAGACATACAGCAAAAGAGACAAAGGTTTAGTAATGAGCTTGAAATTTACAAAACACAGAAGCAAATATGGCTTTAATACATGATGTGACCCTTTATAAGGCTTGAAATTACTCTTCAAAAATCATTCTGGCTCGACTTCAGAGCACAGTGTATTGTGGGATACCACAGATTGACTTTGAGTAGTGGGTTGGTATTGCAGGAATTTTTTAATTTCCTGTAACTCACAACAATTCTCTTCCAGTTAGACCTTAAAAATGATCCTGCTGCAGTCCATTTTTGAATGGGATGTAAGTCAGTTCAGATTCATGCCACGCACAGATGCAAAATCTAGACGAACTAAAACCTTAAATATGACATTATACACTTATTAAATCAAAATTTCAAAGTCTAGGATATTAACCATCATTTTAAGATGGTTCACTTTTTTAAAAAGTGAAGTAGAATAAAAAGTAGCTGAAGCTGCATTCACAGAGGGAGGAATAATCTGATGCAACAAATAACCAGTAAAGTTTAACTGATTCTTCAAACATATTTTCCAAAAACCTGAAAATGTGTCTGATTTGCATGTCATAATCAGACATTCATCCAACATAGACTTCTTTTACTGTGAAAGTGATAATAGTTTTTGAGGACTGTAATAAAATGTATAATACTTAACACTACTGAGATCGCCATTTAAAATCATTTCTTCTTTGTTAATAGCGGGGGACTTATAGTAGCTCAGATCTAACATTGCTTTTCCTCTCATGCAAGGGTGGGGATTCCCCCCTCCATCAGTAGCCTCCGACATCCAGTGAGGTGGTGCAGCCAGGACTCCCCCACGCCCAAAAAAAGCTGGAGGGGGGGGGAATGGATTTTTCCATGAAAAATGTATTGTTCCCTGTTGTAATGGAAAGTAATTTGGGATGGGCAATTAAAACCACTTACAGATATTTTAAAATACATTCAGCAGTACAAAAATCTATTAAATAAATAAAGCATAAATAAAACTCAATAACTTTAAAGATCTTTTAGTGAAAATGAAAACTGCTGGAAATGGTTTGTTGGTAAGGTTAAGGGATGTACAGACTGTGTAAAATCTGTTCTGTCTGTGTTTTGCAGATCATCTGGCGCCTGTCATTCCGACATCTGCCAAGAGACAGAATTGGTTTCCCCCCACCCAGTTTCCTAATTTGCGCTAATTCACATGTGCGCAAATGTGAAAATTTCCTCTAAATGTGCATGTTCACGCTATAGTCTATGGGGGAAATGTGCATTTTGGGCTGTTGTGTGTGTGTGTGTTTTAAAAAAATTGCATATCTTTTTATGACAAAATTTGCACAAAATTCCTGAAGGTTAGGAAGATCTAAGTCCGTGAACTCTGCTTGACAAGGGAAAAGCCGGCCCACTGTGGAATCTGTGGGTTGGATTCATAAAAATCTGAACTCATTTAGTTCTGTTGCAGGTTTCTCTGACATCCTTAGTAAGTATGAATGGTATTGCCATGCTGGCAAATTCTTCCACATTTTTTCCTCCGTTCGCATTCAATTTGTTAAAAAGGAAATTGCTTTTAAAAAGAAATTCAAAGGAGAATATTTTGGAGAAATTTGCTTGGGTTGTTTCTGGGGATGTTGTGCTGACTTTATTTATGGGCATTTATTTATGGGCATATAGATGGGGCGATATCCCAGGGATCGTCTGGGGATCGTCCCTGTGCATCCACATGACACACAGGGAATCCCAGGGGCAAGGAGGGATGATCCCTCCCTTTCCCTGGGATAGCCGGGACGGCTTTAATCCCAACTTTTGCTCCAGTCTCAGGATCGTCCCAAGACCGTGGGACATGTGGGCAGCCACCCTGGTTTCTTCCTGGCTCCTCCGAGTAAACATGAGGAGCCAGGAACCAGGCATGGAGCTCCGTGCCCATTGGCGGTGGGAGGGGGGAGCGGTGTCTTTTTTTAAAAAAACCATACCTACCTTTTGTGATCGTGCGCTCGTGCACTCAATTTCAATAAAAAAGCCCCCCCCCCAAAAAAATGGTGGGTGCGACATCCTCTTCCTCCCGGGACATCACGCGCCGTGTGTAGACTGAGGAGGAGAATCTCATGATCACCATATCACAAGATCCTCCCCTTCCAATCCCGAGGTGTAGACATGCCCTATGAGGTGGCCAAGAGGAGTGTGCACAAGTCTCGTCTTTCATTGTACAGTTGTCTCTCCTGCTGCCTTAGTTTCCTACAAACTCAATTAAAGCCCAGAGGAAGTCATCATGAGAAAATTCCTCCCATATGTTTTTTCCTCCAGATCAGGAAGCAGAGGCAGCCTGGGAGAATGCAGAACAATGGAAAGAGGTGTAATAGAAAGAAAAAGAAACACACAGCACCCTCTGCCACCTTGCAGTAATTTGGTAAGCTCACAGACTCCACTAAAAGAAATTCAAAATAAATTATAAAATACCCTCTCAGAATGATATTGTTCTCAGAAAAGTACAGAGATATGTCTTTTCTTATCCCCTTGAAATAAAATGCCACTTTGCAGAATTTTCTCATTAAAAAAAAAAAAATCTTTGTTTTTTGGTGGGGTGACCACCTTCCTTGCCTTCCTGCCCTCACAATGCCCTGGAATGATGGTAGGAATGGGGCATTGTGGAGGATGTAAAATGTGGGGCCAGGCTCCCAACACTTGGAAACATCCTTAGGAAAAAAGAAAGGCGCTGCGCTTCAACCCCTCCCAATGGTGAGCCCTACCTGTAAAAACATGTTTGGAGAATTTCTCCTCCCCCTGGAGAAATTCAGTGAAATGGTGTTCCCTAATTTATCACTCCCAAAATAGGGGGGAGAATTTCAAGAGTCCATTTGTGCACAGCTCTAATTAATATAGGTGCCTGAGTTCTTGGACTCTCCTTGGGGGCTTAGCTATGGAGACCATCATGATGACTGCCTATACTTCCAAATTTACCAGTACACCACTATCCATATCAATCCCAAGAGTCTCCTGATCTTAGGAGCAATGCTTAGGGGAGGGGAAGGTGGGAAAGTCCTGTTCCGTGAAAGGAACTCTGTTCCATTCAAAGAAGAGAACTTAGGATCCAAGTCAAAGTCTTTAAAAAAGAGTCACCACAATGTAAAGAAGAAATACACACCCACCCACACCTTTATCTGGACAGCAGACTGCAAATCTGTGCCCTCTTTTTTGGGTGATATATAAGTATCCATTTCAGTTGCTATGGAAGGGCAGGGGGGAGAACACATACACCATCTTGTGCTCCTACACACATACGCCATCATTCATGCTGAGCATTTTGCTACAAAACAATAACGTGTAGAGTTCTCGGGTTCAGCGCTGTCTAGGTACAATGAAAATGAAAGGACTTTAGAAGCCTAACTTCACATAGTCCTACAGAATACTAACACCTACCTCCCCAGCTAGCTTCACATACATTTTACTACCTCAGGCAGAGCAGTAAATGGCATCACCCTCCACCCCTCTGCTTATCCCTACAACTCAAGATGTGTACTGAGGCATACACTTCTACAAGTTCTTCTTCCCTTCTGGCAGTAGGAAGACAACAATGACAAAGCCAGTAACTAAAAGAAATGCTGCCCTTTTACAACACCCCAAATCATCTGCCTGAGGTGGCTGTATCACTCTGCCCAATGGTAGGGCTGGACCTGTGGTTGACAAGGATCAGGTAGCAGGTGGTGGGATAGACCTCTGTCTTGTAGCCTCAGAGAGAGGTGCTGCCAGTCAGAGTAAACAAGATTGCTCTATATAAGCATATGGTCTGAACTGGTCTTGCTATGAAATGTGAAGCAAGAATTAGATGTAGCTTTGCCCCCCACCCGCCTTCCCCAGTGATTGATGTGATTATGAAATTCAAAAGAAATTAAAATTAATGTGAAATAAGACAATCAAACATAGGGAGAACACAATAGCACATAGCAACAACACAGTAAAACACAGAATTGTATCGTTGAAGTATTTTAAAACTCCATAACAAGAAATGACACCTGGCAACTTAGCAGTAACAGACATCTCGCAGCAAAGGGGATTCTGTATAAAAGGACTCTAGCTAAACTATTAAATGTTCCTTTTTTTACATTTCCACCCAGAATGGGTAGGAATCTATACTTCTAGGAATCTGGAAGGTGAGTTATGGGTTGGGTTTTGCAGAAATGATATAGAACAAACAGTGCTTATTAAATATTAAGGTAACTTTATTTTATATACTCCTGGAAAATTTTTCTTTTAGAATAACACATGAATGATTGAAAGTTAAACTGACTAAGCAGGCTAGAATCCTTCAAAAACAGCCCATAGTTAAAGTCACAGAAAGAACTGAAGCTGAGCCAGTGACAAAACTTTAATAAGCAGGCAACATTTTATAACATTTGCGCCAGTAACAGAAATATCCAAATGCTTTGAAATGAACAGGAATGTAATGGAATCATAAAGATTTTCTTTTATTTTCCTGGAAAGCAGCAAGTAAGTCATTTGAAGATTTTCATGGTCATTTTCTATTGGACAGCTCAGCTCTTTACCGGAATCATACTCTTCCACACTGAAATAGCCCAAATAGACAAAAGTTCCATGGTCTTTGCCCTTTTAGAGCAAAGTTTGCCCTGAAACTTGATCAATTTCAGATTGGTCATGTAGGGAAGGTCACATGAAAAGCCCCACCCATGTTCTCAGCAGCTGGTAGGCCCCCATTCTGTCCAACATGACTCTTCCAAACAGAAGGAGGACTTTGGGCACAACCTTCACATTTTCAAGACACCCCAGAATGCACACCTAAACAGGCTCTTTGGATCACATTCTTTATGCCCATTGATGTTTTGTAATTCACACTTTTCCTACGCAGCTTGTCTTCAATCACCAGCAATTTTTCTGATGGATCATCTTTCATATTCTTTCTGAGGAGGCTTCCTCAACATGTCAGAATTCCCCTCCTACCTCATAGACCCAATCTAAGGTCTTAGGCATCATAAAATGAACTGCAATTGCTGCTTCCGTTATTGTATCTCACAGTTGCTTTTCAGGGGTGGTGACGGAATTACTATGTACATGTCTTTACTGATGTGCACCATTCAAAATGGAAGTGTTACTAACTGACCCATGATGTCCCTTACCTATATTTTGCCAAATCACCCATTAGGGCCTTCATCCTGGCCATTGTTGTCCCCTTCCTTTATGATCAAAGCATAACGTGTGCATATCTGCCCATTCAACACCCTCTCTTTTCTTCATTATTGCAGCCTTCTCCCTGCTTCTTTAATATTTTTAAAACACAATTTGTGCACATCCACCTATTCACCGTAGGAAACTCACTAATGAATTTCATCTGCTACTTCTCTCCCTTCTTTTTAGCAGTATTTGGTTGTAGGTTATTTTTTGATGACAAAAATGCTCCAGTCCCATAAATATGTGAAGGTTACTCCTCTACCTTTTTTCACATTGCATCACAATTATTTCAGGGCACAAACTGCTGGGAAATTGAATTGATGCAGTGCCCTTGGTGCATCTATTCTTGCAATTGCACCTATTATTTAAACCCCATCAACAGCATTGAGCTTCCAGTTCTGACAGAAGTACATGTATATGTACGTTAAAGTTAGGGTGGGGACAACAGAGGAAAAACTAAAAGGAAAAATGCAAAATGTGTGCTCATTTAGATCAGGCCTGGACAATAAGTGGCATGCAGGCCACATGCAGCCTCCCCTAGCCTTATGCGCACCACCACCACCACCACCACCAACAACAACAACAACAACAACACAACTGCCAAATTTGCCACTGCACTGCTGGCCTTTTTGGGTCACAATCATGGTTTGCCACCAAAATTGGGCAGCAAATAACCATTTGGTTTGCTGCTGTTGCTGCTGAAATTTGGTGGGTGTGCTCTGGAGGTGCAGCCCCAAAGGGGTTCCGCTGGGTTGAATTTGGGCCCTGGTGACCACAGTTTCCTTATTCAGACCCACTTTAACATGCCCATGATGCCAGGTTATGAATTCCTTTATAAACCTCTGGAGAGACAAACCATCTGTTACAAATAAAAAGGAAGCAACATTTATGCAATTGGTAACGTGTAAGAAGAGCTAGTACATAACATTCTGTTTATACAATTCCCATGATGTCTTCCCCAGAATCATTGACAGCAGATCTATCTTCTTTATAAGCCTTAAAATAACAGTGTGGTTGCATACAGTTTAAATGGCTTCACAGAAAACACATATGACAAAGATAAGCATCATAAAATGTAGCTTAAATAGGCATTTTCAAAGCACAAGTGCCACCTTTTTACTGGGATCATCTAGAGTTTATGCATGAAACTGCACTTCTGCTAATGTGAATTTATTTCTTAACATCTAGGCAGTTTTCTAACTTTATGAGTTAAAATAGAGTTTTTTAAATTTGAAGGAGGCTGGGTTTGGGACAACATTGGTGAGGTCTGGTGAGCGTCATAGGTCAGTGGTAGAGCACATGCTTTGCATGCATAAGGTCCCAGGTTCAATCCTCAGTAGGGGCCTACTGCCAAGACACCTCTGGATTGGCTCCTCCTTTTCACTATTGCAACCTGTTTCTTCCCCTGCTTCACACTCTGGCCAAGACAAATGATTGTGGTGGTGTGAAGGAGGCGCAGTAGATGCCCCTGCCTCTGGCTCTCTGCCTGCCAAGCAAGCAACGATAAGGAAGAGGATGTGGAAGAGGATGTGGATAAGGAAGAGGATGTGCAGCTGAAGATAATTTTGGTGAGATGGAAGAATTACTTAGAGAGGGGGCCAATTTAGGGTGTCTTGCCCAAGGGCCCTCAAAAACCAGGCAAAGTCTAGCATCAGCTACAGAAGCAGGTGGATCCATGGCAGAGGCCTTTGGCGCTTGTGAACTGCTGATGAGAGGAAGAACTGTATGGAAGAGATTATCAGTACTGCAGCTGTGATAGAAGGGTCTAGGGGAGCGCTCGAGGAAGGGTCTAGGGGAGCACTCCTCCCCAACAATATTTGAGGTGGGGTGGGGATGGCAAGGGCTGCTGTGAGGAAAGCCTATATGGAACTGTAGGCCTTCTGAAATGCCACATCATTCATACATTGTATTTTGTTTTCACTAAATAAGGGCACAACCCTATGCATTTTTAGACAGAAAAAAGTCCAACTCTCAGAATTCCCCAGCCAACATGTGGTGAGTTGTAGGGCTTTTTTCTATCTAAACATGCATAGAATTACATTTTAGGTTCTCCATACTACAAGAGTGGTGGTGGTGGTAGTAACAGCCGTAGCACTTGCATGGGCTGGGCCCTTAAATGCCTGGACAATAATCAAATGTTTGTGTTTCTCATAGGGATGGATGAATCTGTCATCTTCCGCTTCTTTCAGTTTCTCAGTATTCCAATCTTAACTTTGGTTCATAATGAACACTGAGATTTTTGTTTTCTATCCTAAATTTGGTTTTATTATCCTTTGAGAATTTTGTTAATGTGTACACATTTTTGAGTACCCTTTTCCAAATACATACATTTTTGTACAAATTACTTTCACAGTAGTGCAAGTAATTTTCCTGATATAGCACATTTGGAATATTAGTTTCACTAATATAAAGCATTTTATGTGTATTATTTGGTTGGAGAACTCCACTGCAATAGGCAAAGAAGTGTAAACTTTGAAGAACAACTGAGTTTTGGTTCACAGATTGGTTCAAAAGTGTAAAATTAGGTACGTTGCAAACTGAATTAATTTCTGCCCCATCCCTAGCCTCCCAGCAAGTTACTGTAGCTGATCGTACCTCCCACTTGAGTCCCAGGCCACCATTTTGCAAGGCTACAAGGTTGCTAAGCAACCACACTATGTACAATGTCTGCCTCAACACCATGGGCAAGGGTAGCAGCAGGAAAGGGATATGTCAGCAGTGGAACTGTTACATGGCTTGTCATGAGAAAGGGAGTCATTGTTGGACTTTAGGGTGGCAGGAGGGAGAGAAATGATTGGACATCATAGGCCTAGAAGGAGGAAGCAAGTATGGGGCAGGGGCATCCTCTTCAGTGCATCCAAACCATGTATCTGGCCCCATTTCCATCATGTGGAATCAATACACCCACATTACTTGCACACTACATCTGTGCTAACATGTCATTCCATTTATTTATTTATTAAAACATTTGCATCCCACCCTATATCACAAGGATGTTAGGGCGGCCTACAGATAAAATCATATATGTCATTATGGAAAGCTTTTGCCATTTGTCATTATGGAAAGGTTTCTATAGGCACACATAGCGCTGAAACAGAGCAACACGTAAAACTAACACTGACACTTTTGTGATGGAAAGGAAGTTGTTCTAAAGAGCCTCCAGTAAAAAGCTAACATCGTCTGGCCCCCACTTTGAGGATTTTATCTGCTGTCTTGAAACAAGGCTCATTATAGCCCAAACATGCCTGACCATTTTCTCTCTTTCATGACTTCAGCAAGTCCCTAATGAAATCATCACAGCAAAACCTAGGCAAAAGGGCAGCTAAATGGTATCAGCTCGGAGACGGGGAATCGATATTATATGAAACAATGTGAGCGCTGGATTTTGCTGTAAGGAATGACCTCTCAATCTGGGGCTGTTATTGTAAATAGGGGATCAGCTTTCTGCAGCTTTGTTGAGAAGGGCTAAAAAAAGGACAAAAGGCTGGAGGCCAAAGCCGAAGTGCAGATGTTAAATGCAAACAAAATCAGAACTTGAAGCATGACCAATTTAATGCCTGTCCTAACTTGTACATGAGATATCCACTTGCAGGCTGTCCAGAGAGAGTCTGTGACTTTGCCTTCCTGCAACGCGCTGCCATTTTCTTTTGATCTTTCCATAGCAGGAGCCAGACGCTACTGTTTCCTAGCTGCAATTTGTGCAGACGCAGATTATGTCTTCCTTAATGCAGGCAGGCAGGTGATGTACGCTGAAGTGTCCATTCATTTGATAGTTAACCCCACCCACCCCTGTCATCCCTGTGAAAATAAAATGACATGATTGTCTATGCGAGCAGAGAACAGCACAGGAGACAACTTCTTAGATGCTGGAGCCTCCAGTGGACAGTTGTTCGCCCATTTCAATTTACACAGCTGGCTGTCATGTCCCAAAGACGATGCCTTAGGACTCTGAGGCACGGAAAGTAAATTACTATCTCATTCCAAACAACATCATTTCCCTTTGCTCTGGGCTAAATTTGAGGTATGTTAATACAACAATGTTAGGAAATCAGTCTTGCTTCTGTTGGCACAACATTTAACCTGTGTCGAGATGCCAAATGCATTGAAACAGTAGGAGCAAACTTTTCTTGAACAAGGAGAGAGATGTAATACACATAACTGATGAGGCTCTTCCATTTCTGAGAGATCAAAAATAAAACAGCGAAGTCAGAGAGAAAAGGCATCTTAAGAGTTCAAATGGAAACAGCACATGCTATTTGGGGGAAAACATACACAACAAAACCCAAATGAGGACACTGACTGAAAAGAGTGCAATTATCTGGAAGAGTAATTTATATTAACAACATTGCTTTTCATCATTCATATTCATAAGGGTTTCCCCTCCCCGCAAAGTGTACAATACCAGAAATGTTTTATTTAATATCTCCAGGTTAAAGATTTACTTGCCAATAACTTTCCTAATAGCTATGGCTGTTCATCACTGTGCATTACTGTATGTACAGTAATCATGTACAGAACCGAGTCTCTGGAGCAGGAATTTAGTTTATTGAGAAATGCAGCTTTCATTTCCCCAATGAAGAAGATATGGCAAGGCAGTCTTCCAGCCCTCATAGCTGTAGTTAGTTGGACATACAAAAATGTTGGATGATTTAAAATAAGGATTGGGGAGAAATAAATTTGGTTTGTATTTTGGGGAACTTTGTTTTTTGGTTGTTGTTTTTTGTAATTATAGAGTAAGAATAAATATTGTTACATATCTTTGCTGTGGAGAAAATCGGAAGCCCATTTAAAGTTTGTAGGCTTTTTGTTGTTGTTGCGGTGTTGGTGTTGGCTTGTTTGTTTGTGTTTTTGAAACAATAAAACATTTAAATAGTATGCATGTATCTCATTTCACACTTTTGAACTAATACACAAACTGGAACTTAGTTATTTACACTTTCCTGAATTTTGCAATGGAATTTTCCAATCAAAATATGTGTACCAAAAATGTATATTGGTGGGGAAAGTGTATATTCGTGAAAATAATGTTTAGAACTGCATTATATTAGCAATAATTATCAGCAAAAATGTACATTAGACATAAGAGTGTACAAAAATGCACATATTAGGAGAAATACACACAACAATACAAAGGGATTTTCATGCAGACGTTTAAAAATCTTGACATTTGAGATAATCTGAATGTGAGATTGGAAAAATTAGAAATTGAAAGAAACCTAAATTGGCGGATTCATCCTTCGCTAAAACAGATAAAAAAACTGAAGAACAGAGTTGCTAGATTAGTCCAATGGCATTCTGTGTAGTCCAGCATCCTACCTCCCACCATGGCCAACCAGATACCTATGGGAAGCCCACAAGCACAACATGAGGTAGTAGCCCTCTCATGCTGTAGTTTGCCCTAGAAGTGGGTATAGCACTGGGCTGCCTGTGTACTATGTGAGCATATTTTTGCTTGCACTTGCATAAACATTTTTTTCACAGGCATTCCAGATGCAGATATGAGATTTGATTTTAGCACTATATCTATAGTTGAAATCCTTGCTTCCCACCCATTTACTTGTCTCTGTTGTACCCTGCAGAAAACACACACACACACACACACACACACACAGAGAGAGAGAGAGAGAGAGAGAGAGAGAGAGAGAGAGAGAGAGAGAGAGCTTTGCACTGAATAAGCATAAAACATTAGATACAAGCCAGTGGAATATATATCAAGGATTATCAACAATTGCAATGGAATAATCTGACTGTGAATTCATTATCACTGAGGATACTTGCACACACTGAGTTTATAAATTTGATAATGCTTAGTTTATGAGTTTGATTACTGAGCTAAATTACAGCTCATACTCATCATTATCTCAATTAATGCATGCTTTACCACTGTGCTGAAAATAACTAAACTCACAATCAAATGCTAATCAAATAAACTTCACATAACCGCTGGCTATTATATCTGAAAACTCATACCATGGTCCTGGAAGAATAGAGACGAGCAAATATAGACATTAGTCCTCATCCAGCAGTAGAAAAAGACTTTCTCGATGCAATTGTGTTACAGTGAGTGCCAAACTAGATGTTTTGGTAAATGTGACTTCATATTTGTGTGCTTGTTTCTTTACAAAAGCCAGCTGCTCCCCCAATATTAATCCAAATTGTAGCGGATTCAATAATTTCTTTCCACCCTGTGAGCCTTATGACATCCTGCCCCCCCGTCCCACAATCCAATCAGAATAATCACCATGAGGATGCAACCTGAATAGGCAACACCACATTGACTGGATTATTCTACCCAAAACCTTGTAATAGCTTTTGTATTTCCTCAATATGGTTTCATGAGCTTATCTTAAACCAGTATGAGCAGAACCTTGGACAGTGGTCGGTGGGTTTAAAAATAAGATTCTCCAATATAGTGCTCCTGGACACTTCTCTTGGCACCCATCAGGCTCCTTGCTGCTCCTGATTTTTATTCTATTTCTTACGATTTTTAAAATTAATTATTTTTAACTAGGAGGCTGGCATGCTGCAAAGTGAAAGGCTGCCTTCCAGCACCATCTTTATTGGGGTGCAAAAGAGTGGTTTTGTGTTTTGAAGCTCAGACCCCACCACTGCCTTGTATGTAGGTTTTGTGGTTTTTTTGCAATTTTTGTTTTCATCTCATCAGTTTGCGTTCTGAGAAATGTGTGTTTTGGGACTGGCCACGTCCACCATGGCAGCCATTTTATGAGGGCACTCACAACACTCTCTCAAAATTCCAAATATGCCCACTGACCTAACATGTTTAAGAACCCCTGGCTTAAACTAAAGGGAGATAGGTAAGAGTCAAGAGGGTTGAATTCAGGATGTGCAGAGTGAACTTATTCTCCCATTCAGTTAGCTTACTGTTTTTCTTTTCTGACTGTTCTCACATTTGTACCCCACACCTTCTATCCTAGAACTCAAGACTGTGGGCATGGGATGATGCCATTTTATCTTCAACACAGCCTGTGACACAAGTTAGGCTGAGAGACAATGGCTGGCCCCAAGTCACCCAGTGTACTTCATTTAATCTTTTATACCTCACAATTTATTCTTTCTTCCCAGAATGCAACCTGTGCTGTTTATCTTAAAAAGGAAGGCGGAAATACTACGCTCCACATGTGTAGCTATATGTGCAGGAGGTTGCAACGCTGCCACTCCTCTCCCTGTTGTACATGTACTTTGGATTGTGTCCAGTGTTAGTCTAACTGAAGTCCTGTTCATGTCAATGAATCTACCTTAGGTAGAACTAAAGCTGGACACAACCTTTTATTTCCAGTTTCTAAAAATTACTTCTAACTCCAAGAAGGTCAAAACCTGAACCCAGGTACAAAGCCAAGATGTGGTCTACTAGAAAATCAACAGGTTCACTTTTTAAAATTATGCCCCAGAGAAGTGCATAAGAAGCAGAGACAAAGGAGGAGTGATAACAGTTCAGGACCTGAAGGAAACACTCTCCAGGAACATATTCCACTCATGTTCAACTTCATATGTTTGTCATCTCCGCACACCACCCCTATATGCAAGAAAACAAAGTCAAATGTTCCCATTAACTTAGATGTCCATCTAGCTAAATACTTGGAAAATATACACTCATCTTTTGTTTACAAGCAAAGCAGGAAATTATTGAAGATATTCATCAGCTGTAAAGTGAAACCCAGATTTCCTGAGATCAACCAGGATTACAGTTCATGCAGAAAATTAGATATGATAGCTAAAGCACAAAAAGCTTTAAAAGGTATTAGTCATCCTTTATTGTCCTGTCAAATTTGATCACCTATTCAGATTATTCCTTACACTTGATATAGGTAGTAACATTTTAAAATATTGTTGTTAGTGGCACCACGTTTCCAATCACTTTTTGCTGAATACAATAGCAACTAATTACTTAAATGGGGCTTAAAACCTTTTATTTGACTGCTTTAATGTGTCACACAGTGATTATGAAATCAGTTAGCACTTTCTATTCATGTGTACTTTGATATTACATCATGATTAGCATTGCTTGGGAATCATTCTTTTCAATCCCCAGAACATGTGGTTCCACCAGTATTTTCACCCCATCTCCTCTTCGTACCTTTGCAATCTTCTCAGATGGAAAAGCAAAAGAGATGCAGTACATACAAAAGTAACGGGGATTTTGATTTTTGACATGCCACATTCCTTGTTCAGTTAGTTTTGCCTTGTTTGGCAAAGGATCTACAAAAGCAGAACAGTGCTATTCTTTACCAAATCTACTATAAATATAGCAAAAAGGTGCTCCATTACTACTTTAGGCCACGGTTGCAGAACCTTCATCAGCTCAAGGGCTGAATTTCATTTTGGAGAAACTCTCAGGGCCCATGTTCTAGTGGGAGGCAGGACTGAAGGCGAAAGTAGTGTGGCCCAAACTGAAAATGACAGCATATTTTAAAGCAAAGCCTTTGCAGAGGCATTTCAACTTTTTTTAGAATGGGAAAGAAACTGCACAAACGTGGGAAACCGTCAAATGACTGGAGGTTCAGGGAAAGAGAGTAAGGCCAGGGGAAGGGGACATGGACATCTGGAGAACCCAGAGGGCTATATTGGGACCCCTGGATTTGCTCCCCCAGACTGAGTTTCTGCAATCCAGCTTTAGGCCCAGTTTTCAAGCTCTTTAGAAAGGGGACCAGTATGATATGATATATATTGTGGAATTCATCAGTGCTTCTTCCTGACTTAGAAGTAATCTTGCTCTTTATTCCTTTTTGATAAGGTGTTTCCAATCATTTCACTGTCAGATTCCTTATGGGATAGCCTGGCCACAGTGCTACAGAAATTAGTAACTTCAAGACTGGATTATTGCAATGCACTCTATGTGGGGTTGCCCTTAAGACTTCTCTGGAAACTGGAACAAGTGCAGAATGCAGCAGCTCAGCTGTTGTCAGGAACTGCCTCTTTTCAGCATGCAACTCCTTTGCTGAGGGAACTGCACTGGTTGTCTATTTACTACTGGGGCCAGGTTTAAGGTTTCGGTACTAGTGTACAAAGCCCTAAACAACTTGGGATGAGAATACCTGAGAGAGCATCTTCACCCTTGTCACTGAGATCATCGGAGGGCATGCTCCTTGTGGTTCCACAGGGACCTTGGCCTGATTGGAGTCCATCTGGACAAGACCCTTCAATAAGATGGACTCCTTTCTATGGAACTTCCTGCTTGTGGAGGTCAGGCAGGTGCCAACATTGTGTTGTTTCTGGTGCCTCCTGAAAGCCTCTTTATTTCAGGAAGCCTTCCTTGACAAACCAGCCATGGTTTTTATCAGAATGCTGTTGTTTTAAAAAAAGAAAAATAATTTTTAAAATGGATTTTTATTCTCTTTGTCTGATCTTTGTATCGTTTATTGTTCACCACTCTGGAATCCGTCTAGATGTAGAGCAGTGTATACATGTTGTAAATAAATAACTAAACAAATAAATGCATTTTCTAGATTTATAATGTGTTTTCAAATATTCTTCTGAGTCCCTGAACAAGTCTGGATCCACCTTTGGCAAACTTGGGCTACAATCCAAGCATATTTACTGGGAAGCAAAGTTCATAGAAATATCTGGGATTTATTTCTAAGTAAATGTTGGATGGGAAGAATCATGGGGCCATTCCAAATTATTAGTTTATTCCACCATAACAATGCACAGTTGTTTCTCATTTGTTGCACTGCACCCAAATCTTTCTCTCCAGGATATCGCATGTTCCCATCACCCAAATAGCAATATGTTGTTGCTGTGAGAAAGAAAAACAGATCAATTGTGTTCCCTAAATACAGAATCTAGCATGAGTGAGGCAGCTTCTTTCACCTAACCAATGAGGATTTAAATTAACATGTGAGTGCATATTCAATTCATTACTGCATTTATAATGCTTATTGAGCTGTCTGGATGCACATCTCTGTTTAGGGCCAATAATTGTTGTATGTAAGTAGTTGTGAGTGGCTACAATTCAAACAGGGCGGTTACATTTTCAGAAAAGGATACTTGGATAATCTGGCATGCATCAACTTTGGGGCTAGTTTACATTCCCTTTGCTATGGTCTTCAATTTCTGTAATTGTATGCAATTTGGTTGGGACCTTAAAGCAACAGTTATGTAATTAGGCCACTTTTATTTGCTTTCTTGACCATCAGTTCTTTAAACTACTACTCTGCAAATGTAAGGAACTCTTTTTTGCTTTAAGAAACAGGGGATTCTGTGTGTGATCAGAATGGAATGTTGTGATCATTATTCAGATGTTCTGTGCTTTCTGTTCGGTGACATACATGGCTGGTAGACTGCATTGGCTCGTAGAGACACAACTTGTGCAGTCCATAGCTCCATCAGGCAAAATCATGTAAGCTATGCACAATTTCCCACATAATACACACAACAGATTCTGTTCACAAAGTTTGTCTTTCCTCATTGCATAGTTTGGTATTTGGAATCCAGAATTCACAGATCCCTGGTTTGTGCACTCTCCTTCCTCTTTTAAGTCTAGCACATCTGTGAATATTTATTTATTTATTTATTTATTTATTGCATTTCTATACTGCGCAATAGCCAAATCCTTCTGGGCAATTCATAACAAAATACAGCATAAAATATATTACAAAAAATTAAAAGTTTAAAACCACAGTATAAAATAAAAGTAAAAACCAGAATTAAACCTAGCAGCTATACAGAGATTTAAAATACAATAACAGATTTAAAACAGAACTAAAAGACTAAAATCTCTGGGAAATAGCAAGGGCTTCATCTGGCATTGGAAAGAGCACAATGTAGGCAGCTGGCAAGCCTCTCTGGAAAGCTCATTGCACAACTGGGGTGCCACAACAGAAAAGGCCCTCTTCTTGGTAGCCACTCACCTCACTTTCTTTGAAGATGGTCTTAGGGTCTGGGCAGGTACTTATGGGAGGAGACAATCCTTTAGGTAATCTGGCCTCAAGCCATTTAGGGCTTTCAATGTTAATACCATCACTTTGAATTTGGACATGGATTGGAAGCCAGTATAGACAGAAAAGTATTGGCATAATATGATTGTGTTGGGCAGTCCCCATTAACAATCTTGCTGTCCTATTTTGACCACCAGAATTTTCCAGACAATTTTTAAAGGCAGCCCTGTATATGACACATTATAGTAATCCATATGAGAGGTTATCAGAGCATGGATAACTGTAGCTAGGCTATCTCTGTCCAGATAAGGATGTAGTTGGAATATCAGCCTAAGCTGATAAAAGGTATTCATCCATCACTAGAATACTCATTCTTCCAAACACAAACACAGCAGTTTCTTGAAGGACAGGGGTGCTTCTGGAAAGTAATTTGATGTGGTTAGGGTTTTTTTTTACCCCAAAAGAATGGATGCTTCCCATCACACTTTACATATGCGATAGTTCAGTGAAAGCTTCCATTCTGCTCTCTTTCTCGCAGGAGCAATTTTCTTATTCAAACCAGTCAAGAGGTGTTTTCTTATACAACAGGTCGGTCGTTGATTACTCTCATTATTGCTCCTATTCTCTGCTAGAACCACAGTAATTGATACTTTCAATGCATGCCTGTTAGAAAGGTAATTTCATATTGTACCTGGTGTCTGGCCAGGTAAGGAGCAAGATTCTGACGGCAGTTTCATTGCCTTAATCATTTAATGAGGTCAATCACAAGTCCATACAAACTCAGATTAGTATGACTTAATTAAGCTTTTAGAAAATGATCAAGTACCATCTATGAGGATTTTCAGAATATGATTCAGGCCAATTAGGCCTTTTCCTCTTTGATGAAAAGGGTAATAGAAGCTACTCGGGTTACTACCCAGGTGAAGCAGCAATTTTGCCATTGTTGCCATAGGGTGAAAAAGCTTGGCTATTGAAAACTCTAAGCAGTGAGGATCACAGACATTTTATATCCTGCAGCTGTGATGACATGCAGGAAGAGGTCGTCTAATCTCCCTTCTTCTGACAAAGCATTGATAATGACAGCCTAGATCTCGCCAGGGTTGTGCTTAAAACACTTCCAGCTCTCACTGCAGAAAGGAGGAGACGGCAGCAGCCCCCTCTTTATAAGAGAGCAATCATTCAGTTTGAAAGTGCATCAAAACAATAACCGCTGGCAGAGAGATCTGAAGTACACCCTCATTATTTCCAATAGCCTGGAGAATATATAAAACATGCAGTGCAGCAGGGGCCCAGATGCACCGACCGCTCCAGAATGGCCAGACATCTGCATCCACTGCAGTAAGAGAGGAGGCAATGACCCGGTGCTTCCAGTGCTTGTCAGCGATCAGCACCAAGGTGGTGGGCAAAAGCGAAAGCCAGAGTGCCACAAAGAGAGAGAGAGAGAAGTAATAGAAGACCCCAGTCAACAGGGAGCCTTTTTACTCTTACAGCCACTTGATCTTTCCTTTCCGACCTACTGTTCATTTAAAGTTTGCAGGTAACACTTAGTTCACACATCCATGGGCTGAGGAGCCAACTCACCATGGTAAATATTCAGAAAGAACAGTGCTAGGTCTAGGATTCATGACTTCTTAAAAAACATTGCCTCTCAGCTGTAAGTTCTGTACGTGATCCACTTCCAGGTATACGACAGGCATTTCTTGGACACTGGCATAGGTATTCTGCATATGATCACGCACTGTGACTTCCTATTTTCCTGTGCTAATCTTCCAAACAAGTTTAGAGACCCAAACCTGGTGAGATTTAGCTCAGATTAAGCTATTGCATTTGGTAACAATTTCTGTAGATAAATCCCAGGGCAACAATAATGAACATCCTTTGGTGTGATGTATAAGCTTGTGGGAGTTGGGGTGGGTGGGTGACATTTTGATAAACAAGCTATCTAAAAATTCAAAACTGACCTCAAGATGTCCAGGAAAGTATTCTGGACTACTCACATTCCATGGAATAACAAGTGTGCACCAGGGGGATATCTCAGACCTATTCTCTCTTCAAATATACACACTATCCACCTGATAAATGCCAGTTTAAGTACTGATAATGAATGTTTGACTTTTCACATAGTTACTCCTTTTTTACTCCCTTTGAGCTTGGATATTAATGACCACACTTGGCAGGACCAATTACAAAGCTCACTTCCTGGTTGGTGGGTCCAACCTTGCAAGTGACACCACATCCCAAATCCCAAGCCCAATTGGCTAAGGGTCCTGAAAATAGGGCTGTGCACCCCCTACCCGAACCACTTTGGATCCTGATCCAGATCTTCCGGATCGGGCCTGAACAAGTTTGGGTTGATCTGGACCTCCCCCGATCCACTCCAGAACTGGATACAGAGCAAGATCAGGAGGTCCAGATCGATATTCAGCCCCCATTTTGACCCTTCCCCCACTTACTTGCCTCCACGGCGGATGGCAGAGGCAGGTAAGTGGGGAAGGGGAGACAAAATGGGGGCCAAATAAGCCCCCTCCTCTTACCTGGCTCCGCCGCTGCATGCACTATGGCTGCGGTGGACAGGGGAGCCAGGTAAGCTCCCCTCCCCACTTACCTGGCTCTGAAGCTTCAGAATGGTCCGAATTGCTTTGGACGATTCCAAACTGCTTTGGGCCAATCCGGACTGCTTCAGGCTGATCTGGACCTCCCTTGATCTGTTCCAGAACTGGGCTTCAGAGTTACAGATCTGCCCGCTACGGATCTGGGGATCCGTAACGGAGCGGAGCACACCCTTACCTGAAAGGAAAATCCGGTCTCAACAACTATAAGAGTAAAAAATTCCAAAAGTGCCCTTTTGTGAAAAGGAGAACTTTTCCCCATTTGGTGAGGGTGGGAGACTGGCACTGAGACATATGTCTTCTTTTGGCCTAGCAATTTATTTATTTATTTATTTATTACATTTTTATACCGCCCAATAGCCGAAGCTCTCTGGGCGGTTCACAAAAATTAAAACCATCATAAAAACAACCAACAAGTTAAAAATACAAATACAAAATACAATATAAAAAGCACAACCAGGATAAAACCACGCAATTAGGTCTTAGGTTCAGCTCAGCAAACTATCAATATCAAGTCAGTGTCTAGAAATAAGAATGGGGTTTACTTATTGTTTTCTTTTCCAAAATTGACTGTTTTGTTGATGCCTTTTTCTCTCTGCATTTTACAGAGATTAGCATAACTCTTCAAGTCCAGCATTGAAGATTCAGTGCCTATTTAGGAACCTCAGACTTCCCCTCTGTCAGTTCTACTTGAGAGTAGAACAGTAGTTGTACATATTTGAAAGAAAATAAAGGAATATGTTCTAACTGCATTGGACAACGTGAACATTTTGCTTCAATATGGCCTCATTTCCTAAACGAACATTTCTGAGATGGTGGTGTTAATTAATGAGAATAATGTGTAATTTGGCTCTCATTTTCAATTTATGCAAGTCTTTATATTTTGCAAGGGGGAAAAGGGATACTGTCGACTTAAAAATCACACTTCTTCATAAGTCTTTTCAAAAACACACATCTAGTATTGCATCCTACAGCTTGTAATTAAAAGATGCCACAGCAAACAGAGCCACACTGCATTCATTTTACTTTTTAACATTAAGGACATCACAGTGATGACCATGCTGGCAAGGCGCTGCTTAGCAAGGTTAAGGGTACTAGTTTAAAGCCCATGTTGCCGTGGGCACTAGTAATCCTGCTCCTCTCCCACCTTTTTGACCCTGAGTCCCCTCACAACAGAGGGGTTCATGAATAATGCAAATGTGGCTCATGAATAGTGAAACTGAAATTTGCCAGCAGTTCAGCCCCTCCCTCACACACCTGATTGCTCACCTCCAGCCCCTTTCCCCTCCCCACTGGTGGGGACAGCCTAACTGCATGCCTGGGTTGGGCCCGCCTTCATGCCATACTGATTAGCCGAACAGGGCTGTCTGCCATCCTGATGGTGGAGGGGCTGCCCTGCCTGATTGGCATGAAGGAAATTAATTGCTATTAAAGCTGAAGCCTTGAACTTTTTTGAAGTTTCAAAATTTTCTGCATGCCCACACTGCTCATGCTTCCATTTAAGACAAAAATGAGCAAGAACAGTCTGGTAGATCTCTAGTAATTAGTCTTACACTACTGTGTTCTTATTTAAGATTGAATCATAACACAAATGAACAATACTATCGGTTGGATTTGAAGGATTCCTTCCTTTGAAGGAAAAACTCTTCTTTGGCAGAACAAATTCATCCAAATGGGTGGATTCCTGCTGTTGCAGGAAAACTCCTTATGTAGGAAGGAACTCCTTCCAAAAGAGTATGCAACAGTATGTTGTTTCAACCAAACCAAATGCAAATCTGCATTAACCCAATATTAGTACCTTAGGGAAGATAAGTGTAGCTTAGGTAATGGCTAGAGTACTGAGCCTAGTTTTGGTGACAACGTATGTTAAGATAGGTTTCCCAGCATCCCCCAACATGGTGCTCTCCAGATGTGTTAGGCTACAACTTGCATCATTTCCAGCACACCTGAAGGCTCCAGATTGGGGAAGGCTGACTCGGACTGGAGAGACCCAAATCTACACTTGGCCATGAAGTTCACTGGGTGACCTTGGGACAGTAACCATTATTCAGCCTAAACTACCTCACAAGGTTGTTGTGAGGATAAAATGGAAAGTGGGGAGAGAACATGTATGCCGTTTTAAGCTCCCTGGTGGAATATAAATATACAATTTTTTTTAAAAAAAACCACACGTCTGCACAGTGAGAGACTGAAACAAGAGAGGGGTACGTTAAAAATCATGTCACTTTCTTAGTAAAGTTGCCACACCTCCCCAAAAGAGTGTGCCTGTGGTTGTTATTTGCATATGTTGATTCATTTAAATATTTGCAGGTTTAAAATTAACTTGTCAGACAAGCTGAAATGGATGGAGGTGTCTGGTAATCCTACATATGAGTCAAGCAGCCTCTGAAGTCACCTCTTCCCTTTTCAAAAGCTGAACATGACACAAATAAGTGTCCCAGCTATTTGCTAATAGCTGGAACACTGGATGGCCAAAATTGGTTTGTTTTGTTTGTTTTTGCTTCTATGAGGTTCCTAGGCATCTCTCCCCCTCCCCCCAACGAGGGTCACATCACAAAATAAATCTTAATAGGTACATGTTACAGACATTGAGCAATATCAAACGGTGTCAGTCCACAAACTTGAATAGCATTAGTGGAGCTCCAGTGAATCTTTCCATTGTGCAAGAACTTCATAAGATTGCACAATCTAATGAATTGCACAATCATGATTGCACAATCATGGTTAAGCAAACATAATGCACAAGCAGTTGCACAAGCATGACGTACAACCTACTGTGCAAGTATGATGTGGAAATGCTTTTGCCACTGTGCTTGTGCAAATATAACTTTAAATGGATTATCAATTTGTGCAATGCCATTTGTAGTAGCAGAATGACACCTCGGAAACTCACTAAAACAGTTGCATTTGAGGTGCATTCCTATTTCCTCACCATTTGTGTCCATTGCTCCAGTCCCCTTCACCCACAAATATGTGTTCAGTGAGATATACAAGTCCCAAGACCCTTTGGAAATTGAATAATAAAATCCAAATGGTGCTTTCCATACATGGTAAAAACAAAACAAAATATAATAAATTGAAATAATTGGCAATTTACCAGTCTTTTATGGCAACTAAAATATGCTGTCTGACACACTATTTGCTTTTCCTCATAACAAGTCAGCCCTGAATATTGAGTCAGGTATGCTTTAAGGTGGATTCCTGCATTGAGCAGGAGGTTGGACTTGATGGCCTTATGGGCCCCTTCCAACACTATTATTCAATGATTCTATGTCAGGGGAAATGCATATGTCTTTTAGCAAACAGATACCAGCAACAGCTACAATTTATGACTGTAAACCACTCCAAGGGCATTTGTCAGTTGGCTGATATATGAATCCAATCAATCAATTTTTAACATGTCAAGCAGCTCTGACCCACTGAAGAGTGATCTATAAAATATGCAAAATGAAAAAGAAGAAGAGAATATTATGGTTACCAATACCATTGGGTTGGGTCAAGTCTTAACTACGTTTAGAGTAGACCTATTGAAATAAATGGAACTTAAGTTAAACGTGGCCAACTTAAGATCCATTGACTTCAATAGTTCTAGTCTGAGCACAGCTTAAGTCTGGATCGAACTGATTATTTTACATATTCTATGTATTAGTCACTGAGGGACTGGAGTAGCAGGTGATGTTCTGCCAGGAAAAAAAGTCATAACTGCGGGGCACCGCCTGACAAATTGAGAGAGGATCTGATGGACGTTGCTAGATTCTAAATCTGTGACAACTGGGAAAAGTCTATGAATTATTTCTGTTTTATTCATTAAGCCATTTATACCTCACCTTTCAGTCCTAAAAGGGCCCTCCAATTGCAAAAACATTCGTTAATTGATGCAGGACTGTATTACTTCATTTTCTGGAAATAATAATAAAAATACTCATGCATTTCGTTTATCTGCTCTCAGCAAGAGAGTTGCAATGCAAGCATAGACCTCTTCAGCCATTCATTTTGGTGATTTGAACATGCACTTCTTTGTTGTGTGGGGATAATCTGTCTCCAAGGCCAGATGTACACCAAGCAGATGACACTTTGAAAACGGTTTGAAATCTGTATACGGTGTGTGTCCTAGTCCCCAACAGTTGTCACTACTTTTATAAACCGTTTTAAAGCACTAGTGTAGATCCTGCCCAGTTTTATTTGCTTACTGATCTATTACATTTATATACTTCACCTTTCTAGCATGGAACTTCAGGTGGTGTATGCATAGGATTATCACGCAGTCTCCCATCCAGGCACTGGCCAGACCACAACCTGCTCCGTTTCAGCAAGGTTACTGTATCATTTGCCTTCAGACTATGCCACGGGAGCAGATCAGTGGGGGCTGGGGGCTCCAATGTTAGTGGAATGGTGCTCGGGGTTTCAGTCAGAACCACACGGCTTTGCACTTTGGGTAGCCGCTTTAGAGTTCTGACTGGTTCTCATTGAAAACCAGAGTTGATTCACTGCCCCATTGACAATGAAGCCACAAGCCTTCACTGGAGCAGGCTAAGAATATATATTTCCAGTATGCACAGCGCCTGAAGATTTCATCACTGGGGAGCTTGTAAAGTGGCATGAATAAGGAATTCCTGAATTGAGCGGGGGGTTGGACTTGATGGCCTTATAGGCCCCTTCCAACTTTACTATTCTATGATTCTATGATTCAAGGGCAAGTAGTGGCATGAGTATTTCGGGCCTGATCCATGTGGTGTTCTGCTCAGTATTTTGCAGTAGTCTGTACTGACTCTCTTATGTCACTGCCTTCAAAAGCTGTTCACCATACCACATAGATATTACTTACACTCCGATTCAGGTAGCACAATGGATTCTAGAGAGTACAAAATGGGTCCAGCCTGAAATCTACATAGAACTGCTCAGGGCCGGCCCTACTGTGAGGCAGAGTGAGGCGGCAGTAAATGGTGGGCAGTGTGAGGTTGAAAGACAGTGTTGGCTATGTAATGTGGTGTGCTCTGCACCACCTAGTGATGTAGCTAGACCTGAACCTCAGGGCCAAAGCCCATGGCCCTGCAGCCCCAAGTTTCCCAAACGACCACCCAGAGAGTGGCAGGTGATGGGATAGCAGCAGACAAGACCAGCTTCAGCACCTGACTTAATGAAGTCCACAGCCTGTAATGACCTACTTGCACCACTGACCACCTAAAGTAGCCTGCTGTCTTTTTTTGGGGGGGGGGGTCAAACAAGCCTCAGGCAGCAGAATGTCTTGAGCTGGCCCTACTATTGCTTTTCATTGTACCAAAGATTGTGTGATTCCTATGGGTGTAAAATCCTTAAGGACATAGCACCACAGCCAGCTCTGCTTCACTGCAGATACACAGATACACTGGGGATCAGTGTGCATATTTGCTCTGCAACGAATGTCATTTGCACCCGTGCTCCAGTCTCCACTCATGTTTCCATTTGGACTCAGCCATAATTCATACTGAACATATAAGTGCTTTCTTAGTGGTAAGCATATGTTTGAATGACTCGCTGAATGGAACAGATCTGGGGAGAGCAGAGGACAGAGGAAAACAAAAATAGACAATCTGGGAAAGCATGTGTCAAAGGTAAAATGATTGCCAGCAAATTAAGCATTGTATATTTGGAGCAAATTAAAACCTCCCTTAAAGCCAATGAAAAGTAGAGGCTCGAGTGGCACATCCCTGGTCTGAAGCCTGCTCCAGGTTAGCTATAAATGAGTCCAAAATAAATAAATATATGAATCCCTTGCTTTGTTCAGTGGTATCTCCAGCAGGGATATGAATGTTCATTATGAACAGCAGCTGAAGGCTTCACCACTCGGCAGTTTTATAAATACTAATGAGTGACATATTGAGAAAAATTGTACCTACAAAAGCAAAGTCTTCTGCCATGCAAATGAGGCCCCAATTCCCCACAGATAAGGATCTTTTTGATGGAGCACATGCAAAATCTACAGCTCTTAATTCTTTCATTAGTATTCCAGGCAGACGATTGCCAAATAACAGGGAAAACTGTCTGAATTGCTGTGTCTGAAACCTAATATTGATTTGTTTAATAGTGTCAGAAAGTCAAAATTCACAAATCTCCTGTCGATTGTTTATGAGGCAGTTAGCACAGAAATGGATGCCCCTGCTTAATTAATAACTCATTACTGAAATTTGATTATATGCTTGAATGGTTTAAATAGGCTCTAATTCAGTATCTGCAAAGCAGCGTTGAAGCAAAGTAAAATGGATCTTAAAGCTTGTTTTTAACACTAGGGCTGTCGGAACTCCATGATCTCCATTGCTGAAGGAAAATGATGACTTTTCAGGGCAAAGCTCGTGCTGTACAAATGCGCTGACACAAAAATGTATCATTCTAATGATGTGATTAGCCAAATTCTAGGTAAATACAAGCATAACAGAATAGAAATATCCTTTGTTCTTATACTAAAAAAAGGGGGTGGGGAAGCTTAATATTATTCTGCAGTGCATGGTTATTATATTCAGCAATAGGGCCAAAAGATGATTTGGAAATAAAAGTAGTTTTATTTATTTATTTATTTATAATGTTTATATGCCATTCCACATCTAGATGGATTCCAGAGCAGCAAAAAATAAGAGATAAAATGAACAAAAGATATAAAGAATATTTTTGTCTGATACTGAACAGGTTTATAGGCAAAGTGGGAATATCCTCCCTTCCTTGAAGCTGCATTGTACTGCTTTGAGTTTTTAATAAGAAAAGTAGCATACTAATAAAGAAATAAAAGAAGTATTCAGTGAAAAAAACACTGATTTGTATTATTACCCCCAGCAATTAAAATAGCACACTGTGCATAGTCTTCATACTATTCAATGACAGCTTCAGGTTATGAGCGTCCTTAGGCAAGATACTCTCAGTGGGTCCTCTATGTGGGTAGGCCCACCTCCCCTCTATCGCTGTTGCCACTGTCAATTCACTGGTTCTCTTCCTTAAGGCCCAATAGAGCCTAATCATTTGATTAGAGGGGGACACATGAACAGGAAGTGTCAACAAGAAGGAACAGCAACAGGGGATCCAGGGGTTGGCAGTGGGGGCCCTGCTTATGGCCCTCACAACTGCCTTGAGAAGTAGGTCAATGTTATGACTAACTTATGAGCTGAGAGCTGAAGTTGAGAAATCCTTCTGATATTAACCTTTGTGTTGTGGGAGCTGCTGCAGAATGGCTTCAGCCCACTACACTTGGTGTCATCCCTTCATGCCACTCTATCACCATCTGAGGGGTGATACTGGCATGGAAATGAGGTATGGCGTAGGCTACTCCTATGTAACCCCAGGCTCCTGGCTTTACTAAGTTGTACAGGAAGAACCTACACTGCTGTGCCTTGCTCCATAGCTGGTAAAAGTAACTTTGGAAGAGGCCCAGAGAGAAATAGTGACTTGCCAAAAGTAGGGTGACCATATTTTGGAAACCAAAAAGGAGGACAACATGGTCGCTCCCAAGGGGGCGTGTCCAGTACCAAGGGGGCGTGCCCACCCGAACACAGCCTTGGTCACATGTCTGATTTTACAGCACACATTTAAGACAAATCTGTTCTACATAACATCTTAATGTTAAAATCACTGAAATAAAGAACAAATGAGAGATTCAATGTATCTGAAATTAACTTCACTCACACCTACTTTTGTAGGTTTTGCTGTACTTTGAAGCTTTTGCTATACTCTGTGTGTTACATTCTCCCCTTCCCTCAAATATCTTTTCTGACTGTATCTTCATTGCAAGCTGCTGTTGTTGTTAACAGGGTTTGCTACTGGCCCCAAATCTCTTTCAAATTTGGTATGGCTAAAGCTCTACCTAAAAGTTATCGTGGTGCCA
The DNA here is from genome assembly GCF_023053635.1 of Elgaria multicarinata webbii. Lineage (NCBI taxonomy): Eukaryota > Metazoa > Chordata > Lepidosauria > Squamata > Anguidae > Elgaria > Elgaria multicarinata. Next base: position 68,694,526 of record NC_086178.1, read on the forward strand.
ACTTTCAGCTCTTTATCTTTAAAAATGACAGTTTAAAAAATAATAATTTTAAAACCTCAATTTTTTAAAAAAAATCTAAAAAATCAATGGATGAACAGATCTGTTTCAAATTTGGTGTGACTAAAGCTCTACCTAAATCCTATCATGGTACAAAGTTTCATCTCTTTAACTTTAAAAATGACGATTTTAAAAATAATAATTTTAAAACCTCAATTTTTAAAAAATTCCTAAAAAATCAATGGATGAACAGATCTGTTTCAAATTTGGTGTGACTAAAGCTCTACCTAAATCCTATCATGGTACAAAGTTTCATCTCTTTAACTTTAAAAATGACGATTTTAAAAATAATAATTTTAAAACCTCAATTTTTAAAAAATTCCTAAAAAATCAATGGATGAACGGATCTGTTTCAAATTTGGTGTGGCTAAAGCTCTACCTAAATCCTATCATGGTGCAATGTTTCATCTCTTTAGCTTTAAAAATGACAATTTTAAAAATAATAATTTTAAAACCTCGATTTTTAAAAAATTCCTAAAAAATCAATGGATGAACAGAACTGTTTCAAATTTGGCATGACTAAAGCCCTTCCTAAGAGCTACCATTGTGCCAAGTTTCATGTCTTTATCTTAAAAAAATGACAGAGTTATAAGCATTTTTGTTAATTCCCATTAGAGCTGCTCTTTTTTTCCAAAAAAAAAAATCCGGATTCCCCTCCCTCTCCCGGATTTGCCGTCAACAACCCGGACAGATCCGGTCAAATCCGGTCATATAGTCACCCTACCAAAAGTCACATAATTAGTCGTATTTGGAGATATAAAAATTCAGGTCATTCAAATCCATCCTCCCCACTACACACACACACACACACACACACACACACACACACACACACAGAGAGAGAGAGAGAGAGACAAATTCTGAGTATCAACAATATTTAATGATTGGTGTTGTCTTCTGGAGTGCTGTTGTATTCAAGTGATGGAGGTGCCTCACAAGCATAAGAGAAAATTTAGAATGCTAAAGAATGATATTGTGTGCCTAAAAATCACCTGCTTTGCTTTATTTTATTTATTTATTTAAAAACATTTTAAATAAATTTAGGTATACTTTAGGCACACTATTAGGCCTCCTCATTGCTCAGTCCATTGAGTCAGTCAACAAAATATTATTGATGAGATAAATCCAGCTTCTCTCCCATAATCACAGTAATTAATGCAAAATGCCTTGAGGGGATTATTTTTAAATTTAGCCAATGCATTAATTGCTTAACGTCTACAGCTGTCCCATGGGAGAAATGCAGGTACTGCCTTTTATTTTATGTGCTGTGGAATAGTTTGGAATTGCACACACAGATGTGACCAGAGTTTAAGCCTTCCTTTGGAGGACTTGGCCTGGCCACTTGACTATCCATTCTCCTCAGAGCATACCTTAGGACTGACATCTAACATTTCTCACAGCAAATTTTCTGAATCATATAAGCATTCAACAAAAACAGGAAGTTATTTGTGAGATGGCATGTCATATCACTTGGCTTCAAGACAGTGCAGGGCAGCGGTGGGGAACTTTGGGAAGGGGTAGCCTGTGGGGCACTTTCTACTCCTTGAACCCTCCCCCCCCCGGGCCACATTCCTACCACTGGCGTGCCACTGCAGTCTGGCAGTGTGGGGGCAGCAGCAGGGAAAAAAGGTTAAAAAAAGACAACTGTAGTTTGTTTTCAAACAAAATTTGTTCTTTTGACACCCCTGTAGCAGTTTGCCACTGAAATTCATTGGCAAATCAACATTTCCTTTTTGTGTACTACCGCCATGCCTCCACATTGGAATGCACCAGAGCACAGGGCCATTGACCACATGTCACCCATCCCTGATGGAGAGTCAGAATTATGCTGGTCCTTCCTCTTTGGTGATTTCAGTCTAAGGATTCAGCCACTAGCTTTCTGATAACTATTACCTTTGGCTGGAGACCTTTGCTGGTCCTCATGGCTGGCGATGAAGAAATGGAATATCATATATGTTTGGGGCTCTGTTCACGCACCAACAAACAGATGATCACTACAGCCTTCTTTGATGGTGCTGATTACCTGACCATGGTCACTCATATCCTAATTACCTCCAGATTGGATTATTGCAATGCTGTCTCTACATGACACTGCTTTTAAGACCATTCAGCAACTGTGGTTGGCCCAAAATGCGGCCAGAATGTTGGCTGGAACCTGGCAATTGGACCATATAACAGGGGAGCAGATGCCATTGTGTGTGCTACCAGGTATAAAACCACAAGAGGGATATAACATCACCATGATGGGATTGTATGGATATGACACGAGATGTAGATCTGGTCCTGGTCTGTTGGGCTGGGTGCTGTTTTTATTCTGTTATTGTTTTGTTTCTAATTGTGTTTTAATGTATTTGTTTTATTATTGTTTGAATTAATAAGCCATATCCTTGTTAGAAAGGCGAGGTACAAGCCAGGGGAGAAACCCCTTCCCTCTGCCAATTTGAATATTTGGTTTTACCAAAAAAAAGCAATTCTGATCATGTATTTTGTAGGAGGAGGGGAGTGACAAGCATATTAGAGCTTCTTCTAGCTAAAGTCCATCCATGCTCTAGCAGCCATGCCTTCCTGCCTTTTGTCCACCCCTTTCCCCACCCACCAGCTTTCCCAGCTTTTAAGTCCCCCTCCCCGAATTCTAAAATACCCCTCCTGAGGTTTTGTTACTCGCATGAAACTAAAATATGCTGGTATTCTAGGCCCCACCCTTTGCCTTAAACTCCTCCCACTACTGTGATGCAGCCCCCAATAGCTTTTCCGTAATTAAATTCACCTCTCAAGCTAAAACAGGTCCAATACCCCAGCTTTAGCCTGAACCCAATATGACAGGTACACATCCCATTGCTCCAATCCAGTCAGAGAAAAACCTGTCCTGAAACAGGCTTCCCTGCCTCTTGCCTTAGCTGGGCGGGAGCTGAATTTACAATGTTAGAATCATAGAATTATAGACTTGGCAGGGACCTTGGAGGTCATCTAATCCAATCCCCTGCTCAGTGCAGGGTGCAACAGCAACACCCTTGTCAGATGGCTGTTTAGACTCTACTAAAATGCCTCTAGCAAAGGTATTTCCTATACAACAGTGGGCTCCTGTGTGCAGTAGCTGTAGTCAGTTCATTGGTGATAGAGCTGATTATCTCACTGGAGGCTAAGAGCTCCATCCGATGAGCGTATTATTGCACACTCGTTACTGGGCACTCACGGAGTTTGCTCAGGTCCCTCACATGATGCTGTCTGCCTCCCACATGCTTTCTGCCCCTTCTGGCCTTCCTTGTGCAACAAAAAAAAAACCCACCCTCATTAAGTCTGATTTTTTTTTAAAAAAAACTCGGAATCACTGCTCTCTCCTGCTCTGTGCAGAAGCAGCAGCGCCATTAGAGCAGTGGACTCAAAGGGCCTTGTGCTCGTTCTGTACTTCCTCTTTTGAAAAGAGAAAGTAACTGAGGAACAAAAACACTGGCGGAGAAGCAAAGGTAGGGAGCGTGTTAACCCCCGGTGTGATGGAGTATGAGTGGCGAGCAAAGTGATGGATTCAGACCCACCACCTGCATTTTTCCTCTTACCGCACAGATCATTGGCACTATCTCATGATTTCACCCGCAGAATTATGCATCCCTGTACAATTGGAGCAAGATTGAAGTATCCTAAGAAGCAGAGGTCTTAAAAATCATAAGAGATAGCCATTTTAAAGAACTAATTATTTCAAGCTAAATGACTAAAAGACTTGATGTTTTTAATTTCTATACAACATCTTTCTTTTCTGCATCCTTGAAAAAAGAAAGAAAGAAATACTTTGAACAAAATCTCTTTTCTCCCCCCACCCTTTCATTTGCACTGGCTAGTTCATCCGGGATGTAACTGTAAGTGCATTAAGAGAAGAATTGCTATTTTGGAAACACCAATACAGCGTTGAGCATGACACTGGTGCTAAATGATCACAATTAACAGGACACGTAGTCTGAAATGGAGATGAAAAAGAAAATGTTCACAAACATTTCTATCAGTGGTTCACAATATTGGACATGACCAATTAATGTCTGCCAAAATAGTAAACCATGACAAAATAGAGAAAACCAGTAAATGTTCATTAAAGCTGGAAAATATTTTTTAAAGAGAGGCATTTTTAACTTGGGCTCAGTGTTAGTTTCTTTTGACTACAAGCCTTTTTCAGAGTGCCCCTCAGAATTTTTAGATTTTTTTTTTTAATGGACTGAACCTTTATTTTCTTCCTCTAATTTATTACGCTTGATTACGCAGCTGGAATGGGAAGGTAGCTGCTGTTTGTAGTTAAATAACTCCTCACAATTTCTTAAAGAAATGATCTTCAAAGCTTCAATGGGTCAGCGGCTCCAGTACAAAGGAAAGATTGATTTTCATACTCCCACTCTTTGTTCCCAAAGTTTAAAACAGACACGTTCTGCTAAATTAGTTTGTCTATGTTATTAATGGAAGAACTTATTAAACTCCCATAAATACATGGCAGTATCTTGCTTAAAACACGGAATGCATTTGCTTTGAGAAAGAGAGAGAGAGAGAGAGAAAATCGTGTCTAAAAAGTAAACAAGGGAGGGGGTCTTATGTTTTGATTTGATTTCAGAAATGTGCCTCCAAAGGCAGAAGGCTAGAGAATTGGCAGTTTGCAAAATATATTAGGTATGCATAATGATGAATGGTACAAAGAACGTAAGGCTCAAGTCACTCGAAAATATGTTATTTGCATTTAATGAAAAGCATTTGCGCACTGGTATGTGGCAAAGCTATGAGAAGAAGGAACCCTTTAAACAAGAGATATGGTCTTGGGAAAACACCTTTTTTTATTGGGCACATGGCAACAGTAAGGCAAAGCAGCATATAATGTTAATCCACAGGAATCTGCTTTTCCAGTTAGATATATACAGGCATATATTGTTTTATACTTTATGTTTTTATCTGTATGCCACCCTGAGATCTTATAGAGCGGGATATAAATATTTTAAATAAATAAATAAATAAATAACCCTAACCAACCAACTATAGTGTTCCCAATTTAGCTAGATTTAGTGACAACTAATAGTTGTACTGAAAGGAATGGAACTTAAACCCTTTTGACTTGTGCAGCCTTTTTCTGCATTCACGCATTGAAACATGTGTTTGCAATGTACATCCAAGGACACATGTGATGGCAGGGTTCCACACTACTGGGAACACTGAAAACTGAAAGGAAATTTACCAATGTGCATGCAGTTGTTTCTGTGGCTACACATCACACACATGTTTCACCATTCAGATGGTGGAGGGTACAGTTCATTGTACATGGAGGGAAGAACCGAAATGACTGAAAAGAGCTTTATTGTGGATTAAATTGAACTGAGGGTTGTAACTGGACTTACATCACAACTTACTTTAGCTGGACTGGACCATCTTTATATGTGGATGTGTGTACAATAGAAGAGAATGGACATAAAATAATTTAGTCATTCATTTATGTGATGCATTTCTAGGAATTGTGACTTGGTTAAGAGTTGTGAAATTTTAGAGTTCACTAGGTTGAATTCACTAGGCACATTGTTTTAACTGTTTTAATAGTTTTACTGCTTTTAAATTATATATCGTTTTAACTTGGTTTATGGTTTAATCTGTTTTTAGCTGTATATATTTACTGTTTTATACTGTATGCTTTTATCGTACGCCACCCTGAGATCTTATTGATATAGGGCGGGATATAAACGTTTTAAATAAATAAATAAATAATTCTGTTTAGCAAAGCTTTTGATATTTGAGAATGAGAGGGGGGATTGTTTTGTTAAAAGTATCCACCATGTCAAAAGCGACTTGCATATGGAAAGCTTAAATGGGAACTTTTTAAAAATTGGGATGCTTTCAAAGAAGTGCTCTCTCTGTGCATCCTGCAGTTGCTCGAACTCCAGATGCCTGAAAGGGCTGCAGCAACTTCCGTCTTGCAGGTTGAGAGGGCTTCTCATTGGTGCTAATCTGTTACTGCTGAGTTAACATTCCTGGACTATTTCACTTCAAAATACTTCATAAAATATGCGCAGAGTTCAGGCAGGATCCTAGCATGGAATGCTTCTGCCAACATTTGTTTGCCCAGACATTTCTTGACAGGTACACTGGGTTGTTTTGATGAGATTTTATTGTTTTGTCACGGTTTTATTGATTGGTTTTAGGGTATTCTATCTTTTTTTTTACCTTGTGAACTGCTTTGGGATTTTTTTTTAAATGAAAATTGGTATAGAAAACTTCCGAAATAAATTAATAAATAAAACAAGTGAGGTGTTGCATATTTGAATGACCTGTAGCCATGTAAAAAACAACAACAACAAAAACTTGTGCACATCAGGGAAAGTGCTAAATAGTTTCCCCCTTCAGGTAGCTTTCTAAGTGTAGGGAGGTGTGTGTGTGTTTATCCCAGTGATATTCTGAAGTGCTACAACATTCCTGGGAGTGATATTTCAAAATATCATGTGTTATTTCAAAATGTAAAGTTCAGCTCTCATTTTATCCAGAACCCTGAGGGTTGATTCACTGAAACATCCTGCACATGTCTCAATGCTTTCCTTTTCCTTTTTTGGCCTGGATTCCAGCCATCTTTGGGGTGGGGTGGAAGGTGGAATCAAGCAGCTCCCAGTATGTTCAAAAATCATAAATGGAGACGCCTCTACTTTATCATATTTGCTGAGAAAATTCCACTGGCCTTGATCCAGTTTCTGTCATGCTTAAATCATCTATTAGTATGGAAGTATTTGAACAAATTTGTGGAGGGAGTTGCACATTGAAATGCACATCCCATTGAAAGCAATGCATTGCAGATAGACTGTATGCTCACTTGGATCTATGTTCCAAGGTGAATCTAAATTCTCATCTGCTGTATGCTCAGAGTCTCTACCTCAAAAAGTGGTAGGAAATTCAAGCCTGACTAACTGTACATAAATTTGTTTATGTGCACAGATCTGCTTGGTGGGAGCAGGGCTATTGACTCTGGATAAGCCTTCCAGGAGACTGAGTAGAGATCAGAGTATTTCCTGATTTCTGCTACATCCCTAGCCTTCATGATGATCAGAATATGCCATATACATTCACGCAGATTACATGGCCTATATCTTAATCATTGGATTATTTTGTAACTTTCCACATTTAAATAATCCCTCCATCCTAAATACAGAAATAGGGTTTGCAGAAACTTCGAGGCTTGTGGAGAAAGGTTTGTAATGGCAATGATCTGAAGGAAGTAAAATGGCAGTGACAAGCATGGATTATTTAAAGCACGCAGATGTGAGCCATATAACCACAACACTTTGATGCAAATCATTGAGAAAGGTGAAGGAGGAATACCCTATGCAAAAAAAGAAAAAAAAGAAAAGCACACACACACACACACAAAGTGTTAGATAAAGTAAGGACTTCCTCTATATGATGACATTTAAATAAATAATCCTGTAAATGACAGTGCAGCATTGCATTCTTCATTGTACGCACGAATGTCAACATCTGGTACCAACATTTTGACGATTCTATTAAAATGCTTCGCTATTCCCTATCTAACACCTGTTAGCTCTAATTTTCTTTCCTGAGACGTACACCAGTAGACAGTATAGATTCCAAATCATTTATCACTTTTAAAATACTTCCATATGGGGTATTCTGAAGGGCCGGCTTTGGCCTTAGGCAAATGTTTTCCGAATGCATTAAAATTCAGGACTTTAAAAGAGAGAGAGAGAGAGAGAGAGAGAGAGAGAGAGAGAGCTGTAGATGCTAATGTTTCATAGCATTCATGTCTGGTAATTATTAGTCTAAATTATGGTTCACACATGACTTGACAAAGTGGACCATGGATGGTGACCCACGCCTCCCAAATCCTGCACTATAGAATATGCAGCACTGAATATGTTCCAGGTTATTGAGATGTCAATCTGTAATCATAATGCAAATATCCCTTATTGAAAGGCAACTGCTAAGAGGTGTATGAGGCCCTGGAGACTCTCTAGAAATGTCAGAAATATTACATTCTAAATGAATGACATCAACAAGAGAACATGTGTTAAAAAATGGGCACAATTAGTGAATACGTTTGAAGGTGAAGCTCTGAAGAGAACCAGACGACAAGGGTGGAAAGAAAACAAGGAGAAAGCCATATCACACAACGTATTTTCCAGAAGTTTCCAACGTATTTGGTTAGATGTTTGCGTTTCAGCAGCATTATGGTGAAATGGAAAATGAGGCTTTTGTCATGGTTATATAATGGTCTTATTACATTGTTATGGACACAGTGAGAAATAAGTGATTTTTTTTTGCACATATTTGCATAATGAGCCTGTCTATCATCTTGCATACTGAATCAATCACCAAGTTGCTTGTGTAACATTGGAAGTAAGGTATAATGTGAATTAATGCACTAAGCACCCAGCCCAATCTGCTTGTGCACAGATATGGGTTATCTACCATGCCTTATAAGCACAGTTCTGTTTATTTCCGCTTTTTTTCTAGGGATACAAACTGAACCTGTTCTACAAGGTCTGAAGGGACAGAGTTTCACCACTGACTAATTTCAGCAGACACAGAACTAGGCAAGACCTGTAGCTACAATGCTGTAAACAGAGCCACAGAAACATGTATGAGAATAAAGTGTAATGACACTTGTGTGATTCCACTGCCTTATGTACACACAGGGCCAGCCCTACCATTAGGCAGTCACCTCAGGTGGCAGATACTGGGTGATTTGGAGGGGGGTAGTAAGTAGCAGCAGCCACCCTTTGGCTGTTCTCTCTATGGGAAGAGGAACTCCATGTTCCAGGCAATGTGCCCTGCACCACAAAGCTAGCTTGCTACCTTCAGGAGAATGCTGTCCCATCACCAGTGTTGAGGTAAGATTCAACTACAAGTCCATAGAATAGCAGAGTTGGAAGGGGCCTACAAGGTCATCGAATCCAACCCCCTGCTCAATGCAGGAATCCAGTAGGCTTCTGTAGGTGGAATGGGGTGGGCACCATCTTACCCCTTCCCCAAGCAACACAATGTCTTGGGCTAGCCCTACATTCTGGTTGCTGCCAGTTCAGACACTGAACATGGCCCAATTCACACAACCAAAATCACTGAGGGGCAACTTTTTAAAGAGCATGTGGGAGTAGTGAACTGGTTTTGTAGATGAGGTGACACATATGTCTAAGATCCTCCTATAATTCAGTTTTAAAAGGTTTTCTGTGACCTTGTGTCTGAAGAACGCTTTAGTGGGGCAAAAGTCTCATGAAAGGTGATTTCACCACGTTTAAAAGATGTGTGCAGATCCAGAGTGAGGTTCACACTGTACTTTGTGAAGACTCAGATGAGCACTGCGCATCAGTGCTTCAGGTCTCCTGTGTTTTCACACATCTCAGCAAGCCAGAATAAGTGTGTCTTTACTTAGAAATACTCTTCCCACATGTTAACCAGTGAGGCGTAGTGGCTGAAGTGTTGGACTGGCAGCTGGGAGATCTGGGTTTTAGTCCCCATTCGGCCATGGAAACCCACTTGGTGACTTTGGGCCAGTCACAGACTCTCAGCCCAACCTACCTCAAAAGGTTGTTGTTGTTGTTGTTGTTGTTGTTGTTGTTGTTGTTGTGAGGATAAAATGGAAAGGAGGAGGATTATGTATGCTGCCTTGGGTTCATTGGAGGAAAAAAGATGGGATATAAATGTTGTAATAACAACAACAACAACAACAATTTTAACCCATTTTCAGAAAAGGGTGTGCAAAACAGTATCCAAAACATAGGCTTCATACAGAAGGGCCTAAAAACAGGAGTGACTGTGACTGCACTCAGCAAGGAAGAAGAGGTTTTGGTGTAAAACAAGGCCATAACTTTTATTTAGTATTTACAATCTTTCAGCTGAGATCAATGTATACATCTCAGGAGGCCTTCCCTCCTGCCACTTTCTGCCTGAGGCATCTGCCTGGCTATCCATGCCACTATTGTCCCTTGATTCCTTGATCATGTTTGAGCTTTCTGCCTCTGATGAAGCCTTTTGCTTGGACCTGTGGTTAGGCTAAGGACCGGCTCTATCTCCACAATTGCCCCAAAACTTCTGGGTTGTCCCTACTCTGGAGCCTTCCATATAATACCATGTTGCTCCATCTAATGGCCTTATCCCCACTCCATTTCACTGTTCTACTCGTCACACTTGTGACAATTGAATGCATCAAACATGAATTATTTACAGATCCCTAAGATTATGCCCCAAAGAAGGCAAAAAAGATGTTAGCCTGTGACAAACCCCTATTTCTCATATAGCACAACAGTGCCCCCTAGAGCATCTGGTAAGTTGGCACCATGCCAGGACACCTAAACAGGCTTATTTCACCTTTCCCCCCTCCAATGTGCATCCAAAAACTTTACACTCTTTTAAATAACGTGCTAACTGGCTCAAACTGGCTTGCACTGTTGAGATGTAAGTTTAGAGTTGTTATGAAGGTGGACCCTGCCCCTAAGTAATTTTCTGATTTGTGGCTAGATAACTGACATCTGGAATGGAGGTATCACACTACTGGACAAAGCAACAATCCGTCTCCACTAAAGAGCTGGGTCTTTAGTGAAGACTAAAGGAAGAATTTGCTCTCTCCTCTTGAGTCTTGAGGCCAAGATGCTCTCTCACAGAACATCCTTTCTGCAAAATATGTTCTGGAATACCAAACTCTACCCAAGTGGGTAGCTTATAAGTTACATTGACTTTATAAATTTATTTGGAATTCTCTTTGTGAGGTTTCTGCTTTCCCTCATTTTTTGTTTTTGGTTTTGCTTTGCTTTGTTTTTTGCTTTGCCTTCCCTACATTAAGGACTGCACAGTTACGAAAATTAGGATTTTCACAAGGTTTTGTTAACTTATGTGTTCCTTGTCTTTGGACAAGGAAATCCAAAGTGCTTGTTTTTTTGTTTGTTTTTGTAGCACTGGACTTAAGGACTCAGTTTTTCTCCAAACAGCATGAAAAAAAATGCTTCTCAGCTTCCAAAAGAGCAACCAGCTATCTCCTGGATGTTACCTACCCTGATAAGGAGTGTGGGTGGCTTGTGCCGCCTGCACAGCTAAGCCATGTAGGATGAGGCTTTAAATGGGCCCTTCCCAATTCTCATCTCCCGATCTCATGAGGCCAGGAACTTTCTGGCCTCATGAGATTTTCCTTTCCAAAATCCTCTCATGATGACAGGAAGCTCCCAGGCATGGTGATAGCTCCCAGCAAGGATTGGTACTCCTGGGAACTTCCTGGGTACCATGCACCCCAGCTGTTCACTAAAGAGGGTGGTATATGGAAGGTGGTGCCGCCTCCTTCAGCCTAGCAACACTTTCCCTCCGCCCAGGTGATCCTGTGCATCAGAATGGTTTTTCTTTGCTGCAGTGTGATCCCTGCTTCTCCCTTCTTTCCTATGCACCTTTGCAGGGGTGTTGAACTTCACACCCCAAAAGCAGGGGTGTTGAACTTCATTAGAGGCCTTCAAGAGGCAGCTGGACAAGCATCTGTCAGGGATGCTTTAGGGTGGATTCCTGCATTGAGCAGGGGGTTGGACTCGATGGCCTTGTAGGCCCCTTCGAACTCTGCTATTCTATGATTCTATGATTTCAGCCCAAGGAATGTATTCCATTTTGGAAAAGCTCTCGGGGGCACATTCCAATGGTAGGCATGGCCAACAGCAAAAGGGATGGGATGAAAATACATATATATTATAGCTTAAAATCTTACCACCAGTAACTAAGCTTTACATTTCAATCTTTTAGGCCAGATCTACACCTTGAGTGTCATCAGACGAGCATTTTATCTCATACTCGTTACTGCCCACTCACAGTTGCAGGTCTTTTTGATGATGCCATCCACCTCCCATGCATCTCCTGCTCCTTCTGGCCTTCTTTCTGTCACAAAATAAGACCCTGGTAGGTCCAACTTATTTTTAGACGCTTAACTTGCAATCTCCTGTTGTGTGCAGGAAAAGTGGCACGATAAAAATGCCCACTGAATGGGCCATGTGTTTATTGTTTATGAACTCTTTCTTCCCCTTTGAGACAGAGGAAGAAGTATTGTGCGACAGAAGCCTGGGGGGGGGGGGGAGGGAGAGAAGCGATGGTATACAACTGTGATTTTCCCCCATTTGATGAAGACCCTTGTGTCAAATCATTACAATCCCAACATGATATCGCCATATCACTCTTGAACATTTATACCTTGTGGGATGCACAATGGCTAGATCTACACTACTGCTTTATAGTAGTATTGACGTGCACTGATAACTGCTGGGGCACATGAGACATTCCATAATGTTATTGTTTTCATAGTGTTTCCTGCTTTTTATTTCACATTATCCAAAATACTGCAACAAATGCTACTGTGTGTTCTACCAGGTAAAAATGAGCAAGAGGCATATAGCATTACCATGATGGGGTCGTAATGATTTGACACAAGGTACAGATGTGGCCATAGAAATTTGTTGTGGAATTTTAGATAATGTGGAATAAAAAGTAGGAAATAACATGAAAGTGGTATGATATTAGGGTGACCAACTGTCAGGATTTCCCCGGATTTGTCCTGGTTTTTGTTCTTTCCATGGTGTCAGGGGGGATTTTCTATAATTTTCAATAATGTCCTGGAATGACACACCTTCCTCTTTAAGGCTGCCATTAGCATGGCAGGAGGGAATGACATGCTTTCTTGAGGCACTTCATTCCCCCACCCCGAGCTCCAATTGAGGTCTTAAAGGGGAAAGTGGGTCATTCGTGGACATTATAGAAAAGGCCCCAATTGGAGTGGATGGTGGTGGTACAGAATGAAATCCTTTCCCCTCCTCCACTCCAATCGGGTTCTTTAAGGTGGCGGGGGAATAACGTACTTTCTGCAGGACTCAGAAAGCTGCTTTACCACACACATACTAGGTGTCCTCTTTTTTGGTTTCCCAAATATGGTCACCCTATATGATATGTTTTATGTGCCCCAAGAGTTATCAGAGTACTTCAATACCACTATAAAATAGCAGTGTTGATTCAATCATAAAAAAAACCAAACTCCAAAAAGCCAGGAATTTGGAAAGTAAGACTGATGCCTTATTTGATGTGCCCCATGATAAGTCATATTTTTCAGTGTCGCAAATTGTGCATGAGGACCCTGCTTCAAGAAGGGATGGCTTTGGGACTGACATAAGGGGCAACCTATCAGCCTTATGCAAATCCAGCTTCTACTACTGCAAAGCAGAAAACATGTTTCCCATGAGCTCAATCTGATGAAGACTGAATCCAAAAGCAGTCAGAGGAGTTCCACCATAGGCATGCCAATAAAATTATGTAACCTGTATATATCCTTAACCTCTTGCTTGTGACTCTTCCCCTTGTGCTCCAGAAAGGCTGTGGTCATTTCTGTATGGTCCCCACCCTGTTGTTCCTCAACAGCTTTGCATGTTTTTCTAATCAAGCTATATTTGGCATTTTCATTTTTAAAAACAAACAAACAAACAAACCCCCAATATTCTTGAAACGTTTCCAAGAAGTGGGGGGGAGATGGTTTGTGATTGACATGAGGACCCTGCTTCAAGAAGAAGGGATGGCTTTGGGACTGACATAAGGGGCAACCAATCAGCCTTATGCAAATCCAGCTTCTACTACTGCAAAGCAGAAAACATGTTTCCCATGAGCTAATCTGATGAAGACTGAATCCAAAAGCAGTCAGAGCAGTTCCACCATAGGCATGCCAATAAAATTATGTAACCTGTATATATCCTTAACCTGTATGAAAAGGCCCTGAATGTGATAGGAGGAAGGATCATTTTCAGTTTTGTTCTTCAACTAATCATCTTAGGGCCATGTGCAGACAGCTGCTGAAAGTCATTAAGGGAATTCAGAGAACTGGAGTTGGAATTCTCAGGAAAATAATAATAATACATCTGTGGTATAGGAAGTCTGGAATAGTTGGATCCTTGATAAAATCTCTTCCTGGTAAACAAACATTGGTTTCTTTTTCCTCAGTATATGCATACAAATCTGCAAAATGAACATGAAGAATCTTGCCACTTTTTTCTATTATCATTTTAAATACAGATGCATAGAAGCAAACCGAAGATGACCCATCATCTGAGACACAGCAAATGCACACGTCTGTGGACAGCAAAAATGTTTAAATGTCCATCAGTAAATATGAATACCTAAATTTTCACACATCTGCTGTTTACTAAATAACATTTCAGCACAGTTTTAATCTTATAAGGAAATTGTTTGAAACTTGAAATAAGTGCACTTAATTAAAGGAAGGCTGTGAAAATGTGCATTAATCTGATATGACTAATAGCAAAGTGCATGAAATTGCTAATTAGAATTTCATTAAAGGTGCTGCTTTATCAGACTGTGAATATCACAACCTTTAAAATTCTTTCAGGAAGGCTTAATTCCTTTTCAAACAGAAATATTCTTTAAAGACATTTGATTTGTTCTGAAGGAATTTATAGCTTAGTCTGAAACATTAAATGTTGCCAATATTCCATAGGAATAATATTTGAATGAAAATATGTATCAGGTACTTTCTTTCATCAGTCAGATGAAAAAAAATGTCCCTTGAAATCATTATTGTTCAAATAATGTAATCAGGTAAAACACACATACACACACACACCTGTTTAATTTTAAGATTATTCAGACAATATTTGTGTTCACACTTAAAACTGTTATTAACTGATACATTTTGACAGGAAAGAGGTTCATTTAAAAATAAAAAAATGTATTATTATTGTTTTAAAGATATGGCATAAATCATCAAGGCATTTTTAAAAAGTTGTTCTGGAAAATCCCGGAAACACAGGGAAATCATGTGTAAAACCTTTATGAAAAACACAATTGCTCAATTTATGATCCATCAAGCTAAACGAAGCTCAAGAACCACGTATCCTAGCTTGCTTAGATTTTGTCTGTGTTGTATGAAACACAGTGAGTTAACTGGGCAACTTCTTCCTCTTAAGAACAATCCAGCCTCCTGGCTCCTTGCTTTCTCTTTTCCCTTTGTCTAGGAAAGCCCCTGCTGCAGGCCTGTGTTAGGCCTCTCTCAAATATCTGTATATTATCCTATAAAGATCAGTTCAGTTACCAACAGCTTTGTGGAGGTTCAACAGAAAAACACTGTGAAACCCCACATTTTTTTCCATTCCAAGGCAGGGAGGGAAACCAGATGACTCATGAAACTCCTTGAGACCACCATAGATGGTCCATTTGTTGTATCATAAAGTGTGCAGGCCTTCTAAGGCAAATATAATGTGGTCCTGGGGCAAAATGTAGTTGCCTCTCTTGCTGCTGTGGGTGCTCTAACATGCACAGGGGGTTCCATGACCAGTAGGGTATTCCACATTCAATTCAATGGATTGTAGAGCTAAACTACATGGGATCGTAATTGTGAAGTTCTACCCTTGAGTGTGGTGTTTTCTCAAGTTGGGGTCCCAAGGTTGGGGGTAGAGGAACTACCCTGCTGCTGCAGTCACATTTGCAGTACAGATTTCAGGTGCAAGTTCCTGATCGTAGGGTGGTCAGCTGTCTTTTTTACAGCAGACAATCTTCCATTTTGAAGGTGTCATCTATTTGGAGGAGTCCTTTATTTAAAGTGCTGCCCATTCGAAGCCCATCTTACAGCTCAAGAACCATCAGAAGGAAAAGTTGGGCCTTGAAGTTGCCCATCAACAGTGCCTGGACAACAGACTGAGCAAGGCATACAGGCCAGATCTACACCTTGTGTCAAATAATTACAAATGTGGAATAAAAAGCAGAGAATAACACTATGAAAGCGGTATATATCAGTGCACTTCAATGCTGCTATAATGCCATAGATTTAGCTCAAGTCACAGTCTTCCACACTAGAAAATACGCTAAGCTGTATTTCTGTTTAAATTATAATAACGTCAAAATTTTACATCTATACATATAAATTAGCATGTGCAATTTTTATGCAAATCTGTGCCTTTTTTTGTCCTCTTTGTTGGCAGTCCACAAGTTGCCACCCTAAATCCTGCACTTTAGTGCATGGTTTCGTTTTTGTACAAAAGGGTCCTAAAATGGGGGAGAGGGAGATTGTAAGTCTTTGCCCCTTCTAGCAGTGCCATTTGCAGTGCAAATACAATGCAAATCTGCAATGCAAATTTCAGGTGCAGGCTCCTGATGTGGATTGGGAAAACAGTGAGGAGCAAAAGATTAAAACCTCTAATGCACGCAAGCGCACATACGTACACACACACACCCCATATTCGTTGCGCCATCCAATGTGCCGAAACCCTATTTCCTAAGTGGGTTCATCACCTTGGATAGTTCCTTTAATGTTCTGGTCGAAACCCAGAATGGATTTACAATCCCACCAAAATTGAAGCCACCAGCCTCCATTGGTCTGGACTGCATCTGTACAGCTTAAAATTGCAAGTGTGCTTCACGTGACTGAATGCTCCTCCATATAAAAGAACCTCTCCTTAACTAGGTGTCAGGGAGAAAGGCTGCATCCAGTTTCTGCCTAATATGCTCCTTCTTTTTTTTTCAGTGTTTGAAAATAGAAAATACAAAATGGAGCAAAAACACAGAATAAGGCTATACATAGATTTGACTTTAAAAGCCACTTTAATTTAATTAATTAAGTAATTAATATAAGGAGAAAGAAAATAACCCATTAATTTTCTATATTCCACTGCAGGATTGAGGAGCACAGGAGGGCTTCCTGTTCATCATAGGACACTGTGGGCACCTCTCTCTGCAGGTGGAAGTCCACCAGCCAAGGTGCTCCTTGGGTGGCTTTCCACTGCCGTAGCTGCCCCATTGGCAATGCTCTGCAGGCTGTAGGGTAAAAATGGGGTAGTTTGGAGTGGTGGTGGTCAAGGATCTATTGGATCCTATGTGCCCTCATTCCCTCATATCCAATCAGAACCAGAAACTATGCCAGTCCAAGAGTTGGTATAGTAAATTCTCTCTCATTGAAGGCAATGAGGGAGGGGAGGGGAAAAATGGTCCCTGCTCTAGCTGGCTTAAGCTGGAAGGGCTTAGAAAGTGGCAGGGTTCCGACTCCCCACTGGGACCTCCCCACCTTGACTTTAGGACTGCTATACCACAGTACAATCCCTTCCATGTCTATTCAGAAGTCCCAGTCCAACTGAGTCCAGTGGGGCAGACTCCCAGGTAAGCAGGCAACAGATTGCAGCCTTAAACAATTTAACCACAAAATGCAGAAAATGTTAAAAGGCCATTAGAAAGGATTATTAGAAACAAGTAATAATGTAAACAAAAAGGGCCATGAAAATTACAACAAAAAGTAAACAAACAAACAAACAAGGGTAGCTATGTTGACTGTAAGAAAAAATCCAAAATTCATATTATTGTAGTACCTTCATTAGGCCAAATAAAATATCACCAAAAATGAGCAAGCTTTTGATATCTCCAATATCCTAATTGGACAAGATGTTATTTAAAAAAACCAGGTTTGGCAAGGTGGGAATGGGGCTAAAACAAAACCCTGACTTGATATCTAAGTCACAATGTCTGCACGTTCAGAGTCCCAAGATGAATTGGGGAAGGAATGGTCTGCAGGTTATGTGATGATTACAAGGTTGGACCTGGAGCTGCCCCTAAGGTTGCTGGGAAGCAGAAATGGAAAAATATTGGTTCCCACATATTGGAAATGTAAAAGTAAGCAACAATCATAATCTGGAGTGATAACATGCTTATTTTTTATGTACAATTCATTAATTTTTTTTATTTGGAATGGAGACAGTCAAGTATTTCAGCTCATTTCTGCAGTCTAAAGGGATAAAGCCTATCACAAGTTTTCCACCTCACTGAGGCATTTTGCTGCATCAGAACTCAGGTGCACTGAAGCCTCCTCTGGGATCAGGCTGACAGACTTTACCTGAGTAACATTGCATTTTCTCAATTTCTTTTATAATGGTTCATTGATTTCTCTTCCATTACTTTATGGTGAAAAGTTATTTTCTAATATGTTACTTTTGTGTGGTGGTGATGGTTTTTAAAATGTACCCATAATTAAGGCAACATTGGAGATATACCAAAACAGTGTCATCCATAGTTCTGTTTTCCATGAATTTAATGCCCTTGTTGCAACTTACATTTTGTAGGTGTGACAAAAACATTAAAAAGATCCACATCTGTGGATCATAATTATCATTGGTTGCCAACAATGGCAAAAGCAGGGTGAGAAGAGACATTTTACTTTCACTTTGATTTAGTATTCAGAGCACATTTTTCAAATTTAAATTAAAAACTCATCATCTCTCATTTACATGACAAAAAGATTCTTGAAAATGGATAAAGCGCGAACAGAAGAATCTTTATTGGGTAGATAGTTTATTATTACTTTGAGCATTTTTAAAACCACACATGAGTAGCAGTTTGGTATGATTTCAGCTCTCACTATTGGTATATTTTCACACCAGTTGGTATTTTATCAGTTGAACAACGTGGAACATAAAAGTCGATTCAGCTTTCCTTCATAAATATGCCAACTTTCTTTATGTACGTTTTCTTCGTACAATAAATATACTGATAAAAAAACCCAGTCTAGACTCAAATGAATGAAAATTATGCTTATTAAATCTAATGTCTGGAGTCAAAAGTGAAGTGTCAATCTTACATATCTTACTTCTAAGCAAGACAAACAAATCTGCTAATTATAATATTTAAGTTAAAATATAACATTAATTTCCAAATGGAAAGAACAGTGGCATTGTTGTTCATTTTATAACGATGTGATTAAGGCTACTTCAGACTCATTTTCAAAAAAGGCATACAATCCACTGCACTGAATAACCAGTTTGAGGAATTTATATCATGCATCTTAAGTTAATTGCTAGTTTATTACTTTGCTAATGACTAAATTAAAAATAGAATGTCACTCATACCCACACACTGTTGACAACAGTCTGAAAAGGAACATCAGATAATAAGGTATATTGTCTTTTGTAGGGTTATTTAACCCTTGCATAACCCATAGTGGTTGGGTTTGGATGACCCAAACACCCCCAGTCAGGGGTTGAATACGCTTAATGCTGGCTTGGACATACCAGCACCATGGTGGACTGTTTGATTGTACAAACCAGGTCTATTGTGAGTATTCATAGCATACATGGGGAAGCAAAACTCCTAATATGCTAGTAGATGGATGTCGGCCAAGTCTAATATTTTTTCAAGGTAGTATGTCAGAGTAACCAAGAGTCATTGATGAATGGTTGTTGTTATATGTGTAGTAGAGGTGTGCAGAGCAGTTCTGCGCTGCTCCTAAAATCAGAGCAGTGCTCCAATGAGGTGATTCTCTGCTCCAATTTCCGGAGCAGCTCTGTCTCTCCACCCCATCAGACTACCCATCAGAGAACTGTTCGTTTTTGGATAACTGACCTATTATAGCCTATGGTAAACCAAAAATGCTTACAGCTCTGTCATTTTTAAAGGTAAAGAGATGAAACTTGGCACCATGAGAGCTCTTAAGTAGGATTTAGCCATGCCAAGGTTGAAGCTGATCCTTTCATCCCTTGATTTTTATGATTTTTTAAAAAAACACTCAAACCATCCCCCCCCCCCCCCATACATACACATGTACGCACACATATCTGAAACTGCACAGGACCTTTTATCCTTTACTTTGCTCATGCACAGTTGTGCATCTTTATTTTATAAAAATAGAGATCTGTTCCCTGAATGTTTGCTCTAATGGGGTGAAATGGGGAGGGGGACTCTCCCTATGAGAGGTCAAACAAAACAAACATAAATATAATACCTTTATTTTTTTATTTATATTTTAAAAGCATATAAACTTGAGCGCTGTCTTCAAAACAGGAGATACTAGTACTAGCAATAGCAAACTTTTCTTGCCACTTCTTCTTTTGACTTTCCGCTTGGCTGAGTTGCGTCCATACTTGCGGTACACAGATCAGCCTTTGGCACAAGATTCTTTTCCGTATCCTAGTATTGATTTGTGAGACTGTATGGATCTACACTGCCTGCCAGTCACCATCACTTCCTGGGACAACTCATTTACATGGAATGGTTTCCATTATTTTCATAATGTGAGCCATTTTTCTTAAATCCTTCCATTCAGCCAACATCAATTTTTCAAGAAGTGAAGAAAACTAGTTCTAGTTTCATTCTAGTTCAGACACAGCTCCCATAATTTAAACATATGGTATATGGTACCAAGTTGACACATATGGGGGGCTTCGATTTTTATAGGAGGTTAGTTTCTGAAAGTTCTTCACTCTCTCTTGAGAGAAGATGAAGTGCATATGGGGAATGGAACTTGGACTCTTTCTCACTTCACGAGCTAGCAAACGAATGAGTTCCAGGCCGGGGGGAAATGGGTTATATCATTTGCAATCCCTCCCCCTAAGCACTGTGATGGGAGTGGGGACAGGGAGGAGACTATGGCTATTGGTTAGCCACAGATCTCAATCTCAAAACTACCCTCCTCAGTGACAGCATCTTCCCAATATCAACATCTTCCTAATACGTCTCCTAAAAAACCTTCAGATACCTACAGATCAATTCGGGGTCCGAACGACCTTCTAACTGCACTGTGGGTTTCTGACAGTTTTAAAACTGCCCCCTAACCACACAGCAATTGCAGAGGTCCATTGGAGGTCGGTCGGACCCCCAGATTTTCGGTGCGGAGCGCACACCCCTAATGTGTAGCCTATGCTTTTGTGATTTCATAACATTTTACACTTTTCCTTAGGCATGGATTAGTTGACCCCTATCATGATCAACTTCACAAGGATCAACATTCCTTCCAGATACTTACTTACAACCTACCAATGTCCACTGGGGTCCTTCATGTTCCTAATACATCATCAGTTGTGGAATCTATCATTATCATGTTCATCACTGCATGGACAGAAACACTCCCAAATCTGTTTTTCCATTTTCTTATTAGGCAGTACTGAGAAATGCAATATCCCATCTTACTTTTATTAGCACATGGCTTATATAGAATTAACGGTATTGATAAGAATGGCTACTTTCCCATCAACATGATGTCTGTGTATCCTCAAAACATGCATTTTGGGATCAGTTTCTTAAAATCCTGTAAAATGATAAAAAAATCTTCAAAGAACTGAGCATTGTTTTTGGGTGGCTCCTTAGAATATTTTTTCTGCACACTCTGTTGTTGGATGATGATGATAAGTGCAGCTGAAAATGGGCCAAGCAGAAGCCACTGGCTTTTGCTTCACATCTTATAAAAAGTGCACGTGTAGCTTTTCATACTTAATTGCTTTTCTAATGATAGTGAACGTGATTCTCAAAAAGATTGCTAAGCTCACATGCACCAGTAGAGAGCCAGACAATGAAAGATTCAAATTCTTTATTGACCGTGTCTTGTACTGCCAATGAATGAAACCCACTACTTATTATAGTAAAGGGTGCTCCCCTAATTTAACACCCATCATTAGCTGTTCTATCTAGTTGCAGCATTGGACTTACAAAAGTCGGAGAAAACCTAAATGCATGTTCCCAATAGCAAACTGAGCATCCTTCCAAAATTAAGTCAAATTTCCCTTGAAAGGGTCAGTATGTTTTCTCATAGGGCATCCCTGTGCCATGAACTGGAAGCTGCTCATCCAAAGTGCGTAGCCCATACTGACCCAGCAACACCTTTAATTAGCTGCTTGCATAGGTGAGGACCATCATCACATCGTTTGTAAATATGAGATGCATTTCATCCTCAAAATGAACCATGCCTTATTCGATGTAGGGCTTTATGTGTTATCCAGATGAAATAAACCCTTTCTCCTCCTTAATGTGCCTCTACTAGATGAATAGTCCACATTCTTAATGTTCTACATTTGCTTTCTTGCAGACCTCCATGGAAGGTATGAGTTTGGCATTACTTACCAAACTGAGTTCCATACTCTCCATTCCAATACCCAGTTAAACCAAATGGTCCTGATCCAATAGTGCATGAATTCAGTACCTGGGGAATCCATGGTAGGGATGGCCACATTTGTCAGGGCAATATTCAAAACATGAGCTCTAATGTAAATTATGTTGTGCAAACATCTAACGCAATGCCCGTAGCCGTGTTGCCTTAGAGATGCGTCAACACGTCGTGCTTGCACAACATAATTTATGTTAGCTTTTGTGTCGACTTAGATTCTGCCTTCAGTTTCACTTTCTCCCCCATTCAAATTGTTAAAACACCAAATTCTTTCCATCTTGTTTTTGAGGAAATTTGTGAATTCTGGTGAGTTCCGATTTAGAAGTGAACCAAAACGAAACTCTCACTCATCTGCATCTATCAAAGTAAATAGGTACAGATACTGCAACATGGAGAGGACCGTGTTCTACCAACATGCCATGCAGTCATTGAGGAGGCGGCACTGTGGGCCAGAAAAGAAGAGGTGCCAACTCTAATGCAGCACAACAAATATGGCTGAATACACAGGGATTGAAATCCAGACTTTTAAGAGCTAAACCAGGGGTACGCAAACTAGTAGTCCAGAAGTTTTAGACTGCAGTTCCCATCAGCCCCAGCCAGCATGGCCAATGGTTAGGGATTATGGATGTTTTAGTCCAAAACATCCGGGGGGGGCACTGGGTTGCCTGCACTGAGCTCTGCCCTCAGCTTGGATGGATGAATCTGTCAGTATCTCTCACTGGAAGCTGGTGTCTCTGAAGTCAGGGGGCAGTGACTCCGCTCCGGGATTCAGTCAGAACCAGTCAGAACACTAAGGGAGCTATCCAAGTTGTTTTCACACCTTGGATTGCTCCTTTAGAGTCCTGACTGAAACCCGGAGCGGATTCACCGTCCTCCTAAAATCAGAGCCACCAGCCTCCACTGGTTTCACTTTCTTCCACATTCAATTTTTTTTTTAAAAAAAGCTCAAGTTCTTTCTGAGCCACATCTGAAGAAATTTGCAGATTTGGGCCAGTTCTCCAAAAGCCAAATAAAATTGTCACCCATCCCTACTCAATGCACACATTATTGTAAAGTAAACCAGAAGTGTGTAAATCATTTCACTGTGAGGGCAATCTGGCTGCGACATCTGTCACCCAACTGATCGCCAGGGTTGCTTCAGCAGATTTGGCTGGCTAGGCGAATGTCCCCTCCCTCCCTCACCACTCCATGGGCGTCGTTCCAAAAGCTGCGCACTCGGTGGAAGAGGACAACCATCCCAGATAGAAGGCGTGCAGCATTCTTTGGTTGTGGCTATATGATAGCTGTGCTCCCCTGCTAGAATCTCCAAACAAGCGTTAATAAGTTATTGGCTGCAGAGAGGGAATCAAGGGACTAAATCTAACTTTCTGCCTGATTGGCATGATTGCAATTCCTTCTATAGCTTGACATCCACACTAGCCTGGCAACTGGATTAGTCAGGGGAATTGTGCACGCAGCATCCACTTGGACCTGCAATCTACTATGCAATTAAGTATACATATGAGCAAGCCTTCTTCTAAGCACATATATTATCCCTAGTTAGATTGGTAAAAAAAAAAAAAACCCAAAAAAACCTAGCCTTTTGGGCTGAGGCTAAAACAAACTATATCTGGCCATTGGTTCACATGGCAGAAATCACCAATAACAACAGGAACTATACATAGTGAGTAGCTCTACATTCTTCCCCATGCATGGAGCTATTTATTTTATTTATTTATTTAAGGATTTTTATGCCACCATTCAGCCAAAAAAGGCTCTCACGGCGGCTTACAAAAGTATTTCTTGACAGTCCCTGCCCACAGGCTTACAATCTAAAAGACAAGACACAAAAGGAAAGGGGATTGGGAGGGAGGAGGAGGAGGGGGGAATTGTCATGGGTTGGCTATTTCATCAGTCCTTCCAGTGATAAATGGGATCTATGAAGGAAGAACAAAACCACCTACTATTTAGGGAAAAGGCTGAAACTCAGTGGTAGAGCACCTGCTTTGCATGCAGACAGTCCCAAGTTCAATCCCCTGGGCAGGAGTGGAAAAACAACTGCCTGAAACCCCGGAGAGACGTTGTTAAATTAGAGTTGACACTGACTTCACCAGTGGATCAATGGTCTGACTCAGTATACGGCAGCTTCCTATGTGTCACCAAGAAAACATTTTTATTGAAATATTGCTTTTAAGCAATGAAAAAATAAAGAAATGTTTATTTCAATAGTGATTGTACTCATGCAAAAAAATGTATTTTCATACTTGGCAGTGTATGTGTTTGTGTATCTCTGTATGTGTGTGGGGGGGCAAAGATAGCATTCATATAATTGGGGCATAGTGGGGAGAAAGGTAGGAAAAGGTGCTCTTTCTTTTTGCTCATTCAGATTTGAAAAGCTTTGTGGACAAGCTGTCAAAATCTGGACTGTTATATCCTAACCTTTATAAGTAATCCTAAAAGCCCACCTAATCAATTGAAGATCATAAAATATTAGACTTAATACTGCAAAGTGCTGCGATATAATTCATATAACAAGCTCCTACATAATTCAAACAGCAAACATATTCTTCTACTCAATGATGGGAGGTTGTTTAGATCAGCAGGAGAATGTCAACACATGCCACATTTCATGGATCTACTGCTTTTCGAAAACCCTATTAAGTTAATTGCTGGTTTCTGACAGCAGAGAGCATGCTGGGAACACAGCAAGCTTTATTAGCCTTTCGGGCATTTGCAGACATCAGCCATTTTGCCCCTACTTGTATATATGAGGAGCTGCACAGAGGAACTAAATCAAATTACAAGACAATCAACGCTCTTGGCATCACCTTTATGCGAGGTTCCTTTGACATTCTAAAGAGGTTCCATTGCCAAACATTTGCCTACTTGGATTTTATAACAACTTCCTATGCGCGTTTCAAGAAAGAAGGAGGAAGAAAAAACTACCCCAAAGTAATCAAGCCGTTTACATCATTTTTCACTGCATATGTAATTCACGTAAAACATGCAATCAAAACGTGCTGCCTCACATCTTCCTAATGAAGCTTTGTTGGTAGCTATTAATAGAAAAGCAGCCTCCGAGTGCATTAGCGACACATTATACTTTTCATTAACTAGGTGCGTTGAGGCATTAATGTCAAAATTGTCATAAAAACACAGACATTTTTTTTCGCCTCCACCTCCCGTGGTTTGGGAGAGAGAGAGGGCTTGAAAATTTGACCAGTTTTCACAAGCTTGACACCTGGTCTCTGTCCATATATAGGCAGGGCCGGCCAAGAGATTTGGCTGCCCAAGACAAGGGACAAGATGGCACCTCTGCCAGTCCACATGCAGAACCCGACTGGACTACTTCACTCCACCTTAGGTAGAGCCAACATTGTATATAGCTTTCTATGACTGGTTGCCAGGTAATAGAAATGTCAGGCCTTTACATTCCCATGCACTTTCTTTGGTGGTAGCAGGCTTAGTTTTTCCTTCCCAGCTATTGATATCTTCCAACCTCAACAAATACACACAGTTGTCTATCTAATGATAAAGCACCTGAATGGCTGTTTAAAATATTTTGGGCCAACATCTTTGAAAATTACTAAATAGCTGTCCTGCAGACCTGGCAATGTCACAACACAAAGTTATCTCTTGTGCTTTTTTAAAAAACAAAGCAAAAAGCCCCACCCATAATCCTGGATCCTGATCTGGATTACGAACCCGGTGCCTACTACAAGAGAGAGAGAGAGAGAGAGAGAGAGAGAGAGAGAGAGAGAGAGAGAGAGAGAGAGAGAGAGAGAGAGAGAGAGAGAGAGATGCTAGATATGGAAAAGCTATGGGTGCAATTTTATGCATTTTTAGATATAAAGAATAGGGCTGTGCACGGACCCCCCGATGCGCTCTGGTTCCCAATCCACAACTTCCGGATCCGCTCTGCTCGGCCCCGTGTCGATCCGCCTATGGTCCGCTTCACTCCGCTGCGGAGCTCCGGATCCGAATCGGAGCTCCGTGGCGGCAGCACCAGGTAAGCCCCCCCTACCCCCTCACAACCTACCTGGCCCCGTCGCAGTCTGGCGGCAGCTTCAACTGAGGCCGAGGACTCAAACAGGAAGACCAGGCCATGCAGCCTGGTCTTCCAGTTTAAATCCTCGGCTTCAGTTGAAGCTGCCGCCGGACCGCGATGAAACCAGGTAAGCCACCCTCCCCCCCTGCCCCTTACTTGGTTCTGTCGCCACATGGATAGCCGCATGGATGGCCAAGGACTTAAACAGGAAGACCAGGCCGCAGAATGGACTGAATGAGGGCTAATAAACTGAAACTCAATCCAGACAAGACTGAGATGCTGTTAGTAGGTGATTCCGCTGACAGGATGGGGGTTGTTCTACCGGTTCTGGATGGGATTGCACTCACCCTGAAGGAGCAGGTTCGTAGCTTGGGGGTTCTTTTAGATCCATCATTGTCACTTGAGACTCAGGTGACCTTAGTGGCACGGAGTGCTTTTTACAAACTCCGGTTGGTGGCCCAGCTACGCCCCTATCTGGACAGGGATAACCTGGCTTCAGTTGTCCATGCTTTGGTAACCTCCAAGTTAGATTACTGCAATGCACTCTACATAGGGCTGCCTTTGAAGACTGTTCGGAAGCTGCAGCTCATGCAAAATGCAGCGGCCAGATTGATTTCGGGAACCAGAAAGTTCGACCATATAACACCTGCTCTGGTCTGCTTGCACTGGCTGCCTGTATGTTTCCGAGCCCAATTCAAGGTGCTGGTTTTGACCTATAAGGCCTTACACGGCTTGGGACCACAACACCTGACGGAACGCCTCTTCCGACGTGAATATACCCGGTCACTACGTTCAACATCTAAGGTCCTCCTCTGGGTGCCTACTCTGAGGGAGGCTCAGAGTGTGGCAACAAGGAACAGGGCCTTTTCGGTGGTGGCCCCCAGACTATCTGGTGCCAGGTTAAGACTTTCCTCTTTGCCCAGGCATATGGCGGCACATCTTAATCACCCACATGTTTAGTTTTTTATCGGTTTTTAATGCTTTATGTATGTATATTCTGCGTTTTAGATTTTTAAATTTTGTATACTCGTTTCTATCTCAATTTTAGAATTTCTGTAAACTGCCCAGAGAGCTCTAGCTATGGGAGCGGTATATAAACGTAATAAATAAAATAAATAAATAAGTCCTACAGCTCCCAGAATTCCCCAGCCAGCCATGCTGGCTAGAAATGCTGGGAATTATAGGAATTTCTTCTATGTATAGGGCTGTACCCACAGCCTTCCTTTCATGTGGGGGGCAAGTGCCATGCATATTGATGGTGTAAGCAACAACAAAAATCAATTTTATGTATTTCCTAAATATGCTTCTTTTCCAGCTGTTCAAAACGATTTACAAGACAAAAATAAATAAAACAAAAACAATCACCAACAAAATCCAAAGTAAATAACAACAGACTTTTGTTATTTTCAGGGCCTTATTTTCAGCAGTGGTATTTGGTTATTTTTCAGGGCCTTTGCAGTGGTGGCCCCTCTGGAATTGTGTTCCATCAGGGGTTCATCAGGCCTCTTCTTTACAGGTCTCAAGGAAGACTTTGTAGAACTACTTGTTTTCACAGGCCTTTTTATAGTCTGTGGCCTGACAGGTTTTATTGCCATTATTGTATTGAATATTTATTTATTGTTTTTCTATTGTGTTCATTTTTGCATTGTATTGTTTTTTTCTTGGATGCTTCCTTGAGACAGTCTGCCTTTATAGGTGGCCTGATAAGCATTTAAAATAAATAAATAACAAAATAATAATAATAATAACAATAGCATCCTTTTCTTCTATTTTGCCATCACTTCTCACACATAAAACAGTAACTCTAAGAGAATACAACCATGTAATTGTGATGTGTATTTTTTTAATGCGAAGTATGTTGTTCTATCCTAGAGACAGTTGACCAAATTGCTTCCTTCATTTTCTTCCTCCCCCCTCCATTAGTTGTTAACAGATTCCTAATTAATATCTCTTGAAGGAACCATATAAGCAATATTTCTCTTACAAAATATACAATTTGCAATAGCCTATCAGTATAGCTTTTGAGGCTGCACTGGAAGCAGTCATGAAACAAAAAATGGCAACCCTTCAGATTTTAGAAAATGTGCAAAGCCTATTTCGGGTCACTCCACTCAGAAGTAATCAAAGGAGCCCAACATTCTTTTTAAAGCAAACTCATATTTTGGAGTTTGAACTTCCAGTTTCATTTTTTTTAATTTGTATTTTCCCCAGTTTATGCAAAGGATTTTGAATTCACACTGCGTGTGTGTGCAGGGTGCTCCACATTCATTTCTGTTGTAACTAGAAGAAGAAAATGACATCTACGGGGCTGTGCTTTTCACAGTTGCCTCTTCTGGCATTCAATAAATATCCAGACTCCACCATTTTATTCAAATGCCCTTCAAGTCATATACTTGATCATTTCTCCCTGCACAGAGATGTTTTGAGTGGAAAAGTCCTTTTTCTCTCTCCCTATAGTTTACGTACAGTTTACTGGAGAGCAGCTCTTGAAAGATGAAACCCGAGTTGTGCTTGACATAACAACAAATGTAAAACTTCAACTGAAGTGCCACAGTTCATGCAGGAAGTGGCTATAAAATGCATCATAAGCACTCATTAGTAGCGAGTCCCTGTGGGCTTTGAGGCAGCAGCTCATGTGCGGCAGTCATTAAGAAGGTGGCAAAACAGAAGCTCCAGTTCCCTTCTCCTGTAGTTCCTTTATCACGGCAGGCCAAACCGTGCAAATGAGGTTATGAAAGCAGGCTTGAACTACGTTGGGTGCATTGCGCAAAACATTGCTGTCATGATGATGGTGATGAAAATGCGGGGAGGCTACAGATCAAATAAGCTCATCTTCTGTTTCCGCAGCGATAATGTCACATCATTTTATAAACAACAAAACCAATTAACGATCTTTGAGTTAGACCTCTAGAAACAACTCTGCTCCCAGGTTTTGAACAGGAATCAGGCTTGCTGGTGGCCCATACAAGTTGAGCTAATCTTGTGAGGTGTATAATATGACTCCCATGTACTCCGTGAAGTCGTAATGAATGAAGACATGCTGTTGCCTGGGTATTGTGAGGGATGTAAATCACCCTTTCGCAATCCTACAATTATTCTTCCAGCTCCTGACTGTGTTGGAGACTTGGAGCCAACCAATTTTCAGGGCCCCTCAAGGCCCGCCCTCATGTCTTAATTGTGTGATCTGCTGCACCAGCGAATCAGTGTGCCGAGATACAGGAAATGCTACATTGGTGCAACACCTCAACTATCAGCACTGAGGACATTACACTGATATATCGATTTGGGTCAACCATGCTGCCCTGACATCTGCTGAGCTGTTGGGGATCATGATCTGGAAACAAGGTGGTCATTGAGCCAGGGAAAAGGCAGGTAGGCCAGACAGCAATTCCCCAGTAGATCAATCTATGGCTTAGAGCAAGGTTATTGCACCTCTTTCGGCCTGAGGGCCAAATTCCGCTTTGGAAAAGCTCCTGAGGGCCACATTCCAGGGAAGGGTGGGCCCACGGGCAAAAGCGGTGGAGCCAAAAGTTGATTACTTTTATTGCATTTACGCCCTTCCTTTTTTCCACCAAGGAACCCACATAATCCTCCTCGTTTCCATTTTCCTCCTTACAACAACAACCCTGTGAGGTAGGTTGGGCTGAGAATCTGTGACTGGCCCAAAGTCACCCAGCGAGTTTCCATGGCCAAATGGGGACTAGAACCCAGATCTCTTGATTCCCAGTCCAACACTTTAGCCACTACACCACACTGGTTAAGGGACCTAGATCCTGCTAACAGAGTCCTATGTTTGAGGCTCCACTGAATTACAACAATTACAAGTCTTCAAAGCCACCACAAGGAAAGGGGGAAGAAGCATCTGTGTAGCCTGATGGGCAAGTTAGAGGCAAGTTATCGGCCACACTAAAGCTGCAATCCTGTACCCGCTAGGAGAAAGTCTCTCTGAAATAAATGAGACCTAGTTTTGAGCAGACATATAGAACTGTGCAGCAGAAGGCTTTTGGCATGGAATAAGGGACTTGGGCACCACTCACATCTCCTTGATCCTGTGCAACTTTAGCAAGCAGTTATAGTATGGTTGCAACTGCTAGAAGGATAGATCTGCTATTGTGCTGAATTTCATTAGCAGTTGTTACAACTCTGTCAGTAGCAATGTTCACATTGTCATTATTCATATCTATGGGACTGGGGTGAAAACCTATTTTGGAACAACAACAACAAAACAACAACCTCAGTTTTCAACTAAAAGTACCCAGCATAGCATAATAGATCATCATAAACCCATCTGATATAATCAATAAAAAAAAAAATTCTGAAAGAAATAACAAAATACAGTCAAACGAAAACAAAAAGCCCTAGGAGCAGCAAAGGTAAAAGATGGTATTCATTAGAACTATCAATAATAAAACACCTTACAAACTCATTAAAATAAAAGTATGCCTTTAATTTCAGGCAAAAGACTACACAAAGAGGGGGCCTGAGAAATTTCAGTTGGAAGGGCATTTCAGAGTCACATCACCACTGCAGAGAAGGTCCTGTCCACAGTCAGTATGGTTTAAAAATTTAATTTATTACATTTCTGCCCAATAGCCAAAGCACTCTACAACAATGTACATTGATGGTGCTATATAAATAAATAATAATAATAATAATAATAATAATAACAAAGGAAGCAGGCAAGCCTTTCTGGGGAGAGCATTCCACAACCAGGGTACCACAATTGAAAAGGCCCTTTTTCTTGTAGTCACCAACTTCACTTCATTTGGTGGGGAGACTCAGAATAAATCCTCTGAAATAACCTTAAAGTCCTGCACGCAACACCAGAGTCCAGCTGTGCCTCTAGGACAACGATGGATCTAAGAGCATGCCAAATGCTGAACCTGATTCATGCAATCTTTTCCGGGACAGGCTGAGCACTACTAAGCCAGACAGAGAAATTACCCACCAACCCAGGGACAGTGCAACTGTAGCCAGCTGGTATCATTGATAATTATGTCTCTACTTGGGAATTTCAGGTTTTCCCAGCCCAAGATGTTAAAACTGGCCCCTGCCAGAAGCAGCACTGCTAGAGCTTCAAGTGGACATGTTGTTTTCAACATCCTGTCAAACTCTTATTGTCACTGCAGCAAGCGGTATCAGGCATTCTTACTGATGCCTCTTGCTGGATTGGGCTGAACTTCCATTTTGACAGTCTCATATGAAACCAGACTTGAAATATGGCCCATAGTCTGAGCTGAGGGGGGGGGGGAGAGAGGGGGGGAGAGAGGGAGAAAAGCACATTTATGAAATTTCAGGGACTCTTAAATAATTTGATAGAAAGTACACAGCTCAGGGAAAAATGCCTTAAGGAAACAATGCTGTGGAATCAAAAGTATTAGGCACCCAGCAGAGTCTTATACAGCAGTTGCTTTCTAATCTCAAAAACATCTGTTCATTTTTAAAAGTAAGTCTGTACACAGTTTACATTTCAAGGAGGGTTAGCTCCCACTTTTCAATTTCCTTTTGTTTTTTAATCAATCACTGTATTTGTAATCAGTGCATTTCTTAACCTTATTCCTTTCTTCTGGCATTCCCTGTTTCCCCTGGGGATGAAACTGACGTCCCTCCCTGCAGTCTATTTACTATTTAAAACTAAGATGATTCTATTATTTTTGGCAACGCAACACAAATCCCTTTAAGGAAAGGAAAGTCCCTTTAAGAATGGCTTTGACAAAATACCTTCTTTTCACCAAGAGAGTCAGCCCATTGAGTAATCACTCCACCCCACCCCCTGCAAATAAATGCCACTCCCAGAACCATTGGAAGAACATTGGGAAGGAGGGAAGGTACAGTGGAAAATGCCAGAGGGGAGCAAACCTAACAAAGCCTAAATGAAATCAGCATACTCCCGACAAGCTGACAGTCTAACAAGCTAATTACCGTAGTCATAATTAACACCTAGTAAAGCACACAGCACAGCACCTTAAAGCAGCTAGGAACCTGTTAAGCGAGAAGAGGATACACCTTAAAAGCAGCCCATTAGCCTGCAGAGAAACACACTGCTTAAAGCACATCTCTCATAACATTTTTTCCCATTAAAATTTAAATAAAAAAATAGTGGACAACAGGGAATGCAGTAATTTTATCAGTACCTTGTTTTGTTACAAACTTCTTCAAGTTTGTTAATTTGACCCTTGCTGGTGATGGGATCCTGGGATGTTTGTGTCATTCAGATAATTCATGTGTGTAGTGATGTTCATATCTCATTGGGTTTAACTCTCCCAGATGCCCAGATGCAAAGGACTTTCTTCCTTTTCAGGCTATGTCAATAAACATTGTTCCAAAAATTGATCTGAAATGAACACACACACACACACACACACACACACACACACACAGAGCTAAAATGTTGGGTCACTGATACTGAACTGGGGCGGGGTGAGAATCAAAACACAATACACTGGGAATTCATAGTCTTTGTGATGATTGATGAAAAGTTTGAATGAAGTTGTGAATTAACAGGAAAAGTACAAGGTGGCTTTCATTTCTCCTCCTCCTCCTTGCCTTCTGCTCTTTAGAACTGGTGAATATTTCTCCCTTTAAAAATAGTCCAAGCCCCACTGTCTGGGTTTCTGTTTCTGATAGTTGAAGTAATGCTTTCTTCCCTTTCCTTCTAAACAAGCCTGATTTTCATAATAATAATTATTTTTCCTGATGGCTTCACAGGAGCCAGAGGTGAAAACATCTGTATTAAGGGGAGGAGGGAAGCCTGGACTTGCTTACATTATGAATTATTTTTCTAAACAGTTTTAGCAGATGGCAAGCTATAATTGTTCTTACCTACTGATGTGTGGTCCTCATCACTGTTCACTATTAAAAATATCCTCAAGTACTTAGAAAACCTCTCTCTCTCTCTCCAAACACCCACCTAACCTTAGATCCCATGGAAAAAAATTGCTTGATTAAATTAGAGGCAATCATTCCATCTAGTTTGTGTATTTGGGATTGCTTTCGGCATGACAGAGGAGGAATTCACACAAATGGTATTATCCTTTTGTAGATTTTGCAGGAGGAACCTGTTAGCAATAGTAGGAAAGACTCTAGTTCTTTCCTGATTGTAGAATTTATATTCTGATGCAATATTTTAAACACCTATTCCTCCACAGATATCCAAGTCTAGAAGAAAAACATTCAAGCTTTTAATTCCAAACGCAGCTTCCGTCCCTAGTCTCACAATGTTTTCTTGGCCCACCCTGATTACACAACTCAAACTGAATACTCTGTGCTGGCTGATGTTAAAAGCATATGCTGATATGAATGAACCAAAATTTTACCATCTCTATAATGAAGTGCATTAAAACATAATTGCTAAATAGGCTTGATCAAATGGAAGAGCGCCTTCCATTCACAGATGGAACCAAATTGCTGCAGAGGATCTCATCAGTGGAAGTGTGAGAAGGCCATTTTTGCTGATGCCTGCTCCCAGCCCTTCAAAGCAGATTTCGGGACTGCAGAGTGAAGGAGGAATTGGTGAAAGTTGCCCCCCATCTTTCCACTGGCAGTAACATTGCATGAGCAGAATTCCACTCAGGGGATGCTCCTGCTAGTGGGAGTTAATTCAAGCCCAAAATATAACTTTAAATCTGTGTCTAGCAGCTATGTCTCCCCATGCATTTTGACTCTAGAGTAGGTGGAGGGCCCCCAATCCAGATCCTAAAAGCCCCATTACAATCCATGCTGGGGTTCTGATCCAAGTTGATGGCCCTGAGCCTACTCTGGAGTAAAAATTTAAAAAAGTCAACCTGCTAGTTGCAGGTTTAAAATAATGTCTGTTTTATCCCTACGGATCCCAGACACAGTAATACAAGAGGGACAAAACTAGAGAAATCTAACAGAATATAAGGTATGATCCAGGGAAAAATAAGCATTTTCCTGTATGAGTGTCTATTGAATACTACTGAGCTGGCCAAATGAAAGAACCATGAATATCCACCATGAAGAATTGGATATATTTTGGGATGGAGGACAAGCCCATTACATAATGACTTTAGAAATCCTGTACCAAGTTTCTTTGTGCTGAGTATCTTTCTTTGTTTTAAAAGAAACCCTGACAATTTGTGTTTCCTGTAAATATATCACAGCCTGCCCCATAGCCTTTTTTGCATATCAGGTTTTCCCATGAATCTGATTCCCACATCACTTCAGCATAACAAAGTCATCTGAGAGAGTGAGAACAAGTGTCAGGTATTGGGTTTGGTGGTGGGAAAACCAGATTGAAATCACTCCTCAACTGTGAAGCTCACTGGATGTCTTTGGGAAAGTTACTCAAGCTCATCCTAACTTACCCGACAGGTCAAAGGCCACCCAGAGCTCCTTGGAGCAGGAGCAGGATATGCACGCAACAAACATACATGACAACGAAACTGATATCCGACGTTAAAAGGCTCCGTTGGACACCTTCCTGAGTTATTTGCTACTTGACTTCCACCCTTTTCCCAGTTTTCAAAAACCTATCAGATCATGGGTCAGTAAGAGAGCTCCAATCCAAGCTAATTCACATAAGCTGACCTCATTTTCCTTCCAGTGACAATAGCTAGATATGTCCCATCGAGACAACAGAGGACATAGAAGGGACCCAGGGGCATTTAGTCTAAATAACAATGCTGTTCTTTCTTTCCTAGCATCTGTGTCACTCAAAACATACTTTTGCCCATGTAAAACACTGATCTGGATCTGCATGAATGTGGAAACTACAAAAGCATAACACATTAGCAACCAATAATTGTTTAAATAAACACAATGCCTCTCCTGCCACCCCTACAAACATTTCTATGCTGATGCGTTATCTAAAAATACTCTAATGAAGCAAAACCGTCCAATTACTTTTTTCTGGGATGAATCCCTTATTAATGATCTTGCAGTGAAGGGGGAGGGAAAAAAAACATTAATTACTGGACACAGTGGGATCTTTTACATTCTGCTTACTCTGGACAGCACCAATTAATAATACAATTATTATCAACTAACATGGCAGGTTCAGCGAGCAGAACTTCCAGCCGCTGATTGAGTGGGGAATGTGGGACGGCTTTCCTACTGTGCAGATGCCTCACATGTAAGGGCTATTATGCTGCTAATGTAAGACCTCAATGTATGTAGTTAGGAATGCGATTTATTCGGTCCACATGAAGCTTGATATCAGTCTCATGGATTTTAATGGCAGCTCTTGGATAATAAAGCCACCAAAAAGCCATATTAGGTGGGGAGAGTTGCAGTTATCCTTCACTGGTGCAGACAAGGCTAGGCAATGGGCTGCTTATAGGTAGGAAGATAGAGGATTTGCAGTATGCCCCCTCAAGAAATAAGTGGTGGAACCTTAGCTGGGTGTATGTGCCTTGTGTTTTTGGGTAGAAGATGCCTTGGCTGGATAGATGGGTGCAGGGTTGAGCAGGTACGGGATTGATTGTATAACCTGTATGAATCTGCTTGGGCCCTACGATGGGACATTATTATTATTATTATTATTATTATTATTATTTATTTATTTATTTATTTATTTATTTATTTATTTATTTATTTATATAGCACCATCTATGTACATGGAGTCCCTGTTCACATGCTGGCTGGTAACATCGATTTGGAACATAGGAAGCTGCCTTATACTGAGTCAGACCATGGGTCCATTTAGCCATGGTCTGACCATTGTCAACCCTGACTGGCATAGGCTCCCCAGGGTTTCAGGCAGGATTCTTTCCTTGCCCTATCTGGAGAAGCTATCTGGGATTGAACCTGGGACTTTCTGCATGCAAAGAATGTGCTCTATCACACTGTGCTATGGCCCTGTTTGGTTGGCAAGCAGAAGAGATAAGGCCTCATCTTTATGGAATACCCTATCATGGGATTTGCACATGGCTCTCTCCTTAACTATTTTCCAATGGGCCTTAAAGATCTGGATGTTCTTTCAAGATTATCACGGGGGCTGTCTATATGTGCCCAAAGCCCCACGGTGGCTGCAAATCTGTGCTGCATCAGTTATATGATGCAGTTGCAGATTCGCAGCCACCATGGGGCTTTCCCACAAAGCTGCAGAGAAAAAAGGTTGGGGACTTAGCCCAACTTTTTCAGTGGGAGCGAGGTCCCCCCATCTCTTCTACTGTCTGACCTCACTCCATGGCCAATCCAGGGGGCGGTCCTGGCTAAAGGCGACTGGCAGTTGATCACTGGAACCCAGAAAGAGGGTGGGGTGGAGGCTCTAGCACCTGGATGACCACTGGAAACCCATGCTACCTCCTTGGCTTGGGGATTTCCTAGTGCTACCCCTGGTAAGCGAAACTTCAGGGTTTTGGGGGATGGTGGTGCCAACTCAGTGCTGTGAAGCCAGCCCCAGGGACACCAAACCAGATTTCTCTTTAGTGTCTTGTATTAGAATATCTTTTTGGACACATTACCCTGATACATGATGAAATAATAGAAAAAACATCTCTTTAGGGCAGGGATGGGGAATCTCCAGACCGTGGGCCTGATAAGTCCTACAGGGTTTCCCCATTCAGCCTGGAAAGTTCTTCCCTGGCTTCATCTCTGCCACAGATGGAAAAGCCCTTATCCCCAGTCATCACTGCTCTGCCCTGCTTAGCACTGCACTGCAAAGGTTCATTTTCCTTTAGTAGGGAAAAGCACTTATCTCTGATCAGCTGCTACCTTCCCCTCTCCCCAATCTCCATGATACCCCAGGTATGGGGCATAGGGGAGGAAGGAAAATGAGGGCCAAGCTGCCAACACCATTGCTGCTGTTGCCATTTCTGGTTGCGGTGCAACAAAACAAAATACAACCCTTAATCTCATTGCTTTTGTCTGGCAATAGAGATGCGTTAAGTTGCTGGATAATACATGTATGCCAATTTTACATAGCATATTTCCCTGCCCCCTTAGTTTATTCTTTAAGGTTTTTCCCAGGAATAAATGGTAATGCACCATTAAAGCCCAGGCCCTCAATCTCTTTTGGGCATGATGACACTAAGGTACACATAGTAGTCTACTTTATGATGCTGTGGGAAGAAGTCCTGGTAGTTAAAAAAAATGTCCTTGTCTTCTTCCGCTATTCCTTCCTTCCTTCCCCACTTGATGTTCCACATCTCCCTGGCTGAGTGACTCAGTTGTCCTATTGTGGGATGGACAGGTCTACTTCTTTGTGTATATTTGCACACTTCACCCCCAATCAATAAAGCAAACATAATCAAAATTCACTCTAGTGGATTTAATTCTGCAATACTTAATCATAATCTTTTGTGTCTGCTTTTGAGTCTAAATATGCAATCAACTTGTGTATACATCTCTCTTACACACACACACACACACACACACACACACACACGATCACCTGTGGTTTAAAAATATATGAAGAGGTGATAAAATCCTCTCCTTTAGGGGATAATCCATTTTCCCAATAAAATTTAATTCCTTAAAGCTTCACATCTGGGAGATACTTCCAGAAACTTCATTTTAACACCAGGGAGTTGGCATATCCAGTTCTGAAATATTATTCCAGGAAAATATGAGCACCATGTCTG
Source organism: Elgaria multicarinata webbii (assembly GCF_023053635.1). Taxonomy (NCBI): domain Eukaryota; kingdom Metazoa; phylum Chordata; class Lepidosauria; order Squamata; family Anguidae; genus Elgaria; species Elgaria multicarinata. The sequence continues at coordinate 68,732,042 of NC_086178.1, forward strand.
GGAAAGTATTTCATCTGGAAATATGTGGGAGAGGATTCTTGCCATAAATACTGAAGCATGGTTCACGTGTCTTTCCTTCACATTGATAGGAATGAGCATAAACAGGTGATAAAAATATGGCCACTCTGGCAAAAGCCCTCCACACTAAAAAACATGGTGTGTTAATTTACTGCAATTAGTTAAACCAAATGTTCACAACCCAGATATGTTTTGCAATTTTGGCATACGTGGAATAGAGTATGCAATGATGGATTTTATTCAGATTTGCTGTTTGGAGGCAAAAGCTGTTCAACATCACTAAAAGTTTCCTCTAATATATGCCTACTCAGAAGTAATTCCTATTTTCTCCTTCATTTATTTATTTCATTTTTGTACTGCCCAATAGTTGAGGCTCTCTGAGCCATTTAAAACAATTCATATGGTTTACTCCCAGGTAAGTGAGTTCAGGATGCAGCTTTAATCGGTAACCGTTTATATGAGAAGGACAATCCAAGCTCAGCTAGGCATTCTGTCCCCATTCAATTAAAGTTCAGTAGTAAAGAAGCTGGAAGTATTGGCATCAAAGTATGTTTAGCCACAGCAGAGTTAGACTTGGAGATATTCAGAGATGATAGGATTCCTGTGGTTATTGAAGCATTTTACACAGTTATCAAGAATCAGAGCATTTAAGTAGCCTAACCTGGACCCAGAGGATGTTAACAACTACAGGCCAGTGGCTAATATCCCTTTCCTGGGCAAGGTGCTTGAGCGGGTGGTTGCAGGACAACTCCAGGCACTCTTGAATGAAACGGATTATCTAGATCCATTTCAATCGGGTTTCAGGCCTGGTTTTGGAACAGAAACTGCCTTGGTCGCCCTGTGGGATGACCTTTGCCGGGAGAGAGACACGGGGAGTGTGAACCTGTTGGTTCTCCTGGACCTCTCAGCGGCCTTCGATACCATCGACCATGGTATCCTTCTTGATAGGTTGTCTGAGCTGGGAGTTGGAGGTACTGCGTTGCAGTGGTTCTGCTCCTACTTGGATGGCCGATTCCAGAAGGTGGTGCTGGGGGATTATTGCTCTGTGCCGTGGCTCCTAAGCCATGGGGTTCTACAGGGCTCTATCTTATCCCCTATGCTGTTTAACATATACATGAAGCTGCTGGGGGAGGTTATCCGGAGATGTGGACTGATGTATCACCAATACGCGGATGATACCCAGCTCTAACTTTCCTTTTCATCAAACCCAGGTGAGGCAGTGACTGTTCTGAACCAGTGCCTGGGCACGGTAATGGACTGGATGAGGGTTAACAAACTGAGACTCAATCCAGACAAGACGGAGGTACTGTTAGCATGTGGTTCATCTGTCCAGGGAGGTGATGTTTGCCCTGTCCTGGACAGGGTTGCACTCGCCCTAAAGGATCAGGTCCGTAGTTTGAGGGTGATCTTGGATCCAGAACTGTCACTTGAGACACAGGTGAACTCAGTGGCAAAGAGCACCTTTTATCAGCTTAGGTTGATATACCAACTACTCCCTTATCGGACAGAGATAGCCTAGCTACAGCTATCCATGCTCTGATAACCTCTCGTTTGGATTACTGCAATGCGTTATACGTGGGACTGCCTTTGAAAACGGTCCAGAAGCTTCAGCTGGTACAAAACAGGGCAGCCCGTTTACTAACAGGGACTGGACAGCGAGATCACATTACGCCAGTCCTTTTACAACTTCATTGGCTGCCAGTCCAGGTCCGGGCCCGATTCAAAGTGCAGGTATTGACATTTAAAGCCCTAAACGGTTTGAAGGAACGCCTCCTCCCATATGTACCTGCCCGGACCTTAAGATCATCTACAGGGTCCCTTCTCCGTGAGCCCCTACCAAAGGAAGTGAGGCAAGTGGCTACTAGAAGGAGGGCTTTCTCCGCTGTGGCACCCCGGTTGTGGAATGAGCTCCCCAGATAGGTCCGCCTGGCACCTACACTGTACACCTTTCATTGCCAGCTGAAGACCTTTTTATTCTCTCAGTATTTTAACACTTCATTTTAACTTACATTTAAATTTTACTGTTCTAACTCTGTATTTTAATTTTATATCAATTTTGCTGCGTGGTTTTATCCTGGTTGTGCTTTTTATACTGTATTTTGTAATTGTGCTTTTAACATGTTGGTTGTTTTATTATGGTTTTAATTTTTGTGAACCGCCCAGAGAGCTTTGGCTATTGGGTGGTATAAAAATGTAATAAATAAATAAATAAATAAATAAATAAATAAATTTAACTATACATTTATTTCGTCCTATCTATACTTACTTGGGAGTAAGTTCCACTGAATTCCATGGACTTACTTCTGAGAATACCTACCTAGGATTGCTCTGCATATCTCTCAGCATGAAGATAGCAGTTCAATTCTGCCTGAATATTGTTCCAGGTTTCTAGCCTTCATAATTACAGAGCTATAAACGAGATTCAACTGAATTTAAGCCATTCACACTGAAAATTTGAAGCACTTTTTTAATACACCTGTTGAAACCATTGGACTTTTCTTAATACACCTGTTGAAATCATTGATTTCATTTCAGTGTACTTTATAGAAAATGAAGATTTCATGCAGGATAAGTAATGTCCATTTATTTATTTAAAAACCTTTTAGGGGGAAATGTTGGGTTATTGTGCCAGAACTTTTCTCTCTCTGGAACTCTGTTTGTGCTCAGAAACAAACACACATCACACAGGTCTTACACAGCAGAGCTGGTTTATTTCCTTCAGGCTTCTGTGCAGTTCAATTCAGATCAGTTCAGATCAGCACACTGAGGCATGCACAGAGAGCAGTGATCATAGAGCAGTGATCAGTAAGCAGTGATCATAGAGCAGTGATCAGTAAGCATTGATCAGTTCCATTTTACACAAGTGAGAAACTATATACACATCTTACACAATTCTTATCTACATTACATACAGCTGTGATGAGGCTAACTTAGAATCTTGGCAAGGTTCCCAGAACAGCCTCTATCTCAAGGTAATTGCCCACAGATAGACTTTCTCTGTTTAACCCTGAGATAGCCATACACACACAATTTTAATGACTAAGCAAGTATTTCTTTTCATATACTTAACAGTCCTCCTCTTGCGCATGTTGTTTAAATTGTGTTACAATCTGAGACCTAGCTTTAAAGCATCTCTTTGTGTTTTACCATTGAACGTTCCACCTGTCCTTTCTCATTTTGTTTTACTTTGAATACCCATTTACAGGTAATGGCTTTACGACCTTCAGGTAAAGGTACTAGCTTCCACGTTTCATTTTTTTCCATTGCTCTGATTTCCTCTGACATTGCTTCATGCCAGCCCTGAGCTTCTGTAGGTTCCATCTCCTGAATTTCCTCAAATGAAGTAGGTTCATAGGCTATTAGTAAAGCTCTATGAGAAACCTGTTTGCTTTGGTATTCATCTGAGTAACGAATTGGAGCTTTGCGTTCCCTTTCTGATCGTCTTGGCATAGTTACAGGCATAGTTTCCTCCTCTACAGTTTCTTCCCCCTCCCTCTCTTGCTGAGATTGTTCAGGAATTTCTTCTGTTTCTACAGCTTTCTGTTCTACAGGCAAACTTACATACTGTTTTGTTTCCTGCATTTGTTCATGAAAAACTACATCTCTGCTCACAATTACACTTTTGTGATATGGAGACCACAAACGATAGCCTTTTGTTTGTGTATCATATCCCAACAGTTTACATTCTAAACCTCTCTGAGCTAGTTTTCCTGGTCTGTTTTCTTTCTGAATATGAGCAAAACATTTACTTCCAAAAACCCTTATATGTGACACTCTAGGTTTTCTTTTGTAAAACATTTCATATGGAGTTTTTTCATGTACAGAGTGGTAAAGCCTGTTTAACAAATAATTTGAGGTGGACAAAGCTTCTGCCCAGAACAGATTAGACAATCCTGACTCTTTCAATAGAGCTCTTAACATGTTCTGCAAGGTTCTGTTTTTCCTTTCTGCAACTCCATTTTGAAATGGTGAATATGGAGCAGTAAGGTCATGTTGTATACCCTCATCACTGAGGAATTTTTTTAATTGGTTGCTAAGAAATTCACCTCCCCGGTCTGTTCTTAGATTAGCTATAGGTTCTTTAAATCTATTTTTACTCCACTTAACAAAGGCTTTAAACTTTCCAAAAGTTTCACTCTTCTGTTTTAACACATACACAAATCCAAATCTACTGTAATCATCAACAATAGACAAGAAAAATCTGTTTCCTCCTTGACTTGTCTCAAAAGGACCTGCAAGATCTGCATGAATTAATTCAAAAATTCTTTTTGTTGTTCTCTCACTATGTTTTGGAATGTTTGACTTATGACACTTGGTTTCACTGCATACATTACATTCTACATAGTTAGAACATGGTTTGATTTTCACCCCTTCACACAATTCTGGAATCTTAGAAATTGTTTTATAGTTAGCGTGACCAAACCTTTTATGAGTTAAATGGATGCACTCTTGGTGTGGTTTGCAATTGGCTATTGTTTTTGTTGTGACTTTGCTGGCTACAACTTCATTTTCTGTACAAGTATTAATCACATACAAAGATTCTTTCATTATTCCCTGCACACACACCTTGTTTCCCTGTTTTATAGTACAATTTTCTTCAGTAAAACAAACCTCATACCCCATTTCTGCTAACTGAAACACACTTAGAAGGTTTGTTTCTAATTCTGGTACATATAAAACACTTTGTAGTTCAACTCCCAGACAATCAAAATATACATTACCCACACCACAAATCTGGATTTTTGTTCCATTTGCAAGGGTAACACACTTTTGCTTTGAAGTAGAAGTTTCCAAGGTTACAAATGAAAGTTTGTCTTTTGCCATACTTATTGAAGCCCCAGAGTCCAAAAACCAAGGATTCATTTTCTCTTTGATTCTTGCTAGAAGACACTTCTTTGTTGATTCAGCTTCATTCATGTTGTTTTCTTCTCTCCACTTTGCTGTCAACAGCTTTTTCTTCTTGTTGTTGCAATCCCGCCTTAAGTGTCCTGTGGAACCACAGTTAAAGCATTTCCTTGCCTTTAATGCAGCCACCACGTCAGAAGATTTATGGCTTTGTTGAAATTCAGCCACAGGAAGTTTAAGGCTCTGTTGTTTTGAAGCTTGTCTTCTTTCATAGGTTTCCAGTAGTTTTCCAGCTACATACTCGAGGGTTAAATTTTTCTCCTCTTGACTTTCCATCATGGTGACAACCGCGTCGTACGATGAATCAAGACTTGACAAAATCACATAGACTTGGTGTATAGTTGTAAACTCCATCCCTCGTGCCCTGAGTTGATTGAAGATTTCTCTCATGCTTTTCAAATGGTTTGACATAGACTCCCCTGGTTTCAGCTTCATTCCATACAGTTTCCGGGTTAGAATTACTTTACTGCCCGCTGTTTCTCTTTGATATACAGCTTGTAGCGCATTCCAGCACTCTTTTGATGTATTCAAAAACTGAATGAAGGAAATTTGAGAGTCTTCCACAGCTAATGCAATAACTGCCATTGCTTTTGCATCGTCCTTAAACCATTTAGCATTCTGTGGATCTGCTCTATCTGGTGGATCCTCTGTGACTACATACCACAGTTCAGCCTGAATCAGATACATTTGCATTTTGTAAGACCATAATGCATAGTTAGAGTCATTCAGCTTTTCTAACAATTGATGCAAACCAGACATATTAGCTCCTGCCATTTCCTCTGCTTTAGGAATTGGTATCTCACCGTCCTTCTGCTCAGAGTCCTCCTCAGAGTCAGCCGACTGAGATTATTCCTCACTTTGCAGCACTGGCTTTAGCTTGATGTCTTCCTTCATCAACAGTTTTCTGTTTTAGCAGACTCCTGGTTCTGATACTGCACCGTTCCCATCAAGTTCTGGTTCTTCTGCCTGGATTAGGCTGGCGTAGGCTTCCTGGACTGGACTGGGCTGGTCTAGGCTAGACTGGGCCCATAACCTTTGTTGGGTTATTGTGCCAGAACTTTTCTCTCTCTGGAACTCTGTTTGTGCTCAGAAACAAACACACATCACACAGGTCTTACACAGCAGAGCTGGTTTATTTCCTTCAGGCTTCTGTGCAGTTCAATTCAGATCAGTTCAGATCAGCACACTGAGGCATGCACAGAGAGCAGTGATCATAGAGCAGTGATCAGTAAGCAGTGATCATAGAGCAGTGATCAGTAAGCATTGATCAGTTCCATTTTACACAAGTGAGAAACTATATACACATCTTACACAATTCTTATCTACATTACATACAGCTGTGATGAGGCTAACTTAGAATCTTGGCAAGGTTCCCAGAACAGCCTCTATCTCAAGGTAATTGCCCACAGATAGACTTTCTCTGTTTAACCCTGAGATAGCCATACACACACAATTTTAATGACTAAGCAAGTATTTCTTTTCATATACTTAACAGGAAATTGTGAAAATAATCACCACAATAACCAGAATAGAGTTACCATTAAACCCTGTAATGGTAATTAGTTATCTGTAGGAAATTCATCTCGGAGGGTTCCCCTCCCCTTTAATTTAATATTGCAATAAATAAATAGTTGCAGAGAAGTTGAAAAGGAAAAAAATCCCTTTTAAAACTTTATTTTCTACAGACTTGGAGGAAGACTGAATTCTTTTGGGATTTCTTTTGTGGGGGAGCATGAGTGAAATGAGAATATGATAAATTGGTTTTGGAGAAAATATTATGATATAAAAATGATGATTTTATATCAGGATCAGGTTGTATTAGTTATTGTGAGATTTGATTTATTTGCTGCTTCCTAGCCATCTGCTCATATGTACTTTGGCTGAAGCACAAATTTCAGATATAAAGAAATTTACTTCTAAGTAGGGATGGGCAAATCTGTCAATTGTAGTTTATCATTTTTCCATTTTTAAGTTTGGTGCATCTTGTAAGTTCCCTCAGTACAAATTTGCCTTTTTAATTTAGTCCGCGGGCCAATCCAAAATTTTCAGATCGCTTCGCTCCGCCCATACTCCGCACCTCTTTGCTGCGGAGCTCCGGCTCCGAATCGGAGCTCTGCAGTGGAGGGGAGTGGTGCCAGGTAAGGCCGGGAGAGGAGGGTGTGGGGGGGGTTACCGGGCCCTGCCGCTGTCGCCGCCCGTGCGGCGATGGCGGCAGAGCCCGGTAAGGGACCAAGGGGGAGGGGGGCCTTACCTGCCTCCATCCGTGGTCCGTCGGCTTTTTCAATTGAGCCCGCGGTTCAACCAGGAAGTCTGGGCCGCAAGTGCAGCCCAGACTTCCTGGTTGAACCGTGGGCTCAATTGAAGAAGCCAACGGACGGAGGCAGGTAAGGGAGAGGAGGGGGGGTTACCGGGCCCTGCTGCCGTCGCCGCATGGGCGACAGCGACAGCGGGAGGGCCCGGTAAACCCCACTTACCTTTCCGGCGGAGCTCCGGATCGAGGCGAAGGATCCGCCTTCGCCTCGATCCTCTTCGCCACGCTCCGCCAGCCCCCCAATCCTCTTCGCCTCCGCCTTAAGGGGAGGCGAAGCACCCCGCTCCGCTTCTAATTCGCTGGTCCGATTAGAAGCGGAGCACATCCCTATTCTGAATGGCATCAACTTGTGTGCATGAAATAGGAATGACACAGTTAGTAGTAATTCAGTATGCTTTGATTCATGCTGATCCACATGGATGGAATCAGCATAGGCAGTGCAATCCACCCTGCTGTCATTGGGTTTGGGGATATCCTATGAGAAATTGTATGTATAATTCAAGAAACCCAACCTCTGAGCATCTGAGCACCCAGTTAAGAATGGGAAAAGCCATCATCTGAATGTTTCTTAAAGGTGGAGATCATGGAGTGTTCAGATTGCCAGTAGTGATGGAGTAGTTTTGCTTGACATGACTTCCTGAGTCACATGATGATATCCTTGTATAGGTTCAGAAAACTCTATTGCAATCACAGCTTTAGGGAAAGCAGAAGACCCATTGGAGCAGTAGGTCACCAAAGAGTTCTCCAGCACCAATTAAAAATCATTTTTAAAGCACATAATACAGTCTGCTTTCTATTCCAACCAAATGTTTTCATTTCTACCAAAAGGGTCCAAAAAACATAATGGTAATTTGCAGACTACCAAAAGCCCAACTGAAAATAAAGTGTTTCATGAATTGTAATTGTCCAGTTCTAGTATCCAGTATACAAAACAGTCTCTCTTAATTTGCTTTCATTTTGAGACGTTTCATGCCATATCTAAAGAACTGTTGTTCTGTCTAGTTAAACACTCTAGTTAAACACTCATGCATTAAAATGCTAATAATTAAACTGTTACGACTTGACTAATGAACTCTGCCAGCTATAAATGATGGTCTTGTTAGATTCACCACACAGCAAGGCTTCCTTTGTACTGAAAATGTTAAAGGTTAAAGAGCTCTTGAAAACAAGGAGTAGCATCTAGAAGCAATTACATTTTTCCTGGAAACTAATCGGTGCTACAATAATGTTTCAATTCACACTTGGGGGCGGGGAGAGTATACTATGTGCCCCATTCATCAGAAATGTCTGTAACTTTCAATACTAAGATAGAATTTCACTGACCAGCAGAGTCAATGGGCTGGTTCGCACAATCACCATGGATTAAACAAGCCACACTGGCTTGTTTAAGTTGTGGTGCATGCTGGGCATGATTTGAATAATCACCTCTTAAGTGCAGCTTGTCATGCCATCCAGCCTAGTCAGCATGGCCTGTTAGAGAAGAAAACTACTTTCAAATAACCCAACAGCAGCCATGGGAGAGCTTCGGCTATTGGGCGGTATAAAAATGTAATAAATAAATAAATAAAATAAATAATCAACAAGCCATGTTGCTTGGGTTCAGATGACAAAACAAGCTGTGCCCAAGTGGTGATTATTCAATCATGGCCAGCACATGCTGCAACTTAAACAAGCCACCATGACTTGTTTAAACCATGATGATCATGCAACCAAAGTCAATGAATATCTGCCCCTTCCCCCCATCCAAATTGTAGATTGTTGATTCAGCTTAGAACCAAACACAAGGCAATGCACCTTTCTAGTCTTTGAAACAGCAACAACCAAAGTCCACAAAGCCACACGCCTTGATCAAATGGGTGGGGCTTCAATGCCTACATGAAATTCTTGTTCTTGCAAAGATGTTATGAATCCGTTATAGGGTACAAATGACCAGGGGAGGAACTATCTTCTGACTCCCAATAGTTTAACAATAGTAGCAACAAAATCCCCCAGCCCATAACCACAGTCCTAAAGTAGGGTGACCATATGAAAAGGAGGACAGGGCTCCTGTATCTTTAAACTTGTATAAAAAAGGGAATTTCAGCTGGTGTCATTTGAATGTATGTAGCAGCTGGTGAAATTCTGTCTTCATCATAAGAGTTAAAGCTGCAGGAGCCCTGCACTCTTGACCAGATACAAAAGAGAGGAGGGCACCTGCACCTTTAACTATTGCGATGAAAAGGGAATTTCACCAGATGCTGCCTGCATACAAATGACACCTGCTGAAAATCCTTTTTCTATGCAACTGTTAAAGCTACAAGAGCCCTGTCCTCCTTTTCATATGGTCACCCTACCTAAAGTATACTGCTGAAATGAAGGAAGTGTGAGCATCCGGCAGTATATTTTTGGGTGGATGGGCTTTGAGCTCCATTCCATTCAGGCGTTTAGAAGAAATTCCTGGGCTCAGCATTTCTTAATTGTAAATGTGTGTCTTTTCCACCATGCTCTTGGCCGCTGGATCTCAGAGTTCCTAGTCCTGCAAACCTGAAGTCCGCCCCTCCCCCAGTGCCCGCTGCAGACCATAGCAACTCCCACTTTCAAACCATCAAGCCTGTCTTGGTGCTGTTGTAGCAAGAAACTGTAGAAATTCTCCATGTGCTGAAAGACAGCTACATTCAGATAATGATATCCATCTCATAAGATGCTTTGTATCGTAACGTATTGAGTATCCCCATCCCCCAAATACACATGTACTACATCATAAAAAGTATGTGAGTGGTTCCCTTTAGTATACACCAAGCAACAGATGGGGAAAGGATCACCTCCTGCTTATCTGTATTTTAAATTAAAAAGGCACATTTGTACTGAGGGATCCATAACTGAGTACAAATACCATGTAAGAAACAGCCTTCAGTGAGGTCTGTAAATGAAGAAATATATTGGGTAAACTGTGCCCAGATGGCCTAAGAAAAAGAGTCATCTGAGATTTATTCAGTCTCAGTTGTTATGGATCAAAGCCACATTACTTGCAAACAGAAACTAGTAGCAGTCTCTGAAGAGCAAAACGGATATCTCTATGGCAGAGATAGGAAAGAAACATTGAGGACAATGACTGATATTTTAACTGAGTTCATGAAGAGCATAAATGCCCAGAGCTCCTTCAGTTTGGAATTAATATTTTCGAACCATTTGATAGCATTCAGATATGTAGAAACCTGAAGTGCTTCCCTTTGATTTTTCTCCATCTGCGGCTTTATTTATTTTGTTTTGTGTGACATGATTTGACCTGACAATGTGATACCATCAACCAAAGAGCACTGTAGTTTTGGTAAATATTATCCTTTTATTCCCACTAATTAATTGTCTCATTTCATCTAGTGCATTTTTCCTCCTGTGAAGTATATTAACATTCAGTGCTAATTTTTCAGGAAAACTTTCTGTATACAATTTGAACATTGCTTTTGAATGTATAGGAGATGGCTTTTATAAGATGTTTCATAAAATAATAAAGCACCATGTTTTTTTTTCCAGAGGGAGATCCCACAGTACTATTACTACTACTAACTACTATGGTGATGACTACATTTTATCGTACTTTTCAACACACAAGGATCTTCCAAAGTAGCTAACTATAAAATTCATTAAAAAGAAAGATAGCAAATACGCATAAAGAAGCACTGAAAAAAATAACAAAAAAGTAGAATGATGTTCCACTTTCAGATGATGAAGACACGGTGGAATAAAAGGTTCTTCCTCGGCTTTCTAAGAAAACAAATATAGTTGCAATCAGGCACATGTGGAACTCAATTTGCCGCTTTGGCAGAGAATTCACAAGTGAACAAGTTCCTTTCCCAAACCAATGCTGGAAAGCCTTGATTGGACTCCAAAATGAGCTGTCTCTGTAAGTTGTCCACATGCAGGGCTCAATATGTGGAGGGAAAGCATAACTGTGTCTCCTGATCACGCTCCCATCATTATTTGCCCTCTCATCCTCATCCTGGGGTGTCTGTACACTGAGCACAACATCTACAAAGAGTTGCACATGCATAGTCTTTTGCACAATCGAGGTCAGGGGTGGGCCTTCCTGATGATTTGGCCTACAACTCCCATCAGCACAAACCAGCATAGCCAATGCAGAGGGATCATAGGAATTGTAGGCAAAAAAAATCTGGAGGGACACAAGTTATCTGCCCTAGATCTAGGTTACTTTCTGGGATCCACAGAACCAATCACAGCTTGACAATACTACTTAAAGGCTTGTGCTAGCCACCAAATCATAGAGTGGGTTATGACCACAGCAGGACTTACTTCTGAATCAAAACACATAGGATTGTGCTAAACAGCCTGGGACCAGTGAATAAAAAGGATCACCTACTCCTGTTATATGAACCTGCCCATTTCTTAGATTGTCAATCAAGACCCTGCTCTGGGTTCCACCACCATCTGAAGTGTGGTGAATGGCTCCTAGGGATAGTGCCTTATTAGTAGTGGCCCTGAGATTGTGGAACACTGTCCCCATGCATATTCCCCATGTTCCATCATTCTTGTCTTTCAGTCACTGGCTGGAAACCTTTATATTTACTCAGGCTTTTGACGGCATTTACATTGGATGATTTTCTGCTGGATGTATAGCAGTTTAACCCCACCCCAACACACACACACACACACACACACACACACACACACACACACACGGATCCCACCACTCTGGTTCTTATATGCCACTCAGGGCAGCTAAGAACAGTTAAAACCCACCATAAAATACAATCAAATCTCCCCCAAATAAACTCCCCCCTCCCCCCCAAAAACCCCACTATGAATCCATATAGCAGCATGGAACACTAACACAACTAGAAATAGTGGTTCCCGAAAGAACCAGAAACAAACAGCAATGCTCATTTCTAGAATGGGGCAGGTCAGAAGGGAGTTCCGCTGCCCTGCCCTCTTCTGGTAATGAACATTGCTGCTTGTTGCTTGGGCTATTCCAGGAGCTGCTAGTTCCTGCTGTGCTAGTTGTCCATTCTGCTGGAGCAACAGAACTGTAGAGGTGCTGCAGCAGTACAGGATATTGCCCCTATAACGAAAACAGGGACAAGTGGAACTGATAAAATGGAGACATTGAATAAAAACATATATAGATGATAATGTAGTGCCAGTCCAAGACATTTTGGTGCCTGATGCAGGTTAGCAAATGGTGCCTCCCACCCACCCAGATCAAGGTGCATAGTACTCAATTCTAGCCAACTTCTACCCCTCTCTGACAGTAACGATACAAGTGTAACAAAGTAAATAACAAATTTGCTGCCCTTTCACAACATATTGCATCACATCACCTGCATATCATGTGGATCGCCTCTCCTGCATATCGGCTTTTATGACACTCACAATCTGCTGCCTGGAACAGTTGCCTCACTTTGTCTTATGGTAGGGCTGGCCCTGTGATATAACAAACACCTGCCTGAATAAGAAGTTCTTTTGTTGTACAGCAAAACACCATAAGAGAAGAGGTCACCTCCATTATAGGCAGGACCTAGAGAAGGGCCCCTCTGTCAGATCCTAGGGCATGCATTGGCCCTAAGCCATTTAGGGCTTTAAAGGTAATCACCAACACTTTGAATTATGCCTGGAAATAAATTGGTAGTCAGTGCCACCCTTGCACGACAGGTGTAATATGACTCTTTAAGCGAGTGCCCACAAGCATTCTTACTGCTGCAATCTGACCAACTGCAGTTTCTGAAGGCTCTTCAAAGGGTAGCCCCATGCAAAGTCATTATTTGGCTTTAAGCTAAACTTAGCCTAGACACCCCACCAAGAGGATACCTTAAAATAGAGAACTGTCTTCTGTAAAGTAGGACACCTGGGCATCCTAAGACCATCTCCTCCAAAGGTTCCATGTAGACATTAATCACACGGAAACCCCAATGAGTCAAACAGGAGTCCTCTATGATCACCTTCTGAAACTCAGAAAAGACTGGAACCACTGTAAGATAATACTTCCCAAAGCCATTCCTACCAGCAATATTGCTTTGTCTGTTGATGTTATTTCAATGGCTTTGATTGTTTCATGATATTGTTATTTTAAATAGCATTGTAAGCCCTTTTGGGACTGATCTCAGTTCAAAAGGTGGGATCTAAATCTTTTGAATGAATGAATATATAAATGAAGAAATACAAATATATAGATGCATAACATAGGTGGCATTCTCATCAGTCTTTGGTTTACTAATGTAGTAGTATTTATTAACTATGAAGGTAGAAGAAATATTAAAATCTTGAAAAGTTAAGCAAATTATGAGTCCTTGCAAGGTACATGACATCCTCCTCCCTCCCCCTCTCTCTCTCTCTCTCTCTCTCTCTCTCTGTGTGTGTGTGTGTGTGTGTGTGTGTGCACCTTCAACTCTTTTCCTTTATAATCCACAAAAGTTAAAGGGCGAGTTGGTGTGAACACTTAAAGCAACACAGCTCAATCTGAGCTGACAGGTCAGGCCTCTTTGGTTTGAGAAAGTCACTTGGCCTCTCAATGTAATTAATTTTAAGGGCACCTTGGAGGAAACCCTATCAATTGTGTGATTTCATGCTGATTTGTTTTCTCAGTGGGAGCTGCTGTTTCTTATTGGGTGGCTGAGTAGTGAGATAATCAAATTCATGTCACCTGCAAGGGGGAGCAGGACGGACTGAAATGCACGTATAAAGTTAAGGGGGAAACAGTGTAGTGTGTCAGTGGAATGAATACTCACAGGGCAAAGTTAGAACCTGGACTGAATTTGTGTGGCATAATGCAGCCTGGAGGAACTCTAAGCCATATCAGCAAAGGTCATTTAAACCAAAAACTTATGTTGAAGGTGCAACTCTCCTAAAATTTAAGGTGTTTTCTCATCTGATGTAATTGTTGGTTAGATTAGCCTATTGGGTTGCAGCACAAAATATTGATCTTGATCTTTTGTTCTTGGGCCATGACAAATTTTTCATAAAAAATAAATCTGCTTTTATTATGGTTTTTTTTAAACTAATAATCATTGATTTTATGGAACTTCTATTGAATACATAATTATTGATTTTTATTGTGTCTGTTTTATCTGTTTCTTTGTTTTTGTTTTTTCTATGTCAGCTTGAGAGCATTTCATCCATAAGGGCCACCTAGAAATAATTTAAAATAAAATAAATGTAAAAACTGGGTGCATAACAGCTGCAGCTACCATTTGCAAAGGATTTCTAGGGATAAATACAAACAGTTGTATTGCTGATCTAATATTTCTTCCTTCCTTTACATGTTTTCATGTATAAAACAAAAGATAAAGTCATAACTACTAATTGAAATCTTAAGAAATACACTTTACATGTACAAGTAACTTACATATGTACAAGTAACATATTTATACTATGTGCCTATGTATATGAGGTTACAGAATGGTACACAAGTCATTTTTAAATGAACTGTATATTCTAGTTGAAGTTTTTGTACTTCATATCTGAATTTTAGGCAAGGTGATCAGAAAACTAATTTAAGTGATATATGTTAAGAGAGGTCAAAGACTACTACAGATAGGTAATCTCAACAGAGCCACTTCTGTAATTTACATTAGGGGTGTGCACGGACCCCCCAATCCGCTTCTTGGCCCGATCCGGAAAAACCGGATTGGGCCCGATCCTCTTCTCGCCGCTCCGCCCGTCTCCCACTCCGCTCCGCGGAGCGAGATCCGGCTTCACCGCCATCACTATATGGACAGCGGTGGCGGCGGAAGTGCAAGAGAAACCACCCACCCACCCCGCCCCCTTACCTTCCTCCGTCACGGGATTCAATTGAGGCCCCTGTTGAAGCCGGAAGAGGCCTCGGCCTTCACTTCCAGCTTCAACCGGGGCCTCAATTGAAGCCGGCAACAGAGGAAGTTAAGCGTCCCTCCTCTCTGCTCCCTTACCTGCCGCTGCCGCCGCTGCATGGATGGATGGCGGTGCCGGCGGCGCCAGGTAGGCCAGGCCCCCTCCCCCGCCCCCTTACCTTCCTCCCTTACCTTCCTCCATCGTGGGCTTCAATTGAGGCCCCGGTTGAAGCCGGGGCCTCAATTGAAGCCGGCGACGGAGGAAGGTAAGCGTCCCTCCTCCCTGCTCCCTTACCTGGTGCTGTCGCCGCTGCCGCAGCCGCATGGATGGCGGCGCCGGCAGCAACAGATTAGTCCCCCTCCCCCCCACTTACCTTCAGGCAAAGCTCCGGATTGAGGCGATCCTCTTCGCCTCGATCCGCAGCCCCCCTCTTCGCCTCCGCCTTAAGGGTAGGCGAAGCCCCCCGCTCCGCTCCTGCTTCTCCGGTTCGGGATAATCCTGTGTATCCCTCCGCATCCCTAATTTACATATCTTCATTCTTCAGCAATTGTAGTTTGCACACAATTCACTATACCATCATCTTGAGGCCACAAACAAATAAAAATGAATGCAGATCATTTTTTTTTTTATTGTTTCTGCCTCAAGCTTGTAGTTACTATCTAAGGCCACAAAACTTTGACATTGGTGCCAGTATATCAGTGTGGAAGTACAGCTCCAACTTCCTGCCTGCCCTAAAGAGTTGCTTTTGACTTTGGGACCCCTGGATCATGGAGGAGGGCTGAGAAGAAGAGTCTTAGGTGGTTGGCTGCTGACTAGCCAGCTGCCTTTTCTCATTTGCATTGCTTTTTTGAGAGCCGCCTTCCAGCCTTCTCCCACACAAAACCAAAGTCAGCATTACTGGCAGAATACTCCAGCTTCAGTCCTATACACATTTACTTGGGAATAAGTCCATTGAATTCAGTGGGACTTACTCCTATGATAGCATTGTATTGGAAAAGTGGACCGGCTGCATCATTGTCTTGAGGTGCTTCCAGAGGGACAGTTCCTAGTGTTAAAGGCATTATGCAACTATTCTCTCTTTCCCTCCTTAACAACATATTTTTATTTTATTTGGTGATAAGGAAAAAGTCAGAAGAAGCAGTGGGAAAATATAGGAGAGTTGCAAAATGGACGCCTTGTACAATTAGAGGCAATTAGTGTTAGAGGCAGGTCGATTGCACAATGGGAGCCTTGTTTAGAAGATCACTTGGTTAGAAAATGGGGTCCCCTTTTTGGCAGAGGGAGAGGGTTAATAGAGAGACTCTGACTGGGAAATAAATTTGGGGTGAATTAATTGAAGATGAATTAGTATAAAATTAATTGAGGTACATTAAATGAAAGGGAAATGTTTTGGAGAAATCTAAGTGTAAATTAATTAGTGTAAATTAAATGAAGGGGATTTATTCGAGAAGGGATCTGTATTGGAAATTAAGTGGTTTGTCTTCTACAAAATGGATGTGGTCATGGGTATCCACAGGGGGAAAATCTGCTCTCCCCAGATGGGCAATAATCCTGGGATTCCCATCTTTCATTTCTATAAAAAGCGAATATGTAGACTAGAGGTGGGCAACAACAGGCTCCATGTGGCCCCTGCTGCTCCACTGCTGCCCACAAACTCATTTTTTTTAAAGAAATGGCATCTGTAGCAGCTATGGAGTGCTAAAAGAGTCAATATTAGTTTGCAATCAAGTCAATTTTCACCCTTTTGGTGCTCCGTAGCCACTATGGATGCATTTTTTTAATTTTACACACACACACACACACGGCATCCACACGTGTGTGTGTGTTTGTGTCTGGCCCACAGGGGCAGGTTCCAGGTGGCACAAATGGCTCCCAGCCCTCCCAGAGTTCTCCACCCTTGTTGTAGCCCCTTGTAGAACCCAAGAAAGTAGGCAAAAGGTGCAGACACTATTCTGCCCATTTGTTTTGTAAGAAAATAGCCTGCTCTCACCTTTCAGCATTTTGAAGCCAATGAATGAAGTCCTGGTAAAGACTGACACTCCCACTGTCCAGAGAAGGAACTTCCTGCTTCATTTTTCTGCAATTTTGTTTTGGTCTTCTCTAGGGAGAAGAGATTTCTGTCCCACAAAAAATAAATAAACTCAGAAATCCAGGATTTTAGTGAATCTGAGACTGGGCAGAAGTCTGACTACTCAAAAGCTAAAGGTAGCAGCAAAGACAGGAGTTCTTGATCTTCTTAACTTTTATTTTAAAAATTGTTGTTTCTAAGTTTGTAAATGTTTTTTAAATACCCTGACAACACATGCAGATAATATCCATCATCATTAAAGTACCCTTTGCAAATCACACTGGCTTGTCTGTTCTCCCAGACATTTTTGGACAAATAGCTGAAGTGGCCATAGCTGCTGTTTAGGCTTTTGAGATATGGATTCACTGAATGTGAGTAGACTGGAGGTGTGAGTGAGTGAGTGAATGAATGAATGATCAGATCACACAATTTGTATGAAAGTGTCTTCCCAGATTCACAGCTCCTTGTCCCAAGATAGTGGGACGAAGCTTGCTTATCCAAATGCAAGTACTAGGCTCTTTTGATTAGCACTTATACTTGTTTAGACTTCCATTTATCTAGACAATCTGGGATGTGTGAAATTAATACCAAATAGAAAGGTTAGAGACAGGAGAAGGGCACAAAGCATACAAATTTGGGGGAGGAAAGCTTACATAAATATATTTGGTATGAAGACAGGGCCAGATGTTTGCAATTCAGATACACGGGATTATCCCGCACTTCAACGTCCATAGAAAGAAACAAATGGAACTGTAACATATATTCTTCAAACACGAAATTCCAAGAGTATATGTGAAAACATCTGTAACATTTTGGTTGCATTTACTTTCTTTCCCCCGTATTTTGAAATAATCTGAGACAACTTGAAAGATATGCAGCAAGTCAATGTAGCCAGGAGAAGCGTCAGAAAAGCAGGATACTACTGAACCAGATTTCAAAGCAGAAGGGGAATACATGAGGATCTCAGCAGTTTTTGATAAATGATGAGCAGTAGTAAGCAGTGACTTCATTTACTGTAGACCTGAAATACACTATCTCTGTAAAAGAATGAAATTGCTGTGAACAACAACAATGCATATCACAACTGCTGTGTGCATAAAATCACAATGGAAGCATCATTTTAATCTACATTGGTTTATCAATCAGTGTTGCAGTCGAACTGAGCAGACATGCTGCCAATCATGGGACAGTTTAATAGTGTCAAAATTTCTAATCAACTCACACAGGAGGCAGGCATAGAGTAAAATAGATTCCAGGAATGCTAAGGCATGGGGTATACATTTACTAAAAGCTGTTACATTACCCTGACTGAAGCTTGAATAATAGGGCTCTAGGGCAGGAAAGTCTGTCTTGTGTTTCAACCTATGACACTGTGGGAGAATCCTCTATACCAAACACTTCTAAAATATTAGCCTGCATAATGGAAGACAAGTTGATGTTGCTCCACAATGTGGGGATGAATAGAGGAATGTAACATGGGGAAAAAATGAAACCCCAAACACAAACACACACATCTCTCTGTGAGACATTTATTAAAACAAACTCCCAGAAGGGATTGTTTGAGCAAGGACCGGAATAAGCCTTACGTACAAATGTTTGTCATGAAACTCTAATGTCCTTCAAAAAAGAAAAAGGAAAGAATGAAAAGCTGCTTTGGAAGGGGGTGATTTAGAAGAGAGAGGTGACAGAGGGCAGGGTGTACCTCATTCATGTATTGAGGGGAGAAGGTCTGAAGTGATTTCTACTCGCATTCAGAAACAGGCCTGGTGTCAAGGGTAAGCATGGTTGGCACCTGCCAAAGGCTGCACCCACCAGGGGCCCATTGGCAAGAGCTCCTTGGACTTGCTCTTCCTCTTCAAATTTCAACCTACTTCTTCCTCTTTCTTTTACCCTGGCCCAACCAAGAAGGAGGAGCAGTAGAAACAGGGTTGCTGGTATATGTTTGGGGCAACGACTATGAACCAGGGCAGGAAAGGTGGAAAGATGTTGCTTAAAAAAGTATTTGTGGTGTTGTGACTACGGTGTGGGGATTGGCCATAGGAAACCCAGCTTCCAGTGCCCACTCATTTGTGGAACTCTTGCTGGACGTTCTCAGGCAGGTTGCTGTCTGCTTAGCTTCTCCCATGATTTTTGTGGGAGTGACCAGTTCACCAATAGGAACCCCTCACTGCCACAGTGGGAGCAATTTAGTGAGGAGGGGAACGCCTACTCTTACTTGTGGTTATTGGCTGATGGCAGGGGAAGCAGGTGAACACTGTGGAGTTGCTGATTGGCTAGCACCCCCACTAAGTCATCAACAGTCAGTGGCTGTACCAGAAGCAGCTAGCCAGTCAATGGCTGTCAGTTTGTGCTGTTCTTCAAGTGCAAGGTAAGGGCTGGAATTCCTTTCCTTCTTCCTTCTGTTGCCCCACAGTGGAGCCAAATGTTCTCACCAACAAACTGCTCATTAGTTGTGATGCTAAGCAACTAATCTGAGACACTGGGAAGAAACCTGGGGTACAAATGTATGAAATAAGGGGCAGTAAATGAACCACTATTAATATTTTCAATTTTCCCATCAACAGATCAACAATTGGGTTACTTTATTCTGGATGGCTTTCTAGCCCAGGGGGAGCCATGGCCAGGAGAGGCCTACATATTACAAAGGTCAATTTATAGTACTTCCATGTTTGTTCTTTGAATCCATGAACTTTAAAATAAGAACCAAAGTTCACTGTGCAATTGAAGATATCCCTCTGTCAGGCAAATGTCAGGAAATGCTCAGTATTTTTCTTCCCTTTCACACTTTCCCATTAACAAGTTGAAGTATGAGACAGACCTTCTCCATTTTTTACTTATTTGTGCACAATAACAGATGCCGTGCGTGTGTTTTCAGATCGGTCGGACTTTCCAATAAAGTTCAAACATCCTAATTTAATTAGCATGGATTTAGCAATGAACTAGCTATGACCTTTTCCCTTAAACCCTTTCTCCTTGAAGCAGTTGCGTGTCTTGTTGTTGAAGACTCATGTTCATATCCTATTTTTGGGTTACAAATGGAAGTCAAGTTTGGTGGCCTTGCGTAACCCTCCTGTCTTTCCCTCTCCTCCCCCACACTCCCCGAATAATGACCCACTACAAGTGGTGAAATGGCTAGGTGAAATCTCTCTGAAGACTTGAAATCTCCCTGCAGTCTAGTTCTAGTAGTAGTAGGGCTGGAAGGCTGCATTGGCCATCAACCGCTTTGCCTTCCCTCATTGCCCATACTCCATTTTTATTAGCATCGTATTTATGTAATAGTTTGAGACTGTGGAAGATCAAAGCAGCTACAAGTATTATTACACTTGCCCACTTCATATACTGCAGGCATTTCAGCAAATGAGTCAAATTCCATTGCTCTCCTGGAAGAACTCCCACATGATCTATGTGTGCAGTGTACAGCCAGAAGGATGTGGAAGAGTTAATTTTACTTGTCTATTCTTATTATAATTCATTACCAAAAGGAGGCATTGCAGGGTTACGGATCTGTGTGGGTCCTCATGAAACAATGTCATAACCGGAGAAAGGGACCTAGTAGTAGCACTAGAAGACAAAACCTCTCTCTCCACCCCCACCCCCTTCACCCCACCCTCTGGTACTACACATGTAGATGGAAATTAAGGACACACATCTTTTCTCATCTAAAATCATGAATTTTTATGAAGTATGCCCAGCTTTCCCATAATTCAGTCGGGTGCACTTTGCAGACCCTAAAGTGCTGTCACTACAGAAGGTTTCATTGCTTGCACCTGCTAAAACATTTGAGGTATTTGAGAGGCAGTGAAACACATTTGCTTTTCATTTTATCTGACTTTGAAAATCTTTGAAGTGTTTAATAGTAGTTCAGAAAAGATTTCTGCCTCTTAATCATTTACTTGTAGGGCACATTCTCCACTGGTAGCCTGTCAAGCAGAAAACGAGTTTAGTCCAGTTTTATTAAGTGCCACATGCCGAGTCAGTGTTCATTAAAGGTGTTTTAAGGTTTGAATTATGTAATTTATGAGAAAAAGAAATAAAAAATTCCATTGTTTTATTAATATACAGCACAGGATATACTGCTAATATAACATACATTTTAAAACCAGCTCATATATATATCTATCTATCACCAGCCCAAGTTTTTATATATTTATAGGAGGCCCCAGATAGATGCTAAAAGTGCTTTTTCATTGTTCAATAAAATTCAGATATTTTAATTCAGTCAACATAGATTTGGGAAAAGAACTATTTTTGACCTTTCCTCAATGCCAATTTTCCTTGAAGCAGATTGCACTCGAGGGAGGGATTTAAAAAATCAATTTTTTAAACAGAAACTACAATGCGTATAATGCTAAACTCAGGTCATTAACCTCCAAGAACTGTTTTAATTTGTTCCCCATATATTCTGAGATATTTCTTTACAATGGTGCTTTGGTTAAGAGCAAACATTTTGGTAGCCCACCAAAATATTTTAAAGCTCATCCTGGATTAATAATGCAAACAGACTCTTTGATAAGGCAGGGAAGATATGGTTTTAAAAATGCTGACAGATACAGGGGGTGGGAATGTTTTCCCTGAAGATTTGCCTGACTTAGGTTACTGTGAAGCCTGAACGATACAAATCAAGTCAAACCAACACTCCTCCAAATACTCATTCAAATACTCAAAGCTACTGTTGCCAGAATAACCTGTGAGTAATAGCATGAGGCTATGAGGGAGCATTCTTCAAGTGGTCACTCCTAATTTTTTGGAAGGGAGGAATGTATAGGGAGATGGTGGGAGTAGCAAATGATACTGAGGTGTACCAGGTAGCCAGAAGTACTTTGAGGAGCAGAGAGGCAGGGGGCTCAGTCAGAAAGCTCAAGTGCTGAGAACATTTTGAAATGATGAATTGCTGCCATTACTAAGAAGTTTTTAACTGTGAGGTAATATGGGTCATAATCTGCCTTTATTTATTCCATTATTCAGTACATAAATGGGGCCTGTCACCTTTGAAACCTACAAAGCAGGGGTGCAGCAGAACTTCCATTCCATTTTGGAGAAACTCTTAAGGGGCTCATTCCAGCAGAGGGCGGGATCAAAGACAAAGGGGGTTGGCCAAAAATACAAGTGACTTTTAGCTTAAAGCTTTTACTACCAGCAAATAAGCCTTAGGAGAGGCAACTTTTTAGATTGGAGGGGGAGGAAGAAACCATTAAATAATCATCAGTGGTCAGAGGAAAGAGGATGGGGTCAGGATAGGGGGATATCTCCACCTGAGGACCAGATTGGGACCCAAGGAGGTATAGATTTAGCTCCTGGCTCTGAGGTTCTGCACCCCTGCTGTATAAACAGTGGCAGTTCCAGATTTGGGAGCAGGGGCTTGGGCAAGACATCCTTAGCAGTTCTCTCCCTGAATGTGCCCTCTTCTTCATCACTATTGTTGCTTGACCATTCACTTGCCTCTTCCTCTAACTCCATGAACATCACTTCACAGAGGTTGTGGACAAGGGGTGTGTGTGTGTGTGTGTGTGTGTGTGTGTGTGTGTGTGTGTTGGAGCTATTGCTCCTAATCCTCAGTCCTCTCATGGACAAGAGGGGAGGGAGGACCTCCAGGGTTTAGCAGAGAAGTTCCCACTGGGCATGGGCCTTGGAGATGCCAATCGCTGATGCTGGCCCTGCAGATAATGGTTTGGAAAGGGCACAGATGAGATCATCTAAGTTGCCAGGTAGTATACTACCAATGAAGAGGAGACATAAATATCTACCCTTATGTATACATAAATCAAATTCTGAAGAACTGACTGATTTGGAGGTAGGGTGTCCATTTATGAATCATCTAAAAAGAGGAAATTAGAACACTGATCTGTATTTGCTCATTTATAATTATAGATATAGAAACAATTATTAAAACAATTATTAACATTTAGAAACAATTATTAAAATTAAAATTCACATACAATACATCTCATCAGGGCGTGAAAGTATGTGACCAGGTAAACTGTGTGCCTTGCTCAGTCTGCTGTCCAGGTGCTGTGGATGGGCAACTTCAAAGTCCAGCTCTTGATGGTTCTTTAAATTTAAATGAACTTATTTATTTATTACATTTTTATACTGCCCAATAGCCGAAGCTCTCTGGGTGGTTCACAAAAATTAAAACCATGAAGAACATAAAAACAACCAACAAATTTAAAACACAAACACAAACTTGGACTGGACAACCCTTCAAACAGAGGACAATCCGCTGGTAGCCCTTTAAAGAGAGGGCTGTAAAAGATGACATATGGTCCCCATAGTTCCTTTGTATATCATTGGCATTCCTGTACACATCTTCTGCCCCTAAACCAAAGCAGAATTTGACTCAGAGGAAGCAAAAAAGAAACATTACTTGCTGTCTAGTCCACTCTTCTTCTATTCATGGAGTGTGATGGTACCTAAGAGTCAAGTGAAACATTTTGTACATTACCATAAAGATTTATATTACCCTGTTTGAGGAGGGCAGGTTGTATATGCATGCCTAATTCATACACTCTTTGATCTGATGAAGAATTCTTATGATCACTTAACAGGCTGCCAACATTAAAATACGAGCTTTTCTACATGAAGCTTTTGGTTTCGTTGCAGAATTTAGATCTGAGCTCTACACAAAGAACTTTTCCCTTCCTGCTTTTCTACTACATAACCACTAGGTGACGATATGCCATAGCGGAATAGTGCAAAACACACACATAGTTGTTTTGCTTTTAGAAAGAATACACCATTTTTCCCACTCTAAAAAAAGAATCTGGAAAAGTGCTCTTTAAAAAAAATAGAAGCAAAATTGGA
This sequence comes from Elgaria multicarinata webbii, assembly GCF_023053635.1. Lineage (NCBI taxonomy): Eukaryota > Metazoa > Chordata > Lepidosauria > Squamata > Anguidae > Elgaria > Elgaria multicarinata. The sequence continues at coordinate 68,755,942 of NC_086178.1, forward strand.
GGATTACATCATCTAAAGAACCTGTAAATAACTGTTAAAGAAAATTGAGCTCACAATAAATGCTTCATGTAGAAAATATCAAAATGAGAAGGTTCATATTTTATTTTATTTAAGAGAATTAATATCCCACTTTTTCTATGAAAAAGTTATAGCACTATAGGTGGCTTACATCACTTTTCTCAAAATACACAGAAAACAAGAAGAAAAAAATAAAGAAAAAATGGAGGTATGGATCAAAAACAGCCTTCCCTCATCCTGATGCTGCTCTACAACTCCTGTTATCCCCCGCCAGTGCTAGTTGGGGATGTTGGGACCTATAGTCCAGCACATCTGGAGGATGTCAGGATGGAGAAGGCTGCTACATAAGCTGATGGAAAACTTGCCTAAACAAAGCCATCTTTATGCACAATCCTATGTATATAGACAGAAAAATGGCCTACAACTCCCAGTATGCCCCAGCCAGCTATGCTGGGACATGCTGGGAGTTATAGGCCTTTTTTCCTGTCTAAATATGCATACGATTGCACCCTTAGGCAGACAGCAGAGAATCAAAAGGGAACTGTAGTATCCCTCAGGCATAGGGATATCGAAGATTGTTCCACAATGGGGTTGTGGCAGCTATGGAAAATGCCACAGAGATTGCCTTGAACTTTTCTTTCCTCAGTCATAAAAACCCAGGTAGCTCTCAGTTTATTTAGGGGCTGTTTTTAATATTAGGAAAGAAACAACCCAGCTGAGATTTGCAGGAGCACAATGCTAAGCGAGGATGAAGTTTGCTGTAAGGAAATCAGTTCATCGGGGCTTTGCAATTGTCCTGTTTAATGTGCCACATTTGATTCTCCTCATCTGTTATGAAAGGTCTCTTTGAGGTAGGAGGAGATAGCACCCTTTCTTATGAAAAAGGCAAATTATACCCAGGGGCAACATCCCTGCACAACAGGAAAAGGCTAACCTCCTCCCAGGAGATATGGCCCCAAATTAAATGCAAGTAATTTCCTGGCTAACCTGTGATTTCTATCTGGTTGTGGCTTCTGGCATATAACTAAGTCTCAAGTTCTGCTATTTCTGTTTAGCAGCTCTCACATGTGCTCTTGCTTTCATTTCCAATCTTTAATATGCAACAGCCCGTCCACAGAAGGCAGTGGAACGCCAAATGGATTGGCTGTGCAGTCAGCGGCTGTGCTGGGGGAGAGAGAGATTGAGAGTGAGAGGCTGGCTGGGCATAATGCTGGAGCCTTTGCTCATTATTCAGAATATGGCAGTGGATATTCTGGTTCAGAACCAGGACTGGTATCAAGAGTAGGCATGGTCAGGCACCTGTTGTGGGGTGCACACCTCAGCAGGGGGCCACTGACAAGAACCCCGTGGACTTGTTCCTCCTCTTCATCATTGCAACTTGCTTCTTCACCTGCCTCTTGCTCTGGCCCAGACAATAGTGGAGATGGGAAGGAGCAGCAGTAGACGCCTCTGCCTGTTTGCACACCGGCTCTCTGCCTGTCAAGCAGCAATAGCAGTGAGGATGAGCAGCTATACCAACTGGTGATTATGGCAGTACACTCAATAAGAAGTAGGAATGCTGGAGAAAATCGGGATGGACTAAAATGAGTTTGGTTTTCTAAGGATCTGACCTGCAGAATCCGCTATGGCTGCACCCTTCCTAGGCTGCACAGGGTCCATGTACTTTTGGATTTATTTATTTTTTTAGTTTCCTGAAATTTATGCTAATTTATTCACAGGAAAATATGCTTGCTTTTCCTGAGACACGTGTCATGCTGGAAAATATATGCAGGGAAAAGTTGAATGGAATGGGGGACAATACACTAAATGTTACGTACTAACATAAATTATGCAAACTTTCTTATGGAATTATTTATGTATTTTTCTACCTAATGGGAAGAAAAATCAAAATCTGTCTACGAACGGGTGCCGGAACAGATGACACAGCACAATCCATGAAACACACGTGGGACAGATATCACAAAATCCAGAGCTCCCTTCTGAGCGATGGCCCCCACTAAGGGTGACTTGACCAAGGGCCCTCTGAAACCTGGTGCCATTATCTGTTTGCTTGCTTTCCATTAATCCACATCTTTGGTCATAATAGTAATCTCCTAATTTCAGTAGTTAGAATCATAAAAATAGTTGTTCCCCAACAGACATGGAGATGAGGCAATCTGGACTTTATACTGTTAGTTTTACCCTACCCTGTGCCTGCTTACCCTACCCTGTGCCTGTTGGCATTCTCCTCCCCTCCTTATTGTTTTACTATGATTTTATTAGATTGTAAGCCTATGCGGCAGGGCCTTGCTATTTACTGTTTTACTCTGTACAGCACCATGTACATTGATGGTGCTATATAAATAAATAATAATAATAATAATAATAAATAGTCCCACATGTACCATTGGTCTAACTGTTTCTAACTGAAGGAAAACAAGTCCACCATCAGACCTGGTGAGAAGTCAGCTTCATCAGAATTTGCCTCTTCCACATCAGCCATTCTATCATGCTGTAGCAGAGGAGGAGATAGGAAGTAGGACCATTCCATCGGCCCAACTGAGAGACTAGCAATTTTGGCCTTCTCCTCTTTGAATTCTTTCCATTCCAGCTGGTTGTGAAGAAGGCCAGCAAAGTCTGTCTACATCACAGCCATTACAGCATTACATCTGAATTACATCTGGTCATAACTTCAACAACAAATCCTAAATTGTCTTGCTTTCCTTTTCCCTTCCCATCCCCTTTTCCTTTTATGTCACGTCTTTTTAGATGGTGAGCCTGAGGGTAGGAACTGCCTTGTTTTTATTGATTTGTAAGCCTCCCTGAGAGCTTTTACAGCTGAAGATCAGGACATAAAGCCAATAAACAAATAAATGTCTCCTTGCTCTAGCTGGGAAGAAAGTGAGAAAGAGTAATGTAAGAACATAAGAAGAGCCCTGCTGGATCAGACCAAGGGTCTGTCTAGTAAAGTAACTGACTTGAAGTAACTGACTTGAAGCAGAGAACTTCCAATCCAATCCACATATTTGACCCCACGGAAGCAAAACAAAATACCCATTTAAAGTTGCAGTCCAATGCATGCTCAAGAATTACTTCTGAATAGACCTACATAGGATTGCTCTTCTCATTCTATTCACCCACCCACCCACCTTTCTCCAGCTCTAAAGTAAAGGAAAATGCCCCCAGTGCCAAAATGGAAGAAAAGAGTTTCCCTTGACTCCAGGCACAGCTCCTCCATTCTCCCACCTGGCACTCCTATTTCCTAGAGTGACCATATGGAAAGGAGGCCAGGGCTCCTGTATGTTTAACAGTTGCACAGAAAACGGGAATTTCAGAAGGAGGGAACTTCAAAGGAGGACAGCACCTGGTGGAATTCCCTCTTCCTCACAACAGTTAAAGCTGCAGGAGCCCTGCTCTCTTTCGTATCTGGTCAAGAGACAATGTGGTGCCAGTGTGGTATAGTAACTAAGGTGTTGGACTGGGAGTTGGGAGATCTGGGTTCTAGTCCTCACCCAGCCATGGAAACCCACTGGGTGACTTTTGGCCAGTCACAGACTCTCAGCTCAACCTACCTCACAGGGTTGTTGTTGTGAGGATAAAATGGAGAGGAGGAGGAGGATTATGTACACTGCCTTGGGTTCTTTGGAGGGAAAAAGGTGGGATATAAATGCAATAAAATAAAGAGGGCAAGGCTCCTGCAGCTTTAACTGTTGTGATGAAGAGGGGATTTCACCAGGTGCTGTCCTCCTTTCCATATGGTCACCCTAACTGTTTCCTCTTCTGCCATCAAAACTACCATGCAGGAAGGTGCTCTATATGTATGTGTGGATGACATTCAGGAACAGGAAGGAGAACCTGTCATCCTAATATTTTTTCACATTTTTAAATTATTATTTTTTGAAGGGGGGATAGAAAGCTTCAAGGATGACTTGTAGGTCCCCATGGAAACCACTTTGGGAGCCCTGAGTTCTTTGGATCTTGGCCACTGTGATACGCTGCTTGATCTTGCATAACTGAACTACCAATATATTAAAGTAATTTATGTGGATACCTAAATATTGTTCACCAACTACTCATTTTGGTACATCTCACACATAAGCAATATTTCATGGATTGCAATGTATGCATCCGAAGGGAAAATACCTCTTAGTTTCGTCCCTTGGCCTGACTCACTTTTTACTGTAGTTCCTTGCTTTTTTGAATAAACTGAAAATTCTTTACAGAATATTACAATTTTCATAACACAAATATGCCTACAATTGTAAACCTGTCCAGGTTTACATAGCACCTCCAGTGATAAATTACAGTGATATAATTAGTGCCTGATTGGCTGGGAAGCTGGACACACAACGAAGTTTTATTGTAAGTATCGTTTACAGTTTTGACAGTTTTACAAGGTTTAGTGGCTTTGAATTAAATATATTGTGTTTGGAGAAAGCTAATATCTTGGCTTATCTTGTAAATAGTATGGCGTGCTGCTTCATCAGGAATATTTGTATAAGAAAACTGGAACATGGAGTACACCTGTTGTAAATGTTGCCTTAACACATGTCTGTCATGAGAGCTGACAAAAAGAACAAATATTAAACTGACTATAGAATGAAATATCGTTGTCCATTAGCCCATGGTAGCTCTATCCAAAATCCATGTAGAACTTTCAAAGCAAACTCATAAAAAACAGCTATGTGATCATTGCAGGGTGGGGGGAGTTAAAAATTGAAGTTCAGGATGCATTTGATCCAGTTTTAGCTGGAATCCATTTTGGTATTATCTTCCTACTTGTAGTTTTGTATAGCCACAAAATTAAATTTCAGGCCTGCTTCAGAGATTTGGAAAACAGCCCCATGTAGCTCAGACCATTTCAGACGGAAGTTACCTGATTCAATTCTGGTCCAAATCAGAGCTTCCCTTCAGGCCTCCCCCATTGACTAGCCTCCCTTTCTGAGAAGCTAGAGGCCACGAAATTTTAGATGAATAGGTGGAGGGTTTTTAGTTTAAGTAGCCTTTCCATTTTGATTTGTTTAACAAGAATTGCTGATCACTTTTATTTTTTGCCAGAATTGGATGAACCTAGCAAACAGAATTGCTCCTTTTAGGGGATGAAGCTTGCCAAATTTCAGACAGATAGATGTAGGGAGTTTGCGCAAGAGCAGCCTTTACACTTTGGGATATATATATATATATATATATATATATATATATATATATATACACGCACGCACGCACGCACACACACACACACACACACACACACATATCCCCACTGCATTAATTTTGCGCAATTTGCATGAAAACAACATAAATCATGGAAATGCCTCTACGGAAGAAGCATGAAAAAAATCAAAATGATTTTTGTCTGCTAGGTGCCTTTAAAGTTGTTGGCGGGGGGGGTTGGGGGGGAGGAACTTAAAAAGGTTTCCCTTCCCCCGCCCTGTGGTTTGGGGGCATTTTGTTTGCATACATCACAGAGGTCCCCTGAAGTAAGTAACCTGTGAAATTTCAGAAGGATAGGGGTAGAGGTTAGGGAGTTCACAGGAATAAAAAACAGTTTTAGAGTTTTGTTTTTGTATTTTGCTCAACTGACAATACCACATTCACAGAAACTTCAAGATTTTCATCCTTGATTGAATGGATGAAAGAGACTTTCTTGAGAAAATATATGAAGTTGGTGCACACTGTATAGTGCAAGAAGAACCTTTAAATTTTGGTGTTTTTTTTAAAAAAAGGATTCCTCCCCCCCCACCTTTTTTGGGCAATTTAGTGTGTTCTTTGTTGTGTGACAATGGAGCTTTCACACATCATACTGAATCTGTGTATGTGCATTCACATCTAATTTATGCACAGGTACTAGAATTCTACATCCTATTTAGGGATTCTCTAAGCAGGTAAACATGCAAGGAGAGGGAACATTCTAGCCTTGCCCCTGCCTGTTGTCATGTTCGTCACCCTCTACTTCTGAAGAGGAGAGACTCCTGGGCTCTCCACTCATAAGGGAGACTGATGTGTGTTCCGGCTGTTCCCATGAGCCAGAATCCAGTGCTACACTGATGCCCCATCCTTGCAGACATTCATGCTGTGACAAGCCTTTCCCTTTGGTACATAGGCCTTCCCCGGGTACTTCAGTGCAGTTCTCTCCTCTACTGTCATCTCTAGTTGGCACTTTTTATATACTCCCCCTGTGGCCTCCCACAGTTTGCAGCCCAAATGCGGGGTGTGTGTGTGTTATGCGAACTGATTGATGTTGGGGGAAGAGCTACTCAGCATGGCCCCACTCAGCTAATCTGTAAGTGGAACTCCTTAATAGGGCTCTGTTTAATTCCTCGGCTGGGTCATGGACCTGGATTGAATAAATGGATTGAATAAATTGTGGTGAGAATATTTGCCACATAAGGAAACAAAAGCTCTTGCACCTATATGAAATTTGCCAGGCTTAATCCACTCAGAATCGGGGGTAGGGCTTGTGGGAGAGTGCACCTTTGCTATTAAAACATAAGAAGTTCCATGCTGGATCAGACCAAGGGTCCATCTAGTCCAGCACTCTGCTCACACAGTGGCCATCGGCCAGGGACCAACAAAGCAGGACATGGTGCAACAGCACCCTCCCACCCATGTTCCCCATCAACTGGTGCACACAGGCTTTACTGCCTCAGATACTGGAGATGGCATGCAACTATCAGGGCTAGTAGCCATTGATAGCCTTCGCCTCCAGGAATTTATCTAACCCCTTTTAAAGCCGTCCAAATTGGTGGCCATCACTACCTCTTGTGGTAGTGAGTACCATAATTTAACTATGCACTGTGTGAAGAAGTACTTCCTTGTATTTGTCGTGGATCTCTCACAAATCAGCTTCATGGGATGTCCCCTGGTTCTAGTATTTTGAGAGAGGGAGAAAAATGTCTCCCTATCCACATTCTCCATACCATGCATAATTTTGTACACCTCTATCATGTCTCCCCTTAGCCTCCTTTTTTCCAAGCTAAACAGTCCCAGTTGATGTAATTTCTTTCATAGTGCAGATGCTCCAGCCCCTTAATCATTTTAGTTGCCCTTTTCTGCACTTTTTCCAGCACCATAATATCCTTTTTTAGGTGTGGTGAACAGAACTGTACACAGTATTCTGTATGGTTGCACCATATTTTAAAGATGATGATGATGATGATGATGATGATGATGATGATCTCTTTCTCGCTTATGGCGTTTTTTCCTAGACGGACAAGATGGGCATTGCCAAGTCATGCTGTCTTTTACAGATTCAGGAAATTCGTGACAATTGAGCAAGTTTTAATTATGACTGCTTTCTGGATGGTGGTGCGGATGTATTTTGGTAGGCCCAGTTTCTGAAGGTTTTCTGTATAGTTTTTTGATGTGATGCCGGTGACTGATGTGACTAATGGAATAATAGTGACCTTTTCCTGTTGCCATAGTTCTTGGACTTTCATGGCCAGTGGTGTATATTTTCCTCTCTTTTCCTCTTCCTTTCAACAACATTTTTGTCATTCAGTATTGCTATGTCGATGAGGTATGTGTTTTTTTCTTTTTTGTCTATGACTGTTATGTCTGGTCAGTTGCAAGGTATTGTTTTGTCAGTATGAATTGTCCTGTCCCAGTATATTTTATGAGCTGCATTTTCCAAGATTGTTTCGGGTGAGTATGTATAATATGGTGTAGGTTGTTTGATAAGGTGGAATTGGACGGCCAGCTGTTGGTGAATTATTTTTGCAGCTGTATTGTGCCTGACTGTATAGCCCATTCCTGCCAGAATATAACATCCTCCTGTTGCGTGGTTTATTGTTTCTTGGAATTGATGGCATTTCCTGCATAGTTCTGTTGTTACATTGTTATCTTTTATGGTTATTTTTGGTAGTTCTTGGTTGCTATAACTTGACCCTGTATAGCTATTAGGAATCCTTCTGTTTCTGGAAATAGCTCACCCTTCCTGAGCCATTTGTAAGATTGTTCTTTGTTTAGTTGTGGGTTCTGTATTATGCTGTAGTGCTTCCCATGGAATGCTTTTTGAGCCCATTTTTCTTTTTAATCTACAAGTGAGAGTGGTTGCGTTTGGTCTTCGTTTTGTAGTGCTAGGTTGAGTGGGGTGTAGTTTTTATCTCCTTTTACTATGACTTTATGGATGGGGTGTTTTTAGTGTGGAAGAATTCTCTGAGTGATTTTATCTATGATGATGATGATGATGATGATGATGATGATGATGATGATGATGATGATGATACCATAACTCAGGGATCCCCAAAGTATGCTGATAAATCTTTTTTGTTTCTTGGTGGCGTCATTTTGGCTACAATCCTCTTGGCACTCACCACCTGAGTTCACTATTAGATGGAATGATACATGTTCAGCTGAATCAGAAGCTCAGGGATGCAGATGTTTGCATTTTAGACAATTATGTAGCACTTCCAAATTTTCTTGATCATTAACTTTTAGAACAAACATGAGATTAGTGGTGTTGGGGAGTTCATTTGAACTTCAGTGAAATTCGCCCAAACCAACATTGTTCAGCAATTATTCAATTCCTGTATTCAAAAACCTCCAGACCAAACTTGGCTTTACGTTAATGATATGTTTAAGTTTATTACATTGCAATGTAATATAATAAAAAGTATCAATTTATTTTGTAATCCTATGTGTGTTAAAATGCAGAAGATTAACTTATTCCTCCTAAGAAATCACGCACAGGACTCTGGCATGAATGACTTACTTTTATCCTATGGGGCGGTCGGAGGGGAGAGAGATTAGTGTTTACTGCCCTTTTGAACTGGCCATCTTTTGAATAACTGTAATTGATTTGTTTTTGACATTATTTAACTCGCTTTTAGAATACCTCTGTAGTTCTCTTAGCCCTGACATGGCTGCAAGCTCCTTTCTTTATTTTGTAATAAACAGAGTCAATCCCCGACTGCAAATTTGTCAGAGATAAGGATACCAGCTCACCCAATAATCTATAAATTCAGCTTAATGGGGCAGATATCAGAAAAATGTGTTGGATTGAAGGAAAATAAATCACACGTGGTTTCCTGGCATAAGCTGGCACAGTGTGTCTTATATTTCAGTCAAATTATTCCATTTGTTTCTGAAGATATTTTAATCCCACATGACCTCAAACTTCCCATGAACCAGGGCTCGAACAAAAGGCCGCCCACTGTCTTTGCCGTAAATCTGTTGTCTCCCTTCTAGGCCCTCAACCTGGGATCATAGATCACCCCTGACCGGCATCTTGCTTCAATTTACTCAATTAACTTGAGTAAAGCACTTGTAAGTTTGCAGATGTTGCTTTATTATCAAGGCCTAAAAACGTACAAGAGAGTTCAGGAGCCTGAGGTTATGGGAAGGTTGTGGAGATGGGGGAAGGGCAATTGGGGGGGGGGGAGAGAAAGTGCCTGCTTCCCAATTGTTTTCTCAAGATGGACAGGAGGAGAGGAGGTACATTGTTTCCCTGACAAGTTTATTGAAATCATAAGATGCACCTAAGTCTTGCAAATGGAGGAATGTTTGATCTTATCTTGCAGAAAGATAGGATATGAGGAATAGGCATTTCACCTCAAGATGAGATAATGTTGTGATTAACAGATGTTTAATTGAGCTATTCATCAAGTGAGGAACCTGCCTAGAAGTCAGTAAGGCTAAGTAAATTATTTCCACCCCTGCAGGTGTTGGGCTGGCAGTTCTATTACTCATGTAGAAATGAGCTTTAGAAGATTTTTCAACCCAGCCCTCCAAGAAAAGATAACTTATTTCGATTGTATGTGCCTTTATTTCATATGTCATACATTGGAAGTATTTAGATCTGTCTCCCTGTTTAGAACACAGACTGTGAGGTGTAGCGGAAGTGAGATGGTAGTCCTACATATTTAGATAAATATGGTTTTCAAAATATATTTGTAGCCGATTCGAATGGGTTTAATTCAGAACGAGTCACGCTTAGAGTAGACCCATTGAAATCAGTGGGATTTAAGCTAATCATGACTTCCCTACCTGATTCCAATGGATCTACTCTAAGCACGGTTGTTTGCATCCAACCCAATATTCCAGAGGTTTCATTTATAATATTTGAGTCATAAAGCGGAGTGATTCCTTTACAGATCTTCTGTGGGTTAGAAGACGAGAAGAGGCAGGGAATCTGGAAACCTGAGGAAGGAGGTCTTGTACCTGGCCCTCTTCTTTTAGAAACACTTTCTATCAACAAGTATATGCCAGTTGTAGAGGAATTACTACATTATTATTGACAAGGTACATTTCATTGGAATTTGAATGAACAGAATTGCCATGATAATGAATTTAGATTAATGTGGTAGTGGTCTGGATAACAGAGGATGGATCATTTGTAGCTAAATTCAGACTTCAACTTGCATACTTTCAACATCGTCCATAAACTACTTATGTGTTTGTTCATGTATGCAAATTAGTTTAGTCCCATTGAAATAACTGGGAATAAGTCAGCTGAAGTGCAAGTATGTTGATTTAAGCCTTTCGGAGACTACAGTCTGTGAGATACTGAAACTTCGGCTGGTTTCAAATAATTAGCTTGCTTTTGTTATTTGCAATTTGCCATTTTTTTAAAAAAATCATTACTTCACTGTTTGTCCTTAGCGTGACCTTACAATTTGTTATTTTAACAGTTTAAGTAGACAATAAAATATAAACATATACTAGATGACCCAAATGCTGGTTACTTAAATTACTGAAATAATGATTTATGAGCTACAAATTACAGTCACAAATCAGTTTTAAATGATTGGTTAATTCCCTTGTGAATACTGCGTGGAAAATTTCCGTAGAAATTAAAAGGAACTGGGTTTTTAAAATCTTATGTGGCACAGATATTGCTATGCTTAAAAGTATGGGAGTGATATATTTTTATACTGGAGTGATATGACAAAATACTGGGTTATGTTATGAAAGAGCTGTTTTTGTTACCTTATAAAAAGTTGTGTACAGGCAAACATAATTTGAGCGGTGAGCCTGTTGTGAAATGCCCTCACTGCATTTTCTTCAGCTGTATGATCTTCTCTTCCAGACTGAGCTCAAGGGAAATTGGTTCTCTGTGATTGCAGAAACTGGCTGAGCTCACTTCTGATTGGTTGAAACCATTTCCCTGAAGAAACCACTTGCTACTGTTCCTCCTTCCTGGAGTAATTTTTATTATTATTATTATTATTATTATTATTTATTTATATAGCACCATCAGTGTACATGGTGCTGTACAGAGTAAAACAGTAAATAGCAAGACCCTGCCGCATAGGCTTACAATCTAATAAAATCATAGTAAAACAATAAGGAGGGGAAGAGAATGCAAACAGGTACAGGGTAGGGTAAGCAGGCACAGGGTAGGGTAAAACTAACAGTAGAAAGTAACCGTAGAAGTCTGCACAACATCAAGTTTCAACTATAATAAAATAGATTGTGCTTTAAAAATAATAATGGATGAATGCATTGCTTTGTAATAAATCTGTGTGCATAATTTTAAAATACAGACAGACCAGCATACCCGAAGGCAAGAAGAAGGGGCAAGAAGGTGTTTTTGTCTTGTTATTTGTGCATTCTATCTGTTTGCATCAGTTTTCATATGTGAAAGCCTCTTTTGTCTCACATTTCCTTCGTTGAAATCAAAATCACTTCATGTTTCCTTTATTTGTTAATAGTTTTATTTATTTATTTATTTATTTATTACATTTCTATACCGCCCAATAGCCGGAGCTCTCTGGGCAGTTCACAAAAAAAGTTTCATTACCGATATTAGTCTATAGGGCTTCTTGCCTTTTTGTCATTTTTTAATAGCATGGTGGCACTACTGGTGGTCCCAATGGTGGCAACATAACATAAATTGGTGGTTACTCCTGGCAGCCACCATTCCTCTGCCTCAGTGACCTAAATAGTGTACTTCCAGGGTATTCTGGGGGAGGGGGATAGCAGCTGCTAATTTCTGCTGTGCTGCTGCTGCTAGAAACAAGTAAGCCCCTCCCACCTAGGAATTGAAGAAATGGGCACAAATGGGTTCATCTGAGGATTGTTTTGGGTGATGACTGTTAACTGGACCAACTTGGCCCCATTAAGTTTACTTTTCCATTAGTCCACAAAGCCTCCAAGGGCAAGACAGTCACCCAAATCAGCATGGTGAGCCCTGCTTCCTCTGGCATTTGGAAAGTAAATTACAGATGTACTAATCAGCAAATATATTTTCTGATTAGTACATCTGTTGATTCCATTCCAAATGCATGAAGAAGATGAGCTCATCCCACTAGGGAAAGGTACCGTCCTGATCCTGCTGTTTCTCTCTCTCTCTCTCTCTCTCTGGTCTGTCTTTACATACCCCAAGAGTATTTGTTCAGGCAAAGGATAGAAAAATGCAGTTCAATCTTGTGCATATTGACTCAAAAATAAGTCCCATTGAGCATAATGGCACCTGCTTCCCCAAGGCAGAGCAATCCTAGGGGGCAGAGAAGGAAGAATCCAAGGTAGAAGAACTTCCAGGGCGGAATGAGAGGAGAATCGGCTTTTCCTTTCGTCTTTTTTGTATATTTTAGAATTTTCCTCCTGTTGCCTCCAATGGGAGGGAACTGCATCATGCCTGGGGAATAAGGAAGCTTTGCTCCAAAGCCTCTCCGAATATACCCTTGGCATATTCCCAGAACTCTCTCTTTTTGCCTTTATTGGCAGAGCACCACCAACTTTATTTGTTTGATATTGGAAATGAATAATTATGATTAGGAATTACAAATGTATATTATGGTAGCATTTCAGATCTTTTAAAAATATTCAATTAATTGGGAAAAATGCAAGCCCAGCCTCAACCTTTTACTTAAAAACAATTTAGGGTCAAACTAAATGTTCTTCTCTTTACTACAGAGTAAGTGGGCTGCTACAACTTGAAAGTAGTGTCTGTTTTGGCCCGCATTGTCATACTCAAGTTAAATCTAACCCAATTTTTAATTCCTAAGGTTAGCATTTAAGAGGAGAATTATAAGAGAGAGAGAGAAAAAAAGAATGTCATGATGTTTATATATTCTGATAGCAGCAACCTTATCATAGGAACATTTTTTAAATAAATATATCCATTCTACATTCACTTCTTACTATTGTTCCCTTAAGAAACAATAATTTAGTTAACCAATTATTTTATCTCTTTTAGGGATATTTTCTTAATTTGCAAAACAATCTACATATATAATCAGCATGCTAAATACATGAGATATCTTGTTCAGAATGCCATGTTGGGGGAAGAATGCAATTAAACTGTCAAAACATAATTGTTTTCTTATATTTAATTTAAAGTAGCTGATTCACATTGGCTTTTCATGTTTGCAAGCTAAAAGACAAAGACAGTTACTAGCACAACTACTAGTTATTAATAATGAAGATACAAAGCTTGAAGCATTTATTTTTTAAAAAAGAAAAAATGTTCCTGTAGTAAAGTTGCTGTTATCAGAGTATATAAACATCATGTCATTCATTATTATTATTATTATTATTATTAATATTAATATTAGTAGTAGTATTTTTAAAAATCCTCTTTAACCTTATGAAAAATTGGGTTAGATTTAACTTGGATAGGACAATGAGGACAAAAAAACCAGACATTCGTTTAAAGCTGTAGCTAGAAGCTATGCCTTTTTCATTGTTACTCTAGAGTGGGTACAGGGGCATGATCTAGATTGTGATATTAGTATGCATGTGTGGGGGGGCTACAACCCTTTCCCTCCCCCTGCATGCTCTGGGCCCAATCTTGATCCTGGCCTCTGCACCTACTCTAGAGTAATAATGTGGCCATTTCTGATTTGTTTTGGCTCTGAGGAAAGGGGGCATGTCCTATTTCTGGGTTGTCTCTGTCTGAGACCAGACAGGATCTACACTACTGCTTTAAAGCGCTTTATAACAATTTTGACAACTGTTGGGGCCCAGGACACACTCCATATAGTTTTCAAAACGTTTTCAAAGTGCTTTAAAGCAGTAGTGTAGATCCCAATTTTTATGAAGGATCCATTCCTTTATCTTACCCAGCATTTTAGCTGGATAAGATCTGAGAGCAGCTTTAGGAAGCAAGAAGTCTCACACCACTTGTGCTTTCTCTTTCCATGCTTCTAGTTATGAGGTTGAGACAGTGAGGCCCACAACATCTGCTTGGCTGGGCCCAACTGCCATTTGACTCCTCCTCTCCTCTTCTCTCCACTGTTTACCTCAGTGGCCTTTCCTCTGGATCATTAAAACAATAATGTAAACCGCCTGGAGTGCTTCGGCTATGGGGCATAATAATAATAATAATAATAATAATAATAATAATAATAATAATAATAATAATAATAATAATGGTGACATTAGATAGGAATTGGTGCTTGAATTTGCTTTATCTTCCTCTTCCCTCCCATTTCCTTTTTGTTTTGGATTGTGTATGCTATTATTTTAAATTGCAAACCACCTTGAGTGCATTATAGGAGAGTGGTTTGTAAATATGATCGATAGATAGATATTGTGTGAATGGGAGTTTCTGCATTTTCCACCCTATCTCTCCATCAACTTTTTCATTCTGTTGGCTGTGGGGACAAACTAAAATCCTTCTTGTTACAGTAAGCGAGGGAAGTGACTGAGCAAGTAGATGAGCAAGACGGGAGCATGATGTTGGCATCTTCTCTCATTGCCACCGAAGTCATAAGCAAATCACTGGATTGCCTGACAATCCTATATAAATCATATCAACCAACTATAGAAGCCGCCTGAGTGGTGTAGAGAGAGCCAGTGTGGTGCAGTGGCTAAAGTGTTGAGCTGAGAGTTGGGAGATCCAGGTTCTAGTCCCCACTCGGCCATGGAAACCCACTGGATGTCTGTGATATTCTACTGCATTATGGTGTGTTGTTAAGGTTGCTAATATAATGATTGAAAAGGTTTAAAGAAGGTACTCGCTGTGTATTTATAGCAGATTGGTAAGTATAAAGCCATAAAGGGGGAGTGAGTGCTGGATGAGAGGAGAGTGCTGATTGGATGTTTGTGTGGAGTGTCTGGATTGGCTGTGAGGGGATGGGAGGAGTCGGAGGACTGTGTGTGTACAATATATGCTTCTGCTGACAGGAGATCGAGTGAGAGAGAAGATAGGAAGGATCTGTAAACTTTGTTGATTGAGTGAGTTAGGGTGTGGGAAAGAGAATAGTGTAGCCTAGTAAGGGTAGAGTAAGCAAGAGAACCTGAAGTTATATTGTGAAACGTTTAAGAGAAAGAACTGACTGAAACCATTACACATTGTGCTTCATAACCATTACGCTTGAGAACTGAGGAAACTGTTAAGCTTTTGTACCTGCACTTACTATTTGTTAATAAATTACATTTAATCATAACTGCTGTGATCCTTGGAGTATCTGGGAAAGGTTCAGGTTAATGGTGGCAGCAGAAGGGACAATTTGGGGCTAGGGTGCTTAGCTGTATAGCTGTGGGGCCTAAGAAGAGAGAGGCATGTCATGGGGCGGTTGCAGCATTCCAAACCCCTTGACACCTGCACCTGTGCTGGGTCCTTTGATTCAGGAAAGGAATAAAGGAGCAGTATAAAGGGGGGGGTCGTCACAGTGACTTTGGGCCAGTCACAGACTCTCAGTCCAACCTACCTCACAGGGTTGTTCTTGTGGGGATAAAATGGAGAGGAGGAGGATTGTGTAAGCTGCCTTGGGTTCCTTGGAGGAAGTATAAATGCAATAATAAAAATAAATATAAACAATAAATAAAACATGAATGATCTTGGAAAGAGGTATTCTCCTATATCAGTGTCCACTTCACAGACCCATGATGTATAAGCCACATCAAAGGTGGGAGGTGAATCGCTGTTTGAAATTGTCCCAGTTTTTATGACCAGGGAGAGCAAAAATGGCAGACACAGCAGAGTTGTGGTGAAGGAATAGGAAGCAGAACTTAAAGAGTGAAAGAAAAGAGGGGACTGGAAGAGCCACCAAGATGTGCTAATTTGTTTGAACACAAGAAGACAGCAGACAAAATTGGCAGCAACAATTCAGGGAGGATCGTCTTTTGAGTGAAGTATATCCACTCCCAAGTGAGAAGTATTTTTAAACACAGCTTGGAGGTGAGGATGATGGATAAAGACCACAAAGCCTGGAGAGTCCACTGCCAGTTGTGTTGTGTGCATATCAGATGCATTCAATCACACTTTGAATTCTTCCTTGTTACTGAGTAGTATTAATTTACTTTGACTTTTGCTATCATTCATCCACTCTAAACAGCAAGGAGAGACTAGGCAGCTGAGAGACCGGTTTCAATTTTTTTTTGACAAATAGACCCTTTCCCCCACTAAATACTTTCCAACATGCTTGTAACTTGCAAATATATCTCTTTAAAAAGATGAAGAAAGAAGCCCATAAAAGGGACCAAAGATTAAGATCAAAATTAGTTAAGCAAGGGGAAAAGACAAGCAGCAAGAAAACACGGATTTTCTCAATGAAAAACACAAACTTCCTGCATGGCTGAGTGTGCAATTTGAAGTTGCCCGAGGCAGCCACACTATACAGTATATAAATGAGGCAGGTACTGTAGAGAAATTCAGACATGAAAGCACTCTCTGAACAGGTGTCAAAGACTATTTATTGATTGTAGCAGGTGGGGAAGGAAAAGTAGCAGGAAGTGTGCCCATAGTTTTATTTGAAAAGGAAAAGAAGGGCCTCACAATTATAGAAGAAGCATAGTATGAAGCCATCAATGTATATGATGTTTCATTGCTTCTGAGTTGCTGTTTATCAGGACAAAACCCCACGGAGAAGTGTGGAATTCCACAACTTTTACCACATTTATTAGAATTAGGCAGGGCTTTAGAGGCTGGATACTAATGCCTCGTGGGCCACCAAATGACCATTTCTGGTAGACCACCATGCAGTTCTGAATACTGTGTAGACGAGAAAGTTCCTGGACCTCAAATCACCATTAATCAAATAAGGATCAAATCACCATTTGACATCCTACCCTAATAACTTAATTACTGGACAAAATGTGGAAAAAATTGTATGATTCTAGATAGATCCAGCTGTCATCTCTGGAAGCACAGCTCAGATCTAAGTAACTGTAGCCTAGGAAGTAGGTGTGACACTTTGAACTTTATGCAATATGGTTAAAAACATTAATAGAATGTAACTTTTACAACATAGGCCTTAGCTAGACCTAAGGTTTATCCCGGGATCGTCCCAGGGTCATCCCTGTTCATGTAAATGACACACAGGGGATCCCGGGAGCAGGCAGGGACGACCCTGGGACGATCCTGGGATAAACCTTAAGTCTAGCTAAGGCCTTAGTCTGAGCAATGTGTGATAAAACGCTTTCATGGTCCTTTTTCCAAAAATGTCAAGTAGTGTTGGAATCTGAATTTTAAACTGAGGGTGGAATTAGCTCCATTTTAAGGGGATGGAGAGCATTCAGAATCTATAAAAAAATTGCCAGATGTTTACTGGTTAGTTAGAGTCTATGCATACACCCCTAGATTTTTTGCTTGCTTGTTTCAAATAAACTTTGCTGTAAAATTCAGACCAAGCACATTGCACAAGAATATACTTTGGACAAATGCATCTGAAAAAACAAACTAAGCCAAAACCACTTCAATGTTACATCCTTCATTTAGGCTGCTGTCCCGGTCCAACTACAGACTCTAGTTCTACCCAGGTGTTCATTCGAAGGGGCAAGTGGGGACATGTGGGGCTAGCCCAGCCACATTGACAATGTTGTGCATGCCAGTGACATCCCCCAGGCACATGATCAACCTGAAGGGAGATGTTTCTATGCATGTAGGGTTTTCTTCATAGAATCATAAAATAGTAGAGTTGGAAGGGGCCTGAAAGGCCATCGAGTCCACCTGCCCGCTCAGTGCAGGAATCATGGGATCAGGGACCCTAGTCCAGGGATGGACAGAAGGTAGATCTCCAGATGTTTTGGACTTCAACTCCCAGAAGACCAATAGTCAGGAATGTCTGGAGTTGAAGCCCAGAACTTCTGGAATTCTGCTTTTTGCCCAACCCTACCTAGCTAATCAAGCTTTTCTCCAGTTTCTATGGGCTCAGAAGCACCTACCTTCAGACCGAGCTGATCATGCATTGGCTGAGGGATGTAGCCCCACTTGTTCCTACTGGCTCCTTCACAGAAGCAGATTTCTTCAACTGTATCCCCCAGCTGAACTGGAAATTGTGCATGCAAATAGATGTTGTGCATGCAGTTCCTCTGCCTGTTCAGTATATACCCACATACAACTTATTCCCAGCTGCCTTTAGTGTTCAGCATAAATTATATTTGTATTGAACACCCAAGTCATTTTTCTTTCTTTTTTGTATGTTACCATAACCTGAAGTGGTCAGGGAAGCATATGGGGAGGGCTGTAGCTTTAAAACCTTCCCCCCGAGTTTTGCTTAGACCATGAATGGGGAATGTGTGGACTTCCAGATATTTGGCCTACAGCTTCCATTATCCCTCACCATTGGCTTTGCAACTAGAGCTGATGGGTGTTGCGTCCAACAGCATCTGGAAGGGCACCAGTTCTACCCCTCTGACTTAGACAAACCTTGGGACTTAGTGCCTTCTTTCTGCTAAGGCTCCAAAACATCATTGAACTTGCCAACTAGGGGCAGAGCTACACCTTGTGTCACATTGATACAATCCCATCATTGTGATACTACCGTATTTCTTCAATTGTAAGATGCCATCGATTGTAAGATGCACACTAATTTCAGTACCACCAACAGAAAAAAAAAACCTAAGACACACCCGCGATTCTAAGATGCACCCCGTTTTTAGAGATGTTTATGTGGGGGGAAAAGGTGCGTCTTAGAATTGAAGAAATAGGGTAGATCTCTCTTGGGCATTTATATCTTGTAGCACACACAATGACATCTGATGGGGTATTTCGGATACTACAATATAAAATGCAGGAAATAATGCTAGTAAAGTGGTATACGGAATGCGTAATATGCCTCAACAGTTATCAGTGCACATCACTACCAATAAAAAGCACTTGTGTAGGTCTAGCCTAGTTCCTCGAACCTTAGAAATACTCTTGGGGTCTTTTCTTTTCATCTCTGTGTACAGCAGCAGATTAGGCTTAACTAAAAACTGTTCACTTGTGTCTGTCTTGGTTGCTACCAAGAGAAATGGGAATGAATGTATGGTTTGTCATTGCGAATGCACATCCCTAGTGCTTATGTTGCTCTATAAGGAACCAGATAACTATAGAAATCGTTATATTAATATAGTTATCTGGTACACAGACAAAATACAGGTCCCTGACCCTAAAAGCTTTGCATTTAAATTTAGACAGAATAATTGTGTGTGAGCTGGGGATGGGGATTGTTTACTTCACATTGTTTATTTTTTCTTATATGAACACAATTAAAGTGCATTTTAAAGTCCAGCACTATCCCCCACCCCAAAAGAGTCTTTCATAGAGAGTGGTTTCATACAGATGTCTAAAAAGTATATTTATTTGCTTCTTATTTCATTATTATTTGGTGCTATGCATCACCTTTCAGCCCACAATACCTAATGTTTTGGGTTGAATTCTGTGATCATTAGGAATTGAATGTAGCACCTCAACTTGCTTGTAAAGGATCCAAGTCTGTGGGTGCACCATACATCTTCTAGGATTGGGTCCAGGAATAAGCACCCCTAGAGACAGATATGAGAATATTAAAAAAAAAAAGATGATCAAAGAAATATTGCTTCTTTCCTCCTTTCACCAAGCAGATGTGCAACGTGTCTAGGGAGAGAAATAGAAAAATTCCTGAGTGATTTATTTGATGAACTCCGTTTTAACCTAGCTTATTGCATGCCTGATTTCATGATGGTGGTTATTAGTTTCAAGTTGAAAATGACCAGATAGAGACTTGTTCACTTCATCAATATAATGCATTTATTGGTTGTCAGGAGAGTCACATGGAAACCAAAGAGTAAATCTTCCACTGGCTTAAACTGAGTTTCTCTATTACAATATTGCTTGATGTATAGTTAAAACAGTGGGTTTTTTTTTAAAGACAGATCAAGATATACCAAGCTAGTTTTAGGATTCAAAACATTAAAAGCAGATGCATTGTTTATAACATTGGGATTTTATCAGATGCCTTTGTAAATGAAAGAATAGTATCTCTACCATATGTATATTTGAATTAAATTGCCTTTACCCCCATCCTTATTCACAGGAAAAAAGAACACTAGCTGTACCCTCCATGAATGAGATTGTTCTATAGAACAAACAAAGGAAAATTAAAAAATTGTGGCAAATCAGAATTTGATTTTTAACTAAGTTTAAAAATATAAAGTTGAACAAAATGTTTTGAAAAACATGTTCAGCATTTAAAAATGTTAATTATAGCCTCCAAAAGAAATGTAGGACCTAAACAGCCCAATTCTATGTATATTTACTCAAATATAAACATCATTGCCTTCAACAGAACTTATTCCTAAGCAAGTATGCATAGGCCTAACAGTGCACCCTTATAATTGTCTACTCAGAAGTAAATTCCACTGACTTCAATAGGACTTACTCCCAGGTAAATGTGTATGGAAGAGCTGGGTAACCCTCAGGTGGCACTTGCTGTCCCCCATTGTGGCCACTGCCCCTTGTTGCCCCCCTCATATATATGGAGGAAATGGCTTGGTTGCAAGATATGTTTCACCAACAGGGTTAAATTTAGTTTGCAAAGAAGCTAAATTTAATCATTGTAGCATTCTGGAGTGCTACAGTGTAGTTTGTTAAATCTTGATGGCAAACTGGCAATTTCCAGCTGTTGTTGTTTTTCAGGCACACTAAAGCACTGCACAAACTGTGGCCCATAACAGGGGTCCTGGGAATAAAAATAGCCCCTGGACCTCCAGAAGTTGCCCACCTCTAGTGTGTAGAATTTCAGCCTATGGCTGTAATCCATTAACCTTCAGAATAGATCACATAAATGGTCTTAACTACAACCTACTTGGATGGTTGCAGCCTGAAGTGGACACAGCATCTACAGTGATATAGGATTGTTCGGCTTCCTGACTCTGTGCTCCCTGGCCCCTCTTATAGCCGGCACGGAGAGAATCATGATGGCTACCTCTCCACACTTGCAAAACAGAACATGGAGATGGGGAAAAGGAGATGTTCCCAGAGAGGGGCAGGGATGGGATGAGACTGGGGATATGGGGCTACAAGCTATCCCCAGCCATCCCTCACATCTTTCCCTCCCCCACCCAAAGCTTCCCCAAGATGGGCAAAATCGCCCATCTAACTAAAATGCAGGGCGGCTGGATAGTGGAGGAAAAATTGCCTCTGCCCTGTAGTGGATACTTGGCAGCCTCTGCAGCCTTCACAGGTTTGTGCCCTAAGTGTTCTTCAGCTGCATTGCAAACTCAGCTTCCCACCTGAAAAGATAGTTGCACCTGGCAGCTAATTGAATCCTGGTTCAGCCATCAGTCTTGGCCCTCTGTGCTTGTTCCATTCATCCTGTTGCCACCTCCACTTCGGCTGAGTTCAGACGACAGGCTAATCCATAAGGGGTAATAGGAACAAAATGGAAAACAACCATTGATTAGTGTGTCAGCCTTTATTGTCAGCTGTAAAAAGTTAATAAAGTCTCTTGCAGCCAGCTACCTGGCTGATGGGAGGTATACTGTGCTGCCCCCTCCCTCACAGTCTGCTGCAAGTTACACTTCACACAGGGCTTCAAAGGAAGGGAACAGATGGCAAGTGTCCTCCCATCTCAGGGACCAGACTGCATGGCATTTTGTCAATTTTCTGAATTAAATCTCTCCAGGTAGAACAGGTAGAAGTAGTGAGAGATCAGCTCTCAGAAGGGTCAGACTGTTGGCTGAACCAGCATCATATTCACTAGTATGCACTTCTGCTTTGTGCAGTTGCAACACTGGGAGGAACCCACGGTGAGTCTTAGGGCCTTGCTAGACCTACCTCAGAATCCGTGTGGGAGGAGCAGCCAGCCCGCGCTAGAAGTAGCGCAGGCTGTCGCTCCTTTCCACACGTCAGACGTGATGGGAAAGGAAAGCCCCGTCACGTCCTCCATTTTTTAAAAAAAGTTAAAGGGGCCATGTGCGCAGGAGCACACCAACGAAAAGGTAAGTTGGTTTTTTTAAAAAATAAAGAGTTCCCCGCTCCCCCCGCCCCGATTTCCCCCTCACAATGTCTGATGCCCCCTGCTCACCCCCTCGCTTGCCCACTTGCTTGCCCCCTCGCTCACCATGTCCGATGCCCCCTCCACCACCACCCCAGCCGCGATGTCCCCACCCTGGCTCCGCTCTTCCCCCCCATCTCTCCTGCCGGGTCCGCTC
Organism: Elgaria multicarinata webbii; assembly: GCF_023053635.1. NCBI lineage: Eukaryota > Metazoa > Chordata > Lepidosauria > Squamata > Anguidae > Elgaria > Elgaria multicarinata. The sequence continues at coordinate 68,778,226 of NC_086178.1, forward strand.
TTCCCCCCCTGGCCCCCATCTCTCTCCCCCCCTGTGATTCCCTCGCCCCCAGCCCGATGGGCACAGCACTCCTATGGAGCGCTGTGCCCAGTGCACAGCTTCTCCCAGCTACTCGCGAGTAAGTGAGCAGCCGGGAAAAGCCACGGAACCAGCTAGACTTTCTGCAGCCCCGGGCTCAGCCTGGGGCTGTGGAAAAACCGGGCCACAAGTGGATCCGGTTATCCCGGGTCAAGGGAGGGTTTAGCCCGGCCTGACCCCGGGATCCCCTGTGCCTCATCTGCATGCACAGCAGGGAGCCCAGGCCTTGCACCAGGCTAAACCCTCAACTAGGAAGAGGATATAGCAGTCAGGAAGCTAGACAAGAACTTTTCCGTCTCTCTCCAACAAGAGCCGAACAAGCAGAGGAAACTTCTGACTCTGCCCAAATACAACTGAGCCCAGTCTACCTAGTGGATAAAATATATAACAGCACTATCCACATTGTCCTCAATTTATTTTGTATCTGTCCTCACCCTTGTGTTCCAGACTCTCTGTTGGAGATGAGTTATGATGACTGTAAACTACCAGCTCAGACATTTTGTTGATCATGTGAATGGGAAATTCCCACAAGTTAAAATAAATAAATAAATAAATAAATAAAGCAAGCCAAGGGAAGATGAGAACCATTTCTAAGGGGGAGTTTAGTTGACCAATCAGTTCATTTTTGAAATTAGATTGTAATTTTAAAAGCATGAAATACAATATTCTGTATTTACAGTTGTAGCATTGGGAATCTTAGTGAGCTGCATCATTATGGATTAGAATTGGCTTTAAGTGCAATAGTTGAATTAGAATTTTCAATTTTGACCATTCAAGAGAATCTCAGCTTTATTATATATAACGTTCTAAGCTTTTATATTCTATCTGCACATGCAAACATATCCACATATGTCCCCAAAATACTCTGGAGGAAATAATGTAACAAGTTTTTACTGCTTTGGGCTCTTTATTAATACCACATGTGCTGTTGTAAGGTTAAGTTATTAAGTGATATACAATAATTGTCTCTGCTCTAAAGGAGACATTTCATTTTAACTATACTCATGTGAATCTGCTTCAGTATCATTTATCAGAAGCATATTTTAAGAAAACATCTCAATAGGCCACATTTCCATCCCTCCCCCTTTTTAACAAGACCTGAACAGCTCTGCTCAGAAATTGAACACACTTAAACTGCACAAGCGTTACAATTTAGGGGTATATTTACAGTCCTATCATCTTCTCAAAAGCTGTTAATTTTCATGGGACGGCTGCACTTGTTGGGACCCCTGTATAGGAAGGCGTACAATTACCCTGTTTAGTTTGCGACCGGGGTGGCGGGAGGGATGATGTCATTTGCAGCAGGCTTTCAGCTGTGATATTTTATAATTGTTTAGATGAAAACATGATAATCCTCTCCTCCTTCACATAAGCTGCAATCCATCTTTAAAACTGTGATAATTCATAAAACCTGTAGCTTAATAAACTAACAAACCCCAGGCCTATGTTATTTTAAGGGAAGTCAATCTTTGATCAGTCAAGCTGAAATGGGCCTGATAAGTGGAGGCCTTCCGTGCAGGGAGCAGCTCTCCAGTTTGTTATTGCTATTTGCTCATCATCCTCAAGTGCAAAATAAGCAGAAGTCTTTCCGAGCCGTCTTATCTCTTTTCACTTTCTTCTCGAGATCTCTGTCGCTTTAATCCAGCATGTCTGCTGCTGGTTAACAAGGAAATCCTATGTCAATTATCGCCAACAACTTCCCGCTGTGAAGCTGTGGGGAATTGAAGCTTTTGAGAGCCTTTTCACACCAAAGAGTGGTGCTGGGCCTAATTAAATGGCCCTCATATCCTGCCAGCCTACCAGTGGCCAAATGATAGATAGCTAATGAATGATAACCTAATTTCTCCAAGAGCTGTTTTGATTCGTACGGCCAGTTGGGTTCTCAGGTCTATTGAATTGAGAGTCTTGTTGTTTGCAATTATGATGGGAAGAGAGAGCCCTGAAAGGTAAAACTTCGAAAGATATCTGTCTCATCGGCTCATTGTGTGCAGAGAGGCGATTGTAGGAGTATATGCCTATTGCATATCAGAAAGGATATTTGTTATATATGTTTTTTCTTTAAAAAAAAATGCTTTGCTGAAATGGGTTGACCCCTTTGCTAGGAATGAATTGCTCCAGTGACTCTTACCACATCTGTGCTGCAAAATTGTCCCATAAATCCCTCTCATAAATACTATCTCCACAACTATTATTTTTACAAAATCGCCGAATGAGGTATCCGCCATCACTCACACACAGCTGTCCCAATCTTCTCTCTTTTAATTTACTCCACTCCGCTGAGGCCTGAACGAAACCGCCTTTGCTGCCGCTGTCACAGTGGCTACATGAAGAAAACTCCCTGTTTAATTCTTCTGTAAAAGCAAAATAACTCACACAAGTACAGCTGCTAATCAATAATGTGTTTTCCCCCTAGTTGATTAACCTTGTTTTAAACAAAAAGAACTCATGAGTCATTATTTACATGGTGGATTAAGTGACTGAGGAATAAATATTACAGCTGCTTAATATAGGTGAAAGTTTGAAGATTTTTAATGAAGATATAATAGTTTCCCAATAAATATAACACAAGCATGTTGGATTGCATCCAGATTTAGGCATACTTGGAGTATATGTAGAATAGAATCACATGAGTCATTTGTCCCACTGATTTTAGTGGTCTACTCTAAGCACGACTAAGTCTGGATCCAACCCATTATGGTTTATACATTCCCTGGGGCTGGTACCATGCTTATGTGGTGAAGGGACAAATTTGCCCTTCTGTCATCCTTAATAACATATAAGTCAACAGCTCCATACAAGTACTTAATTGTATGGCTGCCTGGTTTTAATTATTCTTCACATCCTGCTCACACAAGATGCTGACCATGTGGTTGAGGGAAGAGGAAAGGAATGAACACCGTCGATAAAGACAACTGTCCCCTCTCCCCATAGTGAATGTTTGAATCAGTGTGGGCTTTTGGAATAGATCTATAGCCCTATTCAGGCGTTCACCTGAACATGGGTGAGGGCATAAAGAGGGTAGAGCAACAGGGTCATGCAGCTTGGCCACGCCCTTGTCGGTAGTGTTGGAGACTTCTATATGCATTCAAGCGAACATGAGTAGAACTCCCTTTCAGACTTTGCTGATTCAACATGGCAAGAGCTGAACTGAGGGGGGCATGACCAGTGTGTCTGGAAATGTAGGGGGCAGGGGCAGCATGCATAATCCTATTGCTCTAGCCACTTTAAGCCTTCATGCATTCAAGTGAACATCTGAACAGGGCTCATATGTGGTAAGATTGTGATTGCTGCATTCTGACAGCCTGAATTAATAGATTTAACCAGGGGGCTGTCTATACAGCCCAGTGGTGGCTGTGAATCTCTGCTGTGTCTATTATGTGATGCAGCTTTGCAGCCACCATGGGACCTTCCCCCGAAGCTGTGAATTGAAAATGTCGGGGACTTACCCTGACGTTTTCATTGGAAGTGAGGTCACTACAGGTCTTCCGCCATCCGATGTCACTCCAGGGCCAATCCGGGGGGCGGTCCGGTGGAAGGCAACTGGCAATTGGGTGCCTTCCATCAGGAAGGGGGTGGGGGATGACTCTGGTACCCAAATGGCCATTGGAAACCCCCCCCCCCCCCCGCTCCCACCTCAGTGTTGGGATTGCTCGCCGCCACCATGGTTTTACCACTGGGTTTTGGAGGGAGGCGGTGCCAATTCAGCGGCGTGAAGACAGGACCTTGGAAGAGAATTCAAAACTAGGCCAGATCTACGCCAAGCAGGATCTAGCACTTTGAAAGCAGTTTGAAATCGGAATATGGAATGTATCATGGGGCCCAACCGTTATGAACTGTTATAAAACAGTAGTGTAGATCCTGCCTAAGAAAGCTTTAAGAACCCTGTAAAGGGCCTCATGGAAGTCAAATGAGGGAAGAAGGAGTTTGCAATGCTGCTACAGAGAAGCAATCATGCTGGGGCCTGTTTCCAATGGGAATGATTGTGCGACCAGTTTCTGACAAACCGTTGCCAGCACATCCTGTAAAGACTCTTCCTCAGACTTATGGACAGTCAAGTCTAAAAGTATCCAGTATACAGAAATCTCATTCTTTACGCTGGCACAAAAACTCAATGCTTCAAATAAAGATCCATTTTTAAAATATTGCCTTCAAACATCACCCAAATACCCTCCCTCCTTTAAAGCTGTTTGTGTCTGCAAATTTAAATTATTCTAATAATTAACACCAATTCAAGATGGTGTTTCAAGATGGTTCAATTCTGTGACTGCCAATAGGTATGATCCAGAGCTTTCTCTGCGCAACAAAAGAGTCCTGTTCCATTCACTTCAAGTGAAACCATTGGTGCTCTCAGCATCTTGCAGGATCAGATCAGAAGAATCATTATGCAAAACTGCATTAAAAAAAATTCCTAATGACAATACAATCTATAAATAAAAGAAGAGACAAGATAAACCAAAGTGCTCTGGTAATATATATTCTCCTGGCACCATGTGTATCTACAAGATGCCAGAGGCAGAGCTGTCATGGGAATCCATTTCTAAACGTGCCGGTCTTTTAGGATGTAACCTTACCCCTAATGTTCCATTAATGTAGTTTTTTGTAGTTAATTTCCTTGGGGAGCTTTAAAAAAAAATAAAGAAAGAGAACAGAAAAGGGAAGGTCATAGACCTACAGCTGCTTTGAAATGTTAGAAAGACTTTTTCCTGGGAGGGGCAAATCCAAAATGCCAACGAAAAGCTCATGCATCTGCCTTCAGACATTTTACAGGTTAACACCTCTTCCTCTCATCCACTGTATGAGACACCCTATATGTAACCACAGACAATACTGTTTAACCTGAGTCATCCATGGAAGATATCAAAAATTATGAAGTGAGTGCCTCTGAGAATATGCAGAGAATTTTCCCTCTCTGCACAATAAACACACCCATGGGATTAAGGACACAGGCTTTGAGCTTTGAAGCCTGGCTTCCATTGGGTTTCAGCCCCATCACTTCTTGGTTTAGATAGTTAAGATTGTGTATAAGAAATATTTACAAACATCGCTTTCAATCATTGAGCATCTAACAGTGTGCTGGATGATGGCCACTGCTGTGACATATATATGATGTAAAACTAAATACACCAGTTGCTGAGGAACATGGGGGCGGAAGGTGCTTGTCGGTTCCTGGTTGACCGCTGATGGGCCACTGCGTGAATTAGGTGGACCCTTAGTTCTGATCCAGCACAGCTATTCTTAATTATGCCTTTTCATTATACAAAGTGGAGAAATGAGGATGATTTGGTGAAGATGGAGGGGGTAGGAGACATGTTTGTAATGTGAATAAAGCTCTTGTTGGATATGGGACAAAAGCACAGTGATCACTTTCCCACCATAACTAGCAACGAAGAAGTTGCAGGCTAGGGTGGTGTAGTGTATAGAGTGTTGGACTCAGGAGATTTGGTTTCTACTTTCTAGTCCCCAGTCAGCCATGAAGCTCACTGGGTGACTTTGGGCAGTCACTGACTCTCAGCCTAACCTATCACACAGAGTTGTTATAAAGATAAAGTGGAGAGAACGAGAATCAGGTAAGCCCTCTTGAGTTCCTTGGTGGGATATAAATGTAATCATTTATATAAAAAAGGTGGGATATAAATGTAATAATAAATGAATGAATGAATAAATAATGTGGGAACTTTTTCACTATGAGCATGACCTGAATTATAACGGGCATACCAAAACCTTAATGAATGAATGAAACCTTAATGAATAAATGAAACCGGATGTAGTCCACATTAAGGACTGCAAGTGCATTTTTTTTACCCTTGTACATTAAAAACAGGAAATATTTATTTCTCTTTATGCCATACAATAAAGTAGGTCTATCGTTTCAGTTATGATTTCCTATATGTCTGTAATAAGGAAAGTGTGGTAATAAAGAACAAAGCCAATAAAGATCCAAAACCAAAAGCATATGTATTCCAAGGTTAATACACACAGCAAAATGTTGACTGTTAAACAGATGAACCCACTGGAATGTAAAATATTCCACCAAGGGCTTGGCAGCTTTGAAATGCTACACTTTCTAGATTTCATCTGTTAATAATCTGAAGTGACTTCTCTACTCAGTTAAGCAGATTACCTCACCATGTTTTATGATGGTGTCCATATTGTTGTTGTTGTTTCTTTCCAGCAACTGCATTGACAAACAAGCTGAAGGAATAAGAAAATGCCACTATATTGCCATTGGAAGGCAAGCATCAAAAGAGAAAAAATAGCTTAATAGGAAAACAGTTGGATGTCATCCATACAATCCAAGGAGAACCAAGCCAGGCAGTTATAACAAGGGAGAAATGCAGGATCAGAAAAAGGAATCTTGACTCTAATTGATAGAAAGCACCCCCCTACAGATTAATATATTGCCACAAGAGGGATGTTGGGTTGTAGGAAAAAAATAAAGCAGTTACAGATAATAAGAATGTCAAATGTACAACTAGATCTGATTCTTCTATAGATATGGATGCAAACCAATAACCAAGTCTGAAGATATTTCTTCTGAGTAAAGAACCTCCCAGATTCCTGCTCCAGATCTTTATCACGTGAAAATCAGAATATTGTCACATGCCTACTATCACAAAATTCAGTGAAGAGGGAATCTTCTTAGATGAGAGAAGTCCTTTTCAAGAAATGCTGAGTTGTTTGCACCACCAGTATAGAGAAGCAACTGATAGGGAGTTGGATTTTGGCATTGGCAGAGAGAGTGGGAGGCTTGGGTGCTGCTTGTGGGTTTTGTCTAAATTTACCCCCTTTTAAAGTGGCAAGATATTTTACACAAATTGCGTCCATAAAGGGCTTATGCATAACTATGTGTAAAGTGCTTACGCAGTTGCAATTTACGCATAGCTAGGTATGGTGATTTCAGAAAGAGCATCATTTTTCTCTTCCATTCTGTCCTGTAAGTTAAATATACTATAACATTCATTGTTTGCAGATCACAAGTTGTGCTATTTTTAAACATGAGGGCCAAGGTTCCTTAGTATGATAACTTTCTGATAGTTATTGGTTTTACACACACACACACACACACACACACACACACACACACACTCGTATTTGAAGTGCTGATTCCAAGGTGCTCACTGAAGGAAAGTTGGATGGCTTTTTGGCCACCAGCAACGTATTCCATTCCAGAGGAATATAACCTACTTTATGTGATGGAGTTTAAGAGAATCTGGTCTGGTATATGTACACTGTCGCCAACAAAATTGGACATTAGGATTCCCCCCCCCCCTATAAAATCTATACATGAGTGGAGGATCTACTGAATACCACTCCAGAAATAGTTCACAGAGCCTCAACACCCCAATCCATGTCCTGATGAACATGTCCTGGCAGCAGTTATTCATGGCTTGATTGAATCATGTTTAGACTATTGCAATGCACACTGTGAAGTGCTACCCCTGCAGAGTGCCACGAAACTTCAACTGATGCAAAATGAGCACCAATCCAACAACAAACCATGGGTTCTCTTCCTGGGTTAACAACATAGTTAAGCTATAGTGCTGGGTTTGCATGTGATTCAACGACAACCGATAATTCAATGACAACCCATGCTCTACCCTCAACACATACTATGGGTTGTTACATATGAACCAAACCATTATGAATCTTCTAAACATTTTCAAAATAGGACTTACTTGCAAGAACAACTTCTGTCCCTTAAAACTGTAGCATGAGAACAGTGCTGAAGACATCGATACTTTCATTAGGGATAGGCAAATCAGTCCGTGAAGGAACGGAACTGTCCTCCATTTTTGTATTCTGTTGTTGTTGTTGTTTTATTTTTAGGATATTATCGGATTAAATCTTTTTCATGTGTGTGCTAGTCAGTTTCAACCAAAGGCTTATAGTAGAGAGGTCAAATGTTTAGTTAGAATATAGTGGTCAGGAAGTTAAGCTCAGGAAGCAGGAGATTATAAAGTTCAGCAGAATGTCAGAGGAAGGGGGGGAGTTGGCAAAAAATGAACAAGATGGAGTTGGTTGGAATTAGGGAGGGTGAAAAACTTATTTTAGAAGATAAAATCCAGAGACAGAAATACAGAGAGAAGAAGAGACGGTAGGAAGGAAAGAAGCCCAGAGTCCTAGACAAAAGAAAGAATCAGAGTTACTTCAACTGGAGAACTAGTTGAGAGAGCTGGACCACTGACAGTAAGATATTGCTTGAAAAGGGAGCATGGATAAAATAGAGACACAGCCTAATGAAGTTAGCTGGATGGGTTTGTCCCTGGTTGTTTTATTACTCTATATGAATTTTAAGAACATAAGAAGAGCCATGTTGGATCAGTCTAGGGGTCCATCTAGTCCAACGTGCTGCTCACACAGTGGGCCACCAGCTGCCCACAGGAAACCCGTAAACAGGGTACAAAACAGGAACCCCATAAACAGGTACAAAACAGGGCAGCCTGTTTACTAACAGGGACTGGCCGGCGAGATCACATTACGCCAGTCCTTTTACAACTTCATTGGCTGCCAGTCCAGGTCCGGGCCCGATTCAAAGTGCAGATATTGACATTTAAAGCCCTAAACGGTTTGGGGCCAGGTTATTTGAAGGAACGTCTCCTCCCATATGTACCTACCCGGACCTTAAGATCATCTACAGGGGCCCTTCTCCGTGAGCCCCTGCCAAAGGAAGTGAGGCAGGTGGCTACTAGGAGGAGGGCTTTCTCCGCTGTGGCACCCCGGTTGTGGAATGAGCTCCCCAGAGAGGTTCAGCTGGTGCCTGCACTGTACTCCTTTCATCGCCAGCTGAAGGCCTTTTTATTCTCTCAGTATTTTAACACTTAATTTTAACTTAAATTTAAATTTTACTGTTCTAACTCTGTATTTCAATCTTATATCAATTTTGCTGCGTGGTTTTATCCTGGTTGTGCTTTTTATACTGTATTTTGTATTTGTGCTTTTAACATGTTGGTTGTTTTATTATGGTTTTAAATTTTGTGAACCGCCCAGAGAGCTTCAGCTATTGGGCGGTATAAAAATGTAATAAATAAATAAATAAATAAATAAATAAGCAGGACTTGAGTGCAACAGCACTCTCTTGTCCATATTCCCCAGCAACTGGTGTACATTGGCATACTGGCTCTGATACTGGAGATAGCTTACAGCCATCATCATTAGTAGCCATTGATAGCCTCATCCTCCATGAAAGGATAGAGTTGTGTGTGTGTATATGCACGCGCATAAGTATCCATGTGCACTTAAAAACTTTTTTTGTTAACATTTTTCTTCAGTAACAATTTTTAATTTTTTTTAAACATTTCCAATAAAAGTGAAAGCAGGAAAAAAAAAAACACAGAGGGAAAGAAAGGCCAAAAGGAGTGAGGACCCACAGGGTGTTCCCGGTCCATGGCACAGTCTGTTGTTGGTCTATGTCACTTTTGCATGTCTTCATAAGCCAATTCATTCCATTTCTGCACTGACTTGTTTTTTTAAAAAAAAATCCACACAAACATCAGATTTAAATATATATTAGAATACGTATTTTTTAAAATGCATTTGTTCTCAAACTAACTTTAAAACACATTTTAAATGTGTATAATTTTTATTTTTTGAGTTCAGAACTATTTCAAAATCATTGAGAAGTGCAAAATCCAGTAGATAACTGAGTTGCAATCTGTGCATTATTCCAGGAGTTGCAGGTCCGGTCAGTTTACATCAGAATTCACAAATGTTGAATTCCTGAAGCTTCCCTAACCATCATGAGGAATCTGAACTCTGCCTGGCAAGGGTTGTAAAACAACTGCTTCTTTTTTTCTAAAGTTTTTTGTTTTGTTTTTTTGGCACTGCTAAGTGGCAACAGCATCAACTGTGTTGGCAGCCTGGCCCCCATTCTGCATCCTCCACAGTGCCCCATAGACCAAGCATCACTCCAGGGCATTGAGGGCAGGGAATGCAGCCACCACCAAAAATAATGGTGAAGAAAATATGAAGAAAATTCTGAAAAGTGTCCTTCTATTTCTAGAAGGTAAGAAAAGAAAAATCTCAGGCATTTCCTGAAAGTTTTCTTTCCCCATGTAAGATGCTTCCATTTTTCTGCCTCATTCTCAGGGCAGTTTATAATTTATTTTGAATGTCGGTGGGTGGTGGTTTTGACCTTAACAAATCACAGTGAGGTGGCTGAGGGTGCTGTCTATTTTTCTTTTTTTATATTACACATCTCACCACTGCTCTACAGTCTCCCAGGCTTCCTGCACTTCCTGATCTGAAAAGACGGATGTCTTCCCCTGAGGTGGAAGTGTGGGAAGCCAAGGTTCTCAGAGAGATAATTGCACAGCGAAAGACAGGACACTCACACACATTCCTCAGTCATCACATCAGTAAGGAAAGCACAAGAACCCTGAACCAAACCCATGAGAATTTCTCTGAAATTTCTTCTTGGAATTTCTTTTCGAAAGCAATTTCTTTTTTTATCAAATTGAATTAGAGTGGTCAAAATTTTTGTAGGAGGAATTTTCGGCACCGCACTAATTGTGGCACAGAACACAATGGCAAGGGGAGGGGGCATAGCTCAGTGGTAGAGCACACACTTTGCATGTAGAATGTCCCAGGAACAATGCCCAGCATCTCCAGGTAGGGGTGCTGGAAAAGAATCCTGCCTGAAACCTTGGAAAAACTCTGCCAATTGGTGTCAACAATACTATCCTAGATTGCCCAATGGTTTTACTCAGTATAAGGCAGCTTCCAGTGTTCCTATGGCAATCAAATCAACCCACGCTAAACAAAGAAAGAGTAACTGCTTGGACATATGCACACATGATCATAACTTGCCAAGATCTATGGATATGTTTGGGAGTGGATGAAATAACTGATGAAGTTTTTAAAAATAAATAAATCTGATACATGATATTGCTTCAGAACTGGGCCTTAATCCTCTTTATTTTTTCCTCTTGTGTTTTGTTGTATGCTTCTGATGACCAAATGCAAAATGAAAGCTCAGGCAGTGAGCTTGCAGCACTAGCAAGACACGAAATTTGACTTGTAGTTGTTGTTTGGCTTACAGGGAATAGCAAATCTTTCTTCCCTGGAAGAAACATTTCAAGTGTCAATAGCCATGTTGTAGCCATGTATGATAGGTAGGGTAATATTGGATATGGCACCTCAGAGTATTTAGCTATAAGTAAGGATTACTAACCCTTTTTAATGCTTTTTTTTTTTGCTATAAACTGAGAGAAGCTGTAAACTGACATTGACATCTATGAGGTGGTGGGGGGGGGGAGAGAGAGAGAAATCACATATTTTTTCCTATGCCAATTGAACACAAAAGGTTGGATCTAAGCATTATTAGAGCAGAGCCTTTCATGTTGCTATAGCTATGGTTGTGTTTGCATTTCCATAATAAAACCTATTTTCAGGGGGTTTATAATTCAGCTGTAAAAAAATGTCTCCATGCTGCAACTTGGCATAACAAGATATCGGACCAAGAACAGCAGTCCCCATGCTTTTAAAATTCCACCTCTTCTGCAAAAAGGGAGAGTCTTTTGTAAAACGCATCATTGTTGTTCGTTGGAATTTGCCCTAAGGCAAGAAATCACAGCTCCAGGAATAATCATTGGGCCAAACTCCACCTTTGAATTCCTGTTCAGGGAACCAAGGTTCAAAAATCACAAGGGCTTTTATAAACATTTAGCGTTGCCCAAGAATTCATGAGTCAAGCATACACCCACCACATATCATTAAAATGCATTCATTAGGACTTGTAGTTTCAAAGGGCACAGGGAAGAGTAAACAACCACAGAACGCTGATCTTCTCAGCCCTCCACCTGCTCACAATGTTTCCAAAGGCACAAAGAGGGCATGAATCAGGGAATGCTACAATGGCAGCTGCCCTTCTTTTCCAGACCAGTGCAGTGATGGGCTCTGTAACTAACTAGTGAGAGATGAGAGGATTTCAGCAGGCCTGTTTCCTGCCGCAATTGCATTATTATGAGGGAGAACCTACTTAACTGCTGACATTGGCAGAATCTACACTACTGCTTTAAAACGGTTTATAACAGTAGTAACAACTGTTGGGGCCCAGGACACACTTCCATATACAGTTTTCAAACTGTTTTCAAAGTCTCATGTCCTGCTTGGTATAGATCTGGTCATTGTCTGCTTTTCTTAGAAGGGACGTAGGGATGAAGGGCCTAACAAAACAAAAACAAAAACAAATCTCGTTGTCTTGTCCCCTCAGACTCTATTCCATCTTCCACCAGCTGGCCCGAATCAGTCATAGTGCGTTGGGCCAGCTGAAGTATTTCCTGTATTGTTTTTATTTATTTACTTATTTGCATAAATAGACATTTGCACACATTTTGGCTGTGATCTGTGTAAATTGGCACAAAGTGTGCCCACAAATTTTGCAAATGTGTATTTAGTCTTTTTTCTCTCTCTAAAGTTCCTAGATTTCCAGGAAAACCCACAGTTCGGCTTGCAAATGCAAGCCAAGTTGGGAGTGCTGCGGAAATCTGGTAAGGCGAAAAAGGGCCGGGTTTTTTGGAGACAGACATTGCAACTGGCCACTTATGCATTACCACAACCAGGAAATTCATCACCCCCTCCCATCCCAAAAAAATTGAAGAGGACACCAATGTGCTTAAAACACACACACACAGTATTTCATATAACTTCAGGAAGACTTACTATAATTTAAATAGAAATGCAGTACAACTTACCATAGCAGGGAAGGTTGTGCACCTGCTCAGGCTTCTGCCCAGGTGCTAAGCATTAATAGGCAACTTCGAAGCTGCTGCTGCTGCTCTCCCTCCTCAAAGCTCTTTGACTTTAAACCAGGGATGTTTGAGAAATTCATTTCAGTGACTTTTTCGATCAGGATTTACCCAGATTGCACCTTCCAGACCAAACACGGACTTGGATGCACTCTGTGGTTGAAGTCAATATATTTCCAAGCTTGCAATGTGATTGTGGAACCCCAAAAACATATTTAATAGTATACGTACATTTGAAAAATGCTCATGAAAAAATGCAGACTTCTGAAAAATGCACACAAATATGTGAGAAGAATGTGTACATTTCAAAGATGTGCACCACCGACACGTACCTTTGGGAAAATACACATGGACGTATGCACAGATTTTCACGTGAAAAGAACAAACAAACAAACAAATCTTTCAACCTGTTAGGGATTTGAGAGTTGGAATGAGCTTTGAGATGGAATTTGGACAACATTGGCAAGCCTGAGTTTTGCTGATTCCCACATTGCTGGACAGCCCTTCATGTAAAGGGTGCCTTCAAGTAGATGACTATCCTCTGGGGACACAGCACCAGCAGATCACTGGGCATTAAAAACTTGTGGAAATAAAAATGCTTTTAGTAACCGCAAAACGCAGAACAGAGCCTTCGCTCCAGAGAGGGGGTGCTGAAAAACCATCATGAGGCTGGAGTTCTCAGCCTAGCCCTAGAAAGTCATCAGTGGCAGAATACATAGGAAGAGGTCTACATTAATCTCTTTGAGAATGTTTTGGTATCAAAATGTAAGAAAATAATATGAACGTCACATAAAAAAATTGCAAAATTTATTTATTTATTACATTTCTATACCGCCCAATAGCCAGAGCTCTCTGGGCGGTTCACAAAAATTAAAACCATTCAAAGTATATAACCATAATATAAAATACAATATAAAAGCTCAACCAGATAAAAACAGCAGCAATGCAAAATTACAAATTTAAAACACCAAGTTAAAATGTATTTATAGATTGTTAAAATGCTGGGAGAATAAAAAGGTCTTCACCTGGCGTCTAAAAGCATATAATGTAGGTGCCAAGCGAACCTCCTTAGGGAGCTCATTCCACAGCCGGGGTGCCACAGCAGAGAAGGTCCTCCTCCTGGTAGCCACCTGCCTTACTTCCTTTGGCAGGGGCTCACGGAGAAGGACCCCTGAGGATGACCTTAGGGTCCGGGCAGGTACATATGGGAGGAGGCGTTCCTTCAGATAACCTGGCCCCAAGCCGTTTAGGGCTTTAAATGTTAATACCAGCACTTTGAATCGGGCCCAGACCTGGACTGGCAGCCAATGAAGCTGGAAAAGGACTGGCGTAATGTGGTCTCGTTGGCCAGTCCCTGTTAGTAACTGTGCTGCCCTGTTTTGTACCAGTTGAAGTTTCCGGACTGTTTTCAAAGGCAGCCCCACGTATAACGCATTGCAGTAATCCAAACGAGAGGTTATCAGAGCATGGATAACTGTAGCTAAGCTATCTCTGTCCAGATAAGGGTGAAGCTGGTATATCAGCCTAAGTTGGTAAAAGGTGCTCTTTGCCACTGAGTTCACCTGTGCCTCAAGTGACAGTTCTGGATCCAAGAGCACCCCCAAAAGCTCTTGGCAACCATGAACCTAGAAGTTCTAGTCTTAGAATTCTGGGCCTGGAAGCTTATGTCAACCAAACCAATAGTGCCTGGGGGCAAAGTACCTTTGATAAGTATTGTACATGTTAAAGCTTTGGAGAGCAAGCAGCTGGGAAGGATGCATCTCGCTACACCTGTTTGGCACACAGGTTACTGCTTTGTAAAACAAAGAGGCTTCTTCACCTAGAAACCTCCATGCTCCTTGGTGTTGCACTGAGCCAAGAGTAAGATTTACTGCCCTGATAGAAAAGTGAGTTGTGCTACCTTGAGGAGTATAATGTCAAGCACCATTCACACTGACTGTAATTGCAGCTAAACAAAAATACAGACATTATCTCTAAGTTTGTTTTTGTACATTTGACTGATCTCTTACATTAAACAACATTCCCTAAAGGCATGAGATGAACTAGAACTGAGTGCAAATGTCCTTTCCAATTCCACCACCCTATTTGTGGGCAGAGAAATTTGTGGGCAGAGAAATTTGTGGGCAGACAATTTCACAAAATCTCTAAATTTCTAGGGAGTGTAGCTAAGGATGTTGGAGAAATGCACAAAAGAATCAAATGAATACAGATTTCCATGAATCTGACCTGTGGATTCTGTAGCGGACCAGCTTTTCCCAATTTTGTGGATGTGTGGACAGTTCTGTTTTGTTTTTAACTTTCTGGACTTTTACACAAATTTAGTCATAGAAAAATACATAAAATTTCCCCCCTGGGGGAGATTTCTTCAGGGTGTGTGTGAGAGAGAGGTTGCACAGTTACACTACTGCAAATTTGTGCAAAAAACTTTCTGCCAATGAGCAGATGATGGAATGCGTGGCACTTGAGAATCTGCAAATTGCAGGCAGAACAGATTTTACAAAATCCATACATCCCTAATTGTAGCTCAACTTCTTTCCTTCTTTTTTTGTAAGGTTTTTTGTGTGTTTTTGTGCTGCCACTGCAATTAGCAACAGCATGACTTGTGTTGGCAGGTTGACCCACATTTTTCATCCTCTACAATACAGGTGTTATGTGTGTGTGTGTGTGTATGTTGTGTTGAGGTTCCGGGTAGAGGTGGAGCTAGTGCTGTACCAAAATCTGTCTTCCAATTTCCTGAAAGTTTTCTTTCCCTTTGAAAGAGGCTTCTATTGTTCTGCCTTATTCTCAGGGGTTTTTATCATATTTTTTGTGTCTTTGAGTTTATTCTAATCAATAAAAGATTGCCAAGGGTGCTCTGTGTGTTGTGTGTGTGTGTGTGTGTGTGTGTGTGTGTGTGTGTGTGCACGTGTGTGTGTGTGTGCGTGTGCATGCGTGTGTGTTTTCTTTCTATTACACATCTCTCCATTGCTTTGCAACCTCCCAGGCTGCAAATACTTCCTGATCTGAAAACACAGTATGGGAAGAATTACCTCATGGTGCCTTATGATGCTCTAAACGAAGTGTGGCAAGCCAAGGAGGCTGCCGGCTGCTAGAGCAATGATCGTACAATGAGAAACAGGATACTTGCGCACACTCCTCAGCCACCTCTTAAGTATGGTAAGGACATGAAACCCAATCCCAACCCAACCTATGAGGATTTCTCCAAAATTCTCTTCACCATTTAATTTCTTTCCAAAAGCAGTTTCTTTTCTATCAGAGTGAACGAGAATGGTTAGCAAAAATGTGGGAGAAATTTTTGGGACAGCACTAAAGACAGGCAACAAAATAAAATAAATGGTAGATGCAGATCTTTTTGCATACGTTTAGAAGAATATAAAGGAATTGGCAATAAGGCAGAATCAAAATTGTCCATTTTGGACAAAGGCACTGCTAAAAAAAATTGAATGGTTTAGCATTTATTTTATACACATTTTATGAAAGTAAGTTTCATTAGGATTCACACAGAGATGTGTGGATTTTACTAGAATCCACACATATGTTGTTTGTATTCATGTTAATTCTGATACACAGAGGAAGGGAACATAAAGCTAAGGTGACCATAGAAAACTTCCTTACATCAATTAGTCTATTTGTTCTCTAGCAACAGTATCTAATCTGATAGCCAATGGCACCCAGAATTCCTTGCAGTAAGCTTTCCCATCACCTGATACTCAATCTTTCTTAGATGGAGATGCCAGGGATTGATTCTTGGTATTATAAAGTAGAGTAAAGCTCCCCATGGATCCAGAAACGTCCCCTCACTTTACTCCAAACAAAATTTATTTATTTATTTATTTATTTTATTACACTTATATACCGCTCCCATAGCCAGGGCTCTCTGGGCGGTTTACAAAAATTCTAAAATTGAGATAAAAACAAGTATACAAAATTTAAAACTCTAAAACACAGAACATACACACATAAAGCATTAAAAACCATTAAAAAAACTAAACATGTGGGTGATTAAGATGTGCCGCCATATGCCTGGGCAAAGAGGAAAGTCTTCACCTGGCTCCGGAAAGATAGCAGCGTTGGTGCCAGGCGAGCCTCGTCAGGGAGATCATTCATAGTATAGAATCCTCCAATTCATTTCATTGGAATCAATCCATAGTTGGAATTGATAGTCAAGCTTTCAGAATACAAAGGAACTACATGTGAATCACAGCATTCTATCTTACATGATGAAGAATATGTCAGAATCAAAATTATGTGGTGAGATCAGAGAGCTTCTGAGAATAAAGCCAAATGTTTTGAGAAATGTCTATTACTGTATGTCTATATCCAGCTACCTGTAAGCCAGCTTTGCAAATTTTAATTTTTGTGAACCACTCAAAAATGGGCTATTGGGCAGAATAAAAGCTTTGGCTATTGGGCAGAATAAAAACGTAATAATTAAATAAATAAACTATCAGTATTGCAGGTTTTTCTCTCCAACTTTGTAATGCAAACGTTCTGCAGTTGTGAGTGTAGGTGGGAGCATGGAATAAAGACACAGACACCAGAGCTTTGGGTAACTAGGGCCTCTTTATTAATTATTAATGCATCTATCCCTCCCTGGATCTGCACATGAAAGTGCAGGAATTAAATCCTTAACTCAGGCCACTTGCCTGGCTTTAAGGGCGAGTCACCCTCAAAGCAAGGAGTCAGAAAATTCAGGCTTCTTGCTTATGTGACACTATGTAAGTGTGGGGAGACTTAGAAGTGATAATAGGTTTTTGATCTAGAACTAGTCAATCCAAGCGGAGAGGCGGGTAAGAAATAAATTATTATTATTATTATTATTATTATTATTATTATTATTATTATTATTGGGTTATATCCTATGTTTTGCCAGGAGAAAAATTACAAGAGTTGGTGTTCTGGTAGCGATTGCACAATTGCAACTAAGATTGTAGTGCCTGAATTTGCTTTCCTTTCCCCCCTCCTCCTCCCTCCCAATCCCCTTTCCTTTTGTGTCATGTCTTTTAGATTGTAAGCCTGTGGGCAGGGACTGTCAAGAAATACTTTTGTAAGCCGCCGTGAGAGCCTTTTTTGGCTGAATGGCGGCATACAAATGCTTAAATAAATAAATAAACTAACGCAATAATGCATGCAACTCATAGGCCTAATGAAATCATAATGAGTTGTGCAACACTTTATACAATGCCTTGTGGAATGGGTTGTGGAAAGGCTTGTGAAACAACATGTACAATGGCTTGCATTAGACTTGACACTTTCACAAGAATGAAAACAGGGTTTCAGCAAGTGGCAAGAGCTTTGTGCTAGTAAAATCACACCATTGGATCAACCCACAATCAGTTTCTGGAGGTTAGAAAATATTTATTGCTATGTGAATGCCAGACAAACTATGAAAAGTTAATAAGATTAATGGGATACAGTTTATTCCACAAGTTTATCATCATATTTTTTGTTGTAAAAAAACTGATCTATCTTGGTTGCCACAACTTCTAGGAGGGGATTCCACAAACAGGGGCACCACAACAGAAAATATCCTGTCCCCAATCACCACCCACTTAACACTTCCTTTCTCTTTGACACCAAGATAAAATACCTTTATTCTCCAAGACATTTGAAGTTTGATAATTCTACATTTTTGCTTAATACTACTTTTGTCAATTTGACAGCAATGTAGGTTTTTTCTTCTATTTTATATTGTGGTGATGCTTTTTAAATTATGGGTTGGATCCAGAATGAGGGTGCAACCCTATGCATTTTTACACAGAAAAAGGTCATACATCTGTTTCTTCAGCCAGCCATGGTGGCTGGGGAATGCTGGAGTTGTAGGATTTTTTTCCCTGTCTAAACATGCATAGGGTTGCACCATTAATCATCCTTAGAGTAGACCCATTGAATTCAATGGGACAAGTTAGTTATGCCTTAATTCCATTGATTTCAGTGGGTCTACTCCAATTAGGACTAAAGCCTTTGCTAGACCTACCTTGGAATCCGGGCGGCAGGAGGGGTGAGCCCGCGATACAAATATCACGGGCTGTCACCCTAGTCTTAACATCAGAGGCAATGGGCTAAAGGAAAGCCCCATAGCATCCACTATTTAAAAAAAATTAAAGCGCAGGAGCGCATGAAAGACCAAAGGTAAGGTGTTTTTTTTTTTTTAAAAAAAAAAGTGCTTTCCCTGCTCCCCCCTGCCCTGATCTCTCCCCCTGCCCCCGATCTCTCCCCTGCCCCGATCTCTCCCCCTGCCTCTGAGGGGCGCAGCACTCCTGGGGAGTGCTGCGGACCATGCATGGCTTCTCCCAGCTACGCGCGAGTAAGCGCGCACAGCCAGGAGAAGCCGCGGACTGGTCTACACGTTTCACGGGCTCAGCCCAGGACTGCGGAAATCCCAGGCCAAAAGTGGAGCCCATTACCCCGGGGCAAGGGAGGGTTGACCCCTGCCTGAGCCAGGGATCCCCTGTGCGTCATCTGGATCCCGGGTATCAGCCAGCTAAACCTTCATCTAGCAAAGCCCTATGTCTAGTTCCAACATTATGACCCTGTTCAGACACTAAGCCATGTCGGTTAAGCATTTTGAGCTAAACGTTATGGCTTAGCATGTTGTGTGAACCATTCCTAACCATAGTGGCTATTTATTTATTACATTTTTATACCGCATAATCCATAACATAATCACAGTTTAAACATGCTCACTAACCATTTGCTGTAAAAAGGTTAGGGGCTAATCACGGCTTATCGTGTTGTCTGAATAGGCTCAACATTTCTTATTTTCCTAAGCTGTCATGAAGACATTTTTTCCAAAAATGTAAAGACAGGACACAGTGTTTTATATATATATATATATATATATATATATATATATATATATATATATAGTGTGTGTAACTTTATTTTTAATAAGTTAAAGAAGTGTAAGTTGGCACACCAAAATGAATAACACTGCCTTCCCTTTGAGTTGCCAGAAGGTTCATCTTAATATATCCAATATATTATTTATGATCCCTTTTGTCATCTTTTACTGTGAATTATCAGTGGGATTTCTGAAAAGGCCTGTAGCAGTGAATATGCTTATGACTTCAGGGATAAGAGGGGAGGGGATATAACACTTTTCAAAACTGTAACCTATTTGATAACTAGCTAATATTCACACCTAAACTTTATAATAGTGTAAAGTACATTTAGTGCAAAGTTTTGTAATCAGCACCTTCACATTAGGCAACGTGAGGGTACAAATATACATACCACAAAGCCTTCACAGGCACAAGGGATAAGTCTACATGTGCAAAAAGGAATTGCCAGCAAATATTGCTAGAGCATTTTAAGGAGACTTATTGAGATAATAGACCGTAAGGCATTACAAAATTGCAGAAGGAAATGTGGCTGTATAATTAATGTTGAATTACAGTCATGCCAGGGAGAAACCTTTGGGTTTAGCAGGAGGATTCTAAAAGTTTTTATTTGTTCTAAGGGAAAATTACTGATTTGTCATCTATTTCTATAAAGGCCCATCTGGAGATGCCACAGTTCCACCCTGCAAGAAAGAGAGCCTGAGGGCCCTAGTGCCATGGCTGGATTTAGGAGCAAGCAACTGCCCTGAGTGACAGACTAGGTGCCTGGGTGTGGGTGTATTTCTGTCTGTTGAAACTGCTGAAACGAACTGACCCACATTGCAATAATAGGCTGGATTAAAAAAAGAAAAGAAAAAAGCATCCAGGGAAAATGTACACACCCGCCAGGGGCCATTGATCAGATCCATGCATTTATCCTCTTATAAAACAGTGAAAAACCATGCATGCAAATCTTGCATCAATATCTGAAATGGGCTTAGGGTGGACACTTGAAAATCAGTGCTCTTTAACATTTTTATTAATGACTTGGATGAGGAGGTGCACGGAGCGCTTATCAAATTTGCAGATGACACAAAATTGGGTGGGATGGCTAATACCCTGGAAGACAGAAACAAACTTCAAAGTGATCGTGATAGGCTGGAGCACTGAGCTGAAAACAACAGAATGAAACTTAATAGGGATAAGTGCCAAGTTCTACACCTAGGAAAAAGAAACTAAATGCAGAGTTACAAGATGGGGGATACTTGGCTCAGCCATTCTACAAGCGAGAAGGATCTTGGAATTGTTGTAGATCACAAGCTGAATATGAGCCAACAGTGTGATGCGGCGGCAAAAAAAGGCAAATGCTATTTTGGGCTGAATTAATAGAAATATAGCTTCTAAATCATGTGAAGTACTGGTTCCCCTCTATTCGTCACTGGTTAGGCCTCATCTTGAGTATTGTGTTCAGTTCTGGGCAACACACCTCAAGAAGGATACAGACAAGCTGGAGCGTGTTCAGAGGAGGGCAACGGGGATGGTTGGGGGTCTGGAAACAAAGCCCTATGAGGAAAGACTGAAAGAACTGGGCATGTTTAGCCTTGAGAAGAGAAGACTGAGGGGAGACATGATAGCACTCTTCAAGTACTTGAAAGGTTGTCACACAGAGGAAGGCCAGGATCTCTTCTCCATCATCCTAGAGTGCAGGACACGGAATAATGGGCTCAAGTTTAGGGTGACCATACGACCGGATTTCCCCGGATTTGTCCGGGTTTTGATGACAAATCCGGGAGGGGGAGGGGAAATCCGGATTTTTCCAAAGAGCAGCTCTAATGGGAATTAACAAAAATGCTTATAAGTCTGTCATTTTTTAAGATAAAGATATGGAACTTGGCACAATGGTAGCTCTTAGGAAGGGCTTTAGTAATACCAAATTTGAAACAGATCCGTTCATCCATTGATTTTTAAGGAATTTTTTAAAAATTGAGGTTTTAAAATTATTATTTTTAAAATTGTCATTTTTAAAGATAAAGAGATGAAACTTTGCACCATGATAGGATTTAGGTAGATCTTTAGCCACACAAACCAAATTTGAAACAGATCTGTTCATCCATTGATTTTTAGGAATTTTTTAAAATTTGAGGATTTAATTTTTTAAAAAAATATATTATTTTTAAAGATAAAGAGATGAAACTTGGCACCATGATTGCTCTTAACAAGGACTTTAGCTATGCCAAGTTTGAAACAGATCTGTCCATCCATTGAGTTTTATGATTTTTTTTAAAGTTTGAGGTTTTAAAATTATTTTTTAAAATGACATTTTTAAAAGATAAAGGGCTGAAAGTTGGCACCATGATAGCTCTTAAGGAGAGATTTAGCCATGCCAGGTTTGAATCAGATCTGTTCATCCATTGCTTTTTAAAGGATTTTTTAAAAAAGTTCAAAGTTTTAAAATTATTGTGTTTTAAAACTGCTGGAGCCATATCCTTCAAACTCAGGTTGTCAAACCTCCTCTTTGGGGTTTTGCATATTGAGCAGTTTCAGCCCTTGGCATTAAGGGGATCTCCAGATTTTAGGTAAACTGCCACAACACCCACCCTAATGATAGAGTAGATAAACTTGTGACAATTATACACATGCTTTTTTAAAAAATTGAAATTTAAAAAAGCCAGCCATCCGGCCGGCCAGTGGCAAGCCCTGTTAACAACAACAGCAGCTTGCAATGAGTGAAGATACAGCCAGAAAAGATATTTGAGGGAAGGGGAGAATGTAACACACAGAGTATAGCAAAAGCTTCAAAGTACAGCAAAACCTACAAAAGTAGGAGTGAGTGAAGTTAATTTCAGATACATTGAATCTCTCACTTGTTCTTTATTTCAGTGATTTTAACATTAAGATGCTATGTAGAACAAATTTCTCTTAAATGTGTGCTGTGAAATCAGACATGTGACCAAGGCTATGTTCGGGTGGGCATGCCCCCTTGGTGCTGGACACGCCCCCTTGGGGGCCGACCATGTTGTCCTCCTTTTTGGTTTCCAAAATATGGTCACCCTACTCAAGTTACAGGAAGCCAGATTCTGTCTGGGCATCAGAAAAAAAACTTCCTGACTGTTACAGCAGTACGACAATGGAACCAGTTATCTCGGGAGGTTGTGGGCTCTCCCACACTAGAGGCATTCAAGAGGCAGCTGGACAGCCATTTATTAGGTAAGCTTTAAGGTGGATTCCTGCATTGAACAGAGGGTTGCATTTGGTGACCTTATAGGCCCCTTCCAACTCTACTATTCCATGATTCTATGAAAACAGAGGAGAAAAGAAGGCACTGATTTACATAAAAATGCATATGCTACTTTTATATATAAATGCAAATATAGACATTCTCATTATAATTTAAATAGAAATACACTACATCTCACCATAGTGTGGAAGGCTATAATGAGGTGACCTGTGTACAATCTGCTGTATAGGTACTAACTGTTGGTGGACCACAGTTCTTAAGCCTCTTTATTTTTAAACTGAAATTGGACCAGATGGCCCTTCAAACAGAGGACATCTTCAAATCAAGGGTGGTCCTCTGGCTCTCCTTCAAACAGAGGTCTGTCTTCTATAAAAGAGGGCACATGTCCTCACCTGAGGTGCTGTTTGGTCCTGTCTTGTTTAGCCAACAAGACTCAGAAATGCCCTGTCAGCAGCTACTGTAAAGCACCAGAGGGATCTAGGGACAGGTAGGCTGCCTAACCGTACTGTGCTTCTGAGCTGTCCCATCACAGCTTTCAGTTGGGCACCAGAAGTTCAGGACTGTGCCTGTCACTACATTTTTCTTAGCCCTCTGCTGTCTTGAGCCATTTTGTGGAAATTGAGTAGAAAGCAAGGCATAGCTTTACAGGCCATGTGCTGCTGATCCCTACTCCAAAATAACATGAATCAGATGGAATCAACGGATATCAATGTATCCTGCAAGTGGGCGATACCTTTAAATGCAATATCCTAAAGCAGCAATGTTTCTAAATGAAACTTACAGCCAATTCAAAGAGTTGTTTTGACAACATTCTAGGATTAAGTTAGATGCTTTCCCCCTTCCTATAAAGCCCTGCAAGGAAACTGAAATAGCTCTGCAATTCTTTCTTAAAAGTTGCCTGTTGTGCCTTTTAGTTACAAAGGGGTAATGCCACAGAAAAATGCAGACATTTTTGTATTTCGCCATTTCTAAGAGTTGACGTAGGGTATATAGTACTTGCTATGTAGACGTCTCTATGCGCCAGTTGCCACAGCAATCTCCTTTTATGATGGTATAAATTGGACGGAGATTTGGAGAGAAGCCTATGGGAGTTAGGTGCCTAAACCCTTTAAGGTGCTTTGAAAATCCCATCCACAAATGTTAAGTAGTCCCCATACGTTCTGACTTCAAAACAGTATGATAGGGAACTCAAACTGCTCACCGGGGGAGAGGGGGTCTGATGCTGATAATACACTACTTAGAGGAAATAGCTCATGCCATCCAGTATATGATAATACCTGAATTCACAAGAAAGAGCTGTGAGCCTCTAGCACTTACCAGCTGTAATGCTGAACAGATTACACAGACAAATCAGGGGGTGAAAAAGTAATATGCTTTCACCTCACAGCAAGAGACGCCTAGGTTCAGGCAGAGGAAATATGTATTAAGAGAGCAGGTTAAAAACTGACATTATCCCTGACTTTCATGAAATCAAAATTATAGGCAGGATGCTAAGTTATTATAATGTATTTATTACCAAGATTGCTTTCATATTTAACTGATTTGGCCCATCCTTGAGACCCGTTTTAAAATGCACCACCTTGTCCACCTTTTCCATTTTCATATGAAAAACAGGAAAGCAAAAACTAATTTACTCAGGGAGACACATCGACTGTTTGCCCGTTTATCTCTTACAGACCACCCCTCAGTCCAATGTTGACAGTACATGATATTCCATTAATCTGCCTAATGAAAATTTAACCAGTGTTATAAACAAATAATTGGCTATTATCCTCTCAAAGATCCCGAATAAATTACTTCTGCTTATCCCTCCCACCCTTTCTCTATCTCTCCTTCCCTGTGCTCAAAAGGCAGCCTTTTCCCTCTCTTGATGTTGTAGGAAATACGCTCTCGGACTGCTGCTGCTAGTGGGGAAAGCTGGGATAGGCAGGCTTTGGTGACTGGCAGAAACGTTTCCACACCTGCTCGGTGCTTCGAAACTCTTTTTGAAGGTTGGGCTGGCTCTGCAGAGCTGATGCTGTCCTGCCAGGGCTGCCTCCTAGCTCTTCCTTCTAGCCTCCAATTACATTCCACTTTCTTCAATCTCTCTCTCTCTCTCTCTCTCTGAAGCAACTCAAGAGTCACCTGTGCTGGGTTTCTTTTTCCTCTTCAGTATCTCCAAAGGGTAACATGTGTCATCATCCAGGGCAATTAAAGTTAAATCAGACGCCAGGTATATTTGCGTTAACATTTATGCAGGCGTTTCCATAGCTAGGCAGAAAGTGCTTCTGGCTACATGCAAAGAAATTAAAAGATTGCTTGCTGTCATTAGCTGTCCTCAGCAAAAGAAATCAGGCAGCTGATGGGCGTCCTTCAGAAAGGGGCTGTCGCTCAGTGGCAGAATACATGCTTGCCATGCAGAAGGCTCAGTCCCTGGCATCTTTAGTTAAAAGTGTCATGTGTAACTGCAGAGGTGGGGAGTTTAGGATTGTAGGATGTACCTCACTTTTTCAGTAGGAACTCACAGTCAAGGCTAGTGACTCTGATTTCAATGGGGCTATGGATACATTCAGGGTTTCAATCAAAAACAGCCTGAACTCTAAAAAAGCTATCCAAGGTGCTGAACTCTATCCACTACCTTGGATAGTGTCTTTAGAGTTCTGGCTGGTTAAGACTGAAACCCAGAATGGTTTCACAGCCTCACCGAAACTGGAGCCACCAGCCTCCACAATGGAAGCAAATGAGTTCAGATCTCTATGAATTCAACCTATGGATTCTGCAGTGGATCGGCTTGTTCCGAGTCACATGGGTTCCATGAACTTGCAGGATGTGTTGCTATTGTTGTTGTTCTTGTTGTTATTTTCCGGAATGTTACTCAGATTTAGCCATAAAAACATACGTGAAAGAAAGAAAGAAAGAAAGAAAGAAAGAAAGAAAGAAAGAAAGAAAGATCACCAGGTGAAAATGGGCTGAAGCATGAACATGAGCATTTGGGAGGGGGTTGCACATTTTGGGAGGAATTGCATATTTTCACAAGTACGAATTTGAACAAATGTAAATTTGCACAAATTTGAGAAATTTGAAAAAATCCAATTCTGCCAATGAGCAGACAATAGAACGAAAGGCACTTGACAATCTGCAAAATACAGATAGAATGGATTTTGCAAAATCCATACATCCTTAACCTCAAGTTCCACCAACAGAGCCTGGTGCAAAAGAAATACACATAGAATTAAAGAATTCTGGATCCAAGTAGTGTTTTGAATACCAGAACTAAATGGAATTCATGGTCCTTCCACCCAAAAATCCACTCCTATTTATCCCAAACTTTGTTCATTTCACCTGTATAATGACTGATTATACTGAAATTAATTGGCAAGCAACAATGAAATGAGGGACAATAACTCATTTTGTTGTTGCTTGCCAGTTGACTTCAAATCACCCATATCACAATATACCCCTTGACTACCCTTGATATAACGTGATGTAAAAGGGCTCTGCCCACATCTGGAAGAGGTGCAGCTGGCCCAACTAGACAATATCAGGTTAGATGGACAAATAATTTGATCTGGTATAGAACAGCTTTCTATGTTGGTGTTGGTGTTGGATATTGGTTGATTCCCAAGCTCTGTTTCTACAGGTATGATGTCTAGATTCCCATGTAGAACCAGTCAATTCTTATCAGTGGTTTGGCCAGCTTGGGGGGGGGGGGTTGGAGGCATACACAGTTTCCAAACTATGCCTCAATGGTGGCAAAAATATAGTAATAAATAGCTTAAGACTGCAGTTCAATACACAATTTCTAGGCAAGAAAAGCCATTCTTCTCAGCAAGACCTACATACTTAGCATTGGGCTCTAAATGACTGACTATTTGCTGTCTTTAATGATACTCCAAATCTTTTAGTGGAACTACCCAAAATGTGAGGTGGCTTGCATAATCACAGTGCCAGTCCTGGTCCTCATATCGAGGCAGTAGCTAAATCCTGCCGTTTCTTCCTGTATAATATTGCCAGGATTCGACCATTTTTGTCTGTCTCTTCTGCCAAGACTCTCGTTCACGCACTGGTTATCTCTCGGTTGGACTACTGCAACCTTCTTCTCTCTGGCCTTCCCTCGTCTCACATCAGTCCGCTGGTCTCTGGCCACCACTCTGCCGCTAAGATCATCTTCTTGGCCCGCCGCTCTGACCATGTCACTCCACTTCTGAAATCTCTTCATTGGCTTCCAATTCACTCCAGAATCCAATATAAACTTCTCCTGCTGACCTTCAAAGCTTTTCACGGTCTAGCTCCTGTCTATCTCTCCTCTCTCATCTCACACTATTGCCCCGCTCGTGCTCTCCGCTCCTCTGATGCCATGCTTCTCGCCTGCCCAAGGACCTCCACTTCCCTTACTCGGCTTCGTCCTTTTTCTTCTGCTGCCCCTTACGCCTGGAACGCTCTTCCAGAACACTTGAGAACTACCAACTCAATCACAGCTTTTAAAACTCAGCTAAAAACTTTCCTTTTCCCTATAGCTTTTAAATGTTGAGTTTGTTCTGACTCTATACTGTTAGCCTCACCCTACCCGGTGCCTGTTTACACTTCCCTGTGCCTGTTTGCATTCTCTTTCCCTCCTTATTGTTTACTACAGCTTTATTAGATTGTAAGCCTATGCGGCAGGGTCTTGCTATTTACTGTGTAATCTGTACAGCACCATGTACGTTGATGGTGCTATATAAATAAATAAATAAATAAATAAATAATAATAATAATAATAATAATAATAATAATAACAACAACAACAACATGTAGCTTTGAGATGTCCAGAAGTAGCAAGGCCGGACTTGGGTCCAATGTCTAGGGCCCCACAGCCCAGGCCCTCTGCAAAGGGCTACCCAGAGAATGGCAGGTGAGGGTAGCAGAAGCAAGGCCATTTGCATCACAGTAGCAGAAGCAAACCCCATTTGACTCCTGTAATCATGACACTGCTATGACCTTAAAATGCAAAACCACACATGAGCAGGGGCTGTTTTTTTAAAAATTGAGGTTGGCAAATATTCTAAGATAAAAGGAATATAGAAGTGGTAGTAAAGCATGCAATGGCAGTTGTGTGTGTGTGGGGAAAATGTTAGCTATGTGGAGTGGGTAGAGGGTTGGAATGGGAACCGGGAGATCCGGATTCTCGTCTCCATTCAGACTGCGTGACTTTGGTCCAGTCACACACTATCAGCCCAACCTACCTCACAGGTTTGTTGTTGTGAGGATAAAATGGAGAGAAGGGTGATTAAGTATGCTGCCTTGGGTTTCTTGGAGGAAAATGGTGGGATACAAATGCAATAAATCAATAAAATAAATAAATACTTCGCAACTGAAGTAAAATACATGGCCATCTAAGGGGGTCCCTATAAATCCAAGATATAAAATTAGTTAGCTGCACCATTGCGCAGAAATATGGACAAAAGAAGATGGGGCAGACCATTGACAATCTTTTAGCATTCAAGAAAGCTATCAAGACTGATCTCTTCTGGCAGGCCTATCCAGTAGAATTTTAGGATACTTTTAGTATGCTTTTAGGATTTTTTTTAACAGTGTATACTAAGTTTTCAATCAGTATTTTATGTATTTTATGATTGCTGTTGTTCCCCACCTCAATCCAATTGGAGAGGCAGGTAAGAAATAAATTATTGTTATTATTATTCAATATCCTAAGCATTGTACATGGTACTGCAGCTAAACACCATTAGGACCAGACCATTAGATTTGAGGAAAACTAGGTGCTACATACAACAGGAACACTCCTTGGAAATTGATGACTAAATAGGTTGCTCTATATCCAGGATATAGAAACACTCATAACTTGGGGGAGTGGGGTAATCATATTTCCACTTGCTTTATTTCAGATGTCCCTTGAACATGCAGATCTCTAGGAGAAAGCCCAGAGAATGAGCAAATGTTCGGGTTGGTTGTACGTGGTGTCTGTTCTCCCTCCATAAATACAGTGTACACATGCTGCCCTTTGCCAATGTAACCTTTCGTAAACAGAATTACTATTTATCTAAAAATCTGATAATTCAAACAGTTTGGGGTTTGGTGTAGTCATAAACAGCAGGAAGGGAGAATTAGTATGTGAACCCACTTAAATGGCAAAAACATGACAGCCCCTCTTCTTTTGAAGGATACAATGTGTGCATCACTTCTAGGCTCTTGTCTTGGAGTGGTTTCTAAAATGCTTGATTGTTATTACATTAAAGAGTTGTGAGTCACCATTATATTATATATTTATTTATTTATTTATAATACATTTGCTATAGAAAATCCAGACCATTAGAGGAAGAAGTCTAGAAATCAACAACTGATGCATTTTTCTCCCATCAGAAACCAAGTCAAGGGTGAGTGTTAGCCTTGGGGGTCCTAGAAGTTTAGTTCCACCCCATAGTTTATTTACATCTTTTGTAAACAGATGTGCTCTGCTGTTTCAGCTTCTAGTTCTGATGGGAAGTCATAGCCAGAGGTTTGGAATTTTGACAGTTTTTCATATAAATTCTGTAGTGATTGTTGACCTAGTTTAAAACTGTAACTTATGGTCGGAGGTGTCAAACCACAAATGCAAACAGGTATTAAATATCTTTCATTATTCTCCTAAATAACGTATGGGAAGGGGAGGCAACTACGTTCCCCATACATGAATCTCCGAAGTTAAAAATACTTGTCCTGCCCCCTGCAAATACATCATGGGATGATTTGAAAGGGCTCCACAAATTTAAAAAACCCAACACTTTGCATATCTGTACGCTTTCAAATTAGGCTCATAAATAATATTTCTAGAATAATGACAAATTAATTCTTCCTTTTATAATTTTAATAAAATAAGCATATCCTATCTTTTAACGAGACCTGACATATGCTTACACAGATACTACACACCCTGTAACCTAATCTGCTAGCCATCTTGAAGCAATTAACTCCTTCTAATCTTTAGCTAACAAAGCCCACCATGCAAAATGCCCCTGGAGACCACCAGTCTAAAGGCCTCCGTGAGCTCCCTCCCAACTGGTTCTCTATTATTCAACATGTAGGAGCTCGCCAGAGTGTTTAGAGAGCAGGGATTCATTTGAAACAACAAAGATGAATCATCACAGATCATAAGATCTTCATTAACTCCTTATTTCTCTACTAATTAACACAAAAGGAATGACTTGTCTGCTTGACAGGCAGTGAATGACCCACAGCTCTCTGGTTAATGGGATGCAAATGACACCTAATGAGGGTCTCTAGCTGCTGTCTGGGCAGCTGGCCTGCTAGGAGTTTCTTCTGAATTCAGAGCAAGGTTTGATTTGAAAATACTTTCCCCAATAATTTATGCTCCTGAAGAGTATGCTATTATATGAATTAGCTTTCACATTCTGATGGACACACACACGCACACACACAGATAGATAGATATGGTTGATTGAACGCAAGGTTCTAAGCTGTGTCTGTGCTTTTTTAAAATAAATAAATAAATCCTCAAACAAAACATTGCAAATCCTGTTGAACATAGTGATCAGAATGTCTTTAAAAAATGCATCTTGGAATCCTATGTTATTAATAAAGAAAATGGTTATGAATGATATCTACTTAGCATGTCCATGCTTTTGAAATGTTTCCCAATACTTTAAAAACAACTAAGCAGCATATCCCTGATATGTTGTGGTAAATGCCCATTTAACATTAATTGGGCCAGCAGAAATTCTCGAAGGCCAACCAAATGAATTTGGTATATTAAAGTCTTTAATCATTTCCATCCTTTCCCATGTTCTGGTTGTTACTGTGCAAAACAAGCCTCGTGTTTTTCAAAACCTCCCGCCTTACTGGGAGACAATAAAAAAGTCTGCCATGTAATCTACAAAGCTTTATTCAGGCAATAAACATCTCTTTCCACCTGAAGAGAGTCTAACCTCAAGGGACTTTCTTCTAGGCAAAACTGTACAAACTAAGTGAGCCACTTCTCCTTTCAAGAAGAACGCTTTAACTTCAGGGAGACTGGTTCTGAAGAAGCCTTTGGTGAGAAGCTAGCCAGGCCGACCTTCTCTCAGTTTCCTTTAGCTCCACCCGTTTTAGTCTGCGGCATACTCTAGGATCAGCTAGCCTTTCAATGCCCCCCCCCCCATCGGAAGAGTACTGATTTCCCACGGACTGTGTGTTGTTTACACTTTCAGAGATAAGGTCTGGTGAAAGTTCATTCACAGCTGGTGAAGAGCCCATGAGAGTCACCTCCCCCACTCCCCATATAGGTTGGTATGTTTCTGGAGCCATCTCTTCTGCTTCAGAATCTGATTCTGATTGATCACCTGAAACTCCTTCCCCCAGCCTAAGGGGAACAGACGTAGTCATGAGACCTTTTAACACACCAGTGTTTCATTTTCACCATTAACTGCTCACAAACAACACAGAGCATGGCATGGGTGCACAAGCTGAACATAAGCCTTGTAGCACAATAATTTCTGACAGTCACCGGAACATTTCAAGAAACACTAAATGCCTTCAATAAGTGAAGCAATTATATATAATAAAGTACCTAATATGTATTATGCATTACACATATTTTTTTTAAAAAAGTCTCTGCTCACAGAATCACAATCATAAAAGACCTACAATTTACCCTTTCTGTAACACCATTTTACCAACCAAGTGTCAGAATTTATAAGAATAGGCAGGGAAATGTTCCATGTTGTGATGAAATGGGATTATTTTTAGATGTTTTCTTGCACATGTTATGATTTTGTTTAATACCAATAAAATAATTCCCAGTTGCCTTGAAGAGTATTTCACTCCAGATATGAAACAATTAAAGACAAAGTTTTCCTGTAACTTTAATCTTATTATCCAGTCAATTTCACATCTACAATCCTAGTTATTCTCCCTCAATTTTCCCCCCCCCCCCCACTCTGCACACCTACAAGATGCTTCCTGGGCTAGATCTACATTTTTACTTTATAGCTGTGTTGAAGTGCACTGATAACTGTTGGGACACAATCCATATTCCATATACCATTTTCATAGTGCTATTTCCTGCTTTTTACTCCACATTCATAATGATTTGATACAAGATGTAGGTCTGGCCTTGGTATAGTGATTTTATTTATTTGATATATTTGTACCCCATCATATCTAACAAAATTTCAAGATAGTTAATAATGTGACATTAAAACAATTAAAGCATGTAACTTAGGGGAAAATCAAACATAATTCCTGCATAGAGTAGATACACATCATAGAAGCCATACAGAGGAGAAGCCATATACCTGCTCAGTAGGGGTGTGCAAAGTGGGTCTCTCCATCTCGAAAATTGAAGCAGAGCTCCGTTCAGGTGATTCTCTGCCCCTATTTCAGAGCAGCTTCCCTTACTCTGTCAATGGAAATTAATCAAATGCTTACAGCTCCTTCAGTTTTAAAGATAAAGAGATGAAACTTGGCACAGTGATAGGACTTAAGTAGGTCTTTAGAAATGCCAAGTATGTATCAGATCTATTCATGTCTTGATTTTTTAGGATTTTTTTTAAAGTTTGTAGTTTTAAAATTATTATTTTTTAAAAAAACTGCTATTATTTTTAAAGATAAAGAGATGAAACACAGCACAGTGATAAGTAGGGCTTTAGGCATGCTAAGTTTGTAGCAGATCCATTTATGGCTTGATTTTTAAAGGATTTTTAAAATTTATCCCCTCAATTATCCTCTTTAAACACACACACGCACACGTTAATTCACCCCTGCACATTTATGGATGGAGATTTTATCCTTTACTTTGCTGATGCAGAGATCCACTGCTGCTGGTGGAAGTTTCTACTCCAATCTTCTCCAATCTGGTGCCTTCCAGATCTATTGGATGGAGCCCCCCATCCCTGCACTGGAAGCCCAGCCAGCCAATAGGAGTAATAGTTTAACTGAAATAAAGAGCTTGCCTGACCTGGGTGTAGAAGCTTACTCACTCATGATGCCAGCCAGCCCAGCAGCACTTTCACTGTGGATGATTGACTTCTATGAGTCCGAGCAGAAACGCACTCCCCACCCCGCACAGCCAGAACCAACAGCCAGTTAGTTTCCCACTCCCCTGAACACTTGGATTGGATGAGAACATGGTCATGGACAGCGCTGTGTCAATTCCTAATTGGTTAGCCACAAATGTCAATATCAAATCTACCCCTCACCCCACTCAGTGTCTTCCAAATATAGAGATATTGAATTATTATTATTATTATTATTTATTTATATAGCACCATCAATGTACATGGTGCTGTACAGAGTAAAACAGTAAATAGCAAGACCCTGCCGCATAGGCTTACAATCTAATAAAATCATAGTAAAACAATAAGGAGGGGAAGAGAATGCAAACAGGTACAGGGTAGGGTAAGCAGGCACAGGGTAGGGAAAAACTAACAGTAGAAAGTAACAGTAGAAGTCTGCACAACATCAAGTTTTAAAAGCTTTAGGAAAAAGAAAAGTTTTTAGTTGAGCTTTAAAAGCTGCGGTTGAACTTGTAGTTCTCAAATGTTCTGGAAGAGCGTTCCAGGCGTAAGGGGCAGCAGACGAAAATGGACGAAGCCGAGCAAGGGAAGTAGAGGCCCTTGGGCAGGCGAGAAACATGGCATCAGAGGAGTGAAGAGCATGAGCGGGGCAAATGGAGACAGACACAGAGAGAGAGAGAGAGAGAGAGAGAGAGAGAGAGAGAGAGAGAGAGAGAGAGAGAGAGAGAGAGAGAGAGAGCATTGATGCCTGGAAAACAGTTGGATAATTTTGGAGACATTAGAAGCTCTGATTGGGCACATCTCCACTCTGGTATTGATCAATGTATTTGGAAATTGCCAATCTCTGCTCTGGAAGTTCAAATGTTCCGTGGATGTTCATGGTTACCAGATAATTCTGGAGTGGAGAGCACACCCCTACTGCTCAGACTGTGGAAGAGATTTCAATTACAGTACACACTTTACTAAACCCAAAAGACTGTGAATCCATATAAATGCTCGGCGCATTGAAGGTGCTCCAGTACTTAGTACCAAGTCTCATGTTTCACCCAAGCCCCCCATGTGGGAATTCCTTTGGGTATGAGTCGCTTTGAGTTTCTCTGATTTTATTTATTTATTTATTTATTTATTTGTAAATAATTCCTCTGGCTGTTGTATGGTGCATTTTACTACAGGCTACAATAGAACATTTGAATTTATAGTAGAGTAGAAATCAAGTAAGGCTGACCACTACAAGTTACCCAAGGTTCTACTCAGATAACAAGTGGGTGAGGTGAAGGAAAGGAAAGGAACGTCTCGTGCAAGCACTGAGTCGTTACTGACTCTTGGAGGGACTCCAGCTTTCGCTGACGTTTTCTTGGCAGGCCTTATAGCGGGGTGGTTTGCCGTATGCATATAGCCAACAGAACAGAATGAGGAGTAGAGGAAGACAGGTACAACGCCACATAAACAACACTATTGTTTGAGATCATGACCCTGTATTTGGCCCATCAAACTGGAATCCCCGGCCCAAGTAAACACCAGATCATCTGCACAAACTATCACCAGGGAAGTATAACATCTCCTGTACCAAACAGGTTAAGACTTAAGAACATACAAACATAAGAAGAGCCATGCTGGATCAGACCAAGGGTCCATCTAGTCCAGCACTCTGTTCACACAGTGGCCAACCAGTTCTCGACCAGGAACCCACAAGCAGGACACAGTGCAACAGCACCCTTCCCTAGCAACTAGTGTATATAGGATTACTGCCTCAGATACTGGTGGTAGCACATAGCCATCAGAATTAGTAGACATTGATAGACAACAGCACCCTCCCGTTCATGTTTTCCAGGAACTGGTATATATAGGGTTACTGCCTCTGACACTGGACTTGGGCTCCTTCATTGCTGTAGTAAAAGTCTTTTTTTAAAAAATGAAACCCCATGAATTCTGAAGTAATTGACTTGTCACTGCTAAGCCTTCAGAGAAGTGGACTCAAAATTAGGGCTGTGCACAGACCTCCGATCCGCTTCTTGGCCCGATCCGGAAAATCTCGATCGGGCCCAATCCGGTTCGGGCCAATCCGCCTGTTCCCCGTTCCGCGGAGTGAGATCCGGCTTTGCCGCCGGCGCCGCACGGACGCCGGCGCCAGGTAAGCCACCGCCCACCCCCTTACCTGTGTCCGTCATCACGGGCTTCAACCAGGGCCTCAACTGAAGCCCGCAATGGACGCAGGTAAGCCTCCCTCCTCCCTGCCCTCTTACCTGGCTCCGCCGCCACTGCTGCCAGGTAGGCCAACCTCCCCCCCCCTTACCTGCGTCTATCGTGGGCTTCTATTGAGGCCCCGGCTTAAAGCCGGAAGAGGCCTTGGCCTTCACTTCTGGCTTCAACCGGGGCCTCAATTGAAGCCCGCAACGGACACAGGTAAGCCTCCCTCCTACCTTACCTGGCTCCATCGCCATCACCGCAGGGACTGCGGTGACGGTGGCAGCGCCAAATGAGTCCCCTTCCCCCCCACTTACCTGCACCCAGAGCTCCAGATTGAGGCAATCCTCTTTGCCTCGATCCGCAGCCCCCCTGACTCTCTTTGCTTTGGCCTTTTCCGGAGGCAAATCAGGCCGCCTTGCTACTGCTTCTCTGAACCAAAGAGAAGTGGAGCACAGCCTTAGTCAAAATATGTTGTAGTTATGCACATATTTGTTCCCATTTTGACCTGTAGGAGAAAAATGTTTGTAATTTTATAAACAACAACAACAACAACACATATTTCTCCCCCCCCCGCCCCCATTGTACAACATTTTGAAATAAACATCTTTTCAGTTGCCTGGAGCTAGGACTATAAAACACATCCGTTTCCTATTATTGTCAGCTAACATTTGGCAAGTGTCATGGTACACTCGCCTAGCTGTATATCATTCCCATTCCGTTCCCAGGTTACACATCATAGGTGAAGAGAGTAGCATTCAGGGGGTTAATCCTCCAGCATACATGCACACGCACGCACACACACACACGATACATGCTTGGTAAGTGGCGTGCGCAAAAGGGTGCAATACTCCACCTCTTCTGGACATGGACATTTTCTCCCGAGGCACTCAAGGGATTAATGGAATGAAATTGTTTTCTGGACTTGCAGCATTTTCTCTTATCTTTTAAATCCATAATGTCCCACAGAAGCCAATAGTGAAGCCATTTCATTCAGCAGTCTTTCATTAATTGCTGGCCTTTGGGGGAAAAAATGTACATTGATACAAGCATGGAACTATATTGTGCAGCTCAACTCCACCATCGGGGTAGGGGGAAGAGGGCAATTTGCTCATCATTTAGAACATCCTGAATCCAAGAAAAACAAACCTTACATTATAAATGGTTTTTTCTTAATGTTCTGTTATTTATATATACAAACATATGGATGGAGGTACAGGGAACAAACTCATCGAGTCATCAGTTTTCCAGATAATCTTTTAGGTTAAGTATGTTCCCACATTAAACTGATAATTATCCCTCCCTTAGCTTCCTCTATCCCCAGATACCCAGCAAGCTGGATTTGGCTTCATGTATTATTTATGGAGCAGAATTAATATGCAGATTCACAAAAACTAAAAAAAAAAAAAATCACCTCATAATTATTCATAAAGGGCTTTAAGGTTACTTAGTACATATTTATGAAACTTTACATTTGGTTAGGAAGCGCGTTTGAAAGTACGATGGGAGGGTATTGGCTGGGGTTAATTACTGGCATGAAGAGTAATCTAGAAATGATCAAACTCTTTGAATGAAAATATTTGTCAGTATTTCTGATCTATATTTAAGTGAAGTAAAGGACATCAAACGTATTCGAGGATGGCTCAGCAAGAAAGGAGATTTGCATATCTAATGCAAACAACCAATGATGGGGGGAAATATCCAGTTTGTTACCTTTGATCATTAGGCAACTATAGGGTAGGGATTTATCCTATTTGTTGTCCATCTTTGCTTTGGCTTATACAAAAGCACTGTAATACAAGGAGGTTCAGCCATATGATTACTAGGGTGACAGCCATGGCTGGAATGTGGAAAGCACAGGCATGTTACCCAGTCTGCAGGGTTATCTTCCTCCAGGAAGCATATGAGGGTCTCAGAGGAAAGAGCATCTGCCTTCTCCCGAGCCACACAACCTGCTCTGTTGGCTGAGCACCACAACCCTAAGCTGGGAGACCAAGAAGCTGCTCAATGGACCTGCATGGAAACCGTCGTCAGGAGAAGTTGCCAGATCTCATAAATAATGGGGTGGGGTGGGGGGATTCAAACGCCCATTTTGGTGAGGAGCATTTCCCACCATGCACAATGCGAAGTAAGCGGTCGCATAAAAAGCTGTAACTATAGCTGTAGGTGCAAACATAGTTTTCTCAGTAGATCTGTTCTAATAAATACATTATAAAGATTTGAAATTGGGGCAGATTGGTAGGTAGATAGATAGGTGGATAGATGTGTGTATACACACACACACACACACACACACAGTGAGAATATAAAACAAGACAAAATAATTGAAATTTCACATGCAAAGAGAATGCAAAGAACGTTATCTTTTCAGCAGCAAATTATTTTATAGAAACATTGCTGTCACAGAAACTTGTTTACCTATAGGATAATATAATTGCATATTTAAAGCAATGCAGCTCTAGAGAGAAAGGCATTTTCTTTTTAACTTTGCCATCCCCCATTCCCCACTCCAAGCCAATTCACACTTTTCATATGGCATTGGTATTTTGTCACCTTATATACATAGTGAACAGGAGGTATATGTTTCCAAACATAGTGTGGTTGCACTCCATGGAAACGTTATCAATTGCATCAACACAACCACATTTCTCACTGGTGGAGGGGCATATCTTCCACTCATGTTCAGTTGTATAGGTGGGAAACACAATTGCCATGAAAAGTATGAATCAGACTTTTGCTGTGCTGGAGCTCCTGCCTATTGCCTCCTCCTTCATCAGGTTGCCTTCATAGAGGCATCCCAACACTCTTTCAAGCAGCAGCAGAGGGAGATATGGGAAGCAGGGTCGCTCCACTGGCTCTGCTGAGAGAACCTGAGCTGTTCCAACTAGACATTAAGAATAATTATGTACCTAAGAAATGATACATGCATTTGCTTGTTTTCCTCTCCCCTCCTCATTCTTTTTCCTTTTGTGTCAAGTTATTTTAGATCAGCTTTCCCCAACCTGGTGCCCTCCAAAGGTTTTAAACCACAACTCCCATTAGCCTGAGCCAGTATGGCAAATGGTTAGGCCTGTTGGTGGTTGTACTCCCAAACATTGAGAAGGTACCAGCTTGGGGAAGGCTCTTTTAGATTGTAAGCCTACAGACAGGGCCCCCCTTGTTTTATTGATCTTATCCAAAACAGTTTAGCTGAAGAATGCGGTGCGGGGCGGGTGTGGGGAAGAGAAATATTTTAAATAAATAAATAAATAATAAAACAAATACTGACGTTGTTTGGGTGTTTTCATTGATGTTCTAAGGAAGCTCTGGACAATGGAAAAGTCTGTTTTGTTTTGTTTTCAGGATCAGGCTCTATCTTAAAAGGGAAGACTAGTAAATGATGCATTTTAAGGGGTAAGGATTCTAAACCATGTTGCATACTAAAAACATGAACACATATTTTTCACCCAAAGTGCTGTTGCACTCCCCTATCAACTATCATGGAAGTGAATCAGGGGCATAGTCTTCTCAATTGTGTGTGTGGGGGGGGACAGGGCGGCATGGGGATATACTTGGAAAAGCGGGGCTAGGCTTATTTGTTTACATTTATGTATATATTTCTAATTCTGGAAACCATCCTTCATCAACAATGGATCCCACAGTGTTTAAAGCCACACATTAAAATAACAAGTAATATGCTTCTGACTCATTAGTCAAGACGTACTGTATTAATTTAAGGAGATTCTTTATAATTAAGTAAGACCCAGTGAACTCTCCGGAAATTACTTCTGAGTAAACAGGCAACAGTTCAGTTAGCTAAAAGTGTTTAATAGTTGTTAGATTGTGCCACTATTTGATGATGATGATGATGATGATGATGATGATGATATAGTGCCATCAATGCACATGGTGCTGTACATAGTAAAACACACACACACACACACACACACACACACACACACACACACACACACACACACATATATCAGACATATTTAAAAGGCAACCCCTCAACACACAATGCAATTCCTAAATGGGCAATCTTTTGTCCCACAAGTCCTGAGGGGTAGGAGGAAATGAATCTGGGGAAGGCTGAACCTGACACAAAAGGAGAGAGGCTTTGGTCTTGCAAAGAGTTCTGCTGGATATCTGAGGAGGAAGCAGGGTTTGTATGGAGGTCATTTAGACTGACCCCCAAACACATAACAATATAGACAACTGGGGACTGACAGAGGAATCTGCCAGCCAGGCTGTGAGCTTACTAATGTGACCTGCTTGGGCATTGCTCCCTCTGGGAAATCTCGGTGGGGGCTTGACCAATAGTTTATGCCCTGGAGTGAATGATGACATGGCTGCAGCTTTACAATGACTTGTTCCCCACATGACTTATTTCCAGAGTAAATGGGAGAAAGTTGTGCAAAATGCATAATATATTTAGTGATGTGAGAATGCTCAATTTGAAATCAGCTTGGTATTTTGAACTTTGTGGAGAAACAGTACAATTCTAAAGTAAAAGTTATATAAATGTGCTATGAATGCACTAATAAGAATATTGTGTTGTTATTAAAACTACTTGGGTTTTGAATAGTTAACTAAATGAGCATAAAGGGTTGGCAGCTGAGCTCTAACTGAAACCTAAGAGACACAATGTATAGATAGCGTACAGTTAACAGTCTACCCTAAGCTGACAACAGTTATTAAGGAGACGACTGTTCCCTTGTGAAGTATTCCATCATGTCAGCAGACATTAGATAGTGTGACCATATGAAAAGGAGGTCAGGGCTCCTGTATCTTTAACAGGTGTATGCATAGAAAAAGGAATTTCAGCAGGTGTCATTTGTATGCATGCAGCACCTGGTGAAATTCCCTCTTCATCACAACAGTTAAAGCTGCAGGAGTATAGCTAGAGTGACCAGATACAAAAGAGGGCAGTGCTCTTTGATGTTTTAGGAATCATATGTATGGCAGTATGCTGCCATAGTTTACAAAATGGATGCACATATCATGCTAAATTATTGAAAGGGGAGATTAGGATTTGGATAGGACACAGTTGAGGCATATAAATCAGGAAAGAAGCTAGCTAGAAAATGTTCTAGAATTTAAAAATGGTGGAAGGGTTCCAGTAAGATTTCCTGGGCTCCCCTGAATAACAAAGACAACTTCCTATCGCGTAACTCATGACTCTTCCTTCGTTTTTATCTGTGATGTGTTTAGATTAACATTGGCAGTCAATTTCAAAACAGTAATTCTAATTGCTTAACACTTTAGGAGAACCAATGAGTCTCCCAAAACTAGTGTATTGGCAACCTTCACAGCCAGATAGCAGCAGAAGTTGCTCACGTCTAGACACAGCGAGTCCGAAACTACAATGTCTGCATTTCTGGACAAGGGAAACTGCAGCATCTGCTTTTCTTTGGTTTCTTATAACTCTTGGCCTGTCACTTTTATATATGTAAGGACTCAAACAATTCAAAGATCATTAAAACATGTCTTATTAATATATGTATTGCCTCTCATAAGCTTCTGATGTTATGTATTTGTCCTTCTGTCTTGCCTCCTTGCCTCCTTAAACCCTACCGTTACCCCCTCTTATAAGTACTGTCCCTTAAGCCCCCCTGAGTATGCCTCTCTCTTTCTCTTCAAATTCCCGGAACCCCATAAACTGTCTCGTCTATATGCCATATTAATTAGCTCCTACAGCCCCTTCCCCATCTGTGTATACTCCTCATAATAACTCAATACTAAACAAGAAAAATCCAGGTCAAGAAAATCCTTACTGAACACTAACAGTTAGATGTGCAAGCATTGAAGTTTAAAATATTTGCTGAAGGGCAACTGAAAATGAGTCATGTTGACACTGGAAACACTTACTGAGGCCATTCAGGCAAATCAACCTGTGATACATGTCTATAAAAACTTATTAGTAAATAAATACCATAAAGAGGATCTTCAGCAGGAATAGATCCAGGAACTGGATTGTCTCACTTGCCAAATCACTGGATTGCTGCCCTGGCATTTGTATCTGATCTGTCTATGGATCTCAGGTTGTGACTTACTGAGCAAAAACTTTTGTTTTCATCTCTATTGGATGCTGCAACATCTCTTCAATAAGGGGTTGTCTTAGTTGGCCAATTGTTGGAGGTGTAATGCAGTTAATGCTTCTTTAAGCATATGTTTTGGCAATACCCAGTAGTTTCCCGTTTTGGGGAGGAGGTCATGAAATGAATAAATGTTGTATTGGAACATTTCTTAATATTTACTGCTGAACATGCTCTTTTAAATTATCTATGTGCTTCCTAGAAGTTAATGCATGGTCAATGACAAAGAGAGCTTCGGCTATTGGGCGGTATAAAAATGTAATAAATAAAATAAAATAAATAAATAATAAAATAAATGGATACTCCGTGCCCTTCTGCCAGCTAAAAGACTGATATCACTACATTGGAAAGATAAACGTTCACCTCCTATAATGCTATGCTTATATCACTTTCCACATATGAATGGGTGGTGTATAGACACCACCTACAAATGGATATGTATTTGGATATTTGGTCTGCTTTTGTTGAACTTTATGTATAGTTCTTAGATACCTGTATTTTCATACATATATATATACACACACACACTTCTTATGTATGAAACTTGATATATTCAAATCGATGTAGCCACATTTTTCTTTCTTTTGTTGAAATTTTACAATACAAATAAGTTTTGAAAATTTGCTGAACTGAAAGGACAGCTAAAGAACTATATTGGCTCTTCATCAGAACATATTTGTTCTAATATCCATTTATTATTGTCCAGAACAAAAATTTACATTTAAGGCACAAAAAGAAATATATACTTTTTAAAACAACATAGATTTAAGTTCTAATGACAAAGCTTTGATATGCAGATCTTTTGTTATTAGATCCAGTGTTGAATTATTTTATTGAATGTATTTTGTTTTAATGTTGTAAAGCCTTACTGGAAAATATTTTTGCATATAAATCTTATAATATAGAAAGTATTGTGAAGTTGGGATAGCCTGAATGCAACATTGTCACATTTTGTTTTGTTTTTAATGTCACTGAATAATATCATAATGGGGAAAAAGCTGCACATACTGCTTTGTGAAAATTGGAATGTATGAAAACATAACCATCTACACTACTGCTTTTAAAGCGCTTTAAAGCACTTTGAAAACGTTTTGAAACCTGTATATGCAGTGTGTCCTGGGCTCCAATAGTTGTCAAAACTGTTATAAAGCGCTTTAAAGCAGTAGTGTAGATCCCCCCCTAGCAATTCAGTCTTTAAGGCTTGATCCCTGTCCTGGTTTAATGGCATCTTCAGTGTTGATGCACTACTGAGTTACCAGGCACTGTCCT
The DNA here is from genome assembly GCF_023053635.1 of Elgaria multicarinata webbii. Lineage (NCBI taxonomy): Eukaryota > Metazoa > Chordata > Lepidosauria > Squamata > Anguidae > Elgaria > Elgaria multicarinata. Next base: position 68,820,604 of record NC_086178.1, read on the forward strand.
ACTCAGTCAAAATTTGGTAAAGTTTCTTACTAAATTTTTAATACCAGAGGCAGCCATTGATAGGCTTTGCATCTGTCTACTGAAAAAAAAAATCTAGATATTAGATAGTTATGAGAATCCTTCCGGCTTATTTCTACAGAGGGAATTTTCATGCAGATGATTATTTTGTTTTCAGAAATACAGAAATTTAAATACTATTCCTGCATAAAGACTAAGAAGAAAGTCATTATTCATGACTTTGCAATGGAACCTCTTGGTCAGAAATTGTGTAAACTCAGAGCTTACCATATGATGGGATAAACCACAGGGGTTGGCTAATACTCTGTTCATGAGCTTTCTAGATCTTTTCCTCTATTGGAGACAGAAGAACAGATCAGATGGACGTTTGATGTGATTTAGCAAGGCAGTTCTAACTACAGATTATGATAAGAGTTTCGGTGATATTTTTGACACTGTTAAAACTCCAAGCTGTTTGAATAAAAATGACCTATACATCATTTAAAATAAATGATGTGAGCTAAGTGGCATTATTATACTGTTAAAATATGCATGAATCAGTTGACTTTGTAGGTTTTGCAAAACATTACATTTACTTTCATTACTAGGTCTTACATTTGCTGGGGCATGTGGAAGGGCAGAGAGAGATGAGCTCCGCAAACATCAGGATCATGATCACTTGCAGCTCCTCTTTTCTTCCATATGCAAACAGCTGGAAACAGGGAATGCATTGGTGGGTGAAGGGTAGCAATGCAGGACCAAGGAACAGGGGCCTATTATTCAACAGATGATATGGCACATGCTTATGAAACCAGTGGGACTGGAAAGTACATAACGTTGACTGCATCATGCTTAAGAAATTAACTAAAGTACACATGACATCAAATGTGTCTTTGCATCTAACATGTAGGGTTTTTTTTAAAAAAATGGAAATTGCATCAGCTGAGGGTGGGGCTGATAATTTACAGGATCAGAGCAGGCACGGTGAGAGTTTTTAATGTGTGTGTCCCCCCCCTCCCCGGTACTTCAGTCCTGAGGAAAATTTCTCTTCTGACCGGGGGGTGGGGGAGAGATACTTTTAACACTACATCTCTAGTTTGACCATATGTCTGTAACTGGGGAAACAGTACAGGGTTTTAGCCTGTGACTGTAACTGTTGCAACTTTTCATGCTACAGAACATCTTTCTTCCAATTTTTCAATTAATAAAATATCAGTATCAGAGGCAGTAAGCCTATGTATATCAGTTGCTGGGGAACATAGGTGGTACAGTGCTGTTGCACTTGTTTCCTGCTTGTGGATTCTTGGTTGACAGCTGGTTGGCCACTGTGTGAACAGAATGCTGGACAAGATGGATGCTTGGTCTGATCCAGCAGGGCTCTTCTTGTGTTCCTAAGAAAGGCATGGAAATCAGGCATAAATGGCTAGATCCCAACTGGAAAGGGCATTAGTCAATCCCAACATTAGTCAATATAACCCGAATTATGACGAAGTCCAGTGTATGCACAAAGGAGTCTGAAACAATGGGGTTGGTGGGGAAACCAGATGAAGATTGGTTTGAGTATGGTTGATTCTCTTAGGCAGTAAACTTATGCATGTTTAGAGAGAGAAAAGATCCTACAACTCCCATGCTGAAAGTTTACTTATTTATCCATACATTTAAAGCCTGCCTTTTTTCCTATAAGGAACCCAAGGCGGTGTATTGTAGGGTTTTTCTGTGTATTGGATGGCATCTTTAGGCTGCAATCCTAAACATACTTACTAGGGAATTTATAAAACACAGTGGAACTTATTTCTGAGTAAACATGTATAGGATTGTGCTGTTAGACATTTTTAGCTTATTATGTTATCTTTAATTGTACACTGTCTTGAGTATACAGTTGTATAGAAAATCAGGATATAAATTTTGAAATGGAATTAAACAAACATCTATTAAAAGTCTAGACAAATAAAACCCATGAATGCTCATAAATCAAGGTGAATTCAAATCACAGAACAATATGGTTTGACATGAAAGTCATCTGATCTGATGCTGAACAGCTAAGTAAGTGGTGCTGGGACTCAAGCGTGCCTGAAAGTCATGCCCTTGGGATTAAAATCCCTTACCTCTAAACCAGCTGCAAGGGATCTGTTTGCAGAGAAGAAGAAGCTGCTGCTCTCCAGATGCTTAAAGGCACTAGTCTTTATTACAACTTTACAGCGGAAAACATGTTCAGGGACACAATCTTATTTATTTATTTATTTAATTAATTTATATACCGCCCCATAGCGAAGCTCTCTGGGCGGTTTACAAAAGTTAAAAAAGTGAACATTAAAAAGTATACAAATTTAAAACCATCAAAAATATAAAAACAACAGTGTAAAACAGTATCCATTTTAAACAACCTTGGAGACCTGTGGCAATGTGGCATAATTCAAGCCCTGATCCATGTCAAACCACAAGAGGCAGGATCTTGGGGCAAATTCAGAATTTGGAGGTTTCAGAATAAACACTCCCCCACTTTGGAAATACTTACTTCCAGATGCGCCAAGGTCACAGAGCACTCCTCTTCTGCATGGCATACCTCTTGCTACTCCCTTTAATCAGGCTTCTCTAATGTCTAGCAAGCCATCCTCAACATTGGTTGCTCTTCCCCCCCCCCACCGGTTTTCATGAATAAATGTATTTGCTTAGGTGGAGAACCATTTTTCCCTTTGAGGGCTTTCTTGCTTCAAGAATAATATGTTGGAGGTCATCATCTCTGAAGCCCCTTTTGCCAAGACAAAATTGTCTATGGCACTTACCACCAATTTCCTCTACCAACTATCCCATATTTAGCTATTGTTTCTGATGAGGAAGATCAAAAGTGAAGAAGGAGGAATAGGCAAAATTCATCTTGTTGGTTAGTTACTCAACATCTATCCTCATGTAAACTCTAAGATTTGTGGGGAGGGGAACCCTAACAATGAAAAGCAGAGATAAGGAATTGTCCAAGAAAAAAAAGACTATTATTTTATTTCAACTACCTTAGAAAATAAGACCTCACTGTTTTTCAAAGAACTCTTATTATCAACATGAAAAGTCTAGCATAATGTAGTCTGAAGATATTCACAAACATTATCAATATTTCCAAGTTCACAATCACACCTTTGACTGTTGACTCAGAGCATCTAGCGTGGTTCATGCTACTGGTTATGTTTACACTTTGGAATCTATTATGCATAGGAAAAAAATTAAGGATTAGCTCTGACCTAGGTGCCACATATTTTCATGCAAAACTAAACAATAGGGTTATTTATTCATTTAATCAATTCCATATATTTATCATCATCACTGCATTGAGCAGACCTGATTCCCTCTAAGGTCAAAATCAACATCATATTTCTCCAGGAGGATCCTAGCTTTCATTGTTAACATGGCTAGTCTGGTTGGCATTCTGACAGCGTTAAGTTCACATACCATGTTCCATGCAACCAGCATTATCTTTTCAGATGGGTCATCTATTATACAACAGCTGAATCAAGATGAAAGGCACAAACATTAGCCCTAGAAGACATGCACATCAAAGGGTGGGCCTTATAACGAAAGGGCTTGGTTGATTTATTAATTGTGGCGGGGGAGGGCAGGACTCACAGGTGTTCATTGTAAACCTTTGGAAACTTCAGAATCAATTCGGTCTCTAAAGCCTGTCCTAGGTACAAGGTTGGGTACTCAACTCATATGTCTTACCATGTTTCCTCTAAAAAGCCCTCAGATAATTAAAAACATTATTGTAAGGCAGCAGAGATAAGAAAAACAATGAGATATTATGGGATTTTGCAGGATTCATGTAACCATAAGTGTTCTCTCTCCTACTCATTACTTTCTTTCTTATTCTCAATGTTTTCTCTCCAAAATGTTAGTCTCTTTTCTCTCTTGAGAATTTGCTGACTTTATCACCAGTGCTACTTTACCTCCCATGCAAAGGTTGAGAAAGAAGAAGTGGAAGGTGTGTTCATTCCAGGTTGTATTATCCAAAGTGTGGTGTAGTAGGTAGGTAGTCAGTAAGTAGGTAGCCAGTCCTACAGGTGAAATATATCCCTGCTTTGGTATGTGTTGCAACATATATCATCCAGATTCTTAGACTGATATTCTGTTTAAAATCTTAATGGAACTGGATGTGATTTAGACTTCTTGGCTCTGTCTGAAATAGATGCTGGAGCAGGTATGCAATGAAACTGGAACCCACACCTGGGCCTTGGACCAAGGGCTGGAGAGATTACAGAGGCTTTCAGAGGCTTACATATACATTATGATGACTGGATCCAAGATGGACACCATGCACAGGTTGACCTGGCACCCTTCAACACATATGCAGCACACACAGCATTTATTGTTAAATCTTCATGGACCCCTTCAAATCAGGAAGACTAAAAATTGGTATGGATTAATTAATAAATGAACATGAAGAACCTATTTCCTAAGCCAAAATTATTGAAAGGAAACATGAAAGTGCTTTTTTGAAACCATTTTAAATTTAGAAAGGGTAAGATCACTACAAGGCTGCCATCCTATCAAAGTGCCCTTGGAAGTAAGTTCTGCTGTGGTCTGTGGAACTTGCTTTTGAGTAACTGTGGCTAGGAATTAGCAATTAAACAGCTGTTACAGGACATGGCCCAATTCAAAGTGCTGCTATTAAATTACACAGCCTTAAATGGCTTGGGACAGGTTGCCTGAAGGATCGTCTCCTTTCATATATACTAAAACCTAAAAACTTCCCAGAACCTTAGACCTTCTTCAGAGGCCTTTCTTTGGCTGTTTCTGGCTCAGCCAAAGTAGTGACGTGTGTGTGGTCATGGAAGGGGCTCTCTCAGTGGTGGCACCTCACCACCTCACCATTGTGAAATGGCCTCCCCATAGAGGCTCACAAGGCGTCTATGTTGTGGTCTTTTCAGCGCCAGGTAAACCACCACTTTTATTTTCCTTGCCTTTTAATCTTTCTGCTTGTTTGTTTTAAAACGTGTTAGCACATTTTTAGATCTTTGTACTGCTGCTGGCTTTTTACCCTTGGTTTTTCTTTGGTTTTTTCTGCTTTAATCTTATTTTTTTATTATTTTTTACAATGCTACTGTATTTTATGGTTTTAAGTTTTGTTTTGAGAACCACCCAGAGAGCTTCACTTATTGGGCAGTATAGAAAGGTAATAAACAAATAAGTTTAGTTTCAGAGTTGTGAGGAACTGTGATTCAGATTAAAATAGTTTGTGCTTAATTCTATTTATATACTTTCCAACAATGAACTTAGAATCAATATCCACTTACAAGCAAAAGACAATTTCACCAGAGAACCATTATTGTATAGCTGAAGCAACGTCACCTGGAAAATGACACTAGGCTGCACTGATGGAACCAGGTTAAAACTCATTTCCTTCCCAAACATCTTTGTTTTTACAGCTCCAAAATGAGGAAACAAATAGGTGCAAGAAGAGTGTCCGCTATCAGTTAAAACACTACACCTGTAATAAACAGCTCCTCAGCCAACAGCAATAAAAAATAATTTTAAAAGTTCACGTTTCTGCAACAACTAAAAACCTCTAGAAAGAATGAAGAAAATGCCATTTTCCCCCAGTCCAATTTAGTGACAGATGGGAAAGTATTCTAGACAAAGTCCATCAATAGCTGGTAGGCCTCAAATTATAGTTAGAGAGCCTCATGTAGAAGTTTAAGAAACTGAGAGAGAGAGAAACCCTGAGTAGAACCAGATCATTTGCTTGCAATTAACATCCACTTCTTTTTAATCTTACTGCAATCCATGTGCATATAATTTACACAGACATCATGATCTTGAAGCTGCAGGACTGTCATATTAGGGCTGAGCCAGGGAATCCACGTAGTCTTGAATTCTCCGTGTGGTAAAGTGCTTGCAATGAGCGGCAGATCACCTTCTCCTGTGACTCCACATCTGATGCAACAGTATTCACACACACACACACACAGAGAGAGAGAGAGAGAGAGAGAGCGAGAGCTGAATAAGATGCTCTAGGTCTCCTTTGTAGCAATTAATTTCTAAAATGACAGAGGCTTCTTGTGAGAAAGCCCCACCTTCTTAACTGGATTTTTATTCTTGGAATGACATGTACCATTTGTTTGCGGTGTGGGGGTGTGGTTCATCATGGATCACTGCATACACAGTTCCAGGTTTTAAAACCTCACACAACACTATTGTATACCCATTAGACCTGATCCGAAGCCTGTTTCTTTCTGGAGTGGGAGCCACACTACTCCTTTATAGTAGGGCTGTGCAAGCCTCGGGACTGGGACTCGGAAGTCCAAAGCACGGAGGCCATTTTATGGTGGATTCACTATTTTATGATGGACCCACCATTTCCTTGCACAGACCTAGGCTGGTAGGGCTCCATGCAGCCTACAACTCCCAGCATCCAGTGCATGGGAGGGCTGAATGTACCGGGGCCTCACAACCACCACTGCCTCCTCTCCGCCGGCGTGATTGCCTCCTCTTCACCGCCACCATTGCAATGGTGGTGGCAAGGTCCTGGTACGTTCAGGGAGTTGTAGGCTGCATGGGGGGCTACCAGCCTATGTCTCTGCAAGCAAATGGTGGATCTGTCATAAAATGGCCTCCGTGCTTCAGACTTCCGAGTCTGAAAAATAAATAAGAAGGCAGGCCTCAGAAGAAAGCCATGCCAGGGCTCTGGGACTCTGGCAGTTGCCTGGGATACCAGGTCCTGATGCTGGCCCTGTCCAAAACAGCCATATCGGCAGCCTGGTCTGATGGCAAGGTGCAGTAAACATTGAAAGCCACCTCTATCACAGCACACTGCTGCAGATAACTGTCTGAGCAATCAGAGCTAGTGGCAGAGATCATCTGAGGGAAGACTTAAAAGTGAACATTGCAGAATCTTGTTCATCAGTTACTTTATTTTTTCTGGCTTTCGCATTATTGGTTCTGTCTCATTTGAGGTTTCTCTACAGTGTTTATTATTAATTCAAATTCCCAATATTAAAGGAGAGAGATTACCCATATGGCAGGCGTGCTGTTCAGTGTGTTCATAAATTTGCCAACGTTTTGATTAATACTGACAGAAACCTTTTTGAAAACATATGGGCTTTATATACATCCTGTCATTTCAAATAATGGGGTACATTCTTCAGCACATTTGCCTATGGTGATGGGTTCAGTGGTATTTTAGAAACATGCTTAATACTTTGATAATTAGTCTTTTGAGGTCGGTTGGAGAAGGGGAAAGGAAGGGAAGGAAACGACTGAATGAAAATAAACTTCTGCTTCAGATATCCCAAGCACTGAAGACAATTGGTGGGACAGAAATGGAAAAAAAATATATCTGTGAGTAATAATCTTCATATACTGCCAGATTTGGGGCTAATTAGCATTTTTTGGCTTATTATTGAAAGGATTCGTTCTTTGGTTGATATGTCAGGCTCTTAGAACCTTAACATGAAGTCTCTCTCCAGTACGGATGTCATTGATTAAGCCAGCAGTTTGGTTTTGGCTGCATTTCAACCAATTGTTTCAACCCTTGGATGATTCAACCCTTTTATTCCTGGCTCCTCCAACCTATATTTAAGCCTTAGACATATTCCTATTGCATTCAGTAGGCTATGGGTTTACATGTGGAAACTGATACAGCAGCTCTTCTGCAACATGGCTGATTAATTTCTTAATTGGACCTTAACTGCTGGTCTCAGTCTGCCTTCTTCCATCTTTAAACGATTCTACTTCTATATATATTGGCTCCCTGTAATTTTATTTTTCAGATGATTGGCTCCACACATAGTTACAGCAACCACATGGGACTTAATTTTTTTTTTACCCTACAACAACAACATCGACTTGGGACATTTTAAGCAATCACCACAGGAAAAGTGGTCTTCTTTATTCATACTGGAATAATATCTACTTCTCATTCTGAAAGGAGTTCAGTGGTGCAATTCTGTATGTCTTCTCAGAAGTAAGGTCCACTGAGTTTAATGGGGATTACTTTCAAGGATTGTAGCCTAAAATACTACACAAGTGTATGCATCTGGACCATTCAGTGTATAAGAGGCAGAGGGTAGAGACTTGGTGTGTGTGTGTGTGTGTGTGTGTATTATATGAAAAGATATTATTATTATTATTATTATTATTATTATTATTATTATTATTATTATTTCTTAACCACCTCGCCCTCCTGATTGAGGCAGGAAATGACACTGAATACAAAAATACAAAATACATAAAGCTGATTAAAAATATAAAAGAAATACATTATTAAAATCCTAAAATCTTTTAGGACATTTTAAAATTTGACTGAGTAGGCCTGCGGGAAGAGATCCATCATTACAGCCTTTTTAAATTCAGAAAGACTATTAAGCTGGCAGATCTTTCCTGGCAGGCCATTCCACAGCCTGGGAGCGGCAGAAGAGAAGATCCTCTGAGTAATGGTTGTCAGCCTAGTTTTGGCTGACTTGAGTAGACCCTTCCCAGAGGTCCTAAGTGTCAGAGACAGATTGTACAGGAGAAGGCGATCCCGCAAGTAACCTGGACCCAAACCATGTAGGGCTTTAAAGGTAATGAACAACACTTTATACTTCTCTTGGAAACGAATTGGCAGCCAGTGAAGTGATTTTAAAGCTGGTGTAATGTGGTCACCCCTAGGTGTACCAGTGACCAACCTGGCTGCCATATTTTGAACTAGTTGAAGTTTCCAGACTAGGCAGTAAGGTAGCCCTATGTACAACACATTGGAGAAGTTGAGCCTCGAAATTCTACCCCTGCAACTGAGAATAAACACAAACCTCATATTCTACCATTTAGATTTTGAATAGCAAGCAAATATATATATATATATATATATATATATATATATATATATATATATATATGTATATGTGTGTGTGTGTGTGTGTTAAAAACAACTTGAGCATTTCATCCTAACTAAAGAATGTTTCAGTTCTCCTTTTAGATGGACACAGGGCTGGGCAGTAACGATGTCAAATGCCGTTGTCCTTCCTTGTGTACTTACCTATGATCAAGAACATACTGAATTCTACAGGCATCTTATAGGGTTGGCAGAAAACCGGCCTCACTGCCCTTTCCAGGCCTATATCCTGCTTGGTGTGGATCTGGCCCCTGCTACCCCCAGGTTTAATGTACTGACCTCCCCCGGCTGGGCTTCTTCCACCCATGTGGCTGAACAATAGAGATAGATGGGGTAGGCATTTGCAGCAGAATGTGCTGTTGATGCTCTCAGAGTGGAGCTACACTGGCGTGGAGAAGCCCGATTGTGCTGAGGCCTCCGCTACCTCTTTGCCTTAAGAGGAAGCATTCCTGCAGCTCTGATTAAACTTGAGGGCATCCTCCCATCCCGTGTTTAATTTATTGACCTCCTGTCCTATGCTGAGCCTTGCTGGTATGTCTAGAAACTGAAAGTAGAGATCGATGGGGCAGGCACAGCTGAGCAGCTGTTGCTGATGCTCTCAGAAAGACATCATGATTGGAATCCAGGGGAGGGGGTATCAGTTGCACGCCCTCACCCATGCTGGGAGCTGCTCTCCCTGACTACAGATTATTATTATTATTATTATTATTATTATTATTATTATTATTATTATTATTATTATTTCTTTACCACCCTACAGCTGAAGCTCTCTGGGCTGTTTACAAAATATTAAACCATTAAAAACACTACGCAAAATTTAAAAATATAATAACACACAACAAACAGGATACTCACATACATCTAAAAACAACTTTGAGATAACAGCCAAAGCTACAAAACAGATCCAGGATCGATTAAAATTCAAAATTCTTCTCTCTGGCTTTCCTTCTTCTCACATCAGTCCGTTGGTTTCTGTTCACCACTCTGCCGCAAAGATCATCTTCTTGGCTCGCCGCTCTGACCATGTTACTCCGCTTCTGAAATCTCTTCATTGGCTTCCAATTCACTTCAGAATCCAATATAAACTTCTCCTGTTAACCTTCAAAGCTTTTCACGGTCTAGCTCCTTCCTATGTCTCCTCTCTCATCTCACACTATTGCCCCGCTCGTGCTCTTCGCTCCTCTGATGCCATGTTTCTCGCCTGCCCAAGGGCCTCTACTTCCCTTGCTCGGCTTCGTCCATTTTCTTCTGCTGCCCCTTACGCCTGGAACGCTCTTCCAGAACATTTGAGAACTACAAGTTCAATCGCAGCTTTTAAAGCTCAACTAAAAACTTTTCTTTTTCCTAAAGCTTTTAAAACTTGATGTTGTGCAGACTTTATACTGTTAGTTTTACCCTACCCTGTACCTGCTTACCCTACCCTGTGCCTGTTGGCATTCTCTTCCCCTCCTTATTGTTTTACTATGATTTTATTAGATTGTAAGCCTATGCGGCAGGGCCTTGCTATTTACTGTTTTACTCTGTACAGTACCATGTACATTGATGGTGCTATATAAATAAATAAATAAATAAATAATAATAATAATAATAATAATAATAATAATAATAAGTGTCTTTTCAGCCTCCCCCCACCCCACCCCTGAAGTGGTAAGGAACTCGTCATCCCAAATTCAGTGACCCTGCTACAAAAGCTCACCATTTACACATCCTCTGAGTTACTGACATACTAAGAGTTTCTTCTGTTACTTGTGGTCTGAAAATGTCAGGACAATTTGGTTGCTGAGTCAGCAAGAAACCACCAAGCCTCCGTGAAATTAAGTGCAAGTGGGTTCTCTCTTATGTATTGCAATGAGTGATTCATTCATCTCTCTCTCTCTCTCTCTCTCTCTCTCTCTCTCTCTCTCTCTCTCTCTCTCTCTCTCTCTGTGTGTGTGTGTGTGTGTGTGTGTGTGTGTGTGTGTTACCAGTACTGTGTGTTTTTGTGTGTGTGGAACTCTATCTGCATTCTAATTTCAAATAATCAAAATGAAATTAAAAGGTTTATTATTACTAGAGGTATTTTTGTCCTCCATCGTCTGTTTTGAATTTTGGCACTCTTAAAATCAATTTTCTGCTTTAAAAGGCAGATGTAATAGCCAGACATTTTGCCTCCTGTAAGACAACATGGTGAAATATGTGGCCACTGTAGCATGCTAGGTTAAGAATTTAATATTGCCTATTCCATCATGATAGTGCCATCATAATAAACAATGGAGAGAAAGGAAAGAGGTAGGAAGCTCAAACATTAGCCCAGTTGGGAGAGCCGTCAGCATTACTGTGCTCATGCTGTAAGTTTCTTTTCCTCTAAGTCCAAAGACTGGTTTGGCTTAGCTGCCTGTAGAAATTACAGTGAATTTTCTCAGAAAGCTTGTGACATACCATGAGGTCTGGGACCTGCTGTTTGGCTTGGGGAGAGATGGATATGGAAGAGGCCAGTAAGCTAGCATCAAAGAAAGCTGCAGCCTTAAGGTGTGAGTAGGGAGCGAGATCACTGACAGGGAAAACCCAGTAGATCTGGCTACTCTCATCAGGTGAAACTGAGCCAGGAATTGGTTTACATTGTAAATAGAAAGATGCAGCAAAAGAGAGGCCTGCCACAAAAGCTTCGTTGAAAATGAAAATAAGAGCTGTGTGTGAGGCTGAGAGCTGTTCAGTTGGAAACCGCTTCCTCGGAGGGAGCCTGCTCTTCTTAACTTCAGTTCCGTTATTCATATTACATCTGCTGTATTTTACAATACTTTTAACATGCGCACAAACACACCAATAAACTATAACCCAACTCCCCTTCCAAGTGCCTAGGAAGAGAATATGCTAAAAAATTATCCAAACTTGTTAGGTTACAAAGGGCATGTCTACACCTCCTGGCATTCCTGGAGGGAGGGGGGAAGATCTCGCAACATGCTGATTGCGAGATCCTCCCCCTGCATTCACACTTGCGATGTCCAGGGAGGAAGGAGGACATCGCGCCTGTCGTTTTAAAAAAAGAATACAGGAGCTTGAGCGCACCTGCGATCCAGGGAAAAAGTAAGTAAAAAAAAAGGCCCACCTCTGCTCCCCACCCCAACTCTGATGGCCCTGGACTCTTCCTATCTCAGCTCTCTCCCTCAGATCACCCCCTCTACTCGCGGGGAAGAGGGAAGAAGCTGGGCCAGCTGGTTACACCACCCACAGTCCTCGGGATCATCCCAGGACCACAGGAAAAGCCACGAAGAAAGGGTATGGCGATATCCCCAGGAAATGCAGGGGTCTCCCCTCCCTGCTCCCGGGATCCCCCATGCATCATGTGGATGCACAGGGACGATCCCTGGGATATCGCCCAGTGTAGACATGCCCATAGTGTTTGATGTATCTGGTCTTCTCTGAAAGCACCCATGCTAGGAGGATCCCTCTTGTTTGCTGTGTCTGGTTCTCCTTCCTTTGGGGGTACTCTTCCTTCTCTGCTGAGTTGGTGTCCATGTAAGTCTCTCTTCCTTCATCTTTTGATATCTGTTGATCTACAGGATGCCCCTCAACATTGTGCCTGGTGGATCATAAATGTTTTCTGTTTCTGTGAATCACTTGTCCTCTTTCTGCTAACGCTGGATGTTCATTCACCTCTCACCATACCTTTAGTCCACACTTTTTGGTTCATGACAGACGGTTGGATAGTAATTAGAGTGCCTGGAGTTAGAGATGCTAGGTTCTACTTTGCTCTACTGAAAGAGATGCTTACTTTCTCTGCTAGTTGGCCATTTCTTCCCTGTGTTGTTCCCTGCCAGCTGTTACATAAAGTTGCCTCCCATTGGCAACAATGTTTGGTTCAATGCCCCATCAATGTCTGTGCAACCCTGAGTTGGAGTATTCCTGTGTATCGAATAACTTTTTTTTAGCCAGTTTCACTCTCCAGGAAGCTGCTCCCCTTAACTTCAATTCTAATATTTATGTTACAAGAATGATCTGGCAGGCATAGGTACTCTGTGAAGAACGGAGAATCAGAATTAGGAAGGAAAGCAAAAAGAAAGGTGGATGAAAGGGAGTACAGCATCTTTAAGGTTAGTAGTTTGGCATATAAAAGATTGGGCAAAAAAGACAAAGGGAGAAGGCGATTGATGAGGGGCACCTTTACATCACTTCTCTTTTGAAGTAGCATTGGCTTTTGTGGATGGTCATGCCAACATAGGGTTGTATCCACTTGTGTCCCCGCAATGATAGAAGGACCCAGTTGAGGTTTCCATGAATGGAAAGGGGGGCTAATTTTGTAAATTCCCTCTTTTTCCTGCAACTGCCCCTACTATCTCCCACACTGTTTCAAATGGTCCCCCAACCAATTGGTTTGGGTGGACACAGAGGGCTGAAGAGGGAAGGAGGAATCAGGGAAAATTGCTTCTCCTCCCCTTTCTGATCATGGAAGCTATACTGTGCCCTTTTCAGTGCCAGGTGAAGACCTTATTATTTCCCATGATAAATTTGGCCTGCACAACAGGGTAGCTCATTCATTCCTTTCCCAAAGCATCAACAAATACAGGTCTGGCAAAAGATGAGAGGTAGAGTGGTTTCATATGGTTTATGAAACCCTAAACTCACAAAGATTCAAACTGACACCTTATCTTTTGTATGTGCCAATTATGGATGTATTTTCATAACTTACTTAGAAGTCTGGGGACCTTAAGATGGAAAACATCTTAAGGAATGAATGACTATACATGACACATGGCGCACACACAGGGAGGGAGGAACTATCAGAACCGCCTACCCAAATTTAAAGTGTGCACAACTTTCTGAAGACTGGAAGGAGAGTTTCAAGGATGTGAAGTAGCCCCCTCTTCATTTTTGAAGACAATAATCCTATGGTCCCTAGACAGGGACATAGGAATTTCTGCAGTGGTTCCCTGTATGAGTTTGGACCTCTCAGCTCATGGAGGGAGGGAACTGAGTGTGCCAGTGAGCAGGGAGAGAGTAGCCAAAGATGTGAGTTGTCCTAAGTCCTCTGAATGTCTTTCAGATATCTCAGCTTGGCTGCTTCATCGTCGTTTGAAACTTAATATGGCAAAGACTGAATTGCTTGTTTTTCCTCCTAAACCTTCTCCTCATCTCTCATTCTCTCTTACTGTCAATGATGTTACGCTTACTCCGGTCAAGGAAGCTCATAGCCTTGGCTTTATATTTGACTCCTCGCTCTCCTTTATTCCTCATATTGAGGCAGTAGCTAAATCTTGTCTTTTTTTCCTGTATAATATTGCCAGGATTCGATCATTTTTGTCTGTCTCTTCTGCCAAGACGCTTGTTCATGCGCTGGTTATTTCACGGTTGGACTACTGCAACCTTCTTCTCTCTGGCCTTCCTCCTTCTCACATCAGTCCGTTGGTTTCTGTTCACCACTCTGCCGCAAAAATCATCTTCTTGGCTCGCCGCTCTGACCATGTTACTCCGCTTCTGAAATCTCTTCATTGGCTTCCAATTCACTTCAGAATCCAATATAAACTTCTCCTGTTAACCTTCAAAGCTTTTCACGGTCTAGCTCCTTCCTATCTCTCCTCTCTCATCTCACACTATTGCCCCGCTCGTGCTCTTCGCTCCTCTGATGCCATGTTTCTCGCCTGCCCAAGGGCCTCTACTTCCCTTGCTTGGCTTCGTCCATTTTCTTCTGCTGCCCCTTACGCCTGGAACACTCTTCCAGAACATTTGAGAACTACAAGTTCAATCGCAGCTTTTAAAGCTCAACTAAAAACTTTTCATTTTCCTAAAGCTTTTAAAACTTGATTTTGTGCTGACTTTATACTGTTAGTTTTACCCTATCCTGTGCCTGCTTACCCTACCCTGTGCCTGTTGGCATTCTCTTCCCCTCCTTATTGTTTTACTATGATTTTATTAGATTGTAAGCCTATGCGGCAGGGCCTTGCTATTTACTGTTTTACTCTGTACAGCACCATGTACATTGATGGTGCTATATAAATAAATAAATAATAATAATAATAATGAAGTTCCAATCACACCCTTGACCCAGAGGGGAAGTTAGAAAAGCTCTGCGGCTTGTCTGACTATTTCCCCCTTTTTGAAGGCAAAAGGCAAGAAGTGCCTCTGGCTCTCTTTTTACTCTTCTGGCAAGAGCCCAGCAGGGCTTTGGACAGAACAGAGCCTCCAAGATCAGAGACCGCCATCATCTGGGCTCCTTGCCCATAAGATTGCTTTCTACATTGCCTGAAACATATTAACAATGCAACCTTACCCATATTTACTTGAACGTTAGTCCCACTGTGTTTTATGGGTCTTACTCTCTAGGAAGTGTGTCTAGGATTGCAGCCTAATCAAATATTGGGTTCATGCAATGTAAGTCCTAAACACACGTGTGATTAAAAAGAGGGCAGATCAGCCTGTACTTTGTGATGCTGCAAGAGCTTTATGATGGGAGAGAGATTTGATTTGCCTCTTTAAAAGCTCATGGTAGTGTTAATCTCACAGAAATATAAAACAGAATTTTTCTTCTTACAATTGTATACATTGCTTCTTTTGTCAACTTTTGATTTATTGGAACTTCTTATAGAGCTAAACTTTATTGTCTTTGCTTATGATACCACGGTAATCTTTTCCTTGGCTTTCACGTCATTTTGTTACATTTATCTAGCAAGCCAGATTCACACTCCCACAGTAACCATATGGAGAAAAAGCCACAAAAGCTGTTAAGTACATTTAATTGCTGTTTTGATGAGCTCATATTTTAATTATGTTTATTGATTCTGCATGTGTTGAAATGGTCTTAGTTTTTCACGGAAAAATGGAATCAATATGCTGTAATTACTGGACAGTTTTATGATTCCCCCCCCTGTGTAATTAAAACTTTCATATAATATTTTAAAATACTTTTAAACTAATCCTTTGGTTTGGGTTGTCTACATTACCTACACTGTGCTTAGGTAAAATTTAATTTTCATTCAATCAGATGATAAAATGAAGCTTAGAGCTCAGGATATTTGAAATCATATATTCACCCTCTCCCTGTCCACCCCCATTAGAAGAGTGAAGATAGCAAATGTACAATATTTACTAACACAATACTAATTGTGGTGCAAAGATAATAGTAGTTAAAGCTTTATTGCACATGTTCAGCTGCCAACACTGACTAGCGTTCTGACTCAGACATCAATCTGTTGAAGGGTAACAGGTCTTCCTAAAAGATCTGTCACCTTCTTATTTCACTCAGTTATAGGCATCTGGTGTAGGGCAGCACGATAGCATTCCTCACTTCAAGGAACACCACACACACACACACGGCAGCGCTTTCCAAGCATATTTAAAGCCATATCTCAATTCATAAATGGCTTAACTGCTTCCTAGGAGTGAAGACCCAATAGATCTGCTATGACACATTCAGACGAATGGTGTTGGTCAGCTGGCAAAGTTGCATTGCTAACTAGCCCATTTGGAGCTTTTTTTCAACTTGCTGAAAGAAACAATCCTAAACTGGAACTGACATCATCAAAGCCACATGCCCCCAAGGTGCTGAGTAACTGCTGAGGCACTGTGTAGCGCACTGAAATGAATTGGTAAGTGGTGTTAAACCCAGTGTTATCAACACAGGTTCTCTAACACCTGAAATAGTTATTGAGTCCCTTGACTCAGTACTGTTCCGTAGCTGGCTTTAATAAAAAGTGCCAAGTGACCTCTGCCCTGTTCACATGTCTCTCACATACTCACCTCACCTCCCCACCAAGATTTGGAGATGGTGGTGTGGAAGATGGGGAAACTCCTTCCTTCATCACTTCAGTCACTACCAATCCAAGCATGGTTTTTACAAAGCCATTTCATCCTGTGCCCATGTTTGGTCACCAAACATTTGGAAGGAATGAAAACAATTTGGGGGCAAACCCCCCCTCCAGAAAAAAAATTAAGAGCATTTGTGTGTGTGCAACTTTCCAGACCTTCTTGTAATCATTTCTCAACAGATCTACTCCTGCCTTGGTGCTGACATCATTGATTCCATCAGCATGGGAAAATGAAGCTAGTTGCATTGCCCTCTCTCTGAATGGGCAGTGAAGAGGGAATACATTGCCATTGATGAGCTAATATATTGATATTGATATAGATATATCCATTTACATGATCACTGTGGATTAAATAAGCCAAAGGCTGTCACTGGGTTATTTGAGAGTTGTTTCCCTCTCCAACAAGCCATGCCGCCTGGGTTTGGATGACACGACAAGCTGTGCCCAGACAGGTGATTAGGCAAATGGTGCCCTATATGTGCCGCAGCTTAAACAAGCCACTGTGGCTTGTTTAAACCATGGTGATCATGCACACCTGCCATAGTGTCAAAGAAAAAAAATGGAATGCTAGCATCAACAAACATCAAATTCATTCCTCACTTGTCTGAGCAACAAGCCAGTTAAAGGGTTTAAATTTGTGTTAAAGCAGATTATAGCTGCAATCCTATGCATACTTACTTGGAGTTAAGTCATGTTGACTTCAATAGTATGCTAAGGATGGAGGGGGGGCATGGAATCTATCAAGTCCAATTCCTCCTTTTCCAACCTCCAAGTCTGTTCTTCGCTAGTTTTGTGCAGAACATTTTTCCCCATGGAAAACATATACATTTTAATGGACCTTAATTGGCTTGGATCCCAACACTCAGACTTACAGCTGGCGTATCAATCACCATATTAACCCTACACATCTCTAAGTAGAAGTGAGTCCCATTGATTTCAACGTGACTTGTTCCCAGGTAAGTGTGTATGGGCTTTGTTTTGCTTCATATAGTTTGTGACCTGAATTTAGCAGCTCCTCATGAAATATAAGAATAGCAATGTTTTGTCTTTGGGATTCTCCCCTAGAAGTAAGAGATGGTGGTCATAAAGAGGAATCAGATTATCAAACATTTGAATAATCAGGGATGAACTAGTTAAATATTTCTGGCTTCAGCTAAATTGCTGTCAGTAGACACAGATATCTGCTAATATTACCTGGCAGCCTCTCTTCTCTTCCTCCTGCCACCTCCTCCCACCCCCCACCCCAAAAAGGCTGAGAGTAGGTCATTTAGGGGAAGGGGAAATAAGAGTGTTCATGATGATAGGAGGAAATCAGAGAGGTTACAAAGTTTCACTTAGCTGTAGATTAGTCTAAATTAAATAGAGTGGCCTGGTGAGGGGTCTCAGTCTTCGGGGCAACCTGATAGCAAGTCTAGAATCACAGTCTATCTGTGTACTAAATTGATGGCAATGAAAATAATACTCCCCAGACACAAAAGTACACTTGTTTTCAGATTAATGCATCCTGAATGTGAGCTTTTCAGCCCCTCTTTCAATGAGTCAACGTGTGCGTGCTCACCTGGGCTGGGAGCTGACTTTGAGACTCGTTACTTGAAAACATATTTCCTATGAAATTAGCTTTTCAGAAGCTTTGCTGCAGGCAGGATGGGGAGTCATTCCTACTTTCTGAGAATCTGTTTGAAATGAATAAAAATGCAGGAAAATGGAATGTTTCCAACTTCACTCACAGACAATCAATACAACTACAACTACCCTCAAAACAACAACAACACCCAAACACACACACACACACACACACACGAAAATGGAATATTTTGAGTGTTATAAAAAAAAATCCAACTTCATTCACAGACAATTCACATGACCAACTACCCTCAAAGAATAATAACAGGAGAACATTTTTTGACTGCCTGGACTAAGTGTGCCAGTAGAAAACAGGTGTGAAAGCTGCCCTCTTCCATCTATGCACATACTACATATACCAGTGCATTCAGGATGGGTTATGTGGGAAAATATTCATCCCAGGCAATTTGGCTGGTTCTGCTTTTAACCATTCATGGAAGATGGATTCATAAAAAGGTTCCATGATTTGAGTCTAAATTTTAATATGGCAGCAACAAGAGGGGAAGGCACTTATGTGTCCTGAAAGAGAAGAGAAAATATTCTCAAGTGCCTGAAAAAAACTTTTATTATGTCCAGTGTATTTTGGAATGACTTTCCTTCCTCAGGGGCCACTTATCTTTCCCCAAATGTATCACAAAGAGTCTTTCCAATCATTCTTCTGTCAAATGCATGGCACCTGAGGAAGAAAAGTCCTTTCCAAAATCCACTGGGCATAATGGAAGTCTTTTCAGACACATCAGAATATTCCTTCTCTGTTTGGAGTGAATTTTAATATGGAGTGCTGCAACTCTCTCCCTCTCTCTCTCTCTCCTTTTAAGGGGGCAAAAGAAAAATGGTAACCTATATCCTCACAGCTGTTCCAGAAAGATTTTCCCTACATCAGCTCCATTTTTGTTGTTGAAAAAATGAATATGGGGAACCCAAGTTAGAACTAGGGCAGCTGTCATGCCCCTCTGGAAGATTCCTCTTCAGAGGATGACCTTGAACCTGACCGAGCCAAACATTACAGAGGAGTTGCCTGCACTGAATCATGAGCCCTCGTGGGGGCGGGGGGGGACTGTTGACTGTTCCACTCAAAACACAATTAACCCCCTCTCAAATTTGAAGGCAGATGTCAAATGGCCGAAGAGTGTCCAAAAAAGAGGAAATGCATCAGTAAAAAAGAGGACAAAAGCAATTTGCATAAAAACTGCATGGACTAATTTATATGTCTATATGCACATTTGGAAAGTGTTATTATAACGTCAATAGAAACACAGTATGCCCCACCATAGTGTACTGGATTATGGCTCATGCCTTCTTACTGATTGCATCTGTACTCCTGCAATGAATATTAACCATTATGGAAAAGTCTGCACTGTTTTCTGCCTTGCCTTAATCTGGATTTGATGGGGATTTAATCTATATATTGACTGCAATGGCTCCACCAGACAGATATAACTCTGTGACCTGCCATGTTTAAAACCATCCCAAATGTTAACAGCAGTCAAATTATACTGTTTCAATATGCAGTGCGAGAAAAGTGTATAAAGACAGGCCTTGTATTTACCCACCCCTCCCCAATACCTCACTCTTGAAATTCAAACCAATGTACTGTGCCTTTTTAGTTATTAAATCTGTTGTCCTGTTTGTAGAAGTCCTCCCAGAGATTTGCATGTGCTAATTACAGATGTGATTAGAATTCCCTTTGTCAACATACAGTTCAAAACTCCGATCAGCGGGTGGAGGGAATTCTGCATGATTCTTATGATGTATAACTGCCTGTTTACAAGTAATGTGGAAGTACATTGGATGGATTGAAAGCAAAAAACAGAAAGGAGTGTGCAGGGGGTGGGCATGGAAGAGATTTCAAACCATAACCTTGTTTGAGAGTCATACATAAATATGTATTATTTGCACCTGATAACGTTTTTGTGAACCAACTATTGAAGGCCAACTTTCATATTACTCAAGGTCACGTCAAACCCAATACTTCTCTGTGGAGAAGTTCAACTGCATAGACACAGATCTTCTTGGAACTGTTAGTCTGAGAACCACTTCACACATGGCGTTCTACTCACCTGGCTAAAGGAGGGATATTGGTATACACTCATATGCCCTCTTACCCATTTTGGGAAGCTATAATTGGCAATGAATTTTCCCCAATGCATACACACACACACACACACACACACTGTGAAATATACACATGTGATGTTTATGCATGGCAGTGTGCACTATTTTCTTCCATGGGTATATGTGTATGCAAGAATAATTCACACGAATGGAACAATCCTAAATTGTGTTCCAAACTAACCTTTTACTCAGATAAAACAAGAAGAACCTGATCTTGTCCATGACTTTGAGCAAACTAAAGTTCAATGGTATTCACTTTTTCTTTATTTTATAGGCATTTACTTTATTACTTTCTATATTAACATTTTTTGCTTTCAGATCCTAAAATTACATCCTGCCTCTTGAGGCTGCCTGACCTGTTTTGTTTCATGCCAGTAAAAGGTGTTATGTTCAAAGATTGCAACCTGATTGCTAAAAAATCTCCCAAGTAGGGGTGGGGAAACAATTTTGAAGGAAACTAGGTTATTCAGGCTTGGCAATCCCTGCTCATTACATAAAGCTAACCCATGGTTTATTTAACACATGGTTAATCCATGTTTTGTTGCCTTACCCAGGATTTTTCTAGCAGACAATCGAACAACTGTGGTTTCTGTGTTGTTTGTTCCCTCCTCCTTCACCTGCTCCCTCCCTGTATTCCAAATGCCTTTGTGGCACTATAGTACTGGCATGTAGACCAGCTGTGTTCGTGTGGGGTGTTGTTGTTGTTGTTGTTGTTGTTGTTACCACTCTGGTTCAACAACCCATGGTTTAAACTACCCAGTGTTTATAAATGATGGGTCCTCTGTCTAGGTTGTTGTGGTTAACAAACTATGGTTTGTTAGCAATGCTGGGTCTACACATCAGAACAACACAAAATTCAACAACCTATACCATTGGTTAGCATTAGTGTCTGGATTCCAAGACCACCTGTATCTGTTTTTGTGCTGGTTTGCATTGTGCATGGCAGAGTGATCTCATGACCCGATCCAGGGGAGAGTTTGCACTTCTAAAGGAACAAACAGCTGTCCCAAGACAAAAGCAGATAGATCCTTTTACATAGAGTGGCATTCATAGTGTGTACATGGGATTATTTGTATGCTTTTAAAAAATACACATGGGTACTTAAACATTTAAATATAAGCAGCATCCAATGTGATGCAATAAAACATCAAATCTACAAAACAACCATAAAACAATTCCAACATCATAAAAAATAAAAGTAGCTCTAGAGAAGAAACTGAAACCATTCTTGAAGATACTGGAGTACAGGAATCGGAATATTTTTCCTCATTGTATTTTGCCCACCAATTAAAGTTCAGTATGAACAAGTCTCAGATGCAGAGCTTGAAAGAGACTGTTTACATTAGCATAGTTTGCATTGCGTTGTATATATTGTTTCCCAATTCATACTGGTATCCGACAGAGCACTGGGTATTGGGATGGATGCAAGAGCTGAAAGTTATGCAAAGGAACAGGGAATGTGCATGAAAATCACAGAAGTCATGCCATCTGTAATGTTCTCTCTTTCTCTGCTGTTATAAGGGAGAGAAACATTTTTGAAAAGACATTGCCTGTAGCTAGATCCTTGCTTCTGCTCCATGCAAGGAGTCCACTGCACATGCATGAGTGTGTGCTTGCTTTTGATCATCCGTGACACGGATACTATTTAATTTTCCGATCAGGACTATTAAAATAATTACAACTGGATGATAATTACAACACTAAAGCCTTCAAACGCTATGGCGAGCCGACATGGCTTGATTATAGAGGGGTTTAGATTCATAGTATAAACATACTAAACAAACGAATGTTTATCTGTCAACCTGTAGACCATAGCCCTGAACTGATCTCACTGAGTAGACAGACTCTGAATAATGGGCCATTATATTTTCATGAGATACACAATTGCCTTGAACTTGCCAGGAGTTCAGGTGTGGGTATATCTGTACTTTGAGCGGTTGCAGGAATGTCAGACTCTGCACCCTTGTGTTCATACATCTGCCTGGCATAGCCCTTGTAGAGGCCCAGCTCTATTTCACCTGAATAACTTAGCTATTCATCAACAATGAGGTTCAAATTGTACTTTTCTTCAGCACAACATTAACTCTCAAAGAGCTGGAAATTCAGTATTCTGTTCCTTGAGCTTAGATTCCAAATCAGTCACAGAGAACATTATATGAGCCGTAATCCCATTAAATATATCATCTTGCAAATATCTAAATCCAGTTAATTAACTTGTATTGCAAAAGAGCTCCAAGATAGAGGGGTTTGGGTGAGTAGCCATACTTCTTAGCTCTCAGGTTATACTCAAGGTAATGTCCAAGTGCCCCCCTCCTTTATTTCATAACTACTGGAATAGAACAAAGTTACCAAACAATGATACCCTCTATAAATCATTTTAAGACAGTAATAAACCACAGGTAGCCTTAAGAAAAAAAGGGGGGGACACTGATAAGCCCTAAATGGAAAAAAAAACTAAAAAATTGGGAGCACCATCATGTTTACTTAGAAGTAAGCCCTATTGAGTTCAAGTAGGCTTACTCCTAGGTAAGTTTAAAGAGCTTATTACCATACTAGTGAGCCACAATCCAGGCAAGATCCATCATTATTTAATTAAAATACTGTTTCGGTATTTCTGTGACTAAATCTTTTTGCCATCTCTTCATCTTCCCATTTTTAATTTTAGTTTTATTTATGACTTTTTCTCAAAATTAGATTATAAAACTCATTGGGAGAGGGATTGTCATTTTATGTTATTTGTGCAGGAACTAGTTTTTTTAAAAAAAAAACAGTTCAAGAAGGAAGAGGAGGAGAAGGAGGAAGTTTATCTACCTTTAAGTTAAGAATGACCAACCTTAGAGCCCATCTAGGCATCTACACTTACCGAGGGGGGGGGGGGAAGCACATTGGACAGGCTACTGAGATTGCGGTTGCTATAGAAGTCTTCAAATCTTTGAGCCTCAAATCCAGAAAATGATTTGGTCTCTAACCAGCGGGAGTCCAGGCCCTTCACCTTCAGTGAATTCGTCTCTTCCTAGGGATGGGAGAACCAGTGATTTTTGAGCTCACCTAAATTCTTCTGAAATCAATTTGAAACCCTTTGGCTTGCTCCCATTTTTGTTTTCAATGTGTTCTTTTGCTCGTCTGAATGAGTGCACATATCAAATGGTAAAACTCCACATTTTTCAGAAGTGTGTGCTTTCCCCCCATTGACTAAATTGTGAAAATTTGTATTTTTAATGTGCATTTCAAAATACACATTTTTGAATACTATCACAAATTCAGGATTTATGATTTCTCAAACATTTCTCGAAGAAAAGTGTTCCTGCTTGCATTGCGAGCAGGACCTGTTTGCATGATTTGCGAACAAAACAAAATTCTCCTGCATCCCTATTCTCCACTACTCTTCTTTAATCAGTGGACCGAGAAGCCTTCCATTCAAGGTTTGAGGAAAAAGAACATGAGGGTTGCCAACGGCCCTAGCCTTGTGAAAGCCAGCCAATGGGAAGTGGGCTTTATCCAGCCACTAAGGTCAGGTGCCTCAACTAGTGGGAACGGTACTAAATCAGTCAGTCAGTTGTTGTCCTTGACATGTTTGGGCTGTGAAAAGCCAAGTTACATGTGCTAGGCTTTGGCATGATGCTTGAGGAGCCTTTCATTAATGACTCAACCCAAGAGACACATTTACTACACCGGCGTGGAGTGTGCATGTTGGAGTTAGTAATACATAAAATGTATGCAAATCATTGCTGATCCTTTATGGTTTTAAAAAATAAAAAATGGCCCTCTGTTTATCTACAACTTGTTTTACGTCTTCATTCCCGAGCTATTGTGGGCTAGAGAAAAATATAAATTTGGACTCAGGAAGGAAAAAAAACCACCCTTACTTTATGTTAGGTGAATAAGGAGCTCATAATGGTGAATGTTTGGTGAATAAAGACCTCATGGTTATGGCAAATGCTCCTCTATAGAGTCTGGGAACATGCCCCACCAAATTTGTTTTGAAACAAATAGAAACTCCGAAATATTAATTCTCTGTAGCCTGAAGTATCATGTGTACATTTGCATTTAGTTGTCCCAAATCAGAACATTTCTGTTGTGGCATAGCGTCTAACTTCCTCAAAAAAGTATTTGTAGAATTTCAAATTCAGTGCATTCTAATTCAGTTTCTTAACAAGGTCTGTCAAATCTAATGTAGGAATTATTGATAGTATAGGAAATATTGTGTAAGTCAGTATAGTTATGTATAGCAGATTAAACATATACTTTGCATAGGTACAGTACAGTACATTTATAATTATATCTTACAGTAGGACCCCTGTATGTCTACTCAGAAGTAAGTCCTATTTGGTTCAGTGACACATACTCCCAAGTAAGTGTGTAAAGGACTGCAACCTTCAAATATTTTTCATCAAGAGACCTTTCTCTTCTCCTAGGCATTTTACAGCATTTAACAACATATGCTGAGTTTGTTTGTTTTTAACGGACCACAGAATAGCTGTTTTTATCAGGATACTGTGTTTTAGTCGTTTTATGTTTCTAAACTTTGTATATTTGTTTTAATGTTTACTGTTTTAAACTTTTGTAAACCACCCAGAGAGCTTCGGCTATGGGGTGGTATATAAATGCAATAAATAACTAATAAATAATGTTCAGCCAAGTGCTGTTAAGAATATGGTAAAAAATGTGCAAAATGATTCAGAAGTATGTCACATCAAACAAGATAATTGTCAGTCAGTTAGATTGCTTTACTACCAAAGGGTTAACCACCACATACTTCTCTGAGCTGTGTTCTGTTCTGTTGTCTAAGAGGGCTGGCTGCATGCATAACAGTGGCATCCTAATGGTGGTATAATTAAGAGTATCACTGTGGTAATGACATTTTTCATCTGGAGAAAAGACTGCCACAGAAAAGTGCCTTTTATTTGGCCAGTTTCACCTGCCTGTCTATGTTACCTCACTTTCATTCCCTCAGGCGATATCATAAAGGTAATGCTGGGTGTTTGACAAGGCTTCTGACTTCGTGCTCATCTAATTAAAGAGAATAGCATCCAAAATTCTAGTGAATTATTTTACTTTTAAAAAATACTGCCCATTCATCTTGCTTAAAGATTTACCTGGCTCAGCGAGTTCACTTAATGAAAGGGACAATGGCTCTCTTGTTAGCACAGTCTGCAGTCACTTGGTTCAGGGTCAGCAGACCCTGCAAGAGGCAACGTTGGCTAAATGTAGTCTCTCCCCGCTCCTTACTTAAAAATCCTAGGGACTGACAAGCTTCTGATTTTTATCAGCCAGTTTAAGGCCAGAAAGAAAAGACAAAACCTGTCTGGATATGCAAACTTTCTTCAGCAATTATTGGCTTGTTTAAGTTAAATACTATATGGCAAACATCACAGAGAAATCAGAGAAAGAGCTAGAAGAAGATGACAACTGAAACTTCCACATGTGGAGAGAGGTCCACTATGGAGGTCCTCTCTTGACCAGCAGTGGAAAACTGCACCACTATGGGTGGCCCACTTAGAATTGTGTGCAAATGGTTTCCAAAATTGCAGAATTTTGAGAGACCATTTGCACAAATTGGGGGACAATTCCACCAAATTTCTCCAGAGTGCAAAGAAATTCTCAGGCAATTCCTCACACGTAGGGCTCACCATTGGCAGGGATTGAAGCATAGCTTCATTCTTTTTCCATATTGGGTTGGAGAAAACTCTGCAGAGTATCCCTGTATTTCTATGGGGGTAAGAAAAGAAAAGAAAAGAAAAGAACTTTACTTAGAAAAATGTATTCTGAGAAATTTGGGCCTATCTCTAGTTGTCATTCTTCAGAGTTCAACACCTTCCCCAGGGTATTCTAAACATATTTTACAATTCTTTGAAATTTCTCTTGGTGTTGTTTCTGAGTTTACATAATCACTGCTAGGTGCCTGAGGGCAGTGGAGGCTGGTGGCTCCAATTTCGGTGGGTCTATGAATCCATTCTAGGTTTTAGTCAAAAGCAACCAGAACTCTAACGGAGCTATTCAAGGTGATGAACAATACCTCCCAAATAGGTTCAGCACCCTGGATAGCTCCTTTAGAGTTCTAACTCTTTCTGACTAAAACCCAGGGTACTGTGTGTATTTTTCTTTCTTTCTATTATACACCTTTCCATTGCTCTGGGGCCTCCCAGGCTGTTTTCCAATCCTCCTCCTCCTCCTCCTCCTCCTATGGGGGAGGGATTACCTCATGATCTCTTCCCTTGGGCTTTAATTGAAGTATAGGAAGCCAAGGAAGCTGCCAGCTGCCAGAAAGATTATTGTACGATGAAAGTTAGGACACTCATGTACACTCCTTGGCCACCTCATAAGTTAGGTAAGGAGAAGAACCCCGAACCCAACCTATGAGAATTATACAAAATGTTATTCTCCTTTGAATTTCTTTTTGAAAGCTATTTTCTTTTCTACCAAATTGAATGAGAATTGGGAATGAATATTTTACAAAAGGAAAAACCAGGGAGTCTTCTGCTCTGTCAGATCTTAGGAAGTGGTGATTGTTCCACAATGGATGTTCTTCCTATGACCGCCATAGGATCTCTCTGTTACTCAACTCATGATGAAAGTATGAACACTAGAGTATATATTCGAATATAATTTCGAACATGACTAACTTCATTCAGTTAGTGTTTTTAATTGTATGCTGAGAGTAATGCTACTAAGATGTTGTTTCGTATTGTTATGTTTTAAAACAAAACAGTAGCTTTTATGCCTTTAAGTCTTCTTACCAAACCTTCAGACAGAGCTATCAAGTTGCATTTTAGAGCCTTTCTACATGAGGCTTTTATTGTGTACTCGTGGTTGCTCACTCACAGTAATTTGCAGGTCCTTTACAAGAATTCATCACACTTCAGAGCCTCTCCCATGCTTTGCAGCCATTATTGTAGGGGGGGGGGGTTTCAACAAGGAAAGACTGGTACTATAGAGAAATGACAGAATGAGAGTCTCATGTAATTGCGCAATTATGCTATACCACAATGTCACCTAGTGGTTATATAATGAAACACATAGAAAGGCAGAGAAAGATACCCCCTTGGGGGGGGAAAGCATCTATAGAGGAGCAGATAAATCCTGCAAACAATGTATAAGCAGAAGCTTCAAAAAAGGTGCAGGCTAAGAGCCTCATGTAGAAATGCCCTTAGGCAAATGCATCTCATGAACTAACTCTGAAGTTGCCTGAGGGATTGCAAGGGGTTTAGCTTTGATCTGGTAGGTTTTATAAGGCATATTTTAATTTTCTCCTGAGAAATGCTTTGGCTTTTATCAAACTAGCGCAGTTCCTTGCCTCATCTGCCAGTAAAGTTCAGAAAATCTCACTGAAGGTGAAATTGGTGAAAAGAAATGCAAAGGGGGTAGATAAAATGTCAAGACAGGATAGAGTGAGATGAGCCTGAACATTGAATATCCTGCTCAAAGTGGGAGATTTAGCAGGTTGATGTCATAATGTACATAATTCTTTTTAGCTTCAGAGGCCCAAAAACTGCTCTTCTCAATCATGTTCATCCTAAATCTTTGCATTGCCATCTTTATCTCTTCCCATCCCATCCTGTGTCCTTCTCCATGGTTGTTGTTTCTCCTGTACAGCTCAAGCATGTATGGAAACTCAAATAGCGCTAGTGAAGCTCCACCGAACCTTTCCATTGTGCAAGCAGTTGCCCATTACACTTGTGGGTTGCACAAAAGTTATGTGCAACTGGTTGCACAATGGGTTGTGCAAGCAGAATGCAAAACTGCTTGCACAACCATGCTTGTGCAAATGTAACTTTCATCGGATTCTCCTTTTACACACAGTTCAGAACCTAGCTTCCACTCACACAATGTCATTTGCGCTAATAGAATCACAAAGTTGTGTACTGCCTCTAGTGATTTCAGTCAATTATCATAAATCAGACAACAAGAAGTAGCCATTTCCAATGACTTCCAATGTTGAATGCTTCATTGTGGCAAGCTCATTACACAATGTCATGCAGTGGCTCTCTCAATGGGTCAGAAAGACCAGAGTGAACATTTCCCCACCCCCTCTTATTCCTGGACTTGAAACCAGTTGTTATTTACATTTAAACCCTGAAACTTTCATCCACAGACAAAAGTGCAACAGGAAGTTGCATCCAATGGGTTATATTTAATGTTAGTGTAACTTAAATCTCATCCATTTCAATGGGTCTACTCTAACAGCCAAACTATACATTGTGCTAATCACATAGCATGTAGCAGAGGCTTGCCCCACTTTTTTTTTTTTTTTTTACTCTCATGTAAGCATTCTGCGCCTCTGATTTCAATTGGGACTACTCTACTTGGGAGGGATACATTTTATGGCATTTATGTTTTTATGTATTTTATTGTTGTAAGCCGCCTTGTAAAGGCTTCTTCCCTGAAAGACAGCCAATAAATGTTTTTAAATGAATAAATAAAACCCTCCCTGCCACCACTGATTGCTTCCCCACACCTCCCCTGGGGGCGAGTTAAAAAGGGGGGAACCTTTCTATTGATGCCAATGGAGGCTTTGCGCTCTCTCGCTCTCTCTTTAAAATCTCCCTATGCACGGTGAGATTTCAAGAAAAATTAACTGGGGGGGGGGAGTTTAATCAGTCCTGATCTTAATCAGGACTGCATACAATTACACAAGAGTTAAAGAAAAAGAAAAGACCAGCATCAACTACTGCACCATTTCATACTGCAGGGGGTTCTATTTTCGGAGTCCTCCTCCTCGTATTAAGTTCACACAATGACCAGAATTTTGTAAACTAGCTCGTTTACTCTAAAACTGCCAAAAAAAGAAAGAAAAAAAATTATTAAGAAGGGGATTATTCAAAACGATGATTCCACCCCCACCCCATTTCTGCAGTCGTCTATGGGACAGTCCAGAATACTAACACTTCAGTCTATTTCAGCTGTATAATGTTCAGAATGACTGTCAAAGCCATATTTTATGGTGGAAAGCTTTTAATAGCTCTGGCTGCTTAGCATCGCTATAATAACAGCAATGTTATCATTTGGGGTTTATGCATAACTATTTACGGATGAAAAGTTGTGACGTTTAGCAGCGAATGACTGCTGCTGTTGATGTGATCGTTTTACTTGTGTTGCTTTTAAACGCATGGATGATGACTCAACGCAGAGAATAACGGTATAATAAATAAACCTTGTTTCAATTCCAGAGATTTCAAGAGATTTGACTTCTGTACTGACTACAATAAGGAAATGCAGAGAGATGGGAACCATTGGGATGGAGTCCTCAAGCAGGCAAAGTGACTTCACTTTGTTTTTCTTCCCCACCCTACCCCGCCTATAAAGTAATAATTTCAAGGAAACACTGCTTCCTTTTAAATCACTATTTTTTTAAGAAATGCATTGCATGAAGCCTCATTTTATACTCTCAAGGGCTGTCAAATATGTTCACCCACTTATGGCTAGAGGGCAAAATGGAACCCTTCAAGCACAGCACCTGGGACACCCAAGTATCGTGAACATCACATTCCAAAAGCCAACTGGTTGGCCGAGGCCATCCTGTTGAAAGCAATGATTCACTTAAACTAGGATGACAGACCATGCACACCACCTTCCTTGAATTTATTTCTGCATGCGAATAATTAAACGTCCCCTCCTTCATGACTGGCATCTCTATGGGCTGCAACTCACTGCTGTGTATCTGCAGCTACTGATAGGACGGCTTCCGTTTTGGAGATCGCGTCAAGCAAAATTTGGTTCAGAGTCCTTGACTGATTTTTGTCACTCTTCGAAACCTTTGGCCTTGCTTCACTTTCCTGCCTGAGGACTTCTTTACTCCACCTTCCATTGATGTCAGAGGACCCATTTCTGTCTTCCAGGGAAGGAAATCACAGCTCTAAATCCTCTCCTGGACTTCTCACCTCAGGGGGCTGCAGAATTCCCTTCCATTATATCTTTGAAGAGGCTGCCAGGTCAAGCTTGTGTTCCTCTGTGCACAACAGGGGTCTCTTGCAGGGAATGTTTCACAATTTGCCCATTACATCTTCACAGGCATGTCAGCAAGGAAAAGTGCCACTCACTTGACCAGGAATGCCAGAAACCGTCACACAGCTGCTGGAGGACTGATCTCACATCTCAGCCTAATTGCTAGTCTGTTATGCCAGAGGCCCACTTGATATTTAGGTCCAAAATCACTGTTAGCTAGACTTTCGGTAACACACTCCATCCAGATCTGTATCTAATCATATTGAAATTTGAAACTACTACACTGAAGAGAGACTGTGTCAGTATCTAGGAGGTGCATGGAAATAAAATCACATTGTGCTGACCACAGAATTGTAGAGTTGGAAGGGACTTGGAGGCTATCTAGTCCAACCCCCTATTCAGTGTAGGATCTGCAATGCTGGATGCACTTCTCACCCACTGGTTTACTTTTGTCCTCTGAAGCAATGTGCAACAAGTCTGCTCCATCTGCATGACAGCTGTTCAATTATTTGAAGACTGCTATCATGTTTCCACTTAATCTTCCTCTTCTCCAGGCTAAACGCACCCATCTCTTTCACCATTCCTCATAGGAATTGGTTTCGAGACTACTCACCATCACCTTCTGGACACGCTCCAGTTTTTTAAGTGTCTTCCTTGGAACATGGCATCAAGAGCTGGACATAGTACCTTAACTGCAGCCTGAATAACACAGAAAAATAATTACTTCCTGTGATATGAATATTATGCTTTTGTTAATGCAGCCTAAGATTGCATTAGCTTCTTTTTTTCCCCAGTCAAATAACACTGCTAACTCTAGGGTTGTGCACGGACCCCCGGATCCGCTCTGGATCCTGATCCGCAACTTTTGGATCGGGTCTGCTCTGCTTTTGGCTGATCTGCCTACGGTCCGGTCCGCTCCGTGGCGGGGCTCTGGATCCGGATCGGGGCTCTGTGTTTTCCCCCCATAGACTTTCATTGAAATGTCAAATGCCTATAACTTTTTTAGTTTTCAAATTAGAAACATCAAAATGGCCACCATCACAGCTTCTACCTAGATGCTTATTCATGCCCATTTTGGAGGAAATCCAAGCATGCCCTGATTTTGGGGGAATATTTAAAGTTAAACCTAAATCAGAATCTTCGTCTCAGGTAACCATGTCAAAAATGAACACAGGGAACTTCCAGATAAACGGGGTGAGCATACAGACTTTGCGTTGCCATACTTGGGTCGCAATACTTCTAAAAACTTAATTTCTTTCATGCCATGCACTCATTTCAAAGTGCTATTATATGTTGGTTTTTCAAGATGCACCCCCCCACACACACACACACACCTCTGTCACAGTTCACACACTCCAGGGTATGCCCAGCCAATAACTGTAATATAACAATAAAAATACTAATAATCACAAGAAGAAGAAGAATTAGAACAAAAACTTTGTCTTTATTACCAGCAAGGGGAAAGTGGACGTGCCCAGTGGGACAGTGGGGACTGTGCCACCAGTCATTTGGCCGGTCCTGTCTAGGTACCTGCCTTTCAGAAGCCACATCACACCTCAACTCATGCAACTCATTGGCTTCTCTTTCCACTGTTCCCCTTTGGAGGGTTCTGATTACCCTCAAGGGCAGTGGGCACTGGGCACGTCCACATGCCATACAGCACATCATCCACTTGCACCACATCTATTCAGTTGTTCACCAAGGTTATGGTGGGTACCTTGCAGTGCTGTGTTGCCTATCTGTTATTTTACTTCATATATTATAAGGTTGTGTGAGGGAGTTTGCTGGGGCTACTGCTTCACCAATGCACTCAAAGTGACAAAAGTCCTACAAAAGACAAAGAAAGAGAAGTTAGTAAGTATCCCATTTTGCTTATTTCCCCCCTCCAACATTGGGATTGGAGAATGCTTCACATAGGCTGATCACTTATCATGATTGGGAGATAAATCTGCCAATCACTGTTAAAAAAAATAGGTTTCCCCTTCCCACTTTACCCATTCTATAAAAATTAATAGCAAGCAAACAGCATGACAAAAAAATCTGAAAATCGACACAAATGACCCCCAATCATCCCTCTCTAAGCACAGTAAGTTTCAGAGATGTAGCTTTAAAAACTAAGAAGTTATAGGTGTTCTTTCACCCAATGCAATCCTATGCGAAATTTTTTTACAAAATGCCGGGCAGAGCCTCGTGACTAAGTGGATCGCTCTGCAAAGGGGTGACTCACTTCACGACAGTTCACTTCACACCTGACCCAATCTGTCTCTGCCTTTGGCAGAGGCGAATTAGGCCGATCTGATGTCGCTTCTACGAACTTCAGCAAAGCGGAGCACAGCCCTAGCTGGCTCATGTTCAGATTGTAATCCATATCCACTAAAGTAGCTAAGCTCTTTGCAGGTACTAATTGTGCCTGTTCAGACAACACACTAAGTCATGGTTAGGCCACTAACTCCTTTGCAGCAAATGGTTAGTGAGCATGTTTAAAGTGTAGTTATGTAGTCACCATGGTTAGGAATGGTCACCCACCATGGTTAGGAACGGTTCATACGTTATGGTAAATCATAGTTCACATGACACAATAAGCCATAATGTTTAGCTCAAAGTGCTGAACCACCATGGCTTGGTGTGTCGTCTGAACAAGGTCAATTATGTGCAAGAGGGATTCACTGTATCACACAAACAAAATGGAATAGAAATGAATGAGAGTGTCACGTGCCTTGTGCAGGTGAGTCTGCAATGCTTCTCTCCAACTTACTTTTGGCTGCCACCACTTCTCTTATTCAGCCCTAGATTCAAAGACCCCATAATCTAAAGTTTTAGTAGTCACTACTAGGCAGAATCCAGTCTGTTGTCCTCTTTCCTTCATTTAGACAAGGGATGGGCAACTTGTGACCCTCCAGATTCAAACTAAGACTTTTTATAAGGGAGGAGAGAGAGAGAAAGAGAGAGAGAGAGAGAGAGATTGATTAGGTAGGTATCATACAAATAAAACATTTTTTCTACTATAAAGGTCCTCTATTTTTGGCAGTTTTATTAACTCAATTAAGAAGGATATTTTAGTGAAAGCAACCTATTGCCAACAACCATCATGGCTAATAATTTTACTAAGTTTATAGGCTATCGAACAAAGGTTACCTTTGTATCAGTGAGATGGTAAGGATGATCCCTTCTAGCTCATACACAAACTCTTTGGGCATTCCTTTTCCATCCCAAAACTCATGGGTGATTCATACCACCTGTACATAACTTGGACTCTCTTTAGAATTGTAAGTTATTATGTATTATGTTGTATTTGGTATTGTTCCCCACCTCTATCCAGAGGGAGAGGCGGGTAATAAAATTATTATTATTATTATTATTATTATTATTATTATTATTATTATTTATTGTGGTGTGTAAGTTATTTAGAGAATGAACTGTTTGTTTTATTTGTATGCTACTGCCTAATC
The DNA here is from genome assembly GCF_023053635.1 of Elgaria multicarinata webbii. Taxonomy (NCBI): domain Eukaryota; kingdom Metazoa; phylum Chordata; class Lepidosauria; order Squamata; family Anguidae; genus Elgaria; species Elgaria multicarinata. The sequence goes on from NC_086178.1 coordinate 68,854,365, forward strand.
ACCTCTCCTTCTCCTTCTCTTTAAATCTTAATAAAATGTGACCCTTGTATGTTTATTACCCATGATAGTCACTGTCAGTAATGGATAGCATTCAATTGAAAAAACAAAACACTCAAATTGTGTATGAAAGACAAGCTGAAACTGTGTAATACTCAAATGTAAGTACAAAGTGACAAAGCAACTCAACAAATGCAATGTATCCATGTAAAATAAAAGTCAGAGAGATGAAGGTGAAAGAGACCATGATTCCATAAGAATACTTGTTACAACAGGAACATGAAGAACAGTTTTAAAAATGTTTTAACTAACCATAAAAGTCATTGTCATCTTTATCTACTTTAAGGACAAGTTCGAAGTAATCTTTGTCTTTATCAGCTTGGTTGTCACAATGTTGTACATGGCATATTGCTATGCACATCACACTATTTTTCATGCATGGTGCTATAGGGCCTTTTCAGACAACACATTAAGCCATGGTTAGGCCGCTAACACTTTTGCACCAAATGATTAGTGAGCGAATTTAAATTGTGGTTATGTAGCCACCATGGTTAGGAATGATTCCCACAACATGCTAAGTCATGGATCACACGACACAATAAGCCATAATGTTTAGCATAAAAAGCTTAATTACCCTGGTTTAGCATGTTGTCTGAACAGGGTCATAGTGAAGAACATAACAATCCTGGCAAGCTGTGGAATGTGCATGAAGTTTGTTTATTTATTTATTTATTTATTTATTACATTTTTATACTGCCTAATAGCCGAAGCTCTCTGGGTGGTTCACAAAAATTAAAACCATAATAAAACAACCAACAGGTTAAAAGCACAAATACAAAATACAGTATAAAAAGCACAACCAGGATAAAACCACGCAGCAAAATTGATATAAGATTAAAATACAGAATTAAAACAGTGAAATTTAAATTTAAGTTAAAATTAAGTGTTAAAATACTGAGAGAATAAAAAGGTCTTCAGCTGGCGACGAAAGGAGTACAGTGTAGGCGCCAGGCAGACTTCTCTGGAGAGCTCATTCCACAACCGGGGTGCCACAGCGGAGAAAGCCCTCCTCCTAGTAGCCACCTGCCTCTCTTCCTTTGGCAGGGGCTCACGGAGAAGGGCCCCTGTAGATGGTCCGGGCAGGTACATATGGGAGGAGGCATTCCTTCAAATAACCTGGCCCCAAACTGTTTAGGGCTTTAAATGTCAATACCAGCACTTTGAATCGGGCCCGGACCTGGACTGGCAGCCAATGAAGTTGTAAAAGGACTGGCGTAATGTGATCTCACTGGCCAGTCCCTGTTAGTAAACGGGCTGCTCTGTTTTGTACCAGCTGAAGCTTCCAGACCGTTTTCAAAGGCAGCCCCACATATAACGCATTGCAGTAATCCAAACGAGAGGTTATCAGAGCATGGATAACTGTAGCTAGGCTATCTCTGTCCAGATAAGGGCGTAGTTGGTATATCAACCTAAGCTGATCAAAGGTGCTCTTTGCCACTGAGTTCACCTGTGCCTCAAGTGACAGTTCTGGATCCAAGAGCACCCCCAAACTACGGACCCAATCCTTTAGGGAGAGTGCAACCCCGTCCAGGACAGGGCAAACATCACCTCGCCGGACAGATGAACCACCCGCTAACAGTACCTCCGTCTTGTCTGGATTGAGTCTCACCTTTTACCATAGAATGATATCCTTACAGAAGTTCTAGAATGGACAGTTTTTCAGTGCTATATAAAACATAAATGTGTTCAAAGTTATCATATAGCAGCAGACAAATGGAAGTATACATTTGTCCCAGGACTCACTCTGAAATTCTAGAAAATATGGATTCATCTGTCTCTGTGAGATGCTAGTTCCTGTGTTCTATCTCCTGGGGATGTTGACCACAGAGGGGAAAATGTCCATCATCATCATCATCATCATCATCATCATCATCATCATCAGAAATATCCTCTAGTTGTTTTTTTTTAGATTTATGCATTATATTTTACCTTCTCTAAATTGGATATTTAAGGGGAATCTACTAGAAAGCAATTTTATTGCACAGTTGCTGCATTCACATCGTGGCGGTGACAGGAAAACTCAGCAAAATGGCAATGCCAAAGCTACTTTCAGCTTAAGCAATTCAAAATCGCTATCTAATGTTCTTCCATCAAAAGCTCTACTTATTCTCTGTGTAGAGTAAACACACATACACACAAAAACGTCTTTCAGTAAAGGATGTATTTGCTATTCAAAAATTCTCCTAATTATTAATTCAAAAAATAACAGATTTGGGCAGTTTTCATTTTCAAAGATGATGTCACTTGTAGGGAATTGGTGGGTAAACCATCACCCTTTCCAGAAACCTGCAATTACCTCTTGGAATAAAGACATCAATGTCGTGATTCAAGAAATAATGGCTAATGATACGTCTACCAGAAGGAAATGGCGTTATTAATTACCTCACTGTGAACACACTATTTATTGACAGCTTCGAGGGCCATTCGTCCAATTAAGTAGACTGAGTAAAGCTTCAATTAGCCCATCTGTATAGCCTTGCAGAGCAAAAACATGAGAGCATTGTCTCCCAACAGGTGCAAGAGTACATTTGAAGGAACACTATTGATTCTGATGGTGTTACTCCATCCAAAGTGTAACTAAGTAATAACAAAAATCAGAATTTAGACTGGTATTTTTTTATGGTGCATGTAAACTTAATCTGGAAAAATGCAAGAGATGAGTTCATTTCCTAGTTAGTTGAATAATTTCCTTTTAAGAGTATCTATCGTTTCCTGATTGCTACTAAATATTCTGAAACATACCATACTTAATACATTCAAAAGAAAAACACCAAGATCATCCTGATTATTCTACTTGCTTTGGCACAGTATGTGTACATCATCATGTTGGACAGTGGCTTCACTAATGCAGGAAAACTAAGAGCACTTCTACACCAATGATTTATTGCACCCTTGTGATTGTCTACTCCCAGAAGTTCGTAGGTACTTTAAATGACGTTCTCAACCTCTAGGACATCTCCCGCACTCCCTCCCTCATCCCGTTTTAAAATAACAGAGATAATCAGCTTTTTTTTTAAAAAAAAAAGTGCAAAATCATCCCAGTGTAAAGTTGGCATTGGCCTATAATTCTGCCACTAGATGGTGCTGTTTCATTGAACTGAATGGAGCATATAGAAAGATGAAGTATTGCATCCAAATCATGTGGCTGCCCATGGCCAGCCGTTTAATGGTGCCGATCATAATCTCAGAAAGAAATGGGAAGCAGAAAGCCCCAGTAAGGCTTTGTTTTGTTTTTAAATGTAGAGAATCTCAAAGACAACAGATGGATTAGTGTGTGCTGTCCAATGTGAGGCTTGAACTAGCAACCGTCAGAAATGTAGCAAGATTAGACAATTACTTCCTTTGGTGGGGGCTTCCACAGAAGGATGGCTGAAGTCAATCATAGGGTCTGGGAAGGAATATATGAGAGGAGTTGATCCTTCGGGTAACCTTGCCCCAAACTGTTTAGGGCTTTGAATGTTTGTTTGTTTATTTATTTATTACATTTATATACTGCCCCATAGTTGAAGCTCTCAGGGCGGTTTACAAAAGTTAAAAACAGTGAGCATTAAAAAGTATACAAAATTTAAAACCATCAAAAACAAACAGTATAAAAACAACAGTATCCATTTAAAAACAACAGTTCTGGGGTCCATTAAAAAAACAAATAAACTTAGCATTGTTAAATGCACTAGTAAGAAAGGGACTTGGAAACATATTTACCTTTCACTTCTATCTTATTATTATGCATTAACAGTCTGTTGAACAGTATTATTTAACTATAACCTCCAATGCAGAATTTTCATCCCATTAGTTTCTGTTCTGGGAAGGCTCATTTGGCTTTTCCAGTTCAAGATTGACTGGTGGACCTTTGCAACACCTACTCATCTCCCAATGATTGGCAGACCCGGATAGTGAGGCCAGACCAGGAGTCCAGAACCAGATGCTCTGGGACCATATCTGGACTGCTTAGAGTCCCAGCCTGGACCTCTGTGGTTTCCCCAGATGGCCACATTGCCTTGCCTTGGTCCCACCCCCGTTTCCCTGACCACCAATCATTTCTGCAGTCCTGCCCCCCCCCCCAATTCTAAAAGGTTGAAATGCCTCCCCCAAAGCTTACTTACTGGCAGGGAGTGCTTTGAGCTAAAAGGTGTTGGGAATGTTAGCCCCACCCCTTTTACTTTTGGCCCTACCCAACATTGGAACACAGACCACCAAGAGCTTTTTCAATGGAAGAGCACTTACGGAACCCAGAAGTAACAAGTGAAACCAGAAGAAGACACGAGCTTAAGAGGAAGGCAGCAGTGGGAGGAATGACCAGCCAGCTGCATAAGGTGCTCGGGGGGGGGGGTATGTGCAGCAGGTCAGAGGCTGAGGAGAGACTGGGACCCGTGGCTTCTTGGACACAGTTTATTTATACAGACGGGAATTTAAAATAATTAAAAAAAACACCTCAGCAGTAAAACCAGAGAGCTAAACACTGGACTGAACTAAAACTAGGCTGACCATATGAAAAGGAGGACAGGGCTCCTGTATCTTTAACAGTTGCATAGAAAAGGGAATTTCTGCAGGTGTCATTTGTATATGTGGAGAACCTGGTGACATTCCCTCTTCATCACAACAGTTAAAGCTACAGAAGCCCTGTCCTCCTTTTCATATGTAGGGTGACCATATGAAAAGGAGGACAGGGCTCCTGTATCTTTAACTGTAATGTAGAAAAGGGAATTTCAGCAAGTGTCAATTGAAGAGGATGGAATTCTCTCTTCATCAACACAGTTAAAGCTGCAGAAGCCCTGCCGTCTTTTGTATCTGGCCACTCTACTATAGCTAGTGTAGCTTTAACTGTTGTGATGAAGAGGGCATTTCACCCACTTCAATTGACACCTGCAGAAATTCCCTTTTCTACATTGCTATTAGAGATACAGGAGCCCTGTCCTCCTTTTCATATGGTCAGCCTACATATGGTCACTCTACTAAAACCAACATTCAGCAGGTGAGCAAAAGCAGCATGTCAGACTAATGGCCTGGAGAAATAAACTTCTTCTTTTTTATTTTTCTTACAATTCATTGAAATGCCACCAAGATGGGAGTCACTTGGGCCAGTTTATGGGGGAAGAGCTTCCATTTTTCTGGGTGCCACAACTAAAAAGGCCCTGTCCAAGCCAAACAAAACTCAGATGGGAGCAGGGACATGAAGCAAGGCCTCTGATGATGAACACAGCATGTGAGCAGGTTCATGTGTGAGACGGTGGTGGGTTGAAATGTATCGATCTCTTGCTAACACCATTACCAAGTTATTGCTTTCCATACCTATTGGAAAGGTCAGCACCTGTGGCAAACTGCCACCAAATCTAACATCTTTATGAAATGGATTATGAAATAAAAATATTACCCCCTTTCAGGTTTAAGTGAATTCTATAGATATTGCCCCAGAGACAAAACTAATGAGTATTAGGGGTATGCTTCGGCTTTGGCTGAATCCCAAACTGAATCTGAAAGATTTCAACAGATTCCAGAAGTATCTGAATCTAACAAAGACTCATCCAAGTAGACTAAATCCAAATCTGAACAATCCTGAATATTCGAGATTTGAAGGGATACAGAAACATTGACGATGCATCACCTAGAACTGAAACAAACTCTCCATACAAAGGAAACACCAGAGTGGGGAAAGGGTGGGAGAGAAAAGTGGAGGTGTGGATTTTTGACTGGCAGCTCAAGATTCTAATCATATACCAGACCTTTCCAATCCCTTAAAGGCATTGGAGAACAAGCAGGAGATAATAATAATAATAATAATAATAATAATAATAATAATAATAATAATAATAAAAAATAACAACAACAACAACAACAACAACACAAACAAACATTCTACCTCTTTGTTTGTGGTGTGGCACAAGAAAACTACTATGTATGCAAATTTCATCCAATGCACAAGCCCCTTGCACCTGGACCTGCCAGGAGTGCTTTCAGCCATTGCCATTTTTTCCCTGGAAAGGAAAAGCTGTGCTAATAGCGTGTGTAACACTGTCATGTGCACAATGTTACAGGCATAGCCTATTTATGTCTGTAACATTGCATACATGATGGCCTCACAGCCTCCATTAGCACCGTGTTTCATTTCTGGGGGAGAAATGGTGACAGCTGCCGGCCCTCCAAACAGGTCCGCATAGGGAGCAGGGGGCTCACACAGCAGGGCGGGCAGCTGTCATGATCAAGCCAAAATGCTCCTGCCCCATCTCAACTTGCTTCGGGACTGGATCAATCCAGTCTGAATTGGCCCGCTTCAGCTCTGAATTCAGCTCTGGAGCTGAAGTGATGCACAGCCCTAAAAAAAAAGTTACAGCCATTTGCTGATTTCCAGTGATAGTCAATGAGAGGCATAAAGATTTGGATTTCCAAATCCAGAATCCAACTTGGATGAGACTCAAAGCGAGCAGCCTCCAAGTTGGTCCGAGCTGAACCGGGCTGTTTTCTGAATCACCGAATCACCTTTTGATGCATACTCCTACTGAGCACCATAGCTGTGGTGTGACCAGACAACGAACACTATCTCACCTTCCCCCAGCTCCCAATGTTTCTGAGGTGTTACTGGGCCTTTAAAAACAAAATGCCTCTGCCACTTTTGCTTCCAAGCCTTTTTGTTTTGTTTGAACAGAAGCAGATCATTATTAACATGTCCTGAACCTTGAAAATCCTGCAGTATGTCAAAGCCCAATGGGATAGAGAAAGAGCAGCAACATTTGCAAACACGCTGAATAGCATCAAAAGAGTACAAACGGTTTCGGCACGTGCCGCTGGGAGCAAACTTTTTGCATTCCCCAGCAACCTAAGGCTTGATCGCACTCCGAAATTCAATATGAATTGCCACATGAAATGTGAGAAACACTTCACTCCAACAGAAAGTGACATTACTGCCAAATGGCAGGTGATCACAAGGGCTCCATTTCAACACAGCACCGTAAAGCAACAGATTCTCAGCCTTGTTACATCCAAGGCTTTCGACTGAATTATTTCATCTAATTTTACATAAATACATCAAGTGACTCTTTTTTCAAATGACAGCCTCTGCAGACGTAATGCATTCGCAATGCATATCAAAGATTCTTCGTGTTAGTACAGGGGTTATCCAACCTGGAACGAACGCATGAAAAATTGTCTTGGTAGAGACGGGTCATTTCAGCACTGCATAGCAATAGCTCTAATTAGGCGAAGGGACAAACTAAACAAGATGCCAATCAACCAACTAGCAAATTGCAGTGATGGCTTTTAAAACGTAAAGAGCAGCTACGGGCCCCCTGATCTAGACTGGGCCCCCGGCAGGTGGGATGGGGAGGGCTCATGAAGGCTCCTCAACAGTTGCTACCAGCAGCCATCCTGGAAGGAGATTAGAGGCAGAGGAGGGCCATTCCAACAGCCTTGTTGAAAGAATTAATTCCCCCCTCTTCCCTCCCCATTCCTTTTTCCTTGTGTGTCATGTCTTCTTAGATTGTAAGGCAGTGACTGCATTATTTAACTGACTATGGGCTCCATTACACCTACTTTTTTCGGTTTGCATCTGCGTTTTCCCTTCGCTTCCTTAGCGAGTCAAACACTGGGCACTTTCACGCCTGTGCGCTGTTGTGCTATTTCAGCCCATGTATCTTTTCATCTGTATCACTACTGTGCTGGTGAAATCTTCCACCCTGCCCCCTATGTTCTTCTTCCCCTGCAGTATAATATATATATATATATATATATATATATATATATATATAATCTCTGCAAATACAATATTATGGCAAGAGATAGATAATGGGACTGGAGAATGAGACTCATTGAAAATCAGTGGCGGCAGCTGTTGCTCTTGCCGCCACCGCTGGCGGCAAGAGCATCTGTCGGGGATGCTTTAGGGTGGATTCCTGCATTGAGCAGGGGGTTGGACTCGATGGCCTTGTAGGCCCCTTCCAGCTCTGCTATTCTATGATTCTAAAGCCGATCGACTCGGTTTCTCTATTGCGGCCTTTTGGAGTTGGTCCCAATGCTGGCGGTGGTGACTGACTTCAGGAGCCACTTCAGGTTGGGACTTCAGCAAGGAGGGAAAGGGTTAAAGCCAGTGGAGGCGGGTGTCTCCGATGTCAGTTTGGTGATGAGTCTGCTCCAGGTTTCAGTCAGAACTCTAAAGGAGCTATTCAGTGGGAGTGACTTCAGGACTGCTTCCACAATTTGTATAGCTCCTTTAGAGTTCTGACTGATTCTGAATGAAACCAGGGGCGTTACTAGACGAGGCTCTAGCGCGCGTTACCTTCCGCAGTCACGTCGAGGCTTCCAGATGACGTTCACGAGGATCCGCCGTTATCCTGCGGTGAAGCCTCTTTCTCCCGACTTTAAAAAAGTGAGTTTTAGGGCGCCTTTTCCTGCCGTCCCGCGGTAATTTGGAGTACGTGTGGGAGGATGTGAGGTCACTGCGGTCCGCACTGGGCAGGAAAAGGCGTGCTAAGGGGGAGTGGTCAGCGGCTTCGGTCAAGCCGCCTCCGCCATTTGCGCGCAGTCCGCCAGCTGGGGCAGCGCGGCGGAGCGTCTTTTTTTTTTTACTCACCCACTGACAGTTTGCGCAGGAACGGAGGAACGGAAAAGTGGCTAGTGTGCTGCTGGGGTGTGTGGGGGATGGGTGGGGGATGTGCGCCTGTTCTAGTGGTTTTTTTTTTATTTCCCCAGTGACAGTTTGCGCAGGACCGGAGGACCGGAAAAGTGGCTGGTGACTCCTTGCGGTGGGCAGCTACCGTGGCCGCATAATGGCGGTGCTGTACGCTGCCTGTTAGTGTGGGTACCAGGCTGGCAGAGGGCAGAGCTGTTTGTGGGCTGCTGCCATGGCTACGGCCAGATGTGGGTTGGCTCCTTGGGATGGGGCACAGGGCACAGAGGCGGTCATCGCCGCCGACACCTCAGAGGCATGATGGGAGATGTAGGCACAGAGTGGCCATGCAGACGATTGACCTCGGGTCATATGACACCCGCCACGACCCCCATCAGGAAGTGAGCGCATCAATGTTGACCCTCAACAGCACCAGCAGCACTTCAGCTGGCACTGGCACTGCCGCCGCTGCCGCCGCCAGGGCCGGCGGTGGCATCGCTGACGGCTGCGCAAGTTTGCGGTCTTTCGGACGTGCGCAAACCGTGCAGCGAGCGAAAAAAAAAGCCGCGGCAATCAGGCCGGTGTGGCTGCGCAACCGTGCTCGCGGCGGCAGCAGCACAACCGGCGCAAACTTCCGCCACAAATCAAAGGCAGGTGTGGATCATGAGGCGTCACGGCTGAACGGGAAAAGCCGCTTTCACCGCTCCTCAACGACGGAACACCCGGTAGGTCTAGCAACGCCCCAGGAGCAAATTTACCACCCCACTAACATTGGTGCCAGCAGCCTCCATTGGTTAAAGCCCCTCATCTGAGTCATGATCTGCGTTAGTCCCCTTGGTTGCTTGCTATTTACTTTGTAAAAGCCATTCCCAAATTGTCTCCTCTAGTTCGGCCCTAATTTGCTAAATCTGCATTTATGTGAAATGCAAGAGCTTGTCACTGGATTTCATCTGTTCAATGCTTCTTCTGCATTGTTGGATTCCCACTTTGCAGTGGCATAGTTATATCCCACACAAGCGTGCTGCTGGCACACAATTACCCACCTGACTCCTGGGGGTCCTAGTTACAGACATTACCCTTGTATGGGTTGTAATGGTTATGTTAGCTACTTTTCAATTGTAAGTGTAGCATATAAAACAGGGCTGGGCAGTACATCCCCCCTCCAACACTGCCAATTTGCTGCTGTGCCAGTGACAGAGTGGTGGTTTCACTAGTGTGGGGCTTTGTTTGGGGGGGGGGGGGGAAATGCTCTTTGTACAACTTGTTTTCAAGCAAAATCACCACCTATTTGTGGTGCACAATTTTGGTGACAAATGTGGTGGGAGCAGGGGGTTCAGCCCCTGGTGGGGTCTAAGGAGATAGCAATCCACCACCGCTCTAACCCCCAGATATAGTCCACTTTTGATATAAACAAATAGACTGAAACATTTGGTAAATAAAAGTCTTGTGGTGCCTTAAAAACTAGCGCATTGATTATGGCAAATATGTGGGCTAGAACCTTCTTTGAGAAAAAATGAGAATTATCTTGTTCTTATGATCACAATGGAGAAAGAAGTCATTGTGACTTCTCCCTCCAGCCCTGTGCATGTGACCATTATCTGCATGATTCCCCATGTTGCAGTGCAGGTTGGTGTGTCATGTGGTGGAGGTGGCTTCCTACCCAGCCTACAAACTGTATTGTATGTTGTGGTTTCTAGGATGGGTACGAAGCCACCTCCGTCATGCCACATGCCAGGTTCGGATGACATGGCAATTCTCCAGAGCAGATTTTCATAACCTGCAGAGAGCTGCAGGGGGAAGGGAAGCTGAACCCTAAGAGCCCCATTTTGTGAGCCAAACTCTACTCTCAGAAGATCCAACCCAGGAAGTTTGTATAGAGGAGCATGTAGTCCCTGCCCTCCAAAGTGGTATCACATGAGAGTTCTGATCATGTGGTACAACTCTCATCATATTATGCAAAACAGGACAAACCCATCAGCTTATAGAAGCCATCATGAAATTTACCCAAATAGTTAATAATTCCAGTTATCCATCCTCATGCTTGTCCTGTCAAAGTACCTCTGTTTACATAATATTCTCTTACCTTAACTGCCTATGATTCTGATCTCTGTAAAAATTAGATTGTATTACATATGACGATCCCTTAGTTCTAGCATGAGAAGTGTCATCCATCCTTTGTCCAGAGCTAAGCAACACATATGATTATGGCTAATCAGGTACTGTGTGCAGTATAATCAAAGGCAAGAAGATGTTTACTACAGATGCAGCCAACAAAAGCATTTTGAGCCAAGACACAAATATAAATATCTTCAACTTCCTTGCTTTTGTGCTGAAGACCACAGGGAGAATTTGGTGAAATGGAACTGATTATTCTCCCTGACATATTTTTAGAACTTCTTCTAAATATGATTATGAAGCAGGTTTGTCAGATGGCACTGCTTTCATCATATCACATGCTGAGCTGCTAATGAAACTATGGGGACTGTAGAATATTAATCATTTGCCGTGTCCGACCAACCCACGTAGAGCTGCGTAATGGATCCCCTGCATGGAAATGTTTGCATTGTACATGTTTGAAACTGAAAGCTGAAAACCGGGTTTAACACTAAAAAACTGCAACATACCAGTGGGAAAGATGAACCGTGCATTCAACACTATTTCCCCACCCATTTTTGACTGCACCACAAGAATGTTGCAGAACTTCATGTTTTGGATTCCAATCTGTATGTAGATATATGGAAGGTGGCTTCCAGGAATGACATGCTAGATTACCACAAGCAAAGCAGACTCCAACCACAACAAAAAGTACAGGTGGAAAAGTATGTGTGTATTTTGAATGTATTGCTGTAGACAAGATGCCTCGAAGATAAATATATTACATGCCAGGTCATGCATATCAGTGCTGCAAGAACAGGGTTTCCCAAATTATATATTATGAGTTCTTCGCTTCACTGCCAAGCGTGCTGACACCTTGATGTGGGATTTTCAACACTGAGATATACTATCTTAATTCCTGCACAACACATACAGACAAGCAGCCATGAACAACCACATAAGTGAGTGACGATCCCACAAGCAAGACTGGGGTTAGGCACCTTTGTCAAAGTCACTTACCAAACACCAGGCTTAGTGTAGGGGGTGAGGGGAAGCTACAGTTCTAAACATTTACTTTGGAGACTTGTAAGCAATGTAAGGTGCACAAATGTAATGTTGCACTAATGTTCAGAGACAACCCCTGCACTCAGATTTAAGGAAAGGGTGGCATAATATCATGTAAATCAGAATGATGCTGCAGGCATTGCTCTTCAACATTAAAACATTGTACAGGCAAGTTAAACTATCCCATAAGTATATGGTACTTGTGCCAGCTACTGAAGGCAGTTTTACATCCTTACAGTTGAGCAGAGGAGGAGTGTGTGTGTGTGTGTGTGTGTGTGTGTGTGTGTGTGTGTGTGTAATCCATTGAAAAAGCCAAGTAAGCTTGGCCACAGCTGCAAAGTTTCTTCCCCTTTACCTTGGTTCACCTCAGTCTTTCTCCTTGGGCCAGAGTACTAAATTTCCCTATATGAGTGTGTCCCAGATAAGCTTACCTTCAGTGAAAACTTCTATGAACATAAGAGGAACACCAGCTACAAAGTATCAAAGTAAAAAATTAAGCAGACAGGCTTAATTTATTTATTGATCGCATTTCTATACTGTCCAATAACCGAATCTGTGGTTCACAACAACTTAAGCACCTCTGGGAATTTAGCAAGAGGGTCAGTAGGCCAAGGTAGTCAACCTCACCCTTTTTATTTAATCTAAAAATCTCAATTTTCCAAGTGAAGAAAGCCAATAAACAAATAACAGCTATGAATGCAAAAAGCAAACAGGAGTTGTGAGGGGCATCCAGTGCATTACACAGAGACTGGGTTCAGACAACACGATAACCAATGGTGGTTTAAATAGTTGATGGTTGGTTATTTAACTCACCATGGGTTATTGTGTTGTGTGGAGGTCATTTTTTAACCATTGGTTGGTTATTTGGCGAAATCCTGCTGGCAGGATAATTTTTCAGCAGCAATGGCTGATTGGATCCTAGTGGGAGGACTGAGGAGGGAGAGAGAGTGGGGGATGAGTGACTCAATTCAGTGTGGACTAATAGTCAACTCAACACTGATCCTAATCTACACCACAGTTGATTATTATCATGTTGTGTGGGAAGTACCACATAGATAAACAACTGTTGAGTTGTTTATGACCCCAGCGTTGAGTATTGTGCTGTCTGAACGGACAGAGGTTGTGGTGTGTGCATGGTGCAAAGCGTTCCGGGCTCACAGGGAACAGGTCTGTTCCTTGAGGCCAAAGTAGATGATCTGGAGAAGCTAAGAGAGGCAGAAGGGCCTCCTGACTCCTGCAACAATAAATATGTTCCATTGTAGTACTATGGATGTGAGTCTGCTTGCCAAAAATGATCCAATCTCAGCAGACCACACACTTCTAACCAACATCAGTGTCAAATATCTTGTGTAATTGTTGCAAAAACGGAACTATTTCCACAGCGAGGGAACAGGCCTTGTTCCACTGGCTCTTGTTAAATGGCATGCTCTGTTCTCCCTCCCCAAGTTTTTCTTTAAACAGCTGTATTGATTCAACTGCATATGCTAAATTCCATACAAAAGAATGCATGTTAGAGATCAAATGGGAATCCCCAGCCAATTCCATTACCTTTCAAGCTGTTAACAGTGAGTGTGGGTAGAACTCCAAGTGAACATCTGAGATGGAGGTTTAGCAGCTCCCAACTTTGTTCTTGATTATCTGTCAGACCAAAATTTGGTTTTGGGTTCCCAAATCTTCAGCAACATGCGATATTGATAAAAAGCCTTCTGTGATCCTGAATCCCTTCTTCAAACACTCTTAGTATAAGATCATATTTTTCAGCTTGATAGCTCCCCCGAGAGTAATGCATGATTTCAAAAGTTACAGGAATGGGTTGCTTAACAGAGGATATTACACCCAGATCTGTTACTGAAAGGCTATATGTTGTAGCTCAGTATATTTCTTTAATTCCCAAAGAACAGCAAAAGAAAAGCTAAAACTCTCAAAAACTACTTGCCCAAATTGTGTGATGATGATCTAACATGATAACGTATCCCTTTCAATGTCAAAACAGTGGTTTTCTATATAGTTGCTTTTACACATTTTATTAAACAATATTTTGAGAATGGTTAAAATATAAAATTTTACAATGAAACTCTAATTAGAAAGTAAACTATGGATCCATCATAATGCTGAGGTTGTGTACCAAAATTAAAGCATCTGAAGCTTTTTATTTAACAACAGACTCACCCATCCATACACCCACATCTATACACTAACATGATGTTACTGTGCTTTGTAAATACAGTGGTATGAATTTACAAATTATGATATAATGGTTTTAATATATATCAGGGATGGTTTGTCAGTATAACTGTTTTCTAAAAATCAATGACTATATTAGAGAACCTCTGTCTTTGCAGAAAAAAAGGCCACAAACCTGGTGAAATGGCCCTTTACAGCCACCATAGTTTGCACCCATAGAATTATTAAAATAGAGAGCCCCCATGAACTTACCTTTAGAGTGCAGCTTGGCACTCAGGGAAGAGGATGTACAGAAAGGTAAGTCCCAGCAGTGGTGGGAGGTCAGGGTTAGGGAGAAGAGGGTGGGGAGGGAGAGGGAGGTGAGTCTGGTGAGTCCAATGGACTCACAACCAGCCTTGTGCCAGTTTTCTACTGCAGGTGAGCAGGCGGGGAGAGCAGGCCACCACTGCTCTGAATTGGTCTGAGGCATCCCGAGGGCTTTGATACCGATCCACTTCGGTCTCAGAGTGCCTCAACTCTGAAGATTTGGGACTTCAGCCCAAGACAGTGCACAGCGCTACATTTCAGTCCATACCTTGCCCCATCAGCATAACATGACAGCCCACCATGGGTTAAATAACCCATGGTCTCTTTTAGGTGGTTACACATATCCAATGTGGCACCCACAGGCACCACACCTCATCATGGGTTAAACAATCCACAATGGGCTGAACTGTGTTTCCTGAACCCAGTCAATATGAATCTCCTCCATGCTGTCTTCAGCATTCAGGAAGATTAGGAAGTGGAGCAGAGAATCAAGATCAGGCCAATTCTCATGGAAATTATTTGCAAATAAATTCACAGGCAGGACCATGGATCACTTACAAGATGAGGTCCTTTTTGGCCTTGTTGCATGTGCCACAGTCTTTTGCTTACAACGACAGCCTGACACATAAGGCCTAAAATGCAAATACCCACTGCAATGTAGTAGTTGCTTTTTTGACATCTGGTTTTCACACTTCAGTGGTAATACCTGCAACTGGGAGGGGAGAGTGGATAGTATGTTAAGCCATCAGTCCAGTGCTGGTGTGGGGACGTATCATGCCATCTACACATGCCCTTGGGCAGCCTTCCCTAACCCAGTGCCTGCCAGCTGTTTTGGACTACAAGTCCCATCAGCTCCAACCAGCATGACCTGTGGTCAGAAATGCTGGGAGTTGTAGCAAAAAATAGCGGGAGGGCACCAGGTTGACAATGGCTGCCCTTGGGATTTCCAACTGCAGATGTTACCACTGTGAAGTCAGAAGTTACCTTATCCTCAAACTATGCCTCCATCCATCTAACCTAACATTTGAGTGGCAGCAGTGGTCCAGGTTCCCAGGCAGAGATCTTTCACATCACCTTCTACCTGATCCTTTAAAACAAACACACACACAAATATGGGGAATTGAACCTGAGACCTTCTGCATGCAAGTACATGCTCTACTACTGAGCTATGGGTCCTTCCCTAACAGCAGTAAAGGGTACATAGGAAGCAAGCCTGAGATGCATTTTTGTTGCTTGAATGACTAGAATCAGGTACAATTTCCACTGATTGTAAGTTGACACAGCTGGCAGAGCATCCATGACCGTCAAGGCAGTGCTGCCCCAACATCTTGCCCTTTGCCAGTACAACATCATTGCCAGTATAATTGCCTCAGAAGCGGAAAGTGGCTTAGAAGTGGTTGCAGGAGTAGGACCAGCTGTGCTGCTTTAAACTGTGGTGGACTGCTCACAGTTATGTAGATTCAAAAGGTGGCACTGCCAAACTAATTAGACCAGAACTCATTCAAGGATTTTGTTCATCTCTCTAGTTCCTAGTTTATCTACGAAAAGTATGAGTTGCTTTTCTGCTAGAAGAAACCTCCAAATCAACATTGTTTAAACAGATTAAATCAGATTAAATCACAAAACATGAGAATACTCAACCAAAAAACAGTAAACACGCCTATTAAAGTATAAACAATAGAACAGCAGCTACAATAGTTCTTTTGAGTATAGATTAGTATCTTTACCTGTCAATGAGATACAAGCAGGAAGCATCTTGGTAGGGTGGTCATGTCCCCTCTTTTAAAGAGTACATTCATCTATTTGGTGGTCTGTCAGAGAACTGTCCTATAACTTAAGGGCTGCCCTGTTCAATTCTGGTTTTAATATAAGGAACTGTAAGAACTTAAGCACCTGGCAGAAGACTGAACAAGCAGGCACACTGGTCACCTGGTCTTCCACACTATGGTAAGATGCACTGTATTACTATTGAAATTATAAGTATTATTTCTAAATTTGCATGTAGCCATATAAATTACCATATGCAAATTTGATTCAAATCACAGTTCCCTTTGGTTCTCTTGATGTGTTTCTTCTTTTTTGGTGATTCATAAGTGGCCACTGTACTTGGTGGATCTTCTGGGGCAGAGAATTGCAAAGCATAGGTGCCACTACAGAAAAGGTCGTTCTCCATGCCCCAACTCTTCTTCATTCTGAAAGAGAGGGAAGATGGAGCAAGCCCTCACTTCCTGATGTCAGTGTGTGGGAAAGAATGCATGGGAGGAGGTATAGATAGGGTATGACCGAAAGGTAAGAAAAGTGCCTTGAAATAGGCCTTGCTGAACATCAAAACCAGCACAGATGAGCTAAAATTGGTGTGAGATGCTTTCTGCTCCTCCTCCTCCTCCTTGTTTGTAAATGTAAATGTTCCAAACATTTGCAGGAGTTTTTTCCCCTTGCACATTTGTAGGATTGGTGTTAGGAAGAAATAGGTGGAAAAAAAGGTGAAGTAGAACTTCTGATGAATTTGGAGGGCACTTCCAAGGTTGGGAAACTTGCATTTTTATGTTTTAAATAGTAGTACAGTCAGAGGCTTCTTCTGCTTTTAATTTTTTTCCTTTCCTTTTTCTTGATTCAAAAAACCTTCTCCATCCTGGTTTCACCCACCCCAGATGTTCTGGATCACAAATCCCATGCTGGCTGGAGCTGATGGGAAGTCCAAAACATCAGGGGTGGGAGGCTGGGAAAGACGGCTTTAAACGGTTTTTGTTGCTACTTTCCTACACTGGCAGCAATTCTCCTCCATTGGGGCCAACTTGCCCTTCAGATTCGTTATGGAGTGGGGTGGCCTATGATGGGGGAGAATCTCTGCAGCTGTAGAAAAGGGTTAAATGGAAAGAGAAAATCCATTTAAAAAGGTGAAGCCTTTGGCCTAATCAACACCAAGCAGGATATTGCAGTGTGAAAGCGGTATATAAAAGGCAGGAGCCCCACCAAGCAGGATATAGCACTACGAAAATGGTATATGGTATGTGTCAATGGGCCCCAAGAGTTTTCAGTGTATTTCAATACCGCTATAAAGCAGTAGTGTGGCTCCTGCCTTTTATATACCGCTTTCATAGTGCAATATCCTGCTTGGCCTCTATTAGGCCTTTGACTGTGCTATGTGAATCTCCTCCATGCTGCTTCCAGCATCCAGAAAGATCAGGAATCAGGAGCAGAACAACTCCAGTCATGACTGGCCAATTCACATGATAATTTTTTCCAAATCGCTGTACAGGAAGGACCATATTACGCTGTGGCCCAAACATTACGAAGACGCTTTCTAATTTTCAACATGTTTAGAAGGGAACGTTGCAATGGAGAAAGATGCACCCCTGCCAAAGAGCACCCCTCTGACTCTTGCTGGGTGTGCCAGCTGTTTTATTAGCAAGTTCTGGTCATGTCGGCATAAAACAACTGAGCATGTGCAAAGTACATTGTTGACACCATAGGAAAGTTAGCTGACCACTGATTCCTGTAGTTTCTGTGGTTAAGCTAGATCCTCCCTATCTGTCCTGTAAGAGGAACTTGCTTAACAGTCAGCTGTTTCAAAGTTCACCCAGAGTGAATTTTATTTCTGCACCAGGCACAAGATTTTTTTTAATGAAGAGTTCAACTCCAGTACCAACATGGCTTCACTTATGCTAAGATATGCCTATGGTGTCCATCACACTTACAAATAATTACCAAGGCTAAAAATGTAAACCCCCCAAGAAAATCATTCGGATTTCTCCAGCCCAACCTCAAAATTGCCAAAAGTGCTCTCCCCACTTGGCAGCCTGAGAATGGGCTGAGGAAGTGAGGAAGAACTTTCAGAACAGCCCTTGTAAATGACTCATGGAGTTTTGTGCTGGTTGGAGAGAACATTTCAGTCACCCAACCTGGAAGTTACCAATAGATGACAGCAGCTAGATCCCCATCTAAGAGGAAGCCAGCTCATTTACAGTAAAATCCTAGGCATGTCTACTCAGAAATAAACGATGCTGAGATAAATGAGATTTATAGGATTGTAGCTTTGCCGAAAGTGATAGAAGGCTACCTAATAATCTTCAGGATTAAAGAGTTTTTCTTTTACAGACATGAAAAGATAAAAGTTTGGATCCAGATTTAGACATGTGCAATTTAGCTGGTGGAAGCAGACTTCCCTGTTCCACCTTTTCATAGAAGTCTCTCAAGCCTCCCTGGAAATGCTACTCAGAAGATCAGGGCTCCCAGCTGAATGGGGTGACCTGTAGGGGGGATTCCCTGAAAATTAGGCAGAGGCAACTCTGTCAAGCAGAGCCCTTCTTTCAATGGAAAACAGATCCTGGATCCAATCTAACATTTTGGTTATGCATAGGTAACAGGTTGACATACTTTGAACTACGTAAAGGTGAACATGCTCTGTCATGCCAAAATTCTGACATCTCTTTCAGTCTTAAGGAAAATAAAAGCATAAATCATGGATAGGATCCTTTTAGATATGGAGATTTCCATTGTTCCCTTATCTGAACTCCAACCATATTTTCTTTTTATGAAGCTGCCAAGAGAAGTTTCAAAATCAGTTTTGGCTTTTTCATCAGGGGGAAATGCTGAAGAGAAAGCAGTCAGACAATTCCTGATGCCTGTGAAACTGTTTGAAACCCATCCCTCTTTATTTCAGCATCAACCCTACCTGGGAGAAACTGGTGAGGAAGTTAATGCCACATTTATCAATATAATGTGGAACTTGAAAGATTAAGATCAACATGTTTGCCTTCACACGGAGTAAGCTCTCTGTAGATCCAATGAAGACAGAGCACTATCTCAGAAGGGTTGGTGAGATTTACTGTGGTTTCGGCTTTCTAATCAAGGATATAAATTGCTTTTAGACATTTTGGGTTTCCCTGCAAATCTCCCCGATGCACAGCTGCTTCGACAGATGGAGCAGAATGAGACTTATATATGTCTGTACAGGCTATATAGTTTAGTTCATATAGTTTAGTTCAGCCTTCCCCAGTGACCATGCTGCCTAGGGATCATGGGAGTGGTAGTCCAACATATCTCTTCCGAGCCACCTGCAATGACATTTGCAACTGTTATGGGTAAAGAATGTTGTCCTTTGCAAAGCCTGTTTCATTGGTTGGATGAGGATACGATTGCTGTCAAAGCCCTTATGCCAGGGTATCTGGCGTAGGCGTGTGCCAGGGGTGCTGGAAGCCTCTCGGGCAGGAGCTGCGCTTCAATGAGGCAAGGCGGAGGGCCCCAAAGACTAATAACATCTCCTAAGTCCCTCCTTCAGTCAGTGTCACCGCAAAGCCCCACCAATGCTGGGGCTTGAGGAGTATCTCTTTATCCCCCACCCATCACCTGCAACGGCCCTCCCATGGTGAAGCAAGCCAAACTTGGAGTAGGGCATCAGTGTCTGCAGTGTTTAATAAATAAATGAATAAAAATAATGTCCCTTATGATTGAGTATTCAATAAATGTTTGTCTTAAAAATTCCCTGGATGCACACCCAAATGAAATGTGCTGTGCATGCCTATGGTATCTAGCATAATGAGGTTATGACACTGTCAAAACACCATTAGGATATCATAAATGTAAATCAGTGTGAGCCCTGCACCTTTGCAACTGCTTAATGGGGAAGAAATGGAGAATTATGTGTGTGTCTATAAGGGGAGGCAAGTAGGAATATGTGAATCAACAAACTGTCCTCAAACTCATTGGGACTCTCCAAATTCCACATTGAAGCTGCATTAGATTGCAAGCTTTTGTTTTTCCATGAAAATTCTTGCATGTTCTTGTGCATATTTCTTAAAATATACACATCAATTGTATGCATTTTTGAAATGTATGCCTTTTTCGCCTAATGATTAAAGAGTATTTGTGCACTCCCCTCCCCCCAAAAGTACCCCTTTTTGTTTTAACACATTTTTTGTTCCATGAATCGCAAGCTCGGAAATGTCTGGACACAGATAGTGTTTGGATTTGCACTTGGTTCTAGGAAGAGCAAACTGGGTAAGTTTTAGTCAAAAATGATCTGAAATTAATTTCTCATACATCCCAAGGTGTGGTGAAGGAGGATTAAAGAAGTGTCCAGGTTCATTCAGGTCCTCCCCTCCCGAGGACAAAGTCCTGCTCTTCTGCCACCAAAATAGTAGTCATAACTAGGGCAAGCGAGATTCACAAAAGGTAGGCTTTGCCTTGTAGAGGCTGAATTTTTATCTTCCTGGGGTGGGAACAAGATAAAGCCCTAGGTTAAATAGCTCCCTTTGTGAGGAGTACCTTTCATGTGCCCACCCCCCGCAGTCAGTTTTGAAGGGCTGGCCAGAAGATATATGGAGCCAGGTGCAGGTGTGATGTCCATCAAGAATGACATTGCTCAAAACCTTGATCTCTCAGCCACTCTGCCACAGTTTGCACAAACGGAAGAACGAAAAGCCACTTTCTGTGCAGTAGCAGGGCACTGTGGAACACAGCAGAACTATCACTGGTTTTACTTATATTTTTGTTTTGTAGCAGTTCTTATTTTTTGGTAAGCATTTTTATTTTATAATATCCATTATCTTTATCATTAAAAACTATAAAGAAAAGTTATAAATTAAAACGGTATCCAGCTGAACTCTTACAGCTTTATTTTATTATTATTTATATACTGCTTATGGAGTTTACAGTATTCGAAGTGCTAAGTGCTCGGTAACATTGCCTCCAAGTAAATCCGTGTTCCACTGCTTTTTTACCTAGCGCAAAAGACATCAAAGTGGAAACTGGAAAACCATTCTTTAAAGCTAATTGAAGGAAGATAATCATCAGACAACCTGTAGAACCTGGGGGGGGGGGGGAGAAAAGGTTACAGGCACTTGCTTTTCGCCATCCTAGCTCACTGCAGACAATAAGGTCCGAAAACACAGCCACTGAGCTCAACCTGGTGCCCTCCTCAGCTCAACTTGCTGCCCCTGCAGTTTGGCTTCCTGGACGATCGCCCAGCTCACTCAACCTTAAGTCCAGCCTCGGGTGGGAATCAACTCCCCATTCTCCTTTTCCCTGCTGCAGCTCTTGGGTACCTTCTGTGAACTTGCTATTGTAGCTTCCATTTCCTCCTCTCCTTTCGGCACCCTCCCTTACTCCATATGCTATTCTCATATGGGGATTCTTTCCACAGCAAAACTTAAAACCCTTTTCCTGGAGAGACCGTGGCTTCTCCATCCATGCCTACTACCGAAAGAACAGATTGACTATTGTGATGTGAATAGCAGTTGTTTCTCTGTATGTCGTAGGTGTTTTCCCAGGAAAAAGGATGAGTGTATTTGTATTGCCAAAGGATTTGAACCCATTTGGTGGACCAGGGTTGCTTATAGATGCAGTTGCTGCTGTCCGAATTAGGGGTGAGCTCTGCTCCATTACGGATCCCCGGATCCGAAGCGGAGTGGGCCGATCCAGATCTCCGAAGCCCAGTTCCGAAGTGGTTCGGGTGGGTGGGTCTGGATTGGCCCGAAGCGGTTAGGACCAGTCTGAAGCGATTCAGACCCATCTGAAGCTTTGGAGCCAGGTAAGTGGGGAGGGGAGCTTACCTGGTTCCCCCATCTGCCGCCATGCAGTGACGACGGAGGAGCCAGGTAAGTGGGGAGGGGGGCTTACCTGGGTCCGTTGCAGCCCAGGCGGTGGCTTCAACTGACACCGCGGCCTGTAGCTTTCATCATTCTCCTGATGGGCAGGTTTAAAACCATGCTTTAGATTTTTGTTTAAATTTTAAAATTGCAAGAATTTGTATGCTCTAATCCAATAGCAGCTGAAATGGCACAAATCCCCTTTAATTGAATAAATTTGCTGAAAAGCATCATTGATGTAATGGTTTTATAAGTCATTTAACTAGAGAAGATTTTGCTCTTTAAGCCAGCTGTAACTTGCCCTGAGCATTGTATGAATTCTTTTACAGAACGGATGCTTTTTTTATGTGGTTGAAAGTGGTGTTCACTAGTTTTGTTTATCAATTGAGGAAAACATGTTACAACACAGTTCAAGACTGTACTTTTGCCTGCATAAAAATCATCCTTCATGTTTACCTTAAGAAAAAAATTCAGATATATTGAAAGTTGTAAAACTGTAGTACTCTGACCCACATGCAACTGAACTTGCAATAGTTTTTGACACTGGTTATGATGGCTATTTATTATCTCCAGTACAAGAGGCAGTATCAGAGGCAGATAGGCCTTGCCATTTCTTGTGTTCCTATTTCCTAAATATGGAAGTTGCCAGGTTGCAGTGCAAAATTTCATTTGTGTATGTGTATAAGTGAGAGTATATAGCATCAAAGTCGTTGACATTTTAACTAATCCTTGGGTTTGTGATAGCCCAAAGTTGGGATATGACAATCTTGGTTTTCTTTCAGCCCAGCTACATGTTTCTAGAGTTTAACCAAGGCTCCAGGCAGAACCAAATGCAAAGTGAAACACTGAGCTGCCCCCAAAATGGATAGCCATTTATGTCAGTTTCTCCTCTTCTGACATGCCATAAGTAGTAAGACTTAGCACCTCACCCAGAGGGATATTCAAACCTACAGTCCTTACCTGTTGTGGGTACACAAGGATTGCCCTTCAGCTGCACATTTGTCAAGTGTGAGAAGGGCTCCTATCTCCATTGTTATGTGCATAGATCTACTTGCAAGGGGGATAGTGGGCCAATCAGGACTCCCATCCTCTGCATGGAATACTTGTCCATGTATAAATGGAGGGACCCTTTTCACATATGCCAAGTCCATACACTTCTCATACATGCTTTTAATGCATAGGGGTGTTCAGTTTTTGTGTACCATGTTTTTCGCACAGAGAAGAGGAAAAACATTACAGAGGAAGTGGTGAAGGGGATAAGTATGCATATCGATTGTCACATTGTGAGTTTTCCCCACAACCACTGTCAGCGAGTTTGGTTGAGGGAAAACAAAGCCAGACACACTCTTGTTCAATTATAACCTTATTTGGGCCTTCTCTCCCCTCCCCCCTGCTCGTGAAGGAGAAGGCAGGACCCCATTCTGCATTTCAACCAGCCCCACTGTCAACACATTGGAAAGGTAATGTATGTGGAGAGGAGTCTGCTAAACACCCCTCCTCCTCTTCCTGACAATATTTATATACTGCTCCCTAACCGAGGATTTCAGAGCAGTGAACAAATGGGATAAAAGAATAAAAACACATAAAAAACATCATTAAAATTACATTTTAAAAGAACAGGTACAGTTTGAACCATGGTCAGTCATTCCAGGAAGGCTTCTTGGAATAATGATGTTTTCAGGAGGTGCCAAAAACAATTTGTTGGTGCCTGCCTGACCTCCAACAGCAGGGAGTCCAATAAGAAGGCTCTTCTCCTAGTGGACTCCAATTGGGTCATAGGTCCATATGGAACAAGCAGGAACATGCCCTCAGATAACCTCAGGGGCTGGAGACTGGTGAGGGAGAAGGCGTTCTCTCATTTATCCTGGTCCCCATATGCTTCCCCTATGATGTGGAACCCTGTGTGATCGGGAGCGCACACATGTATATCAGTCTCCCATCTACAGAGACTCTCATGTGATTAAGCATTGTATGAGGGGGAAGGCGGGGCTACACCTGGTGGCCCCACCCCACCATCTACCTGTTGGGAGATAGTGGCTGTAGAAGTGACCCTGCTGTACGCGCATGGGCTCCTTCCAAATACACACAGGGCTCAGTGTCAATTATGTGAGGGTAACACCTGAATAGAGTTTGGGTGTCTCCATTGGACAAGGGCAAGAAAATTCTACACCAGGCTGCCATATATAGAAGAAACCCAACGTTTCTTGTAGTATGTACTCCTGCCTTCCAAACTCTATGAATTCTCATACCTGCTCCCTCTCTGGAGTACACATCAGCTATTTTCCAGCAACCTTTCCCAATGGATGTTAATATATGTCAGGGTGGATTGGTTTAAATCAAGGCAATTTATATCAGCAAGAAAAAAAGGTAATTTTAAATCACTGATTTAAATCAAGTTTCCCATTGAAACTTTTCCACCTATTTCCTGATCAATGGTGCAAATCTGACCCCCAAGCCATGTTAATTTACAACTAAATAGAGTATTATTTATAGAGTTTCATACTTATAAGCAGACTTTGCATCTTTGTCTCACTTTATATAGTTTGCATACCCCCCTTTTATGTACAGAGGGAATATCTTTAAAATATTCTCAGATAGGATCCTTGTTATGACCAAAGCTCATGACTGTTTGTGTTACCAGTGTAATCTTATACATATCTACTCAGAAATAAGTTCCACTGAGTTCAATGGGGCTTACTCCCTGGCAAGTGGTTGTAAGATTACAGCCTAAGTATGGGAATACTGGCAAATGAATATTGGACCATTTGTCTTTTTTCTTTCCATCGTTGTTCCTTACTGCTTCACTATGTCTCGGCCCAGACAAAAACCATGTAGGAGACAAAAATGAAATGCACATGACTGATCATTCAAAGCAAGATTTGATAGTTACTGGGCAGGCTAGAACAGTTTATTTTCATCAGGTAAAAAGTGAATGCCTCCCTAGGGGTCAAGTGAAAACATTCATATTCACATTTGAAAAATGATCAAATTGCTTCTTCATTTGGCTAGAAAAGCCTCCTTTAACTCAATCTATCTGGCATTGATTCAGTTTAGATATTATCTGCAAGCTTATAACATGCTTATATCCAGATTATTTTATGTTAGCCTAGTTACTATTTAAGTGAAACATAATATTGACATTTAAAAGAGTCTAAATTCCATTTTTTCTGATTATTTTTTTTAAAAATCAACCATGGTATAGTGGCCTTTCATGGCAAGCTGGGCTAACCACGGGTTATTTAACCCAAGATAGGCCACAATGTGTGTCAGGCGCCATTTTAGATATGAACCGCAATGGTGTTGTGGTGTGTCATGCAAACACAGTCATCAGATTGTGTGTCATATGAACTGGGCCACTCTCTTTCTGTCCTAACTAACTCCTCTGCTTTGCTTGGTCCCGGTATACCACAGAACAGCAATCCTATCTAGCCATGTCTTTGTATCTGTGCCTTTAGTCAGAGAAACAGAAGCCAAAAGCCTAGAACTTTCATGAAGCAAGATCTGGCAGTGAGGATGGACAGAGCCATTTCATCAGATGAAAACTAAAATGAAAGCCATATGTCGGACTGAATTTCCTATCAATGTGTGTGAATATGATAGAACCATTAATTCATTTTTCTGGGATTGTAAGTCTAGGTTTAGAATGTTTATGAGGAGACATAATTGTAAGTGTTATATTTTTTTAATGAGAGAGCAATTTAGTATTTTATTATTACAATTTTTTTAGAAAAACACCACAAAAGTCTGATTTCAATTCCCAATTTAAAAAATCATTTCAATTGGTTTTTATCCACTGTAGTGCACGTTAGCATATTCCAAATCTTAAGCAAGCATTAAAATAGTGTGATATCATAAGGACTGATCAGGAACTGGCACATACATGCAAACATAGCTATATATTTGGCACTTAATCTGCAGTAGAGAAAACAGAAGGAGTAAATTGGGATGGTGTTGCAGAAGCACTGCCACGTCATCCTGCTCCATCAGAAAATATTTTTAAATAGTTAACAACTATTTTAAGTAGTTAAAACAAAACAAAACCATCACATTACTTTGTTGGTTGCAGCAAAACTTTGGTTCAGCCTCCAGGTAGAATACCAGAAAGAATCTGCAATAGCTCTACCAGCAAGAGGATGTGTCTGTAAATTATTTCTCAGGTTGGGAGTAACTTTTCTCTCTAGTTAAATATTCCCCAAAGTTGGATAAAAGTATATACCATAAACTAAAGTATTTTAAAGTATTAACAGTACATGGTACACAAGGTTAGAGACAGTAAATCCATAGTACAGCTATTTTTGTTGCTGTTGACAAAAGAAGTCTAAAAGCCAAACTACATGCGGCATAGGAGATTTGCGATCTCTGTGCTTAAAACAAAAAAGCTGCCATGGGACACATTGATTTTGGACTGGATTTTGGACTGATTTTGGACTGAAAGTGTTAATCCTTTCCACACATGCATTTATTAATTTAAATCCACCATTACCCTGAAACTGTTATTAGCTACCCAAAGGGGGGCACATACAACACGGAAAATTTAAATAGGTGATACAACCAAGCGAAGAAAAGGGCTAAATCCTTCCTCAACCCAGCACCTCGGGAGCAGCAGCAGCAGAGACCTGTTAGGGATGGGGAGAAATTCGTTTGGCATGCATTTTAAGGCAAACAGACCTACTTTCACACTTTTGAACCAATACGTGAACCAAAACTCAATTATCCTTCTAAATTCACACCTTTCTCAATTTTGCAACACAAAACTCCAATCAAAAATATAACTACATTAGCGGAAAGTGTATACAAATCTGCATGTATTAGTTAAAAATAACATTCAATTTACTTTACTAGGAAAATTACTTGCACACAGTCAAATCTGCACACAAAAATGCATGTATTAAAAGAAATGTGCCCAAAAGTATGTATGAATTTTCAAGTGAACTTAAAAAAACAAATCAACAAAAAGATCAGTGTTCAGGACAAATGCAATTTAATACTGGAAAAAATCCAGTTTGAGATGAACTGAATTTAAGATTGGAAAAATGAGATATAGAGAAAAACCAAAATTGACAGATGCATCCATCCTTAAGGGCTGTAGCTTTCATGCCGCTTGTTGTCTTCTCCGGACATCTAGTTGGCAATTCTGGGGAACAGGACGCTGGTCTTGTTGGACCATTGGTCTGACCCAGCAAGAAGTTCTTCTTACATTATCCTAGACTGGTTTCCAAACTGCATACAAATATATGCTTCCACTGGTGAGGTTTTTTGTTTAGTTTAAGATCCTCAAGGATGTTTCCTGTTTTTTTGCTATGCTGTTCTACTAAAGAAAACAGCATTTAGAAAATTATTAAATTCTTGTATATCACTTTATACACACACGTGTGTGTGTGTCTGTCTGTATACAGAGATATCCTTGTTTGAGCAAAAAATCTAAAATAAGATTTAAGAAACATTAAGAATGAAATTATGCAAGATCTTGTCTGCAAACCACTTTGGAAATTATTCAGATTCTCTCTCTCTCTCTCTCAATGCAATAGCAGGGTATGTTTTTTTAGTGAATTCTATCCATTATCTGTTTTATTTCTTGTGGTATTTTAGTGGTATAAAGTTTCTTCTACGGAATGGCAGAACTACCGATAAACAATGAAGTCTACATCTGGCTCAAGAAAATTTCTGTTTTGTATTTAATATCTTGCTATAGAGCTAATACATTGACTCGACCAGAGCACAGAGAACACAGGTTTTTCTAATGCTATTGTTGGGAGTTCTTGTATAAATGGCATGATATTCATTAATGAGACCCTTTGAAGTTACCTCTAAAGGTGTCCTGGGGAGTCAATTTTCAGGGAATTCCTAATGGAAACTGCAGATATCTGAGAATGAGGCCCACATCACCTTAACAAGGCCTGCATGAATCATTTAGAGGAGGAGGTGACATGACACATTGCAGTGTTTTTCCTTGTTAAAGCTATTGGCACCATGCGACAGGCACCTACGTGGGGCAACAATAGAAGCAATCTGGTCTGTCACAGTTAGCCTGCAACACCAGATTTCTTAAGACATTCCCTGCTGATATTGGTTAGTTTAATCCCTAAAGATTTAGGAAAAAAGGTGTCCTAGAGACCCAGAAAATGGAGGTGACAGCAGGCTGAAGTAATACATTTGCCTGTGACATATGTCTTACAGGCATCCCCTTAGTTACTAACCCATCTGCTAAACTTCCTACCATTTGCTGTTGTCTTGCACTGGAAAGCAGAGAAGTTCAATACACAGATCTCCCCTGCCCCTCCTAAATAAGCAGAGCTACACTAAAGAACACACAGGTAAGCAAATGGAGTTAGAAAACGGTTTCAAAACCTACTTCCACTATATATAGCAATTCTTGTCTTTGCACAGCAAGAGATTGACTAAATCAGCCTTCCCCGACTGTGTTGTACAAACTCTCAGCATCCCCAACCAGCCGGGACAATCTAGAGGTACCAGGTTGGGGAGGGCTGGACTAAATGCACTGAAGAGCAGCACACCCTGTTCTCAAATTATATTACAAAAGTGATCAAACTGCAACTCTCTAGATGCTTGTGGTTCCAAAGCAGTTCAAGAATTCAACAGAATTAGGAGCCCCTTTGTGAGCATTTTCTAGAGATACATATTTGTTCCTTCCATTCTTTCCAGCACAAGAGGAAGTCAAAGTGGCTAAACAGATACAAGTAAAAGAGAAGCTGAAGCATAGTCTGCACAACCTAGGTAGATGGTGTCTAAATATTCCGGGACAATCGAAGGGAGAAAGAATTACATAGGTTTGGCTGGAACCATGGAGATTAGAAGAGAGGATGTTCTAAATAGAATGTAGCCAATTAGTTTACAGCATAATGTTATAAAAGCCTTCAAATTACATACTTATGGCAGCATCTTATACCTCTGTGCACTCTCTCCATTTATTTTGCGCCAGTGGGCCACACCACTAGAACTAAAGAAAGCACTTCCTAAAGAAACCCTGGAAATGAGTGGAAATGCTTGTTTCTATAATGGGAGAGGTCAGTCGATCCCCCTTCTGACCTGCCCCGTTCCGTAAATGAGCATTTCAGCACAGTTCCATTTAATTAAAGATCCACTAGCTTCCTGTTGCATGGATACTGGCCATAGGTTTCTGTATAATTTTTTTTACAAAATGCTGAATAAAATCTGCAGCCAGACAAAATACTGCCATTTTTAGATTCTATAAATGTGAACCAAAATGATATCAGGATGAACTGTTTGGGTGTTACCATGTCATATATAAAGCAGATTGTCAAATGTATAAAGGAGTAAGCAAGTTAATACTGCAATCCTATGCATTGCTACTCAGGAGTAAGCCCCACTGAGTTCAATGGAACTGGCTCCCAGGTTAGTGTATACAGGATTGCAGCCGTAATCCACATAACCCTGCCTGATCTGCATGCTCTTCTCTGGGTGCCCCCATTGTCAGAAACTAGTAGCAACTTCTAACAGGACCTTTTCAGAGGTAGTACCCTAATTGTTGAGTGCACCAAGTCTGAGTAGTTTTAGGCAGCAGGCTAAGGTTTTTTTTCCTTTACCCAGGCTGCTGTTCTATGATAGTTTTAGTAGTTCCATTCTATTCCATTTGCATCTATTCAGTTTTTGTGTTTTTACTGCTTTTCTTGATTTTAGGCTAACAATGTTTAAGTAAAATTAACAAACAGATTAACAGAAAATACGACAAAGAGTTGGTTACAATCCTATTCAAGATTAACCACACGCAAATTCTATTTAAATCATTACAAAAGGATTGTAATTTGATGTACTGGGTTAACTGGAATCATGTTGTATTGGCAGACAGGAATAAATCCAGGGCTGGAGTAGGCAGGAGTGGATAGGAGGTATAGTTGTGTGAAAAAGAAAGTACACCCTCTTGGAAATGTATGATTTTACATATCAGGACATAATAACAATCATCTGTTCCTTAGCAGTTCTAAAAATTAGGTAAATACAACCTCAGATGAACAACAACACATGACATATTACACCGTGTCATGTTTTATTTAACACAAATAAAGCCAAAATGGAGAAGCCATGTGTGAAAAAGTAAGTACACCCTTACTGCTTCCATAGGAATTAAGATGCTAAGTAGCAGACAGGTGCTGCTAATCAAATGCCCGTGATTAATTGCTCATCAGCAAGTATGACCACCTCTATAAAAGCCAAAGTTTTTTCAGTTTGCTGGTCTAGAGCATCTAGGTGTGTGCTAACACAATGCCAAGGAGGAAAGACATCAGCAATGATCTTAGAGAAGCAATTGCTGCTGCCCATCAATCTGGGAAGGGTTAGAAGGCCATTTCCAAACAATTTAAAGTCCATCATTGTACAGTGAGAAAGATGATTCAAAAGTGGAAAACATTCAAGACTGTTGCCAATCTTCCCAGGAGAGGGCGTCCCAGCAAAATCACCCCAAGGTCAGACCGTGCAATGCTCAGAGAAATTGCAAAAAACCCAAGAGTTACATCTCAGACTCTACAGGCCTCAGTGAGCATGTTAAATGTTAAAGTTCATGACAGTACAATTAGAAAACGACTGAACAAGTATGGTTTGTTTGGAAGGGTTGCCAGGAGAAAGCCTCTTCTCTCTAAAAAGAACGTGTCAGCATGGCTTAGGTTTGCAAAGTTGCATCTGAACAAACCACAAGACTTCTGGAACAATGTCCTTTGGACAGACGAGACCAAAGTGGAGATGTTTGGCCAAAATGCACAGCGCCACGTTTGGTGAAAACCAAACACAGCATATCAGCACAAACACCTCATACCAACTTGTCAAGCATGGTGGTGGAGGGATGATGATTTGGGCTTGTTTTGCAGCCATAGGACCTGGGAACCTTGCAGCCATTGAGTCGACCATGAACTCCTCTGTATACCAAAGTATTCTAGAGTCAAATGTGAGGCCATCTGTCCGACAGCTAAAGCTTGGACGAAATTGGGTCATGCAACAGGACAATGATCCCAAGCACACCAGCAAATCTACAACAGAATGGCTGAAAAAGAAAAGAATCAAGGTGTTGCAATGGCCCAGTCAAAGTCCAGACCTCAACCCGATTGAAATGCTGTGGCGGGACCTTAAGAGAGCTGTGCATAAACAAATGCCCTCAAACCTCAATGAACTGAAGCAACGTTGTAAAGAAGAGTGGGCCAAAATTCCTCCACAACAATGTGAGAGACTGATAAAGTCATACAGAAAACGATTACTTGAAGTTATTGCTGCTAAAGGTGGTTCTACAAGCTATTGAATCATAAGGTGTACTTACTTTTTCACACATGGGTTCTCCATTTTGGCTTTATTTCTGTTAAATAAATCATGACACGGTGTAATATGTCATGTGTTGTTGTTCATCTGAGGTTGTATTTACCTAATTTTTAGACCTGCTAAGGAACAGATGATTGTTATTATGTCCTGATATGTAAAATCATACAATTCCAAGAGGGTGTACTTTCTTTTTCACACAACTATATATTGGGATTTACTGGTAGATCCAAGTGATTGGTTTAGATGGGCAAGGATTTTTGACTCCATTTCTGTTAATGGTTTAACAATAGTGATAAGAAAAAAGCCTCCCTCACTTTCTGAATTTGATGGCTGAAATCAAGAAATTTTGTGTGTATAGGTTGGGAGATTAGATTGTGTTTGAAAAGATGTGTGTGCAAGCTTCAGTTCTTGTATTTGAAATAAAATTCTAGGCTTAGAATTCTTTAGTTTTAAGTCTTTAAATCGGTTGCACCTGACTGGATGATGGATCTCAAGGTTCTACTAAAAAAAGGTCTCACAACTCTAGCCCGGTGTAGGCTAGAGTTGGACTTGCAACATTCAACACATTATTACTGTAATCAAAACACGTTCTGCATTTCAGCACAGAGGAGCTACTGTTAGAAATAAAGTTAAGCCTCTCATGGGTTTGCCAAAGCCTATGTACAACCATGCAGAGGTTGTTCGATTATAGCGATAAACTCCAGTTCAGCACAGCTATGCAAATGTGGGCACTTCAACACAGAGAATTATCAGGACACAAAGATTTCTTATTCACTTCAGGAGCATCTTGGCACTCACATTCTACTGCGAAAGTGAGCTGTTCCTGAAACTGAAGTGAATGCTTTGGAGAACGAGATTTAAAAAAAAAAAATCGTAGAAAAAAACCTCTCATCTTTCAGGGCACACATTACAATAGAGACATTTGAAAATACATTCTGAATTTCTCTTGTAAGGGATCGGCATACTCCATGACTATTCTTTTCCCCCCTTGTCTTCCAAAATTATGGCTTATGCCCATTTTTCAAGTTTACAGTAAATACAAGTCCAGATATTATTTCTAGAAGTCCTGGACAATTTATGCCACCATGGCTATTGCAGATGACCATATGTTGATTTTTTATAGCATGCCCATTATATATGATAAACCTTGATTTGGATTTTAAAACCTTGCTGTTCCAAATATATTAGAATGGCTAGACAAGAGGTTGTAGTGCACAGTGGCATTTTATTTGTGTTTGACATGCAACAATCACTGGGAGAAAATCTAAAATTAAGATTACAATTTTGATTAAATAAAAAGTGTTCAAGGGTACCAATGCAACCAAAATGATAGTTCATGCATTTCATCATTCTACATACACAGGTGCCACACAAATTGTGACTTTCCATTTTTGAAAAAAAAAAAGTACAAATGATTAGTCATTGCACAAAAACAAATGAACCCTCTTTCGTCCAAGCCATGCTCATATCTTTTGTAAACTTGCTATACAACTCTATAACATAATAGTATTTTATAGTATCAAGTAAATATAATCTGGAATCATCTATGCTGAATTAAGTGGTTGTACCATTTGTAACAGAATGAATTGTAAATACTGCAGATTCCCTGAACACAGAATCTGAAGGATCAAGAGAGGGCCAACAATACTTCAGGAGCAGGTACCTTACTTAACAGAAATCATTCTGAAAACCTTTTTAAAAAACAATTAAAGTGCTATAGCTGTTGCATACTAAATACTGCTAGGAACTGTATCTAGATTTAGAGCCAATTTGGTCACATAGAAATAGGGATTTAGGAATGCAACTCTTGCTTCTTCACAATTTGCTTCTTATACTCAGTGTTTAGAATACCTAGAAGAGAATTGTTTAACAGAACCTACCACAGATCTTTTTTTATCTATCAGTGTTGTGATCCTTTGTCAGCTGCTTTGAAAGAGCAAAGAATCTGACATACATCAAACATATTTTGAAATACATACATTTTCAATTCTACTGCTACTACAATTCTTAAGGGATACATGGAGCTCAGCTTGTGGGGAAGCCCTTAGTCTACATTTCATTTTTCAAATATATAGTTGTAAATAATATTGCAGTGCAGCAGTAAATATATTTTAAGACATATGCATCATTTCTTTTGAGGAACTAATTGAGCAAAGGACTTGGGATGGGGGGGGGAGGAATAACTTATTAAAATGGTTAGTTGGGAATATGACTCCGGTCATAAAACTTTCAAATACAAGGCAATATTTTCATACCTGGAACATCACAACTAGAGCTTGATTTACAGCCAACAATAAAAGATGTGGCTAAGTATAATCTATGAATAATTTTACATTCATTAGTAAATGGTAATCAATTTCAACATAAAAATACAGCAGTTAAAAGTAATATACTATTAAGCATTATTTTTTGTTGACAATAACCTTTCACAAAAATGACCTTCATATATTTTATAAAAAGTACTAGCCATTCTGCTGGAAGGCAGTACTGTTTCAAAATGAATAAAGTATGATTCATAGTAAGTCCTACATGCTTTTTTTTTAACAAGAAAGATACACAAGAATGTGTGGAGTATGTGTATTCTCAATATTGCCCATCCATACAGTATGTGGCATTGGAGAATGGATTTTGAAGTTCCTAAATTTTAGGAACTAAAACAAACTATTTTAAGCTGGTATGAATATTGTATATACTTCAAAGAGAATCACAGAATCTGAGGACACACTAATACTGGAGTGAGATATCACCAAGGTTGTACTCAGAGCAGAGTTGCACTGTACATTGCTGAGGAGGTACAGGCACAACAAACCTGCCAGCATAGGCAGTCTCTCCTCATTTCTACTATGGCTGGGAGTTGGGAATTGTACAAGGCAGTCCTGAACATGCTCTCCTGTAGGCTCAGACAGCATGTAGCTAGACTGTGCCTAATACTCAGAGAATATAGACCAGCTTTTAAAATAATATTTAGTCAATGTATTTCAAGTCATCTTTTTTATACATTGTGATTACTTTTTTGTTTTTTGTAAACATTACATTGTGTCTATTTTAGTTACCACACAGGTCTTTTCTTCAGATATTTTGCCATTAAATACTGGAAATAAAAAGGTGCATGAATTCAATTACTGATCAGATAGAAAAACTGGACTATAAAGCATATGAAAACCCCTCATAACATTTTCAGCTAAAGTTCTTAAGAGCTCTGTCACATAGATCAAAAGTTCTATAGTCAAGCATTTTGATCTTTCACATGACGATTCTAATAAGACATAATTTGAAAGGTGGTAGAGATTAAAAGTTCAGAACATTATGAGCTTAGAATTCGGTGGTTCATGCTCTTCTGTTGTACTTAAGGAATATTCACTGAAGAGGCATGATGAAGTCGCATAAAATGGAAGTTCAAATTAAACATCAATGGCCCAGTCGTTTCCATTATCATGGGTGGAAGTCATTAACTATGGTACTGTGAAACATCTGCAAGCTTTAAATGAGCAATGGATTTTAAAATCCATTCTGGTATAAACAACGAAGGTAAACATCTACTTAAAACTGAGACGCTAACCTTAAAACACAAAAAATAGCTTAGAATGTATCCTTTGGCACATGAGTATGATAGAATAAAGTGAAACCATGTAGACTTGAAATACAGGGGGGAAACCCTGGGTGTTCTGAGACATAGTACCAGTACTCAATATATTATGATTTACTGATTAATTAGGAGCCACCAAACCACTATAGAGGAAACCACTGAAACAAGATGTCCATGGCATAGTATTCTGTTTAATATGGCTGAGGATACTTAAGAATTCCTGCCCCTCCATCTTCTGATGATAGCTCCTATACTATTCCAGTTACGTGGGTGTTTTGATTAAGAAAAAATGTTGGCATGTTAATGTGGGAAAAGAAAATGAAAAGCAATTTGAATTTGTATCATTTATAATAATAAAAAAGGAAAATATATTTTAGTCTTCGGTTTCTCCTCCTCAGAAAAGTCCTGCTTATGTCCATGTTTGAAAATGCTCATTAAACCAGCAAGAAAACACACACATGAAAATCTGAAAATAAAATGCCCTCTTCTCAACACCTCATGTATCTAATGTCTAAGCCTACTTTATATTTGACACTAGTAAACACTCTGCTTAAAGTCTTGTATAAAGCAAATTAAAATAACAAATTTTTGATTACTGGTATAGTAAACAATATTCTCTTCATGGCAGTGTTTTTCATTAGAAATTGCATTTTGCCACTTTGAAATAAGACACACAACACTAAACACAAAAGTTACCTAGTTAGAGACATGCTTAATCAAATACCTCTATCCTTCTTAAGTGAAGAATGGTTTTGACGCAGAATATAGTCTTGAAAAACAAGTCTATAAAAACAACAACCCTCCAACCTATTTTAGAGAGCTATCACCTAGATCAGTAATGACAAATATATATCATTTCCATTTCCTGTTTCAAATTTGGAAAGGCGAAGGAAATATGTATAATTTTTCAGAATGTTATGTCCCTGTCAGCCTTATCTAGACGAATTCATATAGACTTTAAGCAAACGAGGCATTAATTCATCACTCTCTTCGGTTTTACTTACTTAGTCTTAATGTATACTTGTATGTTTAAACAAGTGGTATGCGGTTTCCTTATATATCCAGCTTCAGTTACATCCATACAGATTTAATAAGTTGCTATTTGCCATTTCAAAAGCCCAAATTCCTTAAAGAACTAGAAATTTAACCATTTCAAATATATTTCATTCCAGAATCAAAAGTGTCAACATTTTTATGCAAAAACATTATATGACACTTCCTAATTATGAAGTATGTATTGGTGATTCCAAGGCATAAATTGCTAACAATGAAGTCATATATTATCACATTTTCCTTCATGTTTAGAGCTGCAAAACACATCCTGCTTGTGCGCATTCACTTTGACAGCATGCTGTAACATCAAAAAGATTGACTGAAGTGCAAAATAAATATTCAAGTATGTATATGGGATCATAGCTGTACAACTGTGTAGGAAGCAGTAATATTTAAAAGAAAATGCACCTGCAAGAAAATGCTTAAGTTAAAAGGAATTTTTTTTC
The DNA here is from genome assembly GCF_023053635.1 of Elgaria multicarinata webbii. Taxonomy (NCBI): domain Eukaryota; kingdom Metazoa; phylum Chordata; class Lepidosauria; order Squamata; family Anguidae; genus Elgaria; species Elgaria multicarinata. Next base: position 68,890,623 of record NC_086178.1, read on the forward strand.
AACAAATGGAACTAAAATTTACTTTTGTAAAATGTTATATAACTCATGTACAGATTGCCAGTTTGGGAAATATCAGTCAATATTTGGAGTCAAATTTTCTCAGAATGAAAAGAGTGGATAATTGAAATTAAGATATAAAAAACACACTGCAATAAGCAGTCCATCATATTAAAGAAACACCATGAAGTGTTGGTATTGGCTTAGCTTTTGGAAAATTTGCCAGCTCGTCGAGAAGGTTCATATGGCACTCGAAGAATACTGGGAGTTTCTTCCATTACTCGTACAAGAAGATTGTCAATATAATCCTCAAGTTCACGAATATGGGTGTCCTTCTTCTTCAGTTGTTCTTTATGTTTCACTAACTCCTGTAAGACTTCTTCATATGTAAGGTTACGGTATCCTGCAGCAACATCAAAAGGATTTCCATCCTAGAATAAGGAGGTTTTATAAAAAAAAGTTACAGAACGAAGCATTACATTTAATACCAATACAGTACTAAGAAGAGAGGTGTGAATCAGAAATCTCAAATTTCCCCTGCTCCACCAGGTTCATTCATCATAACAACATATTTAAATAAAAAGAAACAAAGAGAAACACTTTCAGTACTGACCTTGGAGAAGCTGCTTATGTGGTTCAGATAATTTGCAGCTGGATGACTCACTGGGTTGAACATATTGTAAATGCATTTTTAGTGTTGAAGATTCATTGTTGTCTTAAAGGTATAATGTGCCAAATTCTTTAAAACTGGTAAAATTTAGCAAAAAGCTAGTCTAACCTAACTTCCTCATCCCATTCATAGAATACCAGACGGTAATACATCAAGCACAGCTCTTGTCCAACTCTCACATTAATAGAGCTTGAGGGCAACTGCCTTATATACCTTAAATGTAAATATTTGCAAAGTTGTTTATATTATGCGTAAAGTTCCAGAAAGTTAGTAGGCCTCAATGTACTTACAGTTTGTATTTACAGGTTGGGTAAGTATGGAATAGAAGAAGGGGGAGTGAATACCTGAGTACTGATTGGATGGTGGAGGGGGACTGCTTGGATTGGCTGGCAGTGTGAGAGTGTGAGGAGCTGGAGAAATGTGTTCAGTGTATATATAATCTGGGCCAACAGGAGTTGGGAATAGTAGTACATGAATATAGGGGGAGTAAAAGGATATATGACGGGGTAGGAGAACGGAGACAGAGTGTTGGATTGTAGAGTGTGAAGAGATTGAGAGGCAGATACTGGATAAGAAGGACTGGTGTGAGATGTTGTGTTGAGAATGGAAACTAATCAAAAATTTTGCCCAGTATAAACACGTACAGTTAGAATGGAATAGACCACGCTATGCAGGACAACAACTGATTAAACACTTTTCCCTGGGCCATTTAGCCGTTGCATATGAACTCCTGGATTGAACCATGGCTAATATTTCACCTTTTTACAACTGCAATTTTGCTATATAACAAATTCAACTTTCAACAAGATAGTTTATTTTTGAGCATTTATTTATACGCAGTCCAATTGGTCCATAGTCAAAGGGAGAGTTCCTCTTGGAATTTGAGAGCAAAAGGGAAGCACAGTCTGACTTCTGCAATCAGCCAGGGGAAGTAGGGCCACTGTAAAGCTGCCTCCCTGGAATAGTATCAAACCAAAGGAGAGTCGTATCTGGCCACATCTATTGACCAGGGAGGGAAGGAAGTTCTGCAGGGAACTTGTTTCACTCTCCCTGCCAGAAAGAATACTTGGCTGCAACTGCCTATAGCCCTGGGTATGCAGAAGTAAGGAGAAAGAGCACTCCAGCCCCATCCATTGGCAAAAGAAACAAGAGAAACCAACTGCTGTTCAAACAAGAACACCAACAAGGGAAGATCAGTCTAACTCAAAATGGATATAAACACCTGCTTATAGCTCAACACTTTGTTATGGCCTTGGAGAACTGTTCTCCCTCCTCTACCTTTTCTCTCCACTCTCCTTCCCTTATGTGTCTTGTCTTTTTAGTTTGTAAGACTGATAGCGGGCATGACTGTGTTTTTGTGCTGATGTGAGCCGCTTTGGAAGACAATTATTGTCTGAAAAGCATGATAAAAATACAGCAAATAAATGAAAGCAATCATGATCCCAGGAGAAAACTGCAACCAATAGAACAATTTTGCTGATTAATTCTGGCAGCACTTCAGTAAGAAAGGAAAGAGAAGTTGCAGCAAAATATAAATACTGAGGAATTTACTGTACACCAACTTTCCAAGCTCTCACTGTTGGTTTGTAGCAAAAGCAGGAGCAGATTGTAATTGAGATCTAAGGGAAACAGGCCTCCATCTGGGACCCACAGTGCAGTGTTATTAAGTGAACATTTCTCTGGAATACTTCCCACTTTCCTGGCAAAAGATGCTGCAAGGGAACCAGTCTACATTTGAAAAGAATCCAAAACGATTAAAATGGATAATAGATGTGGTTCAAAAACATTTCTTGGTTGCTTCCCAACAGTGAGATAATTCTTATGCACTCTTGCTTTTTAACGAATTCAAGCTCTATTTTAAGATTTGTCTGTATCTATCACATTCTATATTTAAATAGCAAGTTAGGGCTAATTCACATACACACATATCAGTGATTACTCCATAACCAGCAGCTGAATGAGGGAACTGCCTCTTTTGAAAAGTATTATATTTGAGGTGAAGTCTGATGAAGTGAAAGCTCTTCTTGCTGATTGATGTGTAATGACCATTTCACACATGCGGGTCATCAACTGATGAATATGTATGAATATACACTTCTGCCCTTTGCAATCAGTCATGCAAATAATAAGAATATATACAAAGTACGGCATTTTAAAAAAGAAATTGAAATATCTAGATTTATCAGGCAATGTCTAACAAACAGAAAAGGACAGTGGTCCCATAAACATTTGCTAGATTCCACAGTTACATGCCAAATACTTTGGCTGCTGAATGATCAATGAAGAATTGAGGACTGAAAAATCCCTGTGCAGTGTGAAAGCTTGCAGTCCTTTCTGAGCCACACCTTCCCCCCTCATCACAATATTCTTCTCTGTTTTATTTATCTTTCTAAATCTGACCCCCTCCCCTAATCCATAAATCGGGGGGGGGGGGGGAGAGAGAGAGGGAGAGGGAGAGAGGGAGAGGGAGAGGGAGAGAGATGGGAGAGAGAGAGAGAGAGAGAGAGAGAGAGAGAGAGAAATCTTCTTTGCACCATTTTTGGTGGTTCGTTGCTACCACTTTATATGCCAAGCTTTGTCTACCATGGGAATGTGGAGAACAGAATTGTGTAATCAAGGCATATCCAAAAACTACTGTTTGAACTGCCTCTCTTTTACAATTCAACCTTTAGGAAGGCAGCCAAGGATTTATGTAGCTTCTTAAGCCTTGTTTGTCTAATTACCCATTCTAGTCCTCCCGTGGCTGTGATACAAAAATCAGAGCACTTGGATTTAAGCAGATTTCAATGGGACTAAGTAGTCTATGGATCAGGATGTTTATGTTCTTTTTCCAGACTGCTTAATGTGCATTGCAACATCTACATTTTAAACACAGCAAGAAATAGTCTACAATTGTAACACAGCATTTAGCAGGAAATAAGGACTTATTAAAATTGACCTACAGAGCTGCTGATGTCACATACAGCATTTTAAGCTCGTTTAGAAAATTAGATTTAAACAAACAGTCCTTTCTAATGAGTCACTGAACACTGATGGGATAATTTAGTTGATTTACAGTCCAATCCTATATATGCCTATTTAGCACCACTGAGCTCAATAGGATTTACTCTCAGGTAAGTATGGCTCGGGTCCAGGTTATCTGAAAGACCGTATTCTCCCTTATGAGCCTGCCTGTGCTTTGAGATCTTCTGGAGAAGCCCTTCTTTCAGTCACACCATCTTCACAGGTGCACTTGGTGGGAACATGGGAGAGGGCCTTCTCGGTGGCTGCTCCGGTGCTTTCGAATTCTCTTCCTGGGGAATCTAGACTGGCTCCCTCCTTGATGGGCTTTTGGAAGCAGGCGAAAACTTGTTTGTTCCAGCAGGCCTTTGGAGAATAATCTGGTCCTCCATCTATGTTAAGGACTTGTACATTATTATTATTATTATTATTATTATTATTATTATTATTATTGTACATTTCTTTTCTTAGGTTTAAAATGTATATGTTTTAAATTTTGTAAGGCTGCCTTGAGGTCCAGTATTGGGCAAAAGGCGGGATACAAATAAATATAATAATAATAATAATAATAATAATAATAATAATGTATAGAATTTTAGTCTTAAAAAGAATCTTGCTGCTTAAGACACTGGATAAAAGCTTAGGATGGAAACAAAATGTTGTAAATAATATAAAATCAGGTGTGCAAAATGTAATTATTGTTGCTATGTGTGAATAATAATCAGTTTTATCTCACGTGGCAACTAAACACAAACAAGTGTCAAACAGGTCCACTGGCAGAAAGAAAGACTAAGATCTTGAAAGAGTTAAGACATGAAATATTTGACTAATTATAATTTCAGCCTTTAAGTCAAACTTTAAACTTGGGTAAGGTGACAAAATGGATGCTTTCTGTTTACATCTGAAGCCTATCATTAAGGAAGATAAACACTGATGATTTAGGAAGCATACCACATGCAATATGCAAGAATTCAGCTTCACTCCCTTTCACTTCAGCTATCTCTATCTATTCTTTGGCACCTATCACATCATTAAAATATGCAGGTGGCAAAGTTGGAATAAGGCTAATTAGAAAGGGTGAGCTAGCAACCCAGTATAAATGCTGCAAGTTACGTAGTCATTCGACTTTAATTTTTTGAGTTCTTCACACTAATTGAAAGCAGAAGTATTTTTGTCTGGTTTACATTTCAGTTAACCTGCTTTTATCAATCACTTCAACTAAAAAATGCCCATGTCTTCATAGATGTATCTGATTGGGAGAAATTTACAGTATGATAGCTTTCTGTCTATAAGAATAGAATTCAAAGCTAATTCTATCTTACGTCCATTCATATATACTTATTTCTTCCTAGCATTACAAAAGAAAGGATTTCAATAATCATAAATGCTTGATGTGTTCATATATACAAACACAAACTCTAAAAAAATCTGTTTGTATCTAAGGATAATTAAAAAAACAAAACACCACCTGGTTTCTAATCTATAAAAGAAGAGCTGGCACAAGCCATAGCATTTTTAATTATATACTATATCCCATATCACTGTGTGTGCTATATCTTTAAGATGTTCATTTATGATCAGACCTTATACAAAATTTCAAGTAAAACAGGTATGCATATGCAAATGCTGGTATTATTGAAAACAGTACAAATAAAATAAAATAGAAACATGTTCAATAATTTAGTCTAACTGTAAAAGAAATATTCTACAGCCATTTCCCAATAATATAGCTACTATGTCCAAAATTCAGGAAAGGGAAAGGAACAAGGTAAAGATTCAAATATGTAAACAAGTAGAGAAAGCCTTGATAACTTAATATTATTTGGGTACAAACTGATAGTCACAACTACTGGAAAAGGGAGAGATAAAATGACAACCTGGCATTCTTTGATCATCTGTTTACTGTTCTAATGAGGAACTTTGCTTTGGGAATTTCAACTAAACCACTTTCACATCTCTTGTCCTGCTTGCTTCATCTCCCTTTCAGTTCTTAATTAGGCTTTAAAGAGCTCTTGCTGCCCTTTCAACTGGCTACTGCTCCTGTTTAAACACTGTTCATTCAGAGACAGGTGTTGGCACTACCAGAACTCAACCCATATACACTTAATTACCAAACACTACTTCCAAGGGAAGAAAAGAAATAATTCATTGGAGGAGCATCATTTAAATTACTTCAAACTACTTATAATCTTGAAACATTTGAATTTTTACAGTACTTGTGTTGCAAAATTTCTACATAAAAAAGTGTCTTCCCTCTCTACTTGCATTTGGCATAAAACGGACTTCAAAACTCCAAGTAACATATAAGTTATTTATCCCAAGAGAAGAACAAAGTTAAATAATGTTTATTTTATTTAAGTAAAACTAATCTTTAAACAATTAATACATTATTATTATTATTATTATTATTATTATTATTATTATTATTTATATAGCACCATCAATGTACATGGTGCTGTACAGATAACACAGTAAATAAGCATAGAAGCCAATTAAAACGTTTCAGACAAATTGCTCAACCTAGTGAAAATCATAAGACACCAAGATCCTGCGTACTTTTACAATTATTTTGGCTGCAATCCTGCAGTAAAGCTACTTAAGGGTGCAATCTTATGCATGTTTACACAGAAAGAAGTCCTACAACTCCCAGCATCCTCCAGCTAGCCATGCTGGGAGTTGTAGGATATTTTTCTGTCAAGGCATGCATTCAATTGTGCTCTAAATCTCAAAGTCAATGGGATGTACTACATGATCTTATTTATGCATGTTTACACAAAGTTAGCCCTGTCAAGTCCAACAAGATTAACCTGTAAGTAAAAGCCCTATTTCGGAGTTAAGAACATAAGAAGTGCCTTGATGCTGGATCAGACCAAGGGTCCATCTAGTCCAGCACTCTGTTCACACAGTGGCCAACCAGCCATCGACCAGGGATGAACAAGCAGGACATGGCGCAACAACATCCTCCCACCCATGTTCCCCACCAACTGGTGCACACGGGCTTACTGCCTCGGATACTGGAGATAGCACCCAACTATCAGGGCTAGTAGCCATTGATAGCCTTCGCCTCCAGGAATTTATCTAACCCCCTTTTAAAGTCATCCAAATTGGTGGCCAGCACTACATCTTGTGGTAGTGAGTTCCATAATTTAATTATGCGCAGTATGAAGAAGTACTTCCTCTTATTTGTCCTGGATCTCCCACCAATCAATTTCATGGGATGACCCCCGGGTTCTAGTATTTTTAGAGAGGGAGAAAATGTCTCCCTCCCTATCCACATTCTCCATACCATGCATCATTTTGTACACCTCTATCGTGTCTCTCCTTAGCCTCCTTTTTTCCAAGCTAAACCATCCCAGTTGATGTAACTTCCTTCATAGGGCAGATGCTCCAGCCCCTTAACCATTTTAGTTGCCCTTTTCTGCATTTTTCCAGCTCCATAATATCCATAATTAGGTGTGGTGAACAGAACTGTACACAGTATTCTAAGTGTGGTTGCACCATAGCTTTTTATAAAGGCAGTATGATACTGGCCGTTTTATTCTCAATTCCTTTTCTTATAATGCCTAACATGGAGTTTGCCTTCTTTTCAGTGGCCACACACTAGGTGGACATTTTCATCGAGCCTATATATTCAGAGGCAGTGGTTCTCCAAACACCAGATGCTGGGGACAAACAACAAGGAAAAACTATTGCGCTTATGAGCTTCTCAGAGGTATCTAGCTAGCTACAGTTAGATACAAAATGGTGGACTATAGATGACCTTTGGTTTAATCCAGCAAAGTAATTATGTTCATGACTGTGTATAACCAAATAAATATTTCTAACACTCTTAAATAAGATTGTGTCAGTCATCTAAAAGCTACAAAGCTTTTAAAAAGGAAGAAACTGTCTCAGATAGCAAATGAAATATATATTAAGTAGTTACTTACCATTGTTTTCCGGAGGTCTTCAATGTTTCCAGTATTCACATTAAGACTACGGAAGCAACCAAAAATTATATTATACAATAAATATATGTCAGTATATAATATTTCAAAACACTGCATGCTCTCTTACTTTTGTTCATATATAGGTAGAACAGTGACAGACGACCATCCAGTTCAAAAATTGCAAACAGTAATAATTCTTATCCCAAACAGATGAATATTTGTAAATATGAACATATACCCAGGCAATAGTCTTCTGGATTTGTATATCTAGATAGGGGTGCATGGAAGAATGGATATGAAAACTAAAGATATTGTCAGACCATGTTCAAACAGCATTCCCCCCACCACAACCCCATAAAATAACCATGTATAATGTTACAGTAAGATTTTTCCCATCCTTGCTATGAGGAAATTACTCTTAAGTATTAAAAAAAAATTGGATGACAATTAGCATAGCATCAGGAAGGCAGAAGTATGTTAGATGGTAAATATACTGGTAAAAATCACAGCTATTCAGCAATAGCATTTTTAATTGCTATTAACTTGGTATGGATGTAAGGGGTATGGAGGAGCTAGGAAGGGGTTAGAAAGTTGTTGGCTTTCTTTCTGGTCCTCCCTCCAACTGGCCATGTTTATGAGCCATTCAGCCCTATAAGACCACAATAAAACATCAAATTGTGGCTTATAATACCAAGGTTTGAGTGGGAGTAGTGTATCTTTTGTAGTGGGGCCCAACTGCGTTCTTGGTGCAGCACCAACATAAGCTCAAAGGTAAGGTGGAGGAGCTACTCTGGTTTATAAAGTTTCTAACGTGCTGCAGCAAGGGGAGAAGGGAAGCTGGGCCATCATCAGCTCTGTTGAAAAAACAGCAACTTTCTGCTCTTCCTCTCCTTGAACTATTCCAGCTGATCATTGTAATAACTTTGTAACTAGTGCCTGTTTGTACTTGGTGTAGGCAGTCAAAATAGACTGATTGGTTGGTGTGCTGCACTACACAACTCTGCCTGAGCTGAGAGAGGTGGTCTGAGGTTTGGCGTCGAGGACCCCCAGTATGCTGGTTATGAAAGACTTCAACATCCTTGCTGAAGCATTGTCAGTGCAGTTCAGCACCTCATGGCTGTCATAACAACCATGGGCTTCCCAATGTGTCATATTCTTGAGCTGGTATTCCAATCTGGGTGAGAGAATGGTGATTCAGAAGTGGAGAGTTTTCTTTGATTCCACTATCATGGATGGATGACAAAGAATTGAAGGGTTAGGCTTGCCACAGCATTTCTCATAAGGGTCAACCTTATCACAGAATCTATCCCTAAAGAAGAGGGAGGCCCAATTAGAATGGGCCACCTCTAGAGACGATGGATCCAGAGAAATACACCAAGTTAACAGTGTTTTGTATGGTTAGGGCTCAAGTCTATGCCAGTGCTAGTCTGTGGAGGTGCCCAAGCCAGTGGCCACAACCTTAAGAAAAATTCACTGTGATTTTTTTTCTGCCACTGTTCATAGTATCCTCCAATGGAGTTCATTTCATTTATTTCATTTCTATACTGCCCAACAGTCAAAGTTCTCTGGGCGGTTTACAAAACTAGTTCTGGGTGGGCCTTCTCCCTCAGGATATGAGAGAACCCTTGGCTGCCCATTGAGTACTTTGAGGATAAAATCACCTGTATTAATGGAGTCTTGACTAGTTTTGCAAGCCTACTGGTATGTCCAGCTATTTGTGTGTCCTTTGCAGTGTGCCTTCTGGTCAAATTTTATTAGATGAGTTTCAGTTGCTGGAACCTAAGCATTTGGACTACTTAACCTATAAAGCACTAACATTAGAGTAGCAAAAGAACTACCTTCTCATGAATTTGAGCAGCAATTAAAATTAACTTTAGAGGCCCTGCTCCATGACCTCCCATCAAATCAAGTAAGGTGGGAGGTGAGCCATTTCAGTTGTAATACCCATTTATGGAAATCCCTCTTTATTTTCAACCCCGGGTGATTATAGTTTCATTTGCTTAAGTCTTTTAATGCTGCATTTTCTCTTATGTCAGATTTCAAAAACCTTTTAGATCTTGGCTTAAATGCTGGTTTCTATTATGATTAGGTGTTCTGCTTTTATTATTTTTATTGTTATTGTTTCATGTCAGTTTTATATAAGTCACAGTAGGAGCCCTCTCAGTTGAAGAGCAGAGTAAAAGTATCTATGATAATAAAATAAAAATAATTTTCCATCATTAGTTTCCATTATAGGCAAAAGAACTACCTTTGTCAAGAAACAAAAAACTCAAATTATTTGATCAAAGTAGACACAATTGTTTTGATCCCTTGTCTGCCTTGGTGCCCCCTCCTAAAATGCTAGGTGTTTAGGGACTGTGGATGGACCTATCTTCTTTATAGTCAGGAAAAAGCAGACAAAGCCCTGTAAAGAATTTCCACGGAGCTCAATGCTTTACTCTTCTCATCTGAGGAGTCTAAACACTGGGCATCCTGAAGTTCATTTTTTGACCCAGCCATTCTCTCCTCTCATAAGACCCCCTTCTGCCTGCATGTTACCTTGTTCCTGTATGGGGTGGGGAGTGCTGGGGAGTGCTGATTCCTCCTCTGTCCCTCTGTGCTGCCTGAAGGGAGGAGGATGAGTCACCTGTCAGATGAGTAGCCATTTGATAGTTTTGCCCAATTCTGTTTCTCCTCCCCAGCCCAAAGGAGAAGGCAGAATGGCCTTGAAAGAGAGAAAGAGGCCAAGCTGTAGCCACTCTTCTTCGTAGTTCTATGAAGTAGCTTCTGCCTCTGCATGGGTCTGTTTGACACCCAAAAGAGAGCAAGCTAATCCAACCCTGGTGGCCCAACCCTGGTGGCCCAATCCTGGTGAGAATGCTCAGCAGAAATTGAATGAGGTCCCTGGAGCAGTTTTTCTCTGATGGCATAGGCATCTGAACAGGTGGTGCTACTCTCAAAAATGGTCCCTTGTTCTCCAGCCCCTTATGGCCCACCTGATGCCAAAGGGGCAGTTATGGTGGGGATGACAGCCCCTAATTGTGCTGCCCTGACTTAGCCCATGAAAGGCCATTGCTAGGATATGTCCATTAGGGAGGTAGGATGACAAATTTTTTAGCAAGCCTTAAAGTGGAATGTAGAGTTCAAACATGAACCTGCTTCCCTGGCACAAGGCTAGTCTGGTCTATGCCTTTTGCCATTCGTCCTTCAAAGTACGCAATTAGCAAGGTTGCCCTTTGTGCTACTATGTAGGAGAGATAATCCTAAAGGACAAAAGAATGCCTGTCTGCCTCTACCAGGGGAGAAATCAGCAGCAGCAGCACAGAGTCCATAAAGGGTTGACATTTCTAATTTCCTTGAATTCAAGGCATCATCCATTCTAAATTGCAAGATACAATTTCTTAAGTTAGCAAAACTCCCTCTCTCAGAATGACTATGGGAAAATTCACAGGGACAACTCTAAATATAAAAGCCTTAAGATATGTTTTGGCACTTCAGATACACTCCTTGGTATAATTACCACTATCTCAGTACTGCAATTAATTGTGCAACTGCAATAATTACAAGATAGTTTAAATGCCTTTTTGAATCGCAAAAATGAAGATGTCCTTGTAGAAAATAATTTTCTATATCAGTTTATACATGAAGCAAAAAAAATTAAATACAAGGTTCCTAATTGTACAATTTTGTAGTAGTAGGTACTAGATCAAAATATAACTAAATTTTATCATCACAGACTATTGAAGATTACTACAGTTTGGATTGCATTAGGAAATCCATTTCAGCATTAGCCTTTCAAAGATCTATATAATTTGTGATCATGACATCTGTTTACTACATTACATTTGAATCTTCATTCTGAAAACGAAGACTGATTCTTTAAGGGTTCTTAAAACCAATCCATTTTAGTCCTTTTACAAGAAGGAATGGGGACCTTCTCAATACTTGTCTAATTTTATTAAGTGAAGTGTAGCCTCACCCTATGTCTACTAATTAATCATTTTCCACTAAAATTAATGTACACTGAATAGTAATTAACTTGAATGTATAACATTCCCTCCCCAATTTTATGCTGCATTTCCAGTCCACTTCCTACATATGCGACATTCAGCACAGGGAAAAAAAAAAGGAAAGGAAAAACAGTGAAAAAGAGTTTGCAGAAAGTTGGAAGAACCATGCTTTGCAAACGTGGAAAAACAAATAACGCCCAAGAGAGAAAACAATGCAAATATTAACGTTGTTTGAAACTTTACAAATACCTGCGTTGGTGTCAACAGGTATTCCCCAGTTAATGCCTGAGACCCTAAAAGAAGTCAGGCCTGAACATTAAATCTCATCAGTGTGCAGAAGCATGGAAATTCAGAGATGAGGCAAATAATGTTGCAGCTGAAACTGCCAGACAACAAGAAAGCAGAAAGATAAACAAAACAGATGGAGATTACTTAAATCATTATTTTTTTCCTTAAGCTGTGATTTCTAAAATGTTTGAAGCAGCAAACGAACATTTCAAAACATAAGCTGCCAATATAGATTACAAGATACAAGTCAAACCTGCTTTGCTTCTATTTGCCATGGTTCAGTATATTTTAAAATATTTCAATATACTAAAAATTACCTATTTTGATATTTTCATTGTTGGGAAAAACATCTGATATCTTCAGGATTAACACTAGTTTTGCCTCCATCTAGTTCCTTCTTAAGATTTAGCCGGTCTTTAGATTAATTACAGTCTTTCTTAGAATAAGGCAACTAATTATGAAACAAAAACTGAATACAACCGGTTTCTAATAAGGTATTGATCTTCCAAGATACGTTAAAAATAAAGAAAACTTACAATAGGGAGGATATATGCTCCATTAGTTCCTTTCAAATTAGCAGGTTTATCAAACACTACTATGTTATTCTAAGAACTATTTACACTACTGCAGCAAGAAGTTACACACAGCAATTTATGAAGGTTTTTTTCCGCCCATCAATGCATGTATAATTTTAGTTCAAAAGCCTTTCACTAAAGGCTATCTTTCTGACAAAGATATACATATGTTTATTTGTGACCTTACGACATAATTATCTCAGCTTTCTGCTCCATTGCTACCAATATGTAACACTCTCCAGATGTGTTCTGGGGCTATTCAATCCCATTTTACCTGATATATCCCAGCAGTACCATCTTTAATAATTTGTATCAATGCCCTGATAAGCAATTGCAAGTGGACTACTGCAATGTATTGTATACGGGGCTGCCTTTGACAATTTCCCAGAAAGAAACAAAATACAGCTGCCAGGTTACTAACTGGGACTGCCTACTGGGAACACATCTTGCCAGTGCTTAACTGGTTGTGTTTCCATACATAGTTCAACATGCTTTGTTGTAACATATAAAGCCCTAAACCAGGGGTGGAGAACCTCAGACCTAGATCTGTCCCTCCTGAATCCTTCGGATGACCCTGCCCTCTTCCCCATACTTGTCATTGATCATTTGATGATTCCCTGGCTTTTGTGCAGGTTTTTCCCCATTCAAAAATGTTGAAATGCCCTTCCAAAGGCTTAGTTGGAAACAAGAACTTTAACCTACAATTCGCTGGATGATTTTTTTTGCCCATACCCCATTTGCCTTTAACCCCACCTTCTACTGTAATGCAGCCCCAAGAACCTCCCTGAACAAATTCAGCCCTTGGGCTGAAAGAGCATCCCCCATCCTTACACTAAACAGCTTGAGACCTAACTACTTAGAGGACCATCTTCTTCCACATGAACCTGCCCAAATCTTTTATTCTTCATGAGGTCCTCCTCCATTTGAAGTTTGGCAGATATTGACTGGAGGGCCTTAACTGTTGTATGATGCCTTGGATATGGGAAGTCCTCTCCAGAGAAGCTTGCCTGACACCACCTTTGATTTCTTTTTGACAGCATACAAAAACTGTTATTTGTTCCAACATTCTGGTATGCTTTATAGCAGGTTCCAATGTTATTTGATAGCTTTGCTGGAATTTAGTAGATTTTGCTGTGGCTTTTGTGATTTTATTTATTATTCAATATTTTATTGTATTTGTTTTTAAATTGTATGCTGCCATAAGGGATTGTTTTACTGAAAGTTGGCTTCTAAATGCACTAAAACAAACAAAGAAGATAAACAGGAGCAGGAAGGAGCTGGTGAAGATGTATGCAACTGAAAGCACTGACTTTTCTGGAAGTGTACAGGAAGGTGGCATATGTAAAAGACAAAAGCTTACAACTGGTTGCTTCCAGTAGAGGCAGAGATTAGTGGAATGGAAGCCAAATACATGATAAATTACATGCTGACGTAACTAGTGGTACATTATGCCACTAGTTTTTAAGCATCAAGTTTAATACAGATTAATACAGATTTTAAACTAGATATCATGCTGAAAACTCAGTGCACAAATTACAGATGGACAGGTACTGGAGCTTTTGTGATAGGAGCCATCAAAATTGGTTTTGGGATGGGAAGGAAACAAAGGATTCATTCTCACCATCCCCAGTGATTGTATTGATAATCACTGGCATAGATCAGTTGTTTGACAGCATTGGAGGTGAAGCGACAAGAGGGGATGCTTCAGGCAGGACACTGCATACATGTTGAAAAGGAAAAATCCCAAATGGTAGTTTACCCTTAGAGTAAAAGCTATGTGAAGAGATAGTAGACCATTTTTCTAATGACATTTGTAAATGAACTTATGAAGGAACACTCCATAATTGTCTTGTGGTTGATTCTGCAAGTGAAGACATTTTTAGGCCATGGACAATTTTTTGTAGATTTTTTGGGAGATAGGCATCCATTTCTTCCTGGCTGTTTCAGATATAAGAAGTTCTGCAGCTCTGTCCTCTACAGCTGAGCCAACACTTTCTCCCTGGATGACCAATACAGGGAGGGCATCACTATCCTGCTGAAGGAGGTGTGGGGCAACAGCTAGTAGTATGAGACTATGAGCTCCATCAGGTGCTTGAATCCAACCAGGCTGAATGGTTGGTTGTCAAACACCAATAAGTCACCAGTGCAGTTGGTAGTCTGTGGTCATGTTGGAAACCACCATCTCGTAGTCCCACACTCTACTACCCCATGTTCTCCAAAATGACCTGACTAAACTGTTCCTTAGAAGGGGAGTTGGCTCCTCATGCTCTGTTTGGCCTGCTTTCCCCTCTCCCCTTAACACCTGACTTCTCTGACTCTAGCAGGACAGAATAGTGTTGCCTTCTCAAATGCAGGAGCAGACTAGTAGTGGTATAATGCCCAGTGTTCTTCCCTCTGCTTAGTTCTTTCCTGCAGTGAAAGGTATATCTTGCCATCTCAAAGGGATCCAATGCCACTCTTTTATGGCAACCCCGAATCACTGCCTAAATTTTGTGTCCACAGGAATAACTCTGGAGAAGACCCAGCACTCCCTAGCACTCACCACAGAAGCCCTGCTGCCTTTTCCAGGTAGTGCTGTAAAAATATCCTCCTTCTGTGCCATCAGGGAGCATATCAAGGATGTCAGTGTCTGGCAAGATTCCCTCACTTTCTTCTTCCACTGGAGTGGCCACCAGCAGTTCAGTGCTGCTGCTGGCTGCTCCCTCTACAAAAAAGAGCCTTCCTTGCAGTGGGAATGGGTTGGCTCATACTGGCAGCAGCCTTTGAGTTAGGGTAAAGCTTCTGTGTCAGCTCCAATTTGTTCCTGCCTACAGAGACTGGACATTAATGTGTCGGGGCTGGGGGTGGGTGGGAGAGACTCAGCTGAGCATGGGCTGTGACAACAGCATCTCTGTTGCTACCTCTGCCTAGGGGCACCATGTGCTGTACCACCACCAACTGCTTTCAAAGTGTACAAATGTGTTATAAACATTTTAATAAACATTTTATGTTTATTTATTAAACATTTTATGTTTAATAAAAGTGAGTGCTTGTCTGCATACAAGGTCACAGCAGCAACTTTTACACACAACACACACAAATTAAGAGACCAACACAAACACACACTACAAAGAATACACTGAGACAGGACAGTAAGGTACAATAATATATAATACTGACACTCTATAACAGTAAAAGAGAGAACACAAAACTTGATTCAAAACCTAACCTGAGGGTAGTATCCCATGTTAGTCCTATGTAGAGCAGACTGAAGTGAATTATGATGTCAGTGATGACTAACTTAAGTCTACATAGGACTAACATTGGATACTACCATACAGAACTAAGGCTAGTCTTGGGAGAGGGGAAGAAAAGATAGAAAGCAAGTAATAATGCCTCTACAACTAAGTTCTAACCAGACAGGCTAGGGCTCAAACTAAATGGTCGTTAAAGCATACATAGAAGAGCTATACTTTTAGCTTTTTCTACTCTCCTGTAAACATACATGGCCTGATTTAGATTGGAAACATGGCACTCTCGGAGAGGCGGATTTCAGCTTCTCCCACCCACAATTTTTGGGGGGCATGTGTGTGTGGAATTCCATACACAAACACCCGGAGGGGGGTATTAAAAAAGAAAGCTGTATTGGTAGCAATGGAGAGGGTTCCCCCCCCTCCATTTTATAACCCTCCCCCACAGGAAATTTCAGCCAAAAATGGTTGGGGAAGCATAAATCCTCTGCCAGATATTTTGAACTATAATTCCCAGCATTCTTAATTATTGGCTATGCTAACTGGGGGTTATGGGAGCTGAAGTAATTTTCCATCCTCTGTTAACAAATGATTGAAACTGCAGATAAAAACAGGACGGTGAATGTCTTCCTGCTTTCACTCTCTATTTCCTATCCTTTGATTTTCAGATGTGTCATCAGGTAAGGAGAAATCCCCACATATTGTAAGACATGCTACAGATCTATATTCTGGGGTGGGTGGGGTGTCAAGGATGTACAAGATTTCACACTGAATTTCCCTAGATTCTACATTGGGCAGTAAGAAAAAGTAAAAGAAAATACAAGATGTTTGTTTTACTTAAGAGCCTCGTGTGGCGCAGACCGGTAAAGCACCAGTTTCTGCAGCTGAAACTCTCCCCACGGCCTGTTCGATCCCAGCGGAAGCTGGTTTCAGGCAGCCAGCTCGGGTCGACTCAGCCTTCCATCCTCCCGAGGTTGGTAAAATGAGTACCCAGTTAGCTGGGGGAAAGGTAATAATGGCCGGGGAAGGCAACGGCAAACCACCCCGCTATAAGGCCTGCCAAGAAAACGTCAGCGAAAGCTGGCGTCCCTCCAAGACTCATTAATGACTCAGTGCTTGCATGAGAGGTTCCTTTCCTTTCTTTGTTTTACTTACAGCTAAACAGGAACTGATTGTATTCTCTCTACTAGACATTCAGCATATTATATTTTGAATATATCTCCAATTATTACCTATGGGAAAATGCCTAAATCCTACATTCATTTATATGCACATAAATCCCATTTATTTCAATGAAACTACATAATCCCAGCTGAACCCAGCTCCCACCTCCAATTAAGGACAACTTCCTTGAGCAGACGTGGGCAACATTTTTTACTCTAGAGGACTGCATGTAAAGGCAGGCAGTGGGTCAGAGACTGCATACTGGCTTTGGATGTGACCATAGACAGTGGTGGGCAGATCCAAACTGGCAGTGGGCCCTCCTTCCCCCCGCCCTCCTCTCTCTCTCTCACACACACACAGCCTTCCTTCCATTCACTATGTCTCTCTCTCATGCACACACTCACTATCTCTCCCTCTCTTATATACACATACATCTCCCCCGTCCTATATTAACAAAGAGACTACCACCCCCACTTCACTTTCCATTACCCTTTTACAGGTTAAGCCAACTGTATCTCCCTTCCCTAGAGAGAGACAACCTGCCTCTCTCTGAAAGAAGAGGAAGCTGCTCTAGCCTGCTTTTCTTTGTGGTTCCTTGAGTGAGAAGTTACAGAGCGTACTCACCCACTGTATTCCATGTTTTCACTATCACGTTGTGAAAGAAAGCATAGAGTGCAGTGTGTTAGAACACTAAAAGATGGTCTAGCCCTCTGTATTGCAGTTTCTCAAAGATTTGTTTTAGAGTGTCACCACACAGGGGAAAATCGCATTTTCTTACCGTTGCTTCTCCACCCGCACTTTTGTCCCCCATAAACAACGTGCACACGGCCCATTCATTGGGCTGTTTTGATCACACTGCTTCTCCTCCACACAGCAGAAGATAGCAGGAAGTTCCGTTTCAAAAATAATTCGGTTTTACTGGGTTTTTTTTGTAGTGAGGCTAGAAGGGGCAGGAGGTGCATGGGTCCAGACAACACTGTGAATAGGACCAGCGAAAATCCATGAGTGCCCAGTAACAAGTGTGCAATAAAACACTCATCTAATGATGCCCAGAGAAACTACAGAGTACCATGGGCTAGTTTGTTCTTTGTATTCTATTTTGGTCACTGAGCAGGAAAGGAGCAGGAAAAAAAGTCATTGTCATCAGCGGTGGCTGGGAAGGAAGAGAGGAGTTTGGGGAAGGCACTATGAGGCTGCAGGGCCTTGAGGGCCAGTCAAGGGATGCCCACATGAGACTTTCAGGGAAATTACGTCCTTGAGTCCTGCCCTCATTTCAGCTAATTCCAGTATCAAAGGGCCTTTAGTATTACTCAAGGCAGGAAAACAAATCAGGGAAGTAACCTTTTAGGTATCCCAAGAACAGCTCAGAATATGCTTTTACACATCCCCATCCTGCAGTGGAAGAGAAAGGCACCTAAGTTCTGGAGTGTGATCTTTTCACCTACATTAAAGTTACATCTACTCAAACGTTTGGCACACTTAGCTCATTATGTTATCCAAGAGTGAATTATGTATGCATCTCTCATCCAAACATAATTCGCCTCATTATAATGCTATTTTCCTTATATGTCATTTTCATATTTTTTCTCCCTAATAACCTTTGTAAAGGGCACTACACTTACTGCCAATTTTTTAAATGAAAATTCAATCTTAGAAGGTATCTCATGGGTGTGTATGTTGCTATTACTATGACTGTTATATCACAGAAACGTAATCTAAAGAATTTATATGTAATAAAAAAAATACTAATTAGACACCTCACTGAGACACCTATCTATTCACATTCTCAAATCTGGCATATGATCATGCTAGTAACAACCTGTCGCCTTTAACTACTGGACTATTTGTTACCCTGTGTCCAGTGCCTAAGAGCTTGTTAATTACCCAAACTCTCTTTCTGTAGGTCTTGTTAATTACCCGTCTCCTGTCTCAGAGGACCTTGTTAATAACTTGCACAATCCCTCTAAAGAGGGCCTAACAACACATTAAAATTAAAGATGCTTTTCTTTTAGCACCTGTCAAGTGCTGTAAATTGAGAAATTTTCACATCAGTGTATTAGCCTACTGTAGTGTAGCTTAAAAAACAAACATTTTTAATAGAAATGTTGCACACAGAACTAGTTATTTTATGGAGTACTTTTATATTTAAGTTGACATTTGTCCTTAGGTATATTCAGTATACAGGACTGCCATGCCAGATAGCTACATATTAGCCTCTCGAAAGCCACTATAATGAATGGGTGCAATTAAACTAATGAAGGCTATCAAATAGCTTGCAAGAGAAAACTTTCAAACATATGGATTAGGATTAAAAGACACAACATAACCCTATTATCACAAAAGGACAACTGCCTTGTCATTCACAGAGAGCTTGATCACAACTGGTAACTAAAAATTGCCCACAGTCCCAAGCAGCATATGAAAAAACTCCACTGAACATGAATTACCTTGGGGCAATTTTTAGTCATTGATGATGACCAGGTTCTGGATTAGCCTGTGTTAGACCATGGTAGCAGCACGACCTTTTGTAGTAATAGGGTAATTTTTCAAAGTCTATATTCGTGCAGTACCTTTATTAGGCAAACTGTCCCCAAAATGTGCAAGCTTTCAAGATCTCCAGATCTCTTCATCAGGCAAGATGTTACAAAAAAGTAGGGGTGGAGTGAGGTAGGAGGAACAAATGCTGATGATGTTGGAGTCATGATGTGTGCATAGTCAGTCATAAGATAATGTGGTGGTGGAGGGTTTGCAGGCATTCAAATTGGGATGTATCAAGTGATGTGAGGTCTCAGATTTCAGTGCCCCTGGGCCCATGGGGAATAACAAGGCAGCAGTAGAACCTCCATTTTTGAAAAAAATAAAATCCAGCTATTAATTAAGAATTGTCTTCATCTTGGGCAAACCAGACAACTTCCTTGGTTGGTAGAAAACTGAAGTAGAGATAAACTAGGCAGTCTTATTAGTGATAATTAGTTCATGCTATACTAAATAAAAAAAGTAAATAGAAGCCAAATTGCATACCTTTATCTACTACTTGAAAGAGATGAACTCCCAGCTTCAGGAAGTATATAATCCTCTCCCTCTAATGTAGGGTCCGACTGCTGAATGGCTAAATTCTGTCTTCTTCAAGTTATTAAAAAAAAAAAAGCAAAAGGCTTGGCCAAAATAAAATCTCCAAAGGTCATTTTATTCTGTACTGGGTTTTTTCTTTGGTTTAATACTTGTACTACACATTTCTAATGTATTGTATATCACACAGAGAACTCCAGTTATTTGGTGGTTTAAAAGTACAGCAAATAAATAAAGAAAGAAAGAAATTAAAATGGAGGTCCTAACTTTTAGATTTTCTTATGGCCATCATGGCTATGGTATTTTTTAGGGTTATGTTGTGTCTTTTAATCCTAATCTTCAAGAAAGGTGTGAACTGAATTCTAATGAGCTATTTGCATTTGTAGAGACTGTGGCTGCCAGAAGTTTGTTTTTGAAGTTTGATATCAAACTTCAAAAACATCAAACATCATAATGAAAAATGTCCTCTATCTCACAGACACTGTTCTAAACTTTTCATAATAGGGGCACACAAAACTCTCTTGCTGATTTTAAAACAGAAGGGGGTACACATGGGACATGTTCCTTTGTTGCTCACAGTATTCTGTAAGTTATAGGTGCAATTAGTTCTTGTATGGAAGGCATACAACTGAGCTTTATTTATCTACGTTTAAATGATACTTTTGAGAATATTAGAAACAATAAAAAAAACATAGTACTGGTGAAATAAAGCAAGAAAAAATGTTCAAATGCTCTTGATTTCATTTTTTATTAAAAAGAACAGATCCCAAAACATCATATATAAATACATAACTTACCTAGAAGATGGCAGCACACTTGTCGGCTTGAAGCTGGATGTAAAGGGATTACTTGAATCAAAATCAAAACTGTGCTGATGATTTTCTCCAAAAGCACTGGGTGATTTCAAGTCAGTGGAGCCATCTGATCCTCCATTGCTAAGTCTATCTGACCGTTTACTATCTTTTTTCCCAGTCACTCTCTCAAAAAGACTAACTTTTTCCTTTCTCTCTTTCTTAACATCTTTTTTTACTTCAACAGGTTTTGAAAACAGACCTATGTTTTGGTCCCATGATACAGGACTTTCTTCAAATGGATTCTTCTGCCTTGGCAATGTGGCAAACTTCTGAGGCAATGAAGCACTCACATTTGTAAAAGGGTCATTTTGTGCTCCAAAAGCTGAGTCACTATCATCAACTGTGCTGTCGAGTTGGTTCACTTTAGTTGTATCTGCACTTAATGTCCGTCTGTGTGGAGATTTTAGATTTCCTGCAAACAATTTTGTCATTAGTAGACAATCAGAGAGATGATATCACAATTGGTGATACACACAAACAGTTTGCATGAGTAACCTGCACTTATTACAATAGATACTAGTTCATTCAAATAGTTGTTAAATTGTTTTTAAAATATGGGACATGATCCAGTGAATGCTAGGTACTTTCAAGTTTTATTGATAGGAAGAATCTGAGCCCATGCTTAACTCTCCCAACCAAATACCATGCTTATGTTTTCTTGTACATCTATATGTGTTGCAAAGGGCTCTGGAATCTTGCCACAAGTAATTTAAGAAAGTGACACTAACTACTGCACTACATTCATCAGTGTTTATAGGATCTGCTTTGAAACTACAGAAAGATAAGGTCATAAAAGGATATATATATATATATATATATATATGATCAGAAGAGAGCCCAGACGACAATTAGTAGATAAAATTTCAATAGGCCCTCAGGTGTATGCCAACCATGCTCCAATAATAATGGAATGGACAGCTCAGGGATAAGGATCTGCCAACTACAGTATTTCTCAGACCTGGCTATTGCTTAGGAAAAAGTTAAGTACTGAACTTTCCCTAAGCAATTTATCACAATGAGGAGTTTGACCCAAAGGGATCAAGGATGGGGAGATAGGCAGTTTTGGAAGCAGCAGTATACAATTCAACTTCAGTGTGCTATTTATCAGGGAAGGATAAGACCTTATGGTGATTTGGTAAGAACAATGGGACAACTGTTTCATCTTCAGTATTTACAAATAAAAGGTCTGGGTTTTAAAAATAGTGTCATGAAATGTGTCTTTTAAATGGTATTTGACACATTAAAGTCTCAGCAGATGCCAGAGATGCCAGCAGATGCCAGAGATGTGGCTCTAATAGGTTAGACATCATTTGTATTTTGGGGGGTTGTCCCAAGATTGAGAAATCCTGATGATCAATCTTGGTGGAGAGAACATTATGGGTTATGAGCTAACTTGGAGCCAATTAATAGTTTTGTTTGGTTATGTAAAGGAGGTGGTAAATTCAAACGACTATGAAATGTTGATTCATTTATTAACCACAGCAAGTCTGCTTATAAATAAAAAGTGGACTAAGATACCTTCGCCCCACACGCATCAGTTATGAATAGTATTTGAAAGTTTGGGAAATTGTCTATATTATTATTATTATTTATTGCATTTTTATACCGCCCAATAGCCAAAGCTCCCTGGGCGGTTCACAAAAACTAAAACAATTCAAAGTGTAAAACAAACAGTATAAAAACATGATATAAAATACACATTAAAACGAATTAAAACATACCATACATGATTAAAACATCCTGAAAACATTCTAAAATTTCACTGGATAGGCCTGCCGGAAAAGATAAGTCTTTATTGCTTTTTTAAATTCGAAAAGACTGTCAAGTTGACAAATCTCCTCCGGCAGGCCATTCCAGTCTGGGAGCAGCAGAAGAGAAGGTCCTCTGGGTAACAGTTGTTAATCTAGTTTTTGCTAGCTGAAGTGGATTCTTCCCAGAGGACCTGAGTGTGCGGGGCGGATTGTACGGGAGAAGGCGATCCCACAGGTAGCCTGGACCCAAACCATGTAGGGCTTTAAAGGTAATAACCAACACTTTGTACTTCGCCCGGAAACTTAATCGGCAGTCAGTGAAGAGATTTTAAAACTGGTTTAATGTGGACACCCCTAGGTGTACCAGTGACCAGCCTGGCTGCGATATTTTCGACTAATTGAAGTTTCCAGACTAGGCACAGAGGTAGCCCCATGTAGAGCGCATTACAGAAGTCGAGCCTCGAAGTTACCAGCGCGTGCATGACTGTCTTTAGGTCTTCCAACTCTAGGAAGGGGCGCAGCTGGCGTATCAGCTGAAGCTGATAGTAGGCACTCCTAGCCGTCGCATCTATCTGGGCTGTCATTTGGAGCGACGGATCCAGAAGCACCCTCAAGCTGCGAACACAGTCTTTCAGGGGGAGTGTAACCCCATCCAGAACCAGTTGACACACCTCCGAACCTAGGTTATGGCCTTTGACAGCGAGCACCTCCGTCTTGTCTGGATTCAGCTTCAGTTTGTTTTTCCTCATCCAGCCCATTACCGCCTCCAAGCATTCATTCAGAGGAGACACACTATCCTTAGCTGACGCTGTTGTCGAAGGCGTAGAGAAATATATTTGGGTGTCATCAGCATACTGATAGTACCCCGCCCCATGCCTCCGGATGATCTCTCCCAGCGGTTTCATGTAAATATTAAATAGCATTGGGGAAAGGATGGCACCTTGCGGTACGCCGCACAGCAGCTCCGTTTTTGAGGAGCAGCTATCCCCAAGCATCACCATCTGGAACCTGCCCGAGAGGTAGGACTGGAACCACCGAAGGACAGTGCCCCCGATTCCCAATCCCCTCAGGCGATCCAAGAGGATACCATGGTCAATGGTATCGAAAGCCGCTGAGAGGTCCAAGAGTACCAGCAGGGACACACTCCCTCTGTCAATACAATATTATAAATACAATATTTATATGGTTAAACTCACTTATTAAGTGAGGGTTAGGGAGGGACAGCAACAAACAGATTAGTCAATTGAAATATACTGGAATGGTAAGGTTCAAGATGTGCTCTATATATTGTTAGGATTAAGGATGGGCAAATGTACCCCAAGCAAATTCATTACTTACTTGGAAATTTGGATGTCTACGTGAATTTGGATGAGAGATCCCCTTTAATATGAGATCTCTTTCTGTGTATATGAGCTTTTGCAGGAGCATACTATCAAAGTGCATCTGGGGAGCTGTAGTTTGGAAACATGTTGTGCAACATGACCTTATGTGGAACCACATTATATGCTCCCTTCCTAATTTGTTGTTTTTGTGTCCTGAATGGGGGGAAATGGCTAGCATACAGTTATAATCCACTGTGCTACACACAAACCCATATCGCATCAGCAGAATGGAACAAGTCATGATCACATCATTGGAAACAGCCAACATTAACAGATTAACAATTTAAAGACACACAGTTCTAAAACATTTTGGTTTTATAAGGCCTTTTAACAATAAAATTATTTTATCTCTGCTAGTTACTTTAAATCGTTTGATGCTGCCATTAATTATTTTATTATTGTTTTTATTGTATTTTATTGATGTGAACCACTTTGAAAAAATCTAATTGAAGGACAGTACATATATCTTTTAAAATTAAATAAATAAACGTGAAGCAAAGTTGGTCATAGACATCATATGGCATGAGAGTTAAACTAATTGAAATGGAATTGCTGCTGACATACAGTACTGAACTGCTCCATTTGGCTTGCATAGTAGCTATATCAGTGTACATTGCTCGGTGAGCTTTTGTAACCACACATTCCTTTAGAGTAAAGCGTGCAAAAATATCAGGTTGGGCACAACAAGCAGGTATTTGCTAAAGTTTCTCACATCAAACTCCAACAATTAAGAAAACTCTACTTACCACTTTCATCCATAGAACCAACAGACTCAAGCTGACGTCTGAAGAGGAATGTGTTGCCAACTGTGCCGGATTTAATTTTTTCTGAAGTCACCTGAGGCCCAATTAAATCAGACATTGAATGAGCTGAAGACAGTCGCTGAGGTCCCAAAAGAAAAGGCTTTTTTGGTTTCGATTTTTCAATGAAAGAACTTACAGTGTTCATTTCTGGCATATGAGTACTTGGTATGATTGCAGAGGATGTATCCAAAAATGTCCCATCAGTCTTGCGACCCTTCATTTTGTCCTTTAGTTTAGCAAAAGGAGATTTAGTTCTGTCCTTCATTGAGAGGTCAAACATACTTGCTGTCATGTTGTTTCTCATAAACTGAATATTGACTTTTATTTCTCCTCTGTCTTTAGTTCTTTTCCCTTGTTTGGACTCTAGACTAAACCACCTTAAAAAGAAAATATAGCACACTATAAATTATGAAGCATTTTATAAAAAATCCTAGCAATTTAATCTATATCTTAGTTTATCAGCATTTAATCCTACTAGAAAAAATGTAAAACTATTGAGAGTGTATCAGTCAAGGAAGATAATAATCTACATATCAATGATTTGGGATATTGTCTTCAATAGATGTATCATAACATAATATCACTGTTTTGGACAGGTGGATAGAGCAGAAATTTGGCGCTATCAGTTTTTTTTGGCTTTCATTTCTATTATAACTTCTCAATTTTCTTTTTTATTGGGACCCCCCACCCCCAGAACTCAGTTCCTGGACTGTGTATTTTCTACTTTTGGTCTCCATTATCATTGTTGTACTGATGAAATCTGGGTCTATCTTTCTGTTCCCTCCCCCTGCCCCTATGTTTTTATCATTGTTTCCAGTTGTCTTATAGCTATTATGTTTAAATACCATATTAACTAAAATTTAATATGGAGAAAACATAACTTGTTGTATTCACACTAAACCTTCAGTTACCTTCTCTCTCTTTCTTCCCCCTATTCTCTATAAGTAGCACCACTCATGGAGCATAGATCTATCGATGTTTATTAGCCATGATATCGAATAGAACTTCCAGGTTCAGAGGCAACAACTGGAAAATAAGTGGCAATGGCTATTGGTTTGATCTTACAGGAAGCATCTTGCTGACCATCTGTGGCAGACAGGAGGCTCAACAAAATGCATCTATGGGTTGATGCAGATCAGCAGGGTTTTTCTTAATCATTCATTCTTCAATTTTATCAAGTAAATAGTTTGGGCATTATCCTTGTTCATTCTCTCCTCTTGCCCCCAAGTTCTCATTATTTTTCTAGCTAAGGTTTGCTGGTTATCTCTCCACAATATTTCTGGTATTTGTTCTTAATCTAATACTGAAAGATTTCTACTAAAATCCTCATTATATTTTGTTTATTATGTTTTGATTATTTGTCTTCCTATTACAGCTTAAACCTGTTATCCCTGTTCTCAATTCTTTTGCTTGCTGCATTTTTCTTTCTCAATGCTCTAAACCAGTGGTTCCCAATTGGTGGTCTGCGTAACCCACCCAGGGTGTCCGTGGCACCATTCACATATTAGCTCTGCAAGGTCCGCATTTTAATAAAAGGCCTCATTTCACATAAATGTCCGGGGTGGGGGCAGCAAAAAAAAAAGTTGCCTAATGAGTGACAGACCCTCCAAAGTGCTGTTTGGGCCCCGGTGGAGAGGATGGCACTACGGCACGGGCAAAATCACTCAGCAAGAGCAGCAGAGGTTTCTGCCGCTCCTGCCAAGTGGTTCATTTGCTGATGCCTGCAACCCATGATGGGTTGGCAGTGCAAGATTCAGACAACAAACCAACCCAATGTGGGTATGACAATCCCTAAAACAAGACATGGTTTGTTAAGAGTGGTTTGTTGCCCACAAACAAACCACAAATTTGAGGGTATCAGTCTAGGTTTGCACGATACAACAATCCACCATGGTTTGTCACCCACAATGGATTGGTGTGTTGTGCGAACCCAGTCAATGTAATCCTTACTTTACAAGGGAATCTAGATTATTCTTATTTTATGTTTTAGTAAGTTACTTTGTAAAGAAATAGCTATTAACTATGGCAGCCCCAAATTATATATAGCCAGTACAAGATTATAGCAGCAACCTTGCAGGTAAGTGTTAACATATGCAGATGTAATGAATTTTCCACACACTATTGTAGGATGTGAAATAAAATCAATGCTTAGGAACTTTTTCAAAGTGGTATATAGATTTTTCTAATATGAGTAAGAACAAACATAAACTTCTTGAACTACTGAATATGAACAATGAGAATGGAGACAATGAATGTTTTTTTAGACAGAAATGTTCTTAGCGAACTGGCAAAGGGCAGGAAAACAACAATGCACATAGCTTTAGCCTTGAAGTATTACATACCATCAATCTTAGTTCCATGTTCTATATTACAATTTAATAGAACCACAGAAATAAACAAACAGCTTTGAACCTCTACGAAACGCATCAGAAAAGAGAAAAGCTGCTTTATACCAAGGGCTTGTCTATGTGGCTTCTTTACCCCGACCTAAATGCGCATATTCATGTTTTAGATTACATGACGCAGCCATCCATTCGGCTCAGCGCTGAGTTTTAACTGCAATAATGCATATTTCCATTCACGATTTACCGCGACTTTTAGATCAGGTCCAAGTTTGCACTGCATTATGGCTGTGTGTCTTTGGGGGAGTTATGTCGGATTTCGACATGTGGGCAGAGCTTTGAGGGTAGGATAACGTGATTAGCCCATTCCCCGATTTTGCACCAATCCACTGCCTCCTTCGTTCATGCCGATTTTAGTTTGAAGTCTCTATCCAGAGATCCAGAGAGAAAGCTTGTTAATACAAATTCATTTCCTTTCCCTCTGTAGCCTCATTCCCCCACCCTGCTCCAGGTTCATGGAGGCTGTTTCTTAGAATTTCCTTACAAGGAGCAATGGGAACAAAGTGGGAAACAGGCAGCCAGCCTCCTTCCTTTCCCTCTGTAGCCTCATCGTCATCCCCGCTCCCACTCGGTTTGTGTGTTATATTAGATAAGATTTAGAGCTTCGTTGGCTTCTACTCTTCATCACTGTATATGGGATAATGCGCTTGTGCACATTAAGAACTCACTATAAAAAATAATAATTCAGGAAATAAATCGCTGTTGCTGCTGAACTGTGATGTTCTTTACCTACATTCGAATCAATGAAAAAAATGGGTTTTTATTTAATGAGCTATCCCACTGTCATATAGACGGGGGCCAAGTCAGAGTATCTGTCTTAACTGAAGATGCCAGGGACTGAACCTGAAATCTTCTGTATGACAATTTAAAAAATGGCCACATCCACACAAAAACAATGAGACAGAATTCTGGAGAATCCTATCTTATCATTCATGAGCCTGAGTCAAAAGCTTACCATTGCATCCAAACAGGGACTCCTGGTTTGTTGCTCCCCTAACAAGCCATAGTTTGAAATAAGGGTTTGAAGTCACCTTACGACACCTTAGTCAGGAGTTGTGGTTGGATGCAAAACTAAGATTTTTCTTGCTGTTTGCCTGTTCCTGGTTATTGAAGCTGCTCCTGCTGGCAGGAGAAGATAGGTTGGAGTGAACTGACAGTGCGCAGCAGCATGCTTGTGAACGATTAGCCAGGATTCTGCAGACTTCTGGCTTATCATTTTGTGTGAACGAGGCATTGCCAGTGCACAGAAATACAGAAAAGATGTATTCACATGTCTACAATCTTCCATATAAAAAGTTACATACCAGTAATGTTAGACTCCTAAAACAAAAATCCTATAAAATTTAATGAAATCTTCATTTATGAATAAAAGCTTCAAATTCTTAAAAGTAGGTGTGCGCACACATATCTATACAGCAGTGGCTGAAGAAACCATATTTAGCAAAAACACTTAAGAAAATTTCATACTATATTTATAATAAGAAAAATAGGAGTGCTGAAATATTTCTATGATGGTTCCTTTATGCAGCGTGTGTGTGTGTGTGTGTGTGTGTGTGTGTGTGTGTGTATGAATGATAACATCCATGTTCTTGGTTGCTTATTGAAATTTGGGGATGTTCCAAATATGGACAATGTCAACCAGCCTGTACCGCTTTATTTGAATACAGTATCTCTCAGACCACTGTTAAAAAACCTCCATTATTTCTGAGAACAGTTCTAATGCGTTATCTCCTTGATCACCCAAATAAACATGTAATAATCTGGTTCATTTATAATTCTATCTGTGCTGAGAAAAAGAGTGAGAAGAATGAGTCCTTCAAAGGCTTATAGCAGATTAAGGGCTAAATCCAATGTTATGCAAGTGGACATCTGCCTTCATAAGAGTCATTTCCCTTCCCCTTTTCTTTGCTGCAGCCCCCTGCACAAACCCCAAATATGCTCTGGAGGATTTTCCCCAACCCTCTGGAACATTCCCCCAACTCTCTGGAACAGAACTGGGAAACTGCAGGGAGAGGGGAAATTTAATCTACCAGAAGTAACCATTCTGCTGGCGGAAGGACACCATTGTATTCTTTCCCCGGAAGAGACTAGTGAACCAGCCTTATGCCATCAAATGCTGATACCCTCAACAATATCTAATCAAGAAAAAGGCAGTATGAATGTTTGGGTGTTCCTAGTGCAACAACACAATGATGGTAAATGAAGCCTTGAAGACCATCACCTGCTCCAAATCTGAACTAGCAATTTCAATAACCCTTTCTTCTTTCTTTCAACAGCTAATGATTTTTCACACTCATGAAAGGGGAAAAGATTCTGGAATAAAAATATTTATGTGCCAAGCTATATTAGCCATTGTTTTCGTTTCTTAAATCTTGTGCCAAAATGAAGATATTAAAATATACGCTAAGAGAGGCCCTCTAATAATACCTCTGCTTCAAGAAACTTCACCACTCAGGTTATTTTTAAAGGCATGTGCTGTTTTAAGGTGCAACCAACATCAACTTTAAAAGTGTTAACGTTCAAGAGGCTATTAGCCTGTGGCCTAAATACATCATTAAAGCCACAATGGACTGGCAAACACATTTCTCCCAGATAAAAGCCCGCATGTTGCATGCTCTGAAGCCTTCCTAGGAATTCTAGATCAGCTGGTATCCTTCATTTTTCTTACAAGAAAAAACACACACACGGGAATTGCCGACAAGGTTCAGCATTGTGCAGAATATTAAATATCTTTTTTGCAATACTCTAGTGACTCTGAAGTCTGTCTCTTAGAGAACCATATGTACAGCTGTTTTGGAAGGAGGAAACTATTAAATATATTAAAAACTAGAAATATTACCAATAAAGACACTTCATCAAATATTTGGATCTCATTTATCCCTAAACTAAGCAAAGTTAAGGTTATATCAATGTTAGAAAGTCACTTTGGCTTTAATGCACTAGGTCTGCTAAATGCATCTAAAAGCAAGAAAACATATTTAATGAAATATATATATTTATTAGCAGCTTTGAAAGAAATCAAGATTATATTGTTAGGTATCAAATTTTGTTTTAGAACTATGGGCTCATAGCTCAAAATAGCTGTGTGTCCATAATTTCCATTTAAATAGTAGAATCTGGAAGGCGTATTTTCAAAAATGTTATGCTTGTTCACAAGCACCAGATATACAATGCAGCCAGATATCATTTATATCTGAAAAACCAATATGCTACCTGCCTCCACCTGTCCCGTCAAATTTCTAAATAGCACAGTTATTAAGTTTCTCTCATTCTTGCATCCCTAAAGGAAGTACAACTTCCATCTCTGCAATGCACTTGTGGTACTTAATATGACCACACAACTGTCATGTCTACAAAGGTCACAATTATAACAGCACAATCTAACATGCAAATAGCAGGTGATGTTGGACAAAGCCAACACAATCCAAATCCCTTTGTACATTCCAAATGTCTTCACAGGGATAATATCTTATCCCAATACAAGAAACAGGATAGGTAGCTTGGTGAAAAGGTGACAAAATTCTTCTTTTCCATTTCTCTTTCTTTTTGTCTCTTTTGATTTATGTTATGAATGCTCCAGCGCTAGAGAGAAGTGCAGAGCCAAGAATGAAATTGTTTTTTTTAAAAAATGCACAAAAAGGTTGGCATTGCATGTGAAGGGAATACATAGCCTTGATTATGATGATGATAATCATCATCATAATCAATATACCTCCCTTTTTAACAAGAGGTCACCAAGGTGGAGCGTTTTCCAACAAAAGATATTGCCTTAGGGGGTTGTTTGTTTCTTTTTTAGAAAATGCCATTTCTGATTGATAGATGTGCTACTTGGAGTAAAAGTGGTAGAGGTCTCTAAGTCTGTTATCAAAGAGGTTAACAAAAAAGACATGTATAAACAGTATGTTAGCTTTAAATACATGGTTCAAGCATAATGCTAATCTCTAGTAAATTATGTCAAAACATGAAAATATTGCACATCATAATGGTAACAAATTTCTGATGAAGAGAACACAATTGTAGCAATGGGGAATTCTTTCCACAAAGATTTCTTGTTGAGGAATTCCTGCACATCTGCCACAGAGCCCCATGTTGTACAGAGCAGACTCATGCAGGACACCAGGAAGACCTGATGAGTTTTGTCACTAGCCCATGTAAACCGCCAAGAGAGCCTCGGCTATGGAGCAGTATACAAATGTAATAAATATTAATATTAATAATAATGTCAATCCAATATTATTTTGTGGATGCACACTGCAGGGGAAGATTGGTAATGATGGGAAAGCTCTCTTTCTGAAAATTTTCTCCATTTTTATTATTAATACCTACTTTTTATATTAATATATCCTGCTTTTTTCCTCCAAAGAAACCAAGGTTTCTTTGGAGGTTTCTTACACGATTCTCTTCTCCATTTTATCTTCACAACAACCCTGTGAGATAGATTAGGCTAAGAGTCAGTTACTGCCCCAAAGTCACCCAGTGAGCGTTATGGCCATGTGGAGACTAGAAACCAGATCTCCAGGGTATCAGTCCAGCACTCTAAGCACTACACCACATTGGCTCTCAGTGAACACAAACCATGTTCCCAGGCAACTCTAGTAATCCCCAGAACACCATTTGAAACTCACAGATATGGCTGACTTATTGAGCTTATGAGCCAAGATAAACCTGTGCACACAGACCCATTGCAGGAGCCACAATTAAACCAGGAGATCTCTAACTGAACATAGTTTCCTGTTTCATACAAACCGGAAAACTATGGTTATCAGCTTCAGAACAAGTCTGAATCTAATCCACAGTCTGAAGTTGGTTGAGGATTCTGGGTTGTTCCAAAACTGCTAACAACAGTTTTCAGATTGGACAAAATGGAAACTATGGTTAACCAGAGACTTCTGCACTGTATTCAAGCACGTCGTGGAAGAAGAAAAGGATCCCTACATGCAGGCAAAAGGTTTGATCATATCTTTACTTATTAAACTAAGATATGTTTGCCCAAACAGGGTTGTTATCTCCCTTAAATATTGAGATATTTTCAGTGAAGGTCAGTACTTGTGTTCAAAATACAATTCTGTTTGAATTTCAAACACCGTTATGACCTCCTCAGCCATTATCAAGAGGACCAAAAACATGCAATATAATCCCTTTTGAGAATGAAGATGTCAAAATGAAGCTCAGTAGATGCAGGTATGGTGTAATTCTTGATTTGTCATTCCATGACTAGTTTGATCTCACTCCTAGTTTCAAGTAGTGTGTGTGTGTGTGTGTGTGTGTGTGTGTGTGTGTGTGTGAGAGAGAGAGAGAGAGAGAGAGAGAGAGAGAGAGAGAGAGAGAGAGTGAGGTCTCTGAAATATACTTTAACACGTTTATAAAGTTGGTCTGGAGATGTTTTAATCTCACTTTACAAAAAGTGAATCACTTCTTTCTAAAAAAAAAGTAGCTTGGTTTTCATCCTTATTCTACTTTTACATATTATATAATACATTTTACGCTTTCTTAAATATTTCATTTCATTATTGTTCCATAAACTATTTTGTGCAGTAGTCTCTGCATGAGAAACTCCATGACTGAACAGACTGAACAGTGTGATAGAGCACATGCTTTGCATGCAGGAGGTCCCAAGTTCAATCCCCAGCTTCCCAGGTAAGGCAAGGAAAAGAATCCCGCCTGAAACCCTGGAGAACTGCTGCCAGACAGCATCGGCAATACTAGCCTAAATGAACCAATGGCTTGACTTAGTTTAAGGCACCTTCCTATGTTCTTGCTTACCTTATAGCTGCTCTTCCCAAACTAATTACCTTATAGCAGCCTTTCCCAAACTGGTTCCCTCCTGATCTGTTGGACTACAATTCCCATCATCAGTCAGCGTGGTGGGCACCAGGTTGGGGAAGACTGCCTTACAGAATACCACCAGAGCAATCCAGGCTGACCTGCTTTGCACAACACACTATGACTCACCATGAGTTATTTAAGCCACGGTGAGCCATAATGTATGCCAGGCACAATTTGAATATGCAACCCACAATTAGGCCAGGTTCAGATGACAAAGCAAATCCCTGATTGGGGGTTGCCTACTCAAAATGGTGACTGGCATATACTGTGACTCATCGGGGTTAAATAACCCACAATCAGCTGTCATGTCATGCAAACAAGCCCACTGTCAGTTTAAGATGTACTCCACTTTAGAAGTTTGAGATTTCTGAGCACTGAATAATAAATAACATTTCTGTTTATGACAAAATTCCTGAAACCTCTATGCTTCTCTCCCAAAAAATTAGTTCACATTTTCAAGGCATATAACTTTATCTGGAAAAAGAAGTATTGTGGCTAACAGGGAAATTCTTTAGATTTGGAATGCTCTGATGTGGGAGTCT
Source organism: Elgaria multicarinata webbii (assembly GCF_023053635.1). Taxonomy (NCBI): domain Eukaryota; kingdom Metazoa; phylum Chordata; class Lepidosauria; order Squamata; family Anguidae; genus Elgaria; species Elgaria multicarinata. The sequence goes on from NC_086178.1 coordinate 68,924,094, forward strand.
CTAAAGATCCCTATCCCTGCCAGTCTCGTGCCAGCAGGCCTGGGGCTAGGGGAGATGACCCATTTTCCTCCCACTAGAAGCTCTTTCTCCACCATTTGAAGGGGAGATTCAATATATCCTAAGGCCCTAGGTACCATACCTTATATTGTGCCTGCTACTGTGAATTACAATTCCAAGCTCTTGATGCATAAATGGTAATGAAATGGATGGATTTCCTAAGGGATCATATACTGATGAATGTAACTATTCAAACATTCATGTGTTATGGAATAACAAGATCAGAAAACTTGTGATTGGAAAAGCATAGGTATAGAGAGCCTGCACACCAGAAAAGTAGGTTTTAATTACTATATTTTAAGTTAGTTTCTTTAAAACTGCTATTTTCAGAAAGATGAACTTTATAGTACAGAGACACAATGGTGGAAATTTCTTTGTACTGCATTTAAGTCTTACATATTGGTTCCAAAACTCCTATACAGCTTGCTCTGTATTATCCAAATACCTTCCATTGACAGACTAGTAATTCCATCCCACAATTCACTGGTGGCCCCCTACCTACTATTTGCAAATAATTGCAATGCATGAACACACATCATCAATGAGTTGTGTCTGGATGTGCAAACTTTCAAAATCCTAAACAGCTACGAGCCCATGGAAAAGAACAAAATGAAATACACTCATACACCTGTGAATTTTGTCCAGCTTATAAATAAGGGATTGTAGGGAATTCATAAAGTTTATGAAGATGAAAGGGGTAAAACTTTTAAGGCAAAAAAGGTACTTTTTAACATTTCCAATATATATATATATATAAAAGAAAACACTTACTCCGTTTTCCTTCTGAGCTTGTCCTCAAAGATATCATTCAAATTTATTGCCACTTGTCCCAGAAACTTATCAAGCCCGACAAGGGACCTGTGCATGACTATCAGGTGGAGGATGTATTTCTCAGAATTCCCTTCCATCAGCAATCCAGGCAATTCAAATGAGGCCTCTTCTTTCCATATGGGATCCAGGGTCTTCTCCGCCACTGAGGTGGAGTATTTCTCCTTTCCCAATTGTATAATAGTGTATGTATCATTAGTGCCACTTTTGCCCTTTGGCTTCAGATCTTTGGCCTGAAGGACTGTGACCTGTACGTGAGTCGGGAACCACTTCTGGGCTTGCTCTGCCAACATAGTACCGGACAGGGGTGTTCAAACAGCAACAAAGGTAAGCCACTGCAGCAGTAGGCACACTTAAGAGTGGGGAGGCTCGCCAAAGCCCTACAGAGCTTTGATACATATATGGTCAAAAGCCTCAAACTATTCCTTGGCCAGCTGACTAACAACAGTTGGCCCAGATGTCTTAACCTGGCTTTATTCCTTCAAGATCACTGATTTTTCCTTCCCGTCACAGCCCTGTGGTCTTCTACACCTTTCATATTTATTTATTACATTTCTACACCGCCTATTAGCAGAAGCACTCTGGGCGGCTCACAAAACAAACTTGAATCCTTAACACGCAACGTAACATATAAACCTAGTTTAAAACAGGAGTGTTTTATTTCAACCCCACTCCTCTCTGTGCAGACGACTTCCATTCCCCCACTCAGCCTTTTTGAAAGCCGGGGTGAGGAGACTGGGAGGGCTACAACCTTTAAACAACCAGACAAACCACCTAGAGAGGGACGTCGCACTCTCCCTGACTAACAAATACCCGCTGGGCTTCCCCACATCCTCTGAGGTAACCACGCACTGAATACTTTATATTTCATTTCTACTGCGGGCAGGAGTAACAGCGAGTGGCGTAAAATATTTCCGGTTTACAGAAGGTAGGAAAGGGGAGTCCTTGCTGAGGTAAACCGGCTCCGCCCCACCCAAGCCCACCCCCACCTCTCCAGCGGTTCTCCGCCGGGCCTCCCCTCACTCTTACAGTTCTCTGGTCGCCTCACTACAGCGGCTGAGGGGAGAAAAGAGGGAGAGGCCCAGCCGCCGTTTCCAGCCCACTGCGGCGTTAGGAGAAACCCCAGCGCGGTCTCCTACCGCGGAGCCTGGCTGCAGAGCACTCCGCAAGCGGGGACTCAGCGCTGCCCAGCTGCCTGCCCTAGCCCTAAGCAGAGACTCCAGAGCCACCGGCCCGAAGGCGCCACTTCCGCCTTCCCCATGTTACCGAAGCCGGCGCTGCTGAGTGGGAGCGAACGAGTGGTGGCGCCGCCTCTTTCCTTGGCGGTCAAAGGGCGGAGGGCAGGGTTCAAGCGGGCGGGCCGGCGGGCCTCCTCTTCTCCTCCTCCTCCTCCTCCTTCTTGCCCAGCCGCTACCGGAGCCGCCGTGCTTTGCCTTGCCTCTCGAGGGACACCGACGAAGAAAGGCTGCCAGGAAAACCGAGCAGTCCTGGAAAGTCGTGGCCGCGCCAGCAATATTTGTGGCGAAGCAGCATCCGTGCCGCATGCAGACGTTACTGCATGGGTGGTGTAGTGCTCAACTGAAGGGAGGACCCTCTGTGTCTACTCGGGGGCAAAACAGGCATTACTTTCAATGTGTGTCTAGCAGCGATGTCGTCTTTTCATTTGCTATATAAATAAATAAATAAATAATAATAATAGGCGCAGGAGCCCGATCCAGATCTTAAAAGTTCCCTAACGCTACTCTAGGGTCCCAATCTGCGCCTAGTCTAGAGTAAAACCCGAAAAACCATCAAAAGAGGTAGCTGCTAGATAAACATTTAAAATAATATTTGTTTTGGCCCTCGAATGTTGCTTTTTTTAATTCACATCTTCGATGACTAAAAGGCAGTTTCTGGGTTGGGTCCTGCTCAGCTTTAACTAGAATTAAAATATCTCTGCTAATTATAGTCTATGGATTTGTTTTTAAGACTTCTGTTAGTTATTGATTGATTGATTCAGTACATATATATATATATATATTCCGCCTTTCTACCTCACTAGAGTTTAAGCACCAAAGGCGCTAGATCTCAATAGCCTACAAACAAAAAATATGGATGGGTCAAGAGAAACTACACTTTAGAGTGGAAGCTGCAGTGACTATAGTGAAACAGCTAAAATAACAGTGAAATAAAAGAATAAAGGTGCAAGCCTATGCATATTTAGCCAGAAAAGAAGTCCTACAATACCCAGCATTCTCCTAAAGTTTGCACACAGTGCAAACCGAAATGATGATACTCAGAATACAAAGAACATGATTTCTGGAACAAGTGTATGGTTCCCAAGCAGAATCAAAGTGGTACAATAATCCCGTAACTGGAGTAACAGTTTGAAAATTAAGTGGATTATAATTCTCTAAACTGAAATATGACCACAGTATGGAAGTCCATGGGTTTTATTGATAGCAGTATTTATACAATAACAATGCTAAAGTTACAATATGGAATCTTTTTTCTCATTCAGTTTCTGAAAAACTAGGAAACGAAAGTTGAGTTGCAAAGACTTTTAGCAATTGTTCTTGTCTTTTACAGGGATTATTTTGGAATAAATGTGCCACTAAGAGTGAGAGATTGGTGGTATAATATTAAAGATAGGCATAGAAGTAGAATTACATTTTCTGGAACAGTGACTGTTCATAATGCAAAATAAAGGATATAAAAGTGTGTCAATGTAGAGTAGCCTTCCTCAACCTGGTGCCCTCCAGATGTGTTGGACTTCAACTCCCATTATCTCCAACCACTGGCCATGTTGATGGAATGATGGGAGCTATCATCCAACACATCAGGAAGGTGCCAGGTTGGGGAAGGCTGGTGTAGAGGCATAACATGGTACAAAGAATGGGATTGTCACCTGATTATGTTGATTTGTAAGCAGCAGCATTCAGCTGGAAGGTAACAATTTTTCAGATTTTGTTTTTTTTGCCTGGAGCTCATTATGATTTTCAAAGGAGCTCCAGTTTGTATGAGAGGGTAATTCCTGGCACATAATCAGCAAGAGTTGATCCAGCTGTCATCAAAACCTATCCACTGGAGATATCCAATAACTTCAATGTGAATTGGTTCCTCCCTTCACCACGGGCGTAATCAAAAGTCAGAAATATATTCAAGCCATCTGTTAATCTCTTAAAGGCAGCAAGGGATCCATGTAGTTTACAATACATAAGAGCACTGCTGGATCAGCCCAAAGACCTATCTAGTCCAACGTTCTGTTCACACAGTAGCTATCCAGATATTTATAAGAAACCCACAAGTAGGACATCACTGCAACAGCACCCTCCACTCATGTCCCCCAGCAACTAGTACACAGACGCATACTGCCTCTCTGATACTGGAAGTACTATACAGCCATCATGACTAGTAGCCATTGATAGCCTTGTCATCCATTAATTTGTCTAATCTTTTATCTTTTCCAAGCTGGTAGCCATCAACTTTATATAGATTTTCTTAAATGCTACAACATCAATTTACAATTTTTATTTATGCATTTTAGTAAGATCAGCTTTCTGTTAAGGCTAATGTTTCTGCAATTCTCAAACCACAGTGAAAACTTTCATTGACTTCTATAAAACTAATCTTGAGTTTATGGCTTGAGAATTGCTGATTTATTCTTAAGAGTTAAAGAGGCAAAATGTGTGCAAGTACAACCACACATGCATCTTTCTAATAATTACTCTGTGCACAATGAGCAAAAGTGATGGGATTTAGCCATCCAAATTGTGTGCAGAACCATAGCCTTAGTTTGCAGAACTGGAAAGAAAGTTATTATCAGCATCAAACCCTTTTATGGAGCAATTCTATGCCCCCTAGATAGGGTTGGGGTGGGTGGGCATAGTATTGTTCACTTTACTAGCTCCATGATCAGAGCCAGTAAATCATTATTTATTTTATTTATTACATTTATATTCTGACTTTTTCCTCCAAGGAACACAAGGCAGCATACATAATCCTCCTCTCCATTTTATCCTCACAACAACAACAACCCTGCGAGGTAGGTGGGGCTGAGAGTCTTTGACTGGCCCAAAGTCGTCCAGTGGGTTTCCATGGCCCAGTGGGGACTAGAACCTGGATCTCTCGACTCCCAGTCCAACACGTTAGCCACTACAGCACACTGGCTCATGCTCCCCACTCCCTCCTTACTCCTGTACCTGGCAGGGAAAGAACACTGAAGGCTCCCTTTCCATGCTTGGAAACTTGAGTGCAGAAATGGGAAAGGGGGCAGTCCCGGAAATGGGGAGGGGAGGATATCAGGGAAGCTGCCTTCTGCAGCTTCTTATACTCTTCCCAGCCTCCTTTCCTCCTGTTCAGAACCTCCATGGCAATATAGGGGAAATTGCCTGTCTAGCAAAACTGCAGGGCAGTCACAGCACAGAGGTGAGGATCAGCTCTCTGCTCCGGCTGTCCTGCATTAGGATCCTTGGAAACCTCTGACTTCAGAGGCTGCTTACTATAAGGAATCCACCTTAAACTATACCTGACAAATGGCTGTTCAGCTGCATCTTGAAAGCCTCTAGTGTGGGAGAGCCCTCTACCTCCCTAGGTAATTGGTACGACAGTGGAATTCCCAGCCTGGTGGGAATGTGGGAGAGAGCCTTCTTCATGGCTGCTCCAGTGTTCTGGAACTCCCTTCCCAGGGAAGCAACACTGGCTCCCTCCTTGATGTGTTTTCGGAGGCAGGCAAAAATGTTTTTATTCCGGCACGCCTTTGGTGAATAATCTGGACCTCTGTCTATGCCTGGGACTTTTAAAATTTATGTATTTAAAATATTTTAAATGTTTTAATACTGAAACCTATTTAATTATATTTTAACTTTTGTATATTTCTATTTATAGCTTTTAAAAGTATATATTTTACTTTTGTAAAGCCACCTTGAGGCCCAGCACTGGGCAAAAGGCAGGATACAAATAAAGATGACGATAATAACAATAATAATAGCAAGAGTGTACTGCCTTTCCTTCCATCCCAGGACCCCACATTAGTGCCTATCCAGATAGCAAATGGTACTAAATATGCTTTTAGTTCTATAATAACTAGATCCACTGTGAGATTAAAAGTTCTGCTCATCATTCTTAATTTTTTTAAAAAATGAAATCAAACCTTTCGAGAGTCAAAACTCAGGTAAAAAAATTAAAATGAACAAGTCTAACTCTAAAATAGCCTGTTCTGCACTTGCTTTTGAAGTGTGCTGGAACTGTTAGTAAAACATTGCCTTCATAAACAAGTAAAAGAGAAACTTGCACAGAAGCAAACACAACATACAGCAGATGAAGGTCCTTCAACAGTGTGTAATAGTGTGCATGGGCAAGTGCATTATAACAGAAGTCTTGGCTTTGAGAACAGGGATGATGGTAAAAGTCCGGTTTTTCAGCTATGATGTAAGAACATAAGAAGTGCCATTCAGGGTCAGACCAAGGGTCCATCTAGTCCAGCACTCAGTTCACACAGTGGCCAACCAGCCATCGGCCAGGGATGAACAAGCAGGACATGGTGCAACAGCACCCTCCCACCCATGTTCCCCAGCAACTGGTGCACACAGGCTTACTGTCTCGAACACTGGAGAGAGCACACAACCATCAGGGCTAGTAGCCATTGATAGCCTTCGCCTCCAGGAATTTATCCAACCCCCTTTTAAAGCCATCCAAATTGATGTTCATCACTACATCTTGTGGTAGTGAGTTCCATAATTTAACTATGTGCTATGCGAAGAAGTACTTCCTTTTATTTGTCCTGGATCTCTCATCAATCAGCTTCATGGGATATCCCCTGGTTCTAGTATTTTGAGAGAGGGAGAAAAATGTCTCCCTATCCACATTCTCCATACCATGCATCATTTTGTACACCTCTATCATGTCTCCCCTTAGCCTCCTTTTTTCCAAGCTAAAGAATCCCAGTTAATGTAACCTTCCCTCATAGGAGAGATGCTCCAACCCCTTAATCATTTTAGTTGCCCTTTTCTGCACTTTTTCCAGCTTGCCTGATATGTAATAAAGGTGTGAAAATGTAGCATAATAATGAAACCAAAGACAGTGGCCCAGTTTGCACATAATGACAATCCAGAAGGTGTTTCCCCCCCTTTTTTAATGTGCTAGTTCAGACTACTCAATCACTCCTACTGCGAGTGGAAATTGAGTTCCTGGTTTACACACCATGGCAAACAACCCAGGGACAGAGCAGGACCACTCAGGTAGCAAGCACCACTATGCTCACTTGTTAACAATAACCCCTTTTTTAAAAAAAAAAAAAAATCTGGGTTATTGAGATGTGCAAACTATGCCAATGTCACAGATTCTTATTGAATTCAAGGGGAGGCAATTCAAACATTTATTTATTTACAATATTTATATACCACTCCCCATTCAAAATTTTGGAGCAGTGTACAAGATAAAATACAATAAAAACAGAATAAAACATTTTAAAATAGATTTTTAAAAGCAAAATGAAAGCTGAACTGTGAACCGTGGCTAGTCATTAAAGAAAGGCTTCCTGAAACAATGACGTTTTCAGGAGGCACTGAAAGGAATACAAAGTTGGCGCCTGCCTGACCTCCAGTGGCAGGGAATTCCATAGGAGGGGGGGGGCACCATACTGAAGACTTTTCCCCTGGTGGACTCCAATCGGAGGATGGGTCTATGTGGAACCACCAGGAGCAATCAAAGATGACCGTTTTGGACCTCAGTGTGATTTCAGTTCCACTCCATACACCTAACATTTGGAATAGGAAAATTCCACTGTAATAAGTGTAGAAGAAATGTTTCTGGAATTTGTAAATAAAAAGGCAAGCATCGTCCAGTTCCATCCAAGTAATATCCCGCTGTTTGTCTGGATAAGAATGATTCAGCACTTCACTCATTCCAGCTGGATTACTGATCATCTTTCTGACCCCTGATCAAAAAAGAGTGTAAGGGCCATGGGAATTGTCTGGATTGACTTTGGCACTCACAAATGTTACAAGAATATTGGAAACTAGTCTTGGATATGTTCTCATTGTATGAATATAAATTAACTCTAGGCAGATTAGTTGGAGATTGAATTGGGAAACTCTAATTGAGGACTTAGGCCAATGAATTGTTACATGAGGGCCAAATCCTCTTGTCATTCATGTTATCATAAATCTTGCAGCCTTCCATTGATTTGGGCCAGGGATTTGGGCCAGGGAGACGAAGAGAAAAATCTGGCCTTTCATTTGTCTGTGTAGTTTTAAAGAGCATAATTTAATATTAGACATCCATTAATCCTTATTAGCTTAGTTCAGGACATACTAATAAGACTAGGTCCAATTCATACATTATTGGCATGGTTCCCTGGTATGACTAAGATCAGACTAAATGAAATTGGTATTGCTTCACACAGATAGGAGAGGTTGCACTGGTTCAGGTTCGTAGTGGCAACCTGAATTTAGGGCCATTTAATATATTGGAACCAAAGAAGAAGTGGCCTCAGGACTGCAACCATAGCAACAGAGGCTGCAGAGCTACACATATGGATTTATTTATTTATAAAACATGTACAAATCACTTTTCAGTATAACATGGGCTCCAAGGTAATATACAACTTTTTTAAAAAACCAATCCCATAGAAAAGCAATCAAATTAAGAACAGCACAAATCATCTCTATTGAAACTGTTTTTAACTGTATAAATTGACAAAATTGTTTTAAATTTTGGATATGTAAATTTTTACACTGTATTTTTAATGCTGTATTTTATTGTCTTATGTAGGGTGACCATATGACCGGATCTACCCGGATTTTTGTTGGCAAATCCGGGAAGGGGGAGGGGAGATCCGGTTTTCCCCCAAAGAGCAGCTCTAATGGGAATTAACAAAAATGCTTATAACTCCGTCATTTTTTAAGATAAAGACATGAAACTTGGCACAATGGTAGCTCTTAGGAAGGGCTTTAGTCATACCAAATTTGAAACAGATCCGTCCATCCATTGATTTTTTAGGAATTTTTTTAAAAATTGAGGTTTTAAAATTATTATTTTTAAAATCGTCATTTTTAAAGATAAAGATATGAAACTTTGCACAATGAAAGGGTTTAGGTAGAGCTTTATCCACACCAAATTTGAAACAGATCCGTTCATCCATTGATTTTTTAGGATTTTTTTAAAAATTGAGGTTTTCAAATTATTATTTTTAAATTGTCATTTTTAAAGTTAAAGAGATGAAACTTTGTACCATGATAGGATTTAGGTAGAGCTTTAGCCACACCAAATTTGAAACAGATACGTTCATCCATTGATTTTTTAGGAATTTTTTTTAAAATGAGGTTTTAAAATTATTAATTTTTAAACTGTCATTTTTAAAGATAAAGAGCTGAAAGTTGGCACCATGATAGCTTTTAGGTAGAGCTTTAGCCATACCAAATTTGAAACAGATCTGGGGCCAGTAGCAAACCCTGTTAACAACAACAGCAGCTTGCAATGAGTGAAGATACAGTCAGAAAAGATATTTGAGGGAAGGGGAGAATGTAACACAGAGAGTATAGCAAAAGCTTCAAAGTACAGCAAAACCTACAAAAGTAGGAGTGAGTGAAGTTAATTTCAGATACATTGAATCTCTCACTTGTTCTTTATTTCAGTGATTTTAACATTAAGATGTTATGTAGAATAGATTTGTCTTAAATGTGTGCTGTAAAATCAGACATGTGACCAAGGCTATGTTTGGGTGGGCACGCCCCCTTGGTACTGGACATGCCCCCTTGGGGGCGACCATGTTGTCCTCCCCTTTGGTTTCCAAAATATGGTCACCCTAGTCATGAATTGTTGTAAACTGCCCAGAGAGTTTCACCTATCCTGTGACCCCACCAATCTAACCTCTCTTGATGATGGGGCTTATAACAATTTGAAAAAGATATAAGATTCCAGGGAGGAGGAGGCCTTTTGGATATTTTCACCTCAAACTATTAGAGATTTTATAGGTAGGAACCAGCACTTTGAACTGAGCTTGCAAACAAATTGGGAACCAGTGTAGTTGGTACAAGACTAGTGTTACAGAATATGGTCTACAAAATGCAAACCAGAAAGCAACCTAGCGGCCCTATTTTGCACTAGCATAATCTCACTGAGATCAAGCCCTGTTGAATCAGTAGGAGTTTCTTCTGACTAGATACATATAGGATCAGAATGAAGCACCTGTCCTCTGTCTACAGACAGCTTACCTGTGAATGGATATAAGTGATTCCCCTGTGTGTGGGAGACACTAATGTGTTGCAGGGGGAGTGTTAGAGCAGTACAGCTCAGACAAGACACAGTATATAGGACAAAGGAAATGTGGGGAGACATAGAGCCTTGCTAGATGACGGGTTAGCCCAGTGCGAGCCCTGGGCCTGCCCCTGTGCATCCAGATGACGCACAGGGGATCCTGGGCTCATGCAGGGGTAACCCTCCCTTGGCCCGGGTTAACCGGCACCGCTTGTGGCCCGATATTTCCCGTGGTCTCGGGCTGATCCCAAGACCACGGGAGTGTAGACAGGTCCGCAGCTTTTCCCGGCTACTGCAACTACTCGCGAGTAGCAGGGAAAAGCAGTGGATGGGGCACAGGGAGAGATTGGGGGTGGGGAGATTGCGGGGGGAAAGCGGAGTTCGTGGGGGGGGAAAGCAGAGGTCGCGGAGGGGGAAAGCGGAGGCAGGGGGAGCGGGGAACCCTTTTTTAAAAAAAAGCCAACACCTTACATTGGTCATTGGTGCACTTCTGCGAACCCAGCCATTTAAGCAGTAAAACAAAATGGCGGATGTGACGGGGCTTTCCTGCAGCCCGTCACGTTTGACGTGTGGATAGGAGCGATAGCCCACGCTACTTGTAGCACGGGCTGGCCCCTCCACACGCCTGGATTTTCAGGTAGGTCTAGCAAGGCCCATAGCAGCTATATTTTGTAGCAGGGTTGTACCGCCTCTTCTAATTACCAGTGTGAGTGCTCTGTCTTAGCTCCTCCCAGTTGGGAGGGGCCATAGCTCAGTGTGATAGAGCACATGCTTTGCATGCAGAAGGTCCCAGGTTCGATCCCCGGCTTCCCCAGGTAGGGCAAGGAAAAGAGTACCACCTGAAACCCTGAAGAGCCGCTGTCAGTCCATGTCGACAATACTAGCTAATGTACCAATGGTCTGACTCAGGCAGCTTCCTGTGATCCTATATTGGAGTGGGGTTTGTTGTTGGATGTTTGAAACTGAACTTGCAAAGTGAGGTACCTGTTCTTCTAGCAGCATTGTACTCAACTTCCTATGAGTGTTCTGATGACAAGCTGTTTGTGCAAAGTGCTCTGTCTCCTTTGTTCCTCCTTGTGGTTTTTCTGTGTGAGCTTGATATATTGTTGGTGGCATGCTATGAATGGGGGGTGTTATACCATATCCTATGTTATGTCCTGGAAATGTGCAAGTGGAGGCCGTTGTTGGCATGAAGAGGAGGCTTGCTTTTTGTTTTTGTATTCATTTTCGTTGCCAAATCCTGGGCTGGCATTTTCTTTGCACCAGGTCCAGGGCTGGTGTAAAGTTCAGCTGTCAACAAAGACGTGGCCGTGACCTGGGGGAGTATAGGATATGGCGAATGTGTGCTGCTTCCCCATGCTGCCCCCATCCCACCTAAACCCTCTTCTCTCATGTCAGCTGTTCCATTCATGTATCTGAGGTGTTCCGCTCGTGCTTCTTTCATGCTGGCAGTGTATCTTGGGTTCCACTGATGTAGCAGGGGCTTTACCAAATCCTGTAGCCCTCAGCTGGAGTGATTCAAGTATAGGATTGCTCTGATGGATTGGTAAGGACAGCAAAGAAGCAGAAGTGAAAGCAGTAATAATCTGGCTGCCACCAAAGACTGGCAAAGCAGAAGGGCAAAATGGTAGAAATAGAAGCAGTGGTTTTTGCATGTGAATTGTGGTGTGTGTGTGTGTATGTTTGTGGGTGTGAGAGAGAGATTGAGACTGAGACTGTGAACTGAGTTGTCCCAGGAACTTGAGAACTGCTATTCTAAATATTTCCCACAAACCCTGGTTACACTCCACCAGCAACTGCCTTCTTACAGAGACACCAATGTATCTGGTCTACTTCTGTAACACATTTTGTCAGATTCTTCCCTCTGACATCTAACTTGACTTTTGTGAATATGTGAGGTGTCTGCAAAATTAAGAGAAATAATAATTTTGTTATAACTATTACAATTAGAAGATGCAAACACTAGTCTGAATGAGGGATATAATCTAAATGTTCCGTGTGGCTGCCTGCCATTGATGACATTCCAGTTATTAAAGCATTCCTTAATTAAATAACTATACTTAGACTATCTTATAACTAGAAACTAATTTTGGTTGGGTGTAATGGTACATCTCAGACACTTTGTAAGTGTCTGAGATGTACCCTTACAGCCAACCAAATTTAATTTTGTGTTTATCCAAATGAAATAGTCCAGAGGAATTGTATGAAAAGTGTTAAGAAGAAAAACAAATGTCAGAAGAAATGAAGCATTTTTTTATTTTTTTTTGCTGGAAGTGCACACTGATGACCCTTTGTTCAGCACAGCCCATAAAATTCATTTGGAACATTAATTGCTTGTCTTGGGAAAACTTCTCCAAGGCTGCAATCCTGTACATATTTGTGAGTCAATCCCAAATGGGAAACCAGTGGGATTTGCTTGTGAATGAACATGGATAGTACTGGGCAGTAAACTATTTCAGCAAAGAGAAATAGCCAGAAACCGTCAGTGCCAATGCCATGATCACTTATATATGCATTAATCCTGTTCCGATGACACACTAAGCTACGGTGGTTAAGCATTTTGAGCTAAAGATCATGGCGTAGCGTGACATGTGAACCATTCCTAACCATGTTGGTTACATAACCACGGGTGAAACATGCTCACTAGTAGGGGTATGCACGGACCCCCCACTCCGCTTCACTTTAAGATCCGTCATTTTCGGATCGGCCCACTCCGCCCCGCCCCCACTCCGCCTGTGCCCACTCCGCTCCGCTCGGAGCTCCGGATCCGGATCGGAGCTCCGGTCCCCCCCATAGGGGGGGTTACCGGGCCCTGCCGCCATCGCCGCCCAGGCGGCGATGGCGGCAGAGCCCAGTAAGGAGGAGGGGGGCCTTACCTGCCTCCGTCCGTGGTCCGTCGCCGTCTTCAATTGAGCCCGTGGTTCCACCAGGAAGTCTGGGCCCATGCGGCAACGGCGGCAGAGCCCGGTAAGGGACCAAGGGGGAGGGGGGCCTTACCTGCCTCCGTCCGCGGTCCGTCACCGTCTTCAATTGAGCCCGTGGTTCCACCAGGACTTCCTGCTGGAACCACGGGCTCAATTGGAGACGCTGACAGACCGCGGACGGAGGCAGGTAAGGGAGAGGAGGGCGGGGGGCGTTACCGGGCCCTGCTGCCGTCGCCGCATGGGCGACAGCGACAGCGGCAGGGCCCGGTAAACCCCACTTACCTTTCCGGCGGAGCTCCGGATTGAGGCGAAGGATCCGCCTTCACCTCGATCCTCTTTGCCACGCTCCGCCGGCCCCCCAATCCTCTTCGCCTCCGCCTTAAGGGCAGGCGAAGCCCCCCGCTCCGCTACTGCTTCTCCGGTCCGATTAGAAGCGGAGCACATCCCTACTCACTAGCCATTTGCTTCAAAAGAGTTAGTGGCCTAACTATGGCTTAGCATGTTGTCTGAATAGGCTCATTGTCTTGTAACAGTATAGAACTATTTCATGACCCTCATAATGTATAAACTCGAAAGAAGCAGCAGAACAGATAGGGTGCAATCCTGTACATGTTAACATATGCTGGCTAGAGAATGTTGGGAGTTGCAGGACTTTCCCCCCTGTCTCAACATGCATGGGATTGCACCCTTAATGCATCATTCAGGATATACATTCCTCTGATAGGTTCATTATTCCTCGGCATATTTCCTGCCCACCTGCCACCACCCCTGTTGTCTAGCCATTCCAGAAATAGAATGTCATAAACTGTGAAACCAAATGTTTCTTAGAGTTACTTGTAGACATTTGCATACAACCACCTAGAAAAAACAATATGTTCTTCCTTCAGATTAAGCGTTAGCACTTCTAAAAGCGAACTCAGCTGGTGACTGCTGACAGAAATGAAGCCAAAAACAAGGCCACTGAGAAACAAGAGGGAGTATCAACACTCAAAGGAAAATCCCAAGGTATTACCAGCCCAGGATATTTTGCTGCCTGAAGCAAAATGGAACCCCCATTTCCCAAGCTAAAGTGCATAGTACCCAAGGCCAACCAAATTATTTTGGCACCTGAGGCAGAAAATCCCGCAAGTAGCTCTCCCCATTCCCTGGTGGTAAAAACACAGGAATAATAAATTAAATAACTAACCATTTCCTGTCATTTTAAGACATTCAAAGTGATTTTATTAAATGTATAATTTGCACCATTTGCTTACCAGGCACCCAGGGCAATCTACAATTGAAAAAAAAATCATTAAAATTGATCATAAAACCAAATAGTGCAACCATATAATAACGTTAGAGAATGGCATTAAAATTGAAGTTGAGAAGTAATGAAACGTTATACAGCTTGAAAAGTGTGATGTTACAAACCCGAATCTACTACCTGTCTAAAGCACAATAAAGGAGGCAAATTCACCACCCTCAGAAGTGAGTTCCACAACAGGGAACAAAAAAAAACTCTCTTGAAAACCACCAGCCTAGCTCCCTAGGGGTGTCACATTGCCTGAGCCATCTGCCTCACTGTCTAATGGTAGGGCTCATTCTTTGGGGGCAACCCCCCACTGAAACCAAAAAACAACAACCATTGAAGACTGGCAACATTCAGTAGCCACAGAATGTTGAGTACTTGGGCTCCATCACACCTACTTTTTAAATCCGATTTTTTTCATCCACAGTTTCCCCTTCCGTTTCCTTAGCAATTCATGTCTGCATTGTTGCACTCTTTCAGCTCATGTATCTTTTCACCTGGAGCGCTACTATGCTGGTGAAATCTCCCATCCCGCACCCTACAACCTCCTTTTCCCTACAGTTAATTTTTTATTTTTAAAAAATATTTTTTTTATTTCTGTGCCAATAAAATAGTATGGCAGCCTTAAACTGCGCAATTGTGGTAAAACAACACACTATACGTTCCCATAAGATCATATTAAACAAACTCCAGGGAGAGAAGGGAGGGAGGCCATTTTTAGAAAGCAGGAGGGAACACATGGGCTGAGACTGCTGCTGCTGCTTGGCTTGGGGAAGGTTTACAGGGGAGGAGGAGTGAATGGGCACTGCAGCTGGGGTACTGGGTGTGCCGGTGCCTCACTCCATTTCTAAAAAAAAATGTCTTAACTGTGAAGCTACACAGTTCTAGGGAGGCACGGGGGTGAACCACCACCACCCTTGCCCTGGTGCATTTTCCGCATTTCTTTTAAGGTGAAAATATACTCCTGGTCATGCCTACTCTCTCCCTTCCCCTTCACAGTTGGGCGGAGAACCATCCCATCCTCATCTTTTGTCAGTGAGACCGCCCTTAGATGCACACCGCCCTTAGATGTGGTCTGACAGAACGCAAGGACAGCAATACACAGGAGGGAGGAGCACAAAATGAAATGAAAAATGGAGACGAAGAGGCGAAATGAGCACATGACAGGGACGACGTCATGTGAGTACCGCACTGCAAAACCACATACCAGGCATGGCGAATGTGTGATAAATGACTGGTGTGATGGAGTTGGAAAAGGAGTACGGGATGGTGGTGGGATGCCCTGCTTGAGTTTCTTACAGCCTATACTAGCCTGTAGGAAAGCATGGCTGACTAGCTGGTAGGAATCCTGAACACGAGCACCCCTTGTATGACATAAGGATACCCTGCGGCATTTCCAAATTAAAACACTCACACATACACACAGGTTTAAAGGGGTTTTGACTTCTCAATGGATACTTTTCTTTAGATACAATATTTGCCAAATTTTCTCTACAATATGCTATTTCAGAGGATTTTAACCCATCTGAAGAAACAAATAAAAGTCTGAGGCCATGGCTAGACCAGGCCTATATCCTGGGATTGTCCCAGGATCATCCCTGTGCATCCAAATGACACACAGGGGACCCCAGGAGCAGGCAGGGATGACCCCTCCATTTGCCTGAGATAATCCTTACATCTAGCTAAGGTCTGAGTTAGATTAGTGGCTTTTTGTTTTGTTTTGTTTTTAAAAATTAGGATTAGTAGGAATTCTGTGTAACCTTCCAGAGATAAGAGTATGGAGTAAATGCATGGAGGAGGGGAGGTTAACCCAATTATGTGCATTTTTACATGGTGTAGCACGGGGGAGAACCCAATTTGCCAACAAAGGTCTCCATTTCCTGCCCCATTAAAAAATGTTGTTTGAAGAAACACCTTGGAAATGTTAGGGCAGTGTTCTTCCTCTCCCTTTCTGGTTCTTTCACTTTCTCTATCCCTTTGCCTTGCTGATTCCCCCTCCGTCCCAGCCTCTAGCTTCCCCCCCCCTCTCCACACACCCCTTTTCGCTCACCTTTAACTTTCCAGGCCCTCATATAAGCCATTATAAACCAAGGAGCTGTTGTATGGTGTACCACAAGGTGCCATCCTATCCCCAATGCTGTTTAACATCTACATGAAACCGCTGGGAGAGATAATCCAGAGGCATGGGGCGGGGTGCTATCAGTATGCTGATGACACCCAAATATATTTCTCTATTTATTTATTTATTACATTTTTATACCGCCCAATAGCCGAAGCTCTCTGGGCGGTTCACAAAACCTTCAATAACAGCATCAGCTAAGAATAGTGTGTCTCCTCTGAATGAATGCTTAGAGGCGGTAATGGGCTGGATGATGATGATGATGATTATTATTATTATTATTATTATTATTATTATTATTATGTGATTAGCAACATCCTCCATGAAAGTCATTTTGTGCTGGTGCCCACAGCAGTTTCTCAAATTCCCAAATGTGCCCACAGGTCCAAAAAGGTTGAGGAACTCTGGTATAGCTCTCTCCAGCTATACTGGAGTTTGCCTAGAGATCATCCAAGAGAAGGAGAACAGTGGCAGTGTTTTCATCCACTCTTGCCAAGCGACTCTGTAGGTGATCCCTGTATCCCACGCTGGCGGAACAGATTACATGCTAACCCACCATAGGTAAAATAACCCTTACTGCAGACCATGGGTTCCCAGGGTGGCTTATTTGGGGAAAATAACCCACCATGGTTGGGAAAAGAGCTCACAGATGACATGCTAAGCCATCACGGGTTAAATAAACCATTGTGGTTTATTTAACCCATTATGGGTTAATGTGTTGTCTAAACCCAGTGCCTGAAACATCTGAATCCTCCTTGAAGCCAAGAGAAGCAGGAAATGCTAGAAGAAGAGGAAGACTGGTGTACTGCATCTGTTCCTGTTTGTGAGGAACTAGTTGGAGAGGATTTAGGGAAATCTGGTCTGAAGGAAAAAATATTGAGAGCTTATTTATTTGGGGATGATGCTATTAGGAATGGTAACCAAGCATATTTAATTCAATAACTTTTAAGCACTCTCAAACTGTTATTTGAAGAGTGGCATTTTATTCCTATTTGAAAATAATTCCTCTTAATAAAAATCTTAATTTTTGTTCAGCTAGTGTAAGGCTTATTATGCAAGATCTACCAGACTGATTTTGCTCATTTTTGTTTAAAATCGAAGCTTGAGCAGTATAGACATGCAGAAAATTTCAAAAGTTAAAAGATGTTCAAAGCTCGAGCTTTAATAGCAATTAATTTTCTCCCGGCCAAACAGGCAGGGCAGCCCCTTGTCCAGCAGGATGACAGACAGCCCTGCTTGGCCTACTATTATGGTGCTAAGGTGGTCCCTGGGCATAATTCCACAGTTAGTTTGTCGCCACCAGTGGGGAGGAGGAAGGGAATTGGGGGGGGGAAGGGGACAGAGGCAGCCAATTAGAGCATGCAAGGGAGCCATGCCACATGCAAATTTTGGATGGGGATTCGCAACGCATGAGCATCACTAAATGTCTACAAGTAAAAGAGACAGTAGATCAATAATTTTAACAAGGAATGGAATAAATAACTATGCTGGGAATATTTACAGAGAGGATTATAAAGGCATTCCCCCACCCATGCCTTCAGTTTTTCAGAAATTTCCAGAAATGTTGCATCTCTAGTCTTACATGAAAGTCTTTCAATCAGAATTGGAAGACTTTCATGTGAGTCTTAGAGATGTAACATTTTACATCTCTAGTCTTTAGAGTTTTTAGAAATCATGTAGGAGGTACTAAAGGCAATACAAGGATCCCTTGTCTTAAACCTTTCATTCACGATTCTAAAACAATTTTTTCCCATTACCATTAATTTTTCAAAATGAATAAATAAAATTATGGGATAGGAAGGCTCTTGAGTAAACACGGGGAGAGCACTCACATCTCTAACCATGACCTGTGAATACACCCTCAACGAGGCAAAAGTAAATCCTCAGAACCATTCTGATGTATATACTTATATTTCCTGCCTCTCATTAGACTAGTTGGAATTTTATCCAGCAGTGCAGCTAAACTCTGAAAATATTCTTTTAATACTTAACAATCCACCTTCTTAACTTAATACCTATTAACACATACACATGCACACCCCCACAAATGAATTTGATTTGGAATTTGCTGGGTCCTTATGTTTGTCATGCAAATTCTCAGTTCTGTTCTTTTTATGATAATGTAAAATAAAGTAGTGTCTTAAGTAACATTGTAAATCATTTGCTTTCTATTACACACAGCTGGTTTTGTTACAGTAATGATTTTGTGTGGGTGCACACTTGCCATGCATTTTAAAGGCATTCTTTTCACATGGCGCGCATGCAATTGATGTTTGCTCAAATATAAGGAGATAAAGGCAGAAGAGTAATTTATTCTAATATATTAGCATGTTTTCCCCCAAACGCACCTACCATATAAAAACACTTACTTCTATTTTTTAAAAAATGACTTCTCTCTTCTTTACCAACCTCTGTAGACACTGTCTAGAGTTTTCAGTTTAGTAAAGATCCAGAAAGAAAATTAAAACCAGCTGGTGCTGTTATATGGGTTAACATACTCAAAAGAACACAAGATGAACGGTAAGAATTAAAAAAACCACAAATTATTTTGGACTGTCTGGTTTATATTACAAGTAAACTTTTCACTGCTGTTGTTGTTTCAAAACTATCGCCTAGATTTTTGATACTCTTCCTTGTGTTCTAATACAAATGATGACCCACTAGTTTAATCCATTGTTAGTCCAGGATTAAATATTTTTTTATTATAGTCATATGCCCTGAAAAATTTCTCAATCGGTTTTCTTGGCTTTGTGCCAAAGAGCAGTACTGTTTCAAGTGGAATGAAAATGCAATATTAAAAGAAATATTTCCCTTTGTTGTTGGCACGTACCAATTTCACACCTTGAAAAGAATCTAACCACATCAAAATGGGCTTTGTCTGCTTCCATTACTCCGATGAGGCAGAATGTTAAAAAAGGAAGTAGAGACTTAAAAAACAGACACACGCACAATATCACCACTGTATCAACTTATTATTTTTGCATGATTAGTAATTTCAAAAAAATGGAAAATATTTAAATAGAGGACAGGGCTGCAGGGGAAAAAAAAATGTTGACCACTTTGCATGTGGACAGCCGATCCTACATACCCACTGTGATATGTAGGATTTATCCTGTGTTAATTCATGTTTAGGCTGGTTTGTAATGCTATGGCAAAACCCAGGTTCAAAATGTATCAACAGGGCTCTCAAAACTGACTTGCTAGGGAGACTTGCAGAATATGATCTTTGCCCCTGCCCTTTAAAAAAAAATACAATGACAAACAAATAAGCAAATGCATTGCATTTAAATTTAATTGTTGACAGTGGGTAGTACATTTATCATTTCCCCCTTTACAGTAGAAGGCAGAATCCATTGGGTGTTTAGAAGCTTTCATTCTAATAAGATATATTTAGTCTCTTTTCCACAATCTGAGGAAAAGCTTTGACAAATATTTCTGTGTACGTACCTCATTTGTACATACAACAAAACCATGCCATATAAAAAGAAGGTATTTTGACTTTCCCATTAGTTAATTTCAGTTGGCATGTCAATTTTTCTGCCATGAGTATTTGCCACAGTTCCGTATACCAAGGCTTCAATGTTAGAAGTTCTGCAGTTTTCTCGCGTTTAGCTGTAACTCTGTAAGCATGAACACAATTAATTCCTTAGATGTTACTTTGATGATGTGTAATATTTGCCCTCTGTGAAATATTTGCCATTTCTGAGAATATCATGTTCTGAAATTGTAACACGACAGTACATGACTACCACATATGAATGTATAAAGCTTCCTGATTACAGTTTCTCCAACATTTTGTAATGTTTGTGTCTGCTACTGATGCCAGATGCACTGGAAATGAATCTAGTCTTCATGAAATCCAATTTGAACTGTGCTCATCTACACCTCTTGGACTAATGTGCAAGATTAGAGTTTAGTTATCCACCAGCTTTTGCACTTCCCAGATGTTCTGACACAGTTCTTATCTCACAAAACACTTCAAAATTCATTTTAAGATGTGTATTTTGAGACAGAATAACATATTTAAAAATACTTACTTTAAAGTTCATTTTCCTACAGATTTCTTTTCTTGGGGGAAAAGAAGAGCCCCTCACTGGTGCAAACACATATATCATAAATAAAATAAATAAGGTGAAATCACTTCATAGGTCTAATGTGGATCAGTGATAGAAAACTGCCAGAGGTCTACCAGGTGTTGGCTGGTGCTGGGAGGAAGACAGTATGACACAGACTGTACTCCCACTTGCCTCCTCCCCTTCTTTTCAGGTAACCTGCAGTACTACTTTCAGGACTGGAGTGAACATCTGGCATCCTTGGGTAAATACATCCCAGCAGAGCCCATGCCTGCCTTGGTCCCCGCAATTTTTTTTTTTAAATACAGCCTGGTATTCTTAGCAGCACTGGCCACTAGGGCCCCTGGGAGGGCCATAGAATATTTCACACCTCCATGAGGCCTGTTGCAGAGATCCTCCCTTGACTGGTGGCAGGAAGCTCCTACACTGTTACAGCTACTACACTGTTAAGTACATAAAAAAAGCCATGCTGGATCAGACCAAGGGTCAATCTAGTCTGTCATGCTGTACTCACAGTGGCCAACCTGCTGCCTGTGGGAAACCACAAGTAGGATATGTGTGCAATAGCACCCTGCTATCCATGTATAGAGGCTTATTGCCTTGGATATCAGAGATAGCACAGAGCCATCAGAACTAGTAGCCATTGATAGCCTTCTCTTTCAGGAATTTGTCTAACCCCCTCTTAAAGCCACATGGGTGGTGCTTTATGAGCAGTTATCGCAAAAAGGGGGCATTTGGGGGGCATGCCAGGGTGGAACAGGGGAGGCTTTGGATCTGCTGGATCCCTTGTTCCCCATTCATGTTCCAGAATGATGGGGAAAGTGCTCCAGTGTAATTAGTTTCTCTTCCACTGGAACCTATGGGAGAAGAAATAATCATAGAAAAGTCAGGAAAAATCAGTGAGAGAGAAAAAAGAGGGAAGGTATTAGCCAGCCCCCCCTCCACCCGACACACCTTCTTCTTTGGCCAGTATAAGCCTAGCAGGGCTTAGGAAGCAGCAGTTCCTTCCTGGCTTGCTTGGCCTCCCTAGGATTGTTCTGCTTTTGAAACAAATTAGTGGCACCTCCCTTAACTAGTATTGATTTTAGACTTAAGTGTGGTTAGGGATGTATGAGAAATCTGTTTCAGATCATTTTTGATCAGGAGTTACCCTGTTCACACCTTCCAGACAGAACAAAGGCTCAGTTACAATCTGTGGTCAAAGTCTGTATATTTCTGAGTCTTCAATGTCATCCACAGACCCCCTCCCCTCCAAAAATGCATTCGACATTGTGCAAACTTTTGAAAAATGCACGCAAATATGCTTTAATCAATGCAAGAAGAATGGGTACATTTCAAAGATGCATGCAACAGATTCGTACATTTGAAAAAAATACACTGAAAAATATGCACAGATTTTTGTGTGGAATAACACACACACCAAATCACACAATCTCATATGGGCTCAAGTTAGAAAGAGCTTCAAGATGGAAATCTGAGAACTTATGTCAGTTCAAGTTTTGCTGATTTGTGCATCCCTGGAATTGGATTTAGCCCAATATCTTTGAAATAGTTTCATGTATTTTATATTTACTGTTGTTCCCTGTCTCAATCAAAATGGAGAGGCAGGTAAGAAATAAATGTTGTTGTTGTTGTTGTTGTTGTTAAATATGTCTTCAGGCAGAAAGTTCCTTGATCTTTTTCTTTTTAAATGTGACTAAGGGTGCAATCAGAAAAAAAGTCCTACAACTCCCAGCATGCCCAGGGCTCTTTGACACTTGCTCCTCCACACCGAAAGTTAGAATTTTCCAAGGTAGTGGGAAACACTCAGGTAAGCAGAAGAGAGTTTGCAAAGAGATCCGAAACACATCTATTTAAATCACAATCCTATGCATGTTTAGACAGAAAAATGTCCTACAATTCCCAGCATTCCCTAGCCAGGCGTGCTGTTTGGGGAATGCTGTAGGATTGTAGGACTTCTTTCTGTCCAAACATGCATGGGATTGCACCCTACATGTATGATAATTGAATCACATTCTTCATTCATCACTTCCTTGCATTCACCTCTCCACTCCTTTTCCCCCAAACTGGGTTTGCTTTCAAGCTTAGACACATCTGAAACCCATAAATCCATTTCTGTGCACAGTTTTAAACAATACAATAGTGACACCTTTACAATAGATGCCCATATAAGAGAAATCCTTAAGCGGACCAGATCATACTGAAGATGCTTTCAAACCATCAATAACTTCATGGCGGCCAAAACTGTAAAACAGCAGTGTGTTTTCAGACATCTGCAGAATTTGCTCTTGTTGGTGTAATGATAATTTATCTCTTTCAGTACTTATAAAATAATAAACCAATCAAATATGGAAACCAAACAATACTTGCAGATGCTGAAAAGCCATTAATGTTTTGGGTAATTTTTGCATTTATTACAGGGGATTAAATAAATATTACATTTCATTGCTCTAGAATTCTTATCTAACCAATCATTGGAAGTGTGATCATTTTCTTGAATTATTTTTCTCAAAGTACTGAACTGTTTTCTGCTGAAGGCCCTTTGATCCCATTTCATTTCCCAGTCATGTGCTGTAGTGACAGCAGGATGAGTTTCTGATTAGTTAATTCCTCAATATATTTTCTCCAATAAAAAGACAAGAAAAGTTTCTCTCTCTCTTCCATATACCAGTTCCTAAAATGTGTTAATGGCTTTTACTTAAATAGATAGCTTGGTAATTCAGAGGAAGTACAACATAGCAATGCATTTAATGAACTTAAGTCAATTACCACTCAAACTGATAACTTGGCAGCTATGTATGTGAATGGCTTTTGACACATTTGGCTTCGTATTGCAATGTAGAGCAATTTGTTTCACCATTCTGCATGATAACATGAAAGAAATATCCTTACAGTCCCATTCAGAGTTGACATTTTTATATTTGAGTTTGTCCATCCCCATACAATAAAGATCAAATCTTTGACTCATCCTGGATATTCTGCATAGATCAAAGAGGCGAGACAATCATGGACTGGAGTTTCCTTGCCAAGATCCTTTTCTGAACACTATCCAGCACACATTTCATGAAATGTGTTTCAGTAGTGGTTAACAGATATTTGTGTACCTTGCTCTCGATGCATCCTTCTTTAGCTGGGCAGGATCTACACTACTGCTTTGTAACGGTATTGACGTCCACTGACAATTGTTGGGGCCCAAGACACATTCCATATACTGTTTTCAAAAAACTTTCATAATGTTATATCCTGCTTGGTGTAGATCAGACCCTGGTTTGTACCAATGTACTTCACAGGTTATGCTGACATGCCATCTGTCTTTGCATCAGTCACTTAACATATCCCTTAGATTTGTAGATCTGGACAGGCACCTGTTGTGATACTAATTTGCATTTTGACAAGATATAGAGGCAGGAGAGGTGTTCCAGGAGAAGCCCTAAGAAGAAATTCAAAGTATCCTTTTACTACTCTTCAATATGGGCATGAAAATGAAATTGGGACTGCAGCAACACATTTATACATTCACTTGAATATCAGAAAATTGCTTTTGGAGTGTATCCAATGGTGTCATCCTCCAGGGCCAAGGGGTGAGAAACTGGTGGCTGTCCAGATGTTGCTGGGCTGCAGCTTCTATCATGCCTCACCATTAGCTATGCTGGTCAGGGCTGAGAGGAGATGTGGTTACAACAAGATCTGGGAGGGCCACAAGTTGCCCAGACCTGTGCTAGCACGAAGCTTCTGCTGCCTGCGCAAACCCCATTTTTATCTTTGTGGCAAATGTCAAATACAATACTTTGATTCTGCTTGTGCAAGCCATTGTACAGGGCACTGCACACATTATGATTTCATTAGGCTAGCTGTTGTTTGCTAGTTGTTCTGTGCACTAGCAGGACAACTGCTAGCAACATGACACCCACTCTTGTGGTTTTTCCACTAGTGTAACATTAAATATAATACTATGTGTGTAACCAAGGCTGTGTTCAGACAACACACTAAGCCATGGTTAGGCCACTAACCCTTTTGCAGCAAATGGTTAGTGAGCGTGTTTAAACTGTGGTTATGTAGACACTATAGTTAGGAATGGTTCGCACAGCATGCTAAGTCGTGGTTCAAATGACACACTGGGCCATAATATTTATCTCAAAATGCTTAACCACAATGGCTTAGTGTGTTGTCCAAACAGGGTCCAAGTGTGCATAAAGGACAGCTAATTTTCTTTAAAACAACAACAACAACAACAACAACAACAACAACAACAACAGTTCTAGAGTCAACAAGGGCCAGATTTACACCAAGCAGGATATGACACCTTGAAAATGTTTTGAAAACTGTATATGCAGTTTGTCCTGGACCCCAGCAGTTGTCACTACTGTTATAAAATGTTTTAAAGCAGTAGTGTAGACAGTGATGGCCACCAATTTAGGTGGCTTTAAAAGGGGGTTAGACAAATTCCTGGAGAAGGCTATCAAAGGCTATTAGTCCTGATGGCTATATGCTACCTCCAATATCAGAGACAGTATCAGAGGCAGCTGTACACCAGTTGCTGGGGAACATTGGTGGAAGGCTGCTTTTGCACTCATGTCCTGCTTGTGGGTTTCCTGTGGGCAGCTGGTTGGCCACTGTGTGAAGAGAATGCTGGACTAGATCCAGCATTCTGATCCAGCATGGCTCTTTTTATGTTCTTAACATTAAAATCTAGGACACTTGATTCCAGAGAAGAGTTAAGGCATGTACAAATTCAGTCATGCACCAAAAAGCAAGACAACTAAATATTAAGATGCCTGCCCTTAACTTCCTTCTGTTTTGTAATTTTAAAAATCTTCAAATAAAGAAGCTAAAAAAAATCAAAGAAACCAAAGTAGGAGCCAGGACTGAGCATTTCATCCTGCAATTTGAGGCCAAAAGGATTACTTTCCTTTCAGAAAATAGTAGGGTGAATTGTCTGACTGTGTGCCAATGGTCCTCAGAGAGCCAGCTCAAGTCAGTGCAGGCAGTTGTACGTGCCCAAGAGTTATCTGCTGTCTGTAGTGAGCTGATGGAGTATCATTATTAGTATCATTATTATTTGCAAAGCAGAAACAATGTTTGGAACTACACAAACAGAAGAAGGCATGGTCTCTGACCCTCGGAGCAGATCAGTCCAGTAGATCAAATAGATTAACACAGTGAGTTATTAGCCTTAAAAGCCAGGCCTCCAAAAGAATAGATTCTTTTAAAATAAATGTCTCTCCCAATTAGGCAGAAGGCTCTAATGGCATGTGGTTCCTTTTAGCTCTTAACTGCCATAGTGGTATTATCAGAGGCCTTTTAAAACACCCCATTTTTGTACTGATGTGTTAATGTGCAGACACCATGGTAATGGATCAGATCGTTGTTACCTTAAAATAATTTTTGCCTTGTCCTTGCATCCCGCCCCCAGATGTGTCTGGCTTACATCTTCCATGTGGCTTGTTGCCCAAATGTGTGGACAAACAGCGGGGCTACAGGCTGTTCCAAGTGGTCTTTTTTTGTCAATTCATTTTTGCCAGTTTCAGTTTTCTTGCACAAATGCAGCTCTACCCTGAGGGCTACCAATCTGCCATGCTTCATTTTTCTTGCAGGTATCTACCCTCCTCCTCCCTCCCCCCTTTTTTCCATTCTGATTAGTTTTATCTTGAAGACAAATGACCTGATTTGCATAGGGTTGGATCCACCAGAGGAAGAAAGCAAGCAGACCATTGATCTTATCTTTCTCAGTACACGAGAATTTTCTTCCTGCTCACAAACGTGACAGACGGCCCTATTTGCAACTCCAGCAATGAGCGAGATTGCAAACAGAGTATGTGTCTGCCAAAAATGTTTGCAAATTACCCAACATCTGCTTGTGTTCAATTTGTGCAACTTACCCCATTTGATTTGTGCAAATTTGCACACATTTCTAAACCAGCCTTGCTTTAGTCTATATGCGAAATTTATGGAACGTCTGGAATTTGCACAACTTTGGGGATTTTTGCACAACTTTCATGTTTGATTGCTGTCTGCTTTGCCAGTTAAGTGCTATTAGGCTGGGTTCACACAACACACTAACTCACCCAGTGTGAGTAGTTGTTGTTGAGCCATGGGTTATCCTGTTATTTGAATGCAGTGAATTTTAGGCGGGGTGAGTTATTGTATTGTCTGAATACAGTGCTTTTTCTGCAGGGTAGGTTATTGTGTTTTCTGCACACAGCACATTTCCCATGGGATTGCTCATTAACCATGCGGTGTGGCTTGTTAACTACCCTGAACAGCCAACAACAAGCCATGGGTTGTCAAGGTGGCTTTGAGAAAAATAAACCACATTGCATTGTTAACAAGACACCCTGAGGAAAACACACTGCATTCAGACAACACTGTGGAAAATGTACTGTGTTTAGACAGCACGTTAACCCACCCTGCAGAAAATGTGCTGCATTCAGACAACACAATAACCCATGGTGGGTTAATATATTGTGGGAACCTGGTCCTTGATTTAAAGAATTTTATGCACACTTGCATTGTGCCTAGTGGATCTATTTTCTGTTATATATCCAGCAAAAGGAAGTGCTGAAGCTTTTGCTGGGCTGTACCACTTCAGGCTGGAAGAGTGGAGTGGGAGCAAAGAATACATGCTTGAATTTCCCCTCCTGTAGCCTGGCTAGCTTCTCAGGGAGATGGGTTCAGCTTTGCATTCTTCCTGCCATGAATAGTTAATTTTCCATTGTTCATTCAAACATGTATCTCCCACCACCACCACCACCACCACCACACCTACCATCGAAAATGGTACAATCTGGGAAAAGCTATTTACCACTTCATAAACTGAGCCTCAAACTCAGTATTTGAAGGGCAAATAGTGTAAGCAGCCCTCACCTTTAGCGGAGTCCTTCTGAAATTGAAATCCTCCAGTGGCTTACTTGACAGGCTGTGCGTTAAATGTCTGAACCACACTGATATGACATGAGCCATGCTTTGTAATTTTATTGTCTTTAGTAGCCTGATGCCTTTCGTACTTCCCCCCCTTTCCCCTGCTACCATTTAAATTTAAAGAATTCTACAGCCTAGCTACCTAACAAGGATTTAATTTGACAATTTGTAGATGGTATTCTTGTATTACCCTCTTAGACCTTAATAATAAGGGGGGGAGGTTAGTGGAGCATTAGAACATTAAACGCCATAAATTCCACAGTCACCTGTATCCATTTATTGCTAATTTATTATGGAACATATCATAAAACTTTGCTTGACATAAAGGCCTCTTCATAACTATAAATCTTTTTTCAACTGTTTAGATAACTTATGCTTAAGTTCAAGAAAAGACCTCTAGGAGCAAACATTTAAAATATCTATTTATTACATAGTAATGATACATATAGGTTAGTCATGGCATATACAATATGAAATATTAATCTGCATTCTGCTTAGTATCACATCAAACTCTCATTAAGACAAATGAGAGTCTTCGAAAGAGGAAAATAATAATGTTTCAAAAAATGCCAATCTATAGCCTAAATTCTGTTTCATTAAATGCTTTTGGAGCTTTGACACAAGTAACCTGTTGTTTTAGTCAACGTTATGTTATTTTAATCCTTTCAAACCCTGATATAGCTGAAAAGCTGACCATATACTGAATGAGGCTTTCTACAGATGATGTGTGGCATTTTATAAATTGGAAAAATATATGAGTAAGTTTAATACAAATTTCAACTGCCCTGTGCATTTTGGTAGTAGAAACTTTCTTCAGGGATACAAGAATATAATTTATTGGAATACATTTACTACAGCATAATTTTGAGGCATTTGTCCAATCTGTTTCCCTTCTGTTGGGTTGCAAGCCTGATGTGGATGTATCTTGTAAAAGTAACCTGTTGGCACTTTTTCCCATTGTAATCTTCATTGTGAGCTAATCTGAATAAAAAAAAGAAAGAAAATTTGAAAAATAAGAACAATAAATCATATTACTCTTTATTATAATATAATAAATCATATTATGCTTTTTATTCTCAAATAAAAAGCAGCTTCTTATGGAAATCTCACATTATTTTCACTCACTCAAATTGATGTCTCAATACATATTTTTGTTCAAAAAGGTGTAAAATATGACCTCTGAAAGTTTCAAGCTTGCAACAGAAAGTGCAAAATTGAAATGAGGGTGAGATAGTGCATCTTGTTGACTTCTCAGACAAATGGATGGGACTAAAACCTTAATATCTCGACAAGGGTTGCTCCTAGAAAAGATTGATACGGAGCTTTTTGGTAGCAAATTTTATACTCTTTAATTTTGTACTGAGACATCTTTTCTGTGAGATTAAAAAAAAAAAGTTATTCTGAGAAAACTGAATTTTGGGTGCCATTTTCCAAGATGGTGGCTGTTACATTGATTTCCCAAGATGCCCCTATATCTAATTTTAATCTACATGGTCATCATTAACACCACCATACCAAATTCCACACTTGTATCACAATGTTTGATGCTAAGCTGCTCTACTAATCCCAAATTCCTTCACCCTGTCCTCATAGGGCAAGTCCTCAAGTCCCCGTATCATCTTTGTTGCCCTCCTCTGAACCTGTTCTAATCTGTTGATGTTCTTCTGGAAATGTGGTGCACAGAATTGTACACAATACTCCCAGTGTGGTCTCACTCATTTCATTTCTATACTGCCCAATAGCCAAAGCTCTCTGGGTGGTTCACAAAAATTAAAACCACAAGGTACAGCACAAAATATGTTATTATATTATTATATTAATTTATATCATGCCTTTTCCCCAATACAGGGCCTCAAGGCAGCTATAAAATATGGAAACTTAAAAAGTGTTGTGCATCAATAGTTAGCAGCCAGGCAGCAGATCGAACAAACTCACCATGGTGAGATGGGACCAGATCTACACCAAGCAGGATATGACACTTTGAAAGTGGTTTGAAAACGGTATATGGAGTGTGTCCTGGGCCCCAACTGTTATAAACCATTTAAAAGCGGTACTGTAAATCCTGCCATGGTCTGTATTTCTATTTACATTGTATAATTGTTCATAAATTTGTGTCTGTGCATATAAATTAGCATATTTAAATTTTATACAAACCGCAGTCCTCTTTTGCCCATTATTTTTGTGATGCATATCTCAGACCAAGATCTTATGCAGGGCCACTAATCTTCTTAAGCAGGCATTGGCACAGTCAGGTCCAAACAGCTGCAGGGACTGCAGATAACCTGGGCTTGGTTGGAGCCGGTTCCATCATTGCTTGGCTTGAAGGGCACAGCATGATACGGTGGGATTGGACTGGCCCTGGTGCAGGAAGCAAGAGATAGTGGTGACGAGGCAAGGCGAAGAGCTTTGCCATGCTGTTTCTGTTTGTCAGACTGACCTGCCCAGACTGTAGCCAGAGTGTAGCAAGTCTTGAAGATATAAACTGGCAGTGGCACTTGATTCCCAAGATCAAGAGGAGTCTGCTTGCCTGTTTGTAGGGTTGAGTAGGAACGCACACCTCCTCCCCACCCCCAGTACATTCATTGGCTGTGAGTATGGGTTTCGGCAATTTCAGGGTTTTATTTCTGTCCGTGTCATCCATCCCAGATCACTAAAAACCCTTCTTATTGGTTCAGTTTAATGGGACAGATTCACACACAGCTCACATGATACAGATTTCCAGATACCCATGTGGTTCTGAGGGAAGGCTTCCAGGGCAGCTTTCCCCATTGTGGTGCCCTCCTGTTGTGTTAGACAATAACACCCATTACCCCAGATGTTGGGAGTTGTAGTCCAAACACAACAGGAGGGTGCCAGTTTGGAGAAGGCTGATTTAGGGGCTATAAATCATCCATCAACATAGGATTTTGGGTGATTGACAGGAAGTACCACCACCCTATGACTTGTCCACCCTATTACCTGTCCATCATGCATGTAGTCTTCTTATAAAGGCCTAAGTAAAATTCTTTCATTATGTCAAATTTTCACAGAAAGATCGTTTTGCTCTGTATTGGTTTTACATTTGAACTGCAAACCTCTGTGTGGTCTGAGACTAGATCACTGTCTTCCTGTATTTGTTTACATGGAAATCAAGATAAACAGTCACGGGATTAGCTTCCTATGTCCCTATGTGCGTTGGTCTCCATAGGTCAGCCGTATCGTTGGAGCATCTTGCCTACAGGGACATCAGATT
Organism: Elgaria multicarinata webbii; assembly: GCF_023053635.1. Classification (NCBI taxonomy): domain Eukaryota; kingdom Metazoa; phylum Chordata; class Lepidosauria; order Squamata; family Anguidae; genus Elgaria; species Elgaria multicarinata. Next base: position 68,954,770 of record NC_086178.1, read on the forward strand.
CGTGATTCCCTGAATTCAATAAATGGTGCATGTTGCATCTTTCCAGACTCAGAAGGAACTACTTCAGATGTCACAGTAAAGACATGGCTCATGCGACTCCTGCAGGACAAACCCACTGAGTATTCCTGTAAAGGATTTAAAGGGCATTCAAAACCCGTAGTATATCCACAGCTAGGAACTGTGTTTGACTGTTGCTAGAATTATAATTGCACTTTCTAGAGACTAAGGCCATGGCTAGACAGGGTGGGTGGGTAAAAGGGCGACAATCTCACGATTTTATGATTGCGGTATCGTCGCCCTTGTTTACACGCAGCATGTGACATCACGGACACCATTTTGGTTTTGGTTTTTATCGGAGAGAGAGCACACGAGCGTTTGTCTGCAAAACGGTAAGTTTTTTTAAATAATAATAATAATAATAATAATAATAATAATAATAATAATAATTTCCCTGCTTTCCCAGCCTTGATGGGCACAGAGCTCCTGAGGCAAGTGTTCCACAGAGAGGCTTGGCTAGTGCCAACTTTGATGTCGTTTTGATCCCAGGTGAAGACCCTTTTATTCTCCTGTGTATTTCAGCCCATCATGTCAGTTTGCCTTAACTCTGATTTTGTACCAGTTTTACTGTGAATGGTATGGGTTTGTTTGAATGGCCAATTCTGTTCCTTTTAGTTTTATGGCAAGGTATATGCTTACTGGGTTTATTATTTTATTGTGCACCACCATTTTTACTGAAGGTCACCATAGAAATAAACAAATACCACCACATTATGCTGAGCTATTCTTACCTCCCACCTCGCTTTCCAAGGTCCCAAGGGAAATATTCCCTTCTTGAATGCAGGTCCAGCTTCTTCACAAAGAGTCTGCCCCCTCTAGTGTCTGTCCCTGGTAGTACTAAAGATTTCTCCAGCATCAAGCCTTTCCTCGGCTCTGCCTGCACCAACACTGGATTTTGAGACACTCTTAAAAATGCTTGGTGTGGGACACTAGCCTTTTGGGGCTCAGCTACAGCCATCTTTGAGTTGTGTGTTCAGTCTAACTCTGTCTCTAAGAGATATGCCGGCCAGCCAAAGCTGTAAATCTATCTATTTTTCTCTGACACATACTTCAAATGTTCTGCATTACATGCCAGCAGTGCAGACAGAACCTAGCTCTCAAGTGAACAAAGTGAAGTGGAAGGGAAGGGGTAGTGAAGCAAAGCAATGACATGCCAGGTTCCAACTTCCGCAGCAACAGGACATCCGCAAAGATAAGAGCCTCTCAGGCCGGGGGTGAGGGAATCACGGGGGGGAGAGATGGGGACCAGAGGGGGAAGAGCGGACCCAGCAGGGGAGATGGAGGGGAGAGCTGAGCCAGGGTGGGGAGATCGCAGCCGGGGTGGTGGTGGAGGGGACATCGGACATGGCGAGCTGACGGGCGAGCGAGTGAGCTGTCAAGCAAGGGTGCAAGTGGGGGGTATCAGACATTGTGGGGGGGAATTGGGGCAGGGGGAGCGGGGAGCCCTTTATTTTTAAAAAACAACTTACCTTTTCGTTGGTGCGCTCCTGCACACATGGCCCCTTTAACATTTTTTTAAAAATGAAGGATGTGATGGGGCTTTCCTAGAAGTAGCGCGGGCTGGCTGCTCCTCCCACACGGATTCTGAGGTAGGTCAAGCAAGGCCCGAAGTTTGTCAACCTGAGTTTGAAGGATATGGTTCCAGAGGGTTTTTTTAAAGCTATCATGGTGCCAAATTTCAGCTCTTTATCTTTAAAAATGATTGCTTTTTAAAAAAATAAATAAATAAACCTCAAATTTTTAAAAAAGTCCTAAAAGTCAATGGATGAATGGATCTGTTTCAAATTTGGCATGACTAAAGCTCTATCTAAGAGCTATCATCATGCCAAGTTTCATCCCTTTATCTTTAAAAAATGATGGAGATATAAGCATTTTTGTTAATTCCCGTTAAAGTAGAGCTGCCTTTTGGCTGGGTAAGATGGGAAAAATCTGGATTTTTCTTCAAATTCCCACCCTTCCCAGATTTGTTACCAAAATCCTGACAAATCTGGGTTTTTCCAGACACATGGCCAACCTATTTAAGGTTATGATCCTATACCCACTGTCCTGGGTGTCAACCGCATTAAACAAAATGAGGCTTACTTCTGAGTAGATATGCATAGGATTAGGATTGCACTGTAAGATTGTTTTTGGCTGCAATTCTGAACTCACCTATTAGGAAATAAACCCTACTGGAGGCAGTTGGACTGACTTCCAAGTATACATACGTAGGATTATGCTGTTAGGTGAAATGGATTCTGCTTCAGCAAAGAAGATGTAGATGGATGACCATTATGATTCCTTTCTGGTACGGATAGATGAATGTTAGTTTCTCTCAGTTTCTCATCTTGCCCATTCAAAGTTCAATTTATTCCAAGCTTTGAGAAATTTTCCATCTTAAATTCAGTTCGTCCCAACATTTGAGAATTGTATTTTGAAAGTTTGCATAAAAATTTGTATTCATCTTTGTGTAGATTGTTCCTAACACATGCATTTTGCTGTGCAATTTTGATTACTAAACACAATTTTTGCAAGAGGTTTTTCTAATAACATGAGTTTTGAACATTATTTTCATAAATATATGCAGTTTTGTGTACAGTTTCTCTTAATATAGTCAGCTTTTGTATATTTTGATTGGAGCACTCCATTGCAAAAGTTGAAGAAATGTGAATTTAGAAGGATAACTAAGTTTTGTTTTGGGTATTGGTACAGAAATGCAAAATTAGGAAAGTTTGCATTAAAATCTGAAGAAAACCAATTTCTCCCCCATATCTGCTTTTAGGCCAATAATTCAATTTAGTTTAGCTGAAATTCTGCGCACAGTACCATTGAAGTTAACAGTGCATGTGCGATCCCAGCTTATGTGAGCCGCTTAAAGATTTTAGGATAGGAAACATATAGTATAGATAAGTATAAATAAATACATCATTGCATAACTTTCACTTGATGGTAGCTTTATTTTTTAATCTTGCTTTCCTTTTCCCTAGTTTGCAGTTGTACATTTTTAGTTCATTAATTTTAATGGACTTGAGTCTGGAATAATAAGAAACAGTAAAATATTTCACTGTACTGTCTTTTTCTTCAAACATGGTAATGCCCCTAAAGTGGAAGTACTAATGGGTGGTTTAATTATATTGCCAACATGTGATGGAACTAACAGATGTCTGCGTTATTTACGATGGTGGGGTTAACTAAACGGCACGTAAAATGTTCCAGCATTTATGTGCATAATTCTTCTCAAGCAGAGAAATACACCAAGCAGGCTGACAGAAGACAATCAACTCAAGCAATACTGTACGATCTTTCTCAAAATATTTCTAAAAGAGATGATAAGAGGATCTGTCACAATATTTATAAAAGCAACTCAGAAAGGAAAACACACACACAAGGCTTCTTTTGCCTGTGGTAGACTTGCGCTGAAGATGGATTTGCCTCCCTGTGTTACTTCTAAATAAATTAGGGGTCATTTGGAAAGCTGTAAATAAACCTTTCAAATTCTTTACAGAAAAACTAACAAATCTTCAAGAGGAAAAGGAGAAAAAAATGATTTATTCTATTTTCCCAGCACTGCTAGTTTCCAGGTGTTCACCTTTTGATCTGGCTACAGGCAATGCTTTTCTGAAGTGGTTTCTGATGGTGTTTGACATCATTTATGGCACTCTTGAACAATCTTGTAATGTGCTAAACTACACAAAATTAAGTGAGTTAGTGGCTAACAAAGAACACCAAAAGGGCTGTAGTACCACAGGCATGTTCCTACCTGCAGAAGACGCCGGCATCTGCAGGGGCAAAGTCCTTCCATTTCTGCTATTTCAGATATACTATCAAGAATAATTAATAATAAAATTATTACAGGATTGCTCCGCAGTGCCTGATTAGGACCGGATTTTAAACATCTTACTAAATGTTGTGGCCCCGATCCTGATTGACTGCTGCAGCTGCCATTTATAGTTGCAAAAAATAATACATGATGCAACATTAAGCCATGTGTCTACATTGGCCCAAGCACAAATAGCTTGCTCTTTAATGTCCGAGAACTGTCCTAGAAGGAACATCTAAGCTCCTTATTGTTACGTATCAGGGCCTTTGGGCTTTTTTTCTGGCTTGTGGGCACATTTGTCAATTTGAGAAATTGTCCTGGGCACCAGCACAAAATGGGTGGGCCACAAAAAGCATTGGCCTGCAGCCGCCTGCACTCTTCATTCCCTAAGAATGTAACTGAGCTCCCTGTGTGGCCCCAAGGCATTCATGGGGAGGAGAAGATGGGAGCAGCTACCGGCCCTCACTTTTCTTTGAAGCTATCCCAGCTGCCAGTAAAAAACTTTGTTGTTGTTTTTAAAGTGGGAGGGGTGCCAAGAATGGTGACCAAGGGTGCACTGGGGGTGTCATGTTACCTATCCCCCCCTCTGTGTGTGTGTGCATGTGTACACATGCACACGCACACGCACCCAAAGGATATATAGTCCAATACCTTCCTAGATTACCTGCACATATTCATCACATATTCATCAATGGGACTCTCTACAGGTGAAATAGAGAGGTGGAGTTTGTTTCAGAAAATCTGCATTTGGCATACTAGTCTTTCTCTCTGCCTTCTTAATTAAGTGTTGTTGTATAGAAACAGCCAAACATCTGTCCACATGTGTTGTGTGCCTTTGTCTTACATGAAAAGCCACATAATACCTCCTTGGCTGCTTGCCTGCTCCTTGAGTTCTGCACAACTCACTGTTTTATAGTTCAGTGTTTCCTCCACACTGCTGTTTCCCTAACATACGGGTTGGCCACACGGTAGGCTGGGAAACAATAGTTTCCTATTTTGTTTTGTTTGTAACACCCAACTGCCTTCCATCAAGCCATGGCCATGCAACTTATCTTGTTGGCAGCCAATAGCACCTGTTAACTATTCTTCAGCTTTTCAGGAATTTTGCATCTGGCACAGATTGCAAAGGGCCAGAGAACATGATCATCTGAAAGGAAATATGCAGCACAAAAAGCTCCATAATGGGCTCATAGCAAAAGTTGGTAGAGCTGGAAAGAGAAATCCATCCATCTGTGTTGGCTCCAAGTTCTTCAGGGTCCTTGGACAGGACATCCACAGTGGATCCCCTCCCTCAGTGAGTGACCTTTCTTATAACCATTGTCACCAGCTGCTGTTGCTTCTCCTCCTCTTTCTACCACATGCTTGCTTGATAGACAGAGAACCAGTGTGCAAGGAGGCAGGGGACACTTCTGCTGCTCCTTCTCACCAACACCATTGCCTAGGTGAGAGTGAGAGGCAGGTAAACAAACAATGATGGGGGGAGGAGCAACTCCAGGGGGTTCTTGTTAGTGGCCCTGCTGGGGTTTGGGCCTTCACCAGGTGCCTTCTCCTTGACACCACCAGTTCACCAGTACTGTATCAGAAATTATGTCTCTGTTCAGAACTGCAGATACTAATCTAGGACAGGGCATGGACAAAGCAGTGATTTCTCCAGTACCTTTATGCTTTTGGCTATCTCTTTCTCAGCAAATTGTATTTTATATCTGTTTTTATAATGTTTGTTTTATACTTTTAATGGTTTTAGTTTTTGTGAACTGCCCAGGGAGCTTCGGCTATTGGGCGGTATAAAAATGCAATAAATAATAATATCAATGTTCAGTACATTTGTATTACAGTGACATACATGGGCTTTCAGGTGGTCTCCCATCCAGACACTGACCGGTCTTAGACCTGCTTAACTTCAACAAGGTGGCTGCATGATATGCCCTCAGACCACAACCTGGAACATAAATATTGAAGAAGCTGTTGCTTTGTTCAGTCCAGTGGAAAGCTTGTCAGAAATGGAAATTATTAAAATGGAAACTCCAGCGTGGTTTCTCTACCAAAACCTCAGAGCTAGTTACAGCCATTAGCTTAATGCCTTGGTTACAAGAGAGTAGTCCTCAAGTTCTCTGGACGAAGGGACTGGCCACTGGAGGACTCTGATTGATACCATTTGTTCCATGCTGTAGTCAGAGATTGAGTAAACATTGTGTATAAGTAGATAACCTCCAGCAAAGGAGATCGTTACCTTGTCGTGGTGCTGGAGCTTGAGCACCTCAAGGATGCCATGAGCTAAACCGTGAAGGGACACCCAAGACGGGAAGGTCATGGCAGAGAGGTCAGACTAAATACGATCCCTGGGGAAGGTAATGGCAACCCACCCCAGTACTCTTGCCATGAAAACTAAATGGATCAGTACAACCAGAGATATGTCGGTATACCATCGGAAGATAGGACCCCCAGGTCGGAAGATGGTCAAAATGCTACTGGGTAGGAACAGAGGATAAGTTCAACTAGCCCCAGACGTGATGACGCAGCTAGCTCAAAGCCGAAAGGACGGCTAGCGGCCGACGGTGCTGGTGGTGAATGACGAATCCGATGTTCTAAAGGTCAACACACCATAGGAACCTGGAATGTAAGATCTATGAGCCAGGGCAAATTGGACGTGGTTATTGGCAAGATGTCAAGATTAAATATAGATATATTGGGTGTCAGCGAACTGAAATGGACCGGAATGGGCCACTTCACATCAGATCAGCACCAGATCTACTACTGTGGACAAGAGGATCACAGAAGAAACAGAGTAGCCTTCATAATTAATAATAAAGTGGCTAAAGCAGTGCTTGGATACAATCCAAAAAACGATGGAATGATCTCAATTCGAATTCAGGGTAAGCCATTTAACATCACAGTGATCCAAATATATGCCCCAACCACAGATGCTGAAGAAGCAGAAGTAGATCAGTTCTATGAGGATCTGCAGCACCTACTGGATAATACACCAAAAAGATGTTATTTTCGTTACAGGAGACTGGAACGCTAAGGTGGGCAGTCAAATGACATCTGGAATTACAGGTAAGCATGGTCTAGGAGAACAAAATGAAGCGGGACATAGGCTGATAAAATTCTGCCAGGACAACTCACTGTGCATAACAAACACTCTCTTCCAACAACCAAAAAGACGGCTTTATACATGGACTTCACCAGATGGCCGACACCGAAATCAGATTGACTACATCCTTTGCAGCCAAAGGTGGCGGACATCTATACAGACAGTAAAAACAAGACCTGGAGCTGACTGTAGTTCAGATCACGAACTTCTTATTGCACAATTTAGAATCAAACTAAAGAGAATAGGGAAGACCCACAGATCAGTTAGATATGAGCTCACTAATATTCCTAATGAATATGCAGTGGAAGTGAAGAACAGATTTAAGGGACTAGATTTAGTAGATAGGGTCCTGGAAGAACTATGGACAGAAGTTCGCAACATTGTCCAAGAGGTGGCAACAAAAAACATCCCAAAGAAAAAGAAAACCAAGAAGGCAAGATGGCTGTCTGCTGAGACACTGGAAGTAGCCCAAGAAAGAAGGAAAGCAAAAAGCAACAGTGATAGGGGGAGATATGCCCAATTAAATGCAAAATTCCAGAGGTTAGCCAGAAGAGATAAGGAATTATTTTTAAACAAGCAATGTGCGGAAGTGGAAGAAGATAATAGAATAGGAAGGACAAGAGACCTCTTCCAGAAAATTAGAAACATCAGAGGTAAATTCCAGGCAAAAATGGGTATGATCAAAAACAAAGATGGCAAGGACCTAACAGAAACAGAAGAGATCAAGAAAAGGTGGCAAGAATATATGGAAGATCTGTATAGGAAGGATAATAATATCGGGGATAGCTCAGACGGTGTGGTCAGTGAGTTAGAGCCAGACATCCTGAAGAGTGAGGTCGAATGGGCCTTAAGAAGCATTGCTAATAACAAGGCAGCAGGTGATGACGGTATCCCAGCTGAACTGTTTAAAATATTGCAAGATGATGCTGTCAAGGTGATGCATGCCATATGCCTGCAAATCTGGAAAACACAAGAATGGCCATCAGAATGGAAAAAATCAACTTATATCCTAATACCAAAAAAGGGAAACACTAAAGAATGTTCCAACTATCGTACAGTGGCACTTATTTCACATGCCAGCAAGGTAATGCTCAAGATCCTGCAAGGTAGACTCCAGCAATTCATGGAGCGAGAATTGCCAGATGTACAAGCTGGGTTTAGAAAAGGCAGAGGAACTAGAGACCAAATTGCCAATATCCGCTGGATAATGGAGAAAGCCAGGGAGTTCCAGAAAAACATCTATTTCTGTTTTATCGACTATTCTAAAGCCTTTGACTGTGTGGATCATAACAAACTGTGGCAAGTTCTTGGTGGTATGGGGATACCAAGTCATCTTGTCTGCCTCCTGAGGAATCTGTATAACGAACAAGTAGCAACGGTAAGAACAGACCACGGAACAACGGACTGGTTTAAGATTGGGAAAGGAGTACGGCAGGGTTGTATACTCTCACCTTATCTATTTAACTTATATACAGAACACATCATGCGACGTGCTGGGCTTGACGAACCCAGGGCTGGAGTTAAAATTGCAGGAAGAAACATTAACAACCTCAGATATGCAGATGACACCACTTTGATGGCTGAAAGCGAGGAGGAGCTGAGGAGCCTTATGACAAAGGTGAAAGAAGAAAGTGCAAAAGCCGGGTTGCAGTTAAACCTCAAAAAAACCAAGATTATGGCAACTAGCTTGATTGATAACTGGCAAATAGAGGGAGAAAACGTGGAGGCAGTGACAGACTTTGTATTTCTGGGCGCAAAGATGACTGCAGACGCTGACTGCAGCCAGGAAATCAGAAGACGTTTACTTCTTGGGAGGAGAGCAATGACAAATCTTGATAAAATAGTTAAGAGCAGAGACACCACACTGACAACAAAGGTCCTCATAGTTAAAGCAATGGTATTCCCCGTAGTAACCTATGGCTGCGAGAGCTGGACCATAAGGAAGGCTGAGCGAAGGAAGATAGATGCTTTTGAACTGTGGTGTTGGAGGAAAATTCTGAGAGTGCCATGGACTGCAAGAAGATCAAACCAGTCCATACTCCAGGAAATAAAGCCAGACTGCTCACTTGAGGGAATGGTATTAAAGGCAAAACTGAAGTACTTTGGCCACATAATGAGAAGACAGGATACCCTGGAGAAGAGGCTGATGCTAGGGAAAGTGGAAGGCAAAAGGAAGAGGGGCCGACCAAGGGCAAGATGGATGGATGATATTCTGGAGGTGACAGACTTGACCTTGGGGAAGCTGGGGGTGGCGACAGCCGACAGAAAGCTCTGGCGTGGGCTGGTCCATGAAGTCATGAAGAGTCGGAAATGACTGAACGAATAAACAACAACAACATAAGTAGATAATATGTGGCTGTCAAAAGATTTCATTGTGTCTAAAGATGGACTTCCTCCTTCTCACAGACACTATAATTTTATGTATGGTTTGAGACAGAGGTATCGGACACTTTCTGTCCCAAGGGCCAAATTGAGTCCAAGAAAGCACAGAGAGGGCTGCTTACTAGGGATGTGCTCCGCTCCGATTAGGAGCGTAGAAGCAGTAGCGGATTGGCCTGCTCCGCCTTACCCAGAGGCGGAGTAGGAGCGGACCGCGGACCCCCTAGAAGCAAGGCGAAGAGAAGCGCCCATTTTTCAGAGCTCCGAGTTCAGGCGGAGCGCTCCGGTCGCCATCCTGAAAACATTTCGCCATAGGATTGCATTGCGGCAAATAATCGCGCATAACTACGTTGTTTTTGAAGCTATCATTCTGGAAATTCTTATGCACAGAGAGTCGTGGATGGGGGTCATTTTGAGACCACTCTCAACTTTCTGCGTTGTCTGGGTCGCGGGCTATATTTTTGTGAAAATCGGGTCAACCGCGCGGCTCAAACTGCGTTTTCGGCTTTTCGCCCATAGGATTGCATTGAGGGAAAGAATCGGGGATAACTGGGGGGGGTTTAAGCTATCGTTCTGGAAATTCTTGTGCACAGAGAGTCGTGGATGGGGGTCATTTTGAGACCACTCTCAACTTTCTGCATCGTACGGGTCGCGGGCTATATTTTTGTGAAAATCGGGTCAACCGCGCGGCTCAAACTGCGTTTTCGGCTTTTCGCCCATAGGATTGCATTGAGGGAAAGAATCGGGGATAACTGGGGGGGGGTTAAGCTATCGTTCTGAAAATTCTTGTGCACAGAGAGTCGTGGATGGGGGTCATTTTGAGACCACTCTCAACTTTCTGCATCGTACGGGTCGCGGGCTAGACGTTTTTAAAAAATCGGCGGGAAAAATACCTTTTTCAAAGGGCTGAGGGGCAGAGTCAGCTCCCGGTCATGATGATCCCAAAGTTGGAGGAGGGCATAGGCAAAACAGGTAACTTGGGATTCTGGGAAACTTCTCTTTCTTCATCTGAATGGGCTTTTCCCCGTGTTTTTTAACACAGTAGCCCCACCAAATGCACAAACACAACCTGAAATCATATACTAAGCCAAGAATAAGAGATAGAAACACAGCACTGCTCCCCACCCTAACCTTGGGGAACAACTGAATCGATGTGGTGCAAGGGGATGAGCTCCCCTAGGGCATCTCATCGTGGACGTGCCCCCACTCTCTCCTGCACTGGAAGGCCATTAGAGCCTTCCAAAGAGAGTAAAACGGTGGAGCAATGCCTATCATGAGTTGAAGTGAATGGTCACTTTTCAGTGGTGGAGCAATGCCTGTTCTGAGTCGAAGTGAGCGTTTTACTTCTTCTCAGAGCTGTGGCTGTCAGTGTCTTGAACTGGCAGCTACTTCCCCCTCCCCCGGGCACGTCCCCCTATTGCTGGTAAAAGACAGATATAGCCTTTTAAAAAAAGTTCTTCTTGTTGTTTATTGAGCAACACTGCTGCTTTTAATTCCACCCCTCCTTTGTTTATTGATTGATTTATTCCATTTTATATGCATTACTGGCTTATCCTTGGCTCACTTCCTTATGCCCCCAGAAATGCCAGCTGCATGCCTGCCTGCCTTCCCTCCCTCCTCCCCTGCCCACCTCGCAGGGATGTTGTGTGTGGGGTGCCCGATTTTCAAAAATTCGCCAAAAATCAGGGGATGATGGGATTGCTTTGAAACTTGGCATGCGTGTGTATATCCCCATGAGGTGTCATGGTGCCAAACATGAGGTTTCTAACTTGAACAGAAAAAAAGTTGTATAATTTTTTAGCTTTCAATGCAAGCCTATGGGGGGGGGAAACGGAGCTCCGGATCCGGATCCGGAGCTCCGGGCGGAGCGGAGCGGAAGTGGGCGGAGCGGGGGCGGAGCGGCCCGATCCAGAAAATGGCGGATCTGCAAGTGAAGCGGAGCGGGGGGTCTGTGCACACCCCTACTGCTTACCAGGATTGGGGGAGGGGCACAATCTAAGTGGGCGGGACCACTCACTGCTGACATGTTTCACACACACACACCATTTATACACACAGATATACACCCCATTCACACATACAAACACATTACATTCGCATGCGGACACACCACATTCATGGTCATATCTAGTTATTCCTTTATTCCTTTTTTTTTTTTAACCATGTTATCCAATTGAGTCTATTTGGGCATTTTTTTTTTCTGCCTAAAAGGCTGCTTTTCAAAATGAATGAAAGCTTATTTCACTTCAAGAATAAACATATGGAAGTCTTATTAACTTCCATACTGTGTATTATTATTATTATTATTATTATTATTATTATTATTATTATTATTATTATTATTTGTAGTGTTGTTATCATTGTTGTTGTTTTCTTGTTTACTGTCTTGAGACTGCAAGGTTTTTTTTGTTTTGTTTTGTTTTTTTAAATATATTAAAAACCTTAATAAAACCTTTCATTTGAAAAAGGGCCAAGTTCTTTAACAAGAACATGACAGAGTCTGTGTTCCAGCAAGACTGGACTTATGTTTTCCAGGGTTTTCCATGGATAATTCAATTCCTTATAGTCCAGCCAGTGTCTGTAGAAGCTAATACAGCACAAACATTTGTGTGCTCATGAGGCAGGGGGGAATTATCTTTTAAACAGGCATTTGTCACCAAAAGGATCTGGTGCCGTGATGACAATCAATGCCACAGTCACTGTTCCCCATGTTGAACTTGCTAGCCTACCTGGACTACCAATGTCCACAGAGATCAAAACAATTCTCATGTGAATTTCAGGTAACAACACTACCCATCATCAGTTTGCATGCCAGTGAATCAAGAACAACTGTATCCTCGCAAGTCGGGTTTAACCCCACCAGTGTTTGTTTTCATGTGTGAGATATGATTTATTTGGATTTTGGATTTTAATAGAATTATATTGGAACTGTAAACACATTTAAAGAAAACATGGACAGGGGAAAGGCATTGCCATGATATCTTATTAACTGATAATCATTCTGTTGCCTCCAAGAAATTCGGGACAGATGTATGCACTTTTCTATTTCAGCAAATGCAAACAGAAATGTATTTTATTTCAGATGAAATAAATTTGCCTGTTCATCTCAGTATGTGGGACTGTCAAAGTTTATAAATTTGGCAGCATTTTAATATGACCATTCTGCTTTACTTTAGATGCAGTTATTAAAGTGATATATTTTTATGAAAACCAGAACTCAATGGGGAATATGTTTTCATCTTCTGCTGTTCAGTTGCTGTTGGAAAATTCAAAGTCTCACTATTTTAAATCCAAATGGCTGAAAAGTTTGATTTGAAGGATTAAAGCCCAAGAAAAGAAGCATAATATGATGTACACATACAATTGTTTTAGATCCCCCTCCCAATACACATACACACACACACCCCTTTAAGTCTTGCTGGGTTTTGTCATTAATGGCACAAAGATAGATGTCCAGTGTGGGTTTCCCCTTCCCCATATATGAGTTCTCATTATAAGTACAGTACAGTCTCTTTTATGTAAGCAGTTTAGGATGGGTAGTCTGGAATAAAATGGATATAGTATTGCAAGCCACAAATCTTTTGGGGGAATGCTCAAAAATAATAGACACAGCTAGACATGATGACGAGACTTTCAAAGGCAAACGCAGACTGAATGGAAGAGGGGGAGTGTGTGTGGATTTATAGATGTGTTTGAATGGGCTGTATATGTGGCCATAATCACACCCACTTTTGGATTTAGCCCTGCCCACCATTGGCATGTGACCTTTGGAAGAATACACATGAGGTATCCATTACACTGTAGGATCTCTGGCTATGAGGAAAGATATTGCTGGATCTTCATTTTAAAATGCCTTCTGCTCTCAGAGGGGTTTTTTTTTTTTACGTCACTGCTCTAAATAACTGTATAAAAGTGCAGCTATAACGTTCCCTCTTTAGCCATGATGTTTGTCATCTTCTTCCCATTGATCTTTTCCCTTCAATTTCCCCTTATATAATAAGTTGGAGTAAGGTGTATTTTTTCCCCTCAAATAATATGACCAAGATACTGTAATTTTCTTCTTTTGACAGTATTTATTAATTCTGTTCGTTTGTTTACCCGATGTAGTATGTCCTCATTTGTTATTTGGTCAGTCCATGGTATCTTCAACATGTCGGTGGATAATATAGCATTATGTTAAATCAGGGGCAAGATCTACACTACTGCTTTTTAATGGTTTATAATGGTATTGACAACTGTTGGGGCCCATGACACATTCCGTATATGGTTTTCAACCCATTTTCAAAGTGTTTTATCCTGCATGATGTAGGCTTGGCTCTGATTGAGGGGTGAGAAATTGGTGATGTGCCCAGAATACCTCCCTGAAATCACCATTTTGCTTTCAAAATTCAGCAGCAAACCACTCCATAGCACTACAGAGCATTGCAATGATGTCCAAGCTAACCCTTTTAGTGCTACAAGTGCTTCTTTTTTTCTTTGAGAGGGGCAACAGGGAAAGGGAGGGGCATAGTGTTATGAAGCAACCATAACCAGTTTATGGAGTTTAAGGCATCTTATTTCCAGCTCTTTCCAAAGCAAGCAGAAATTACCTGTTGGAATTTTTTTGCTACCCTAACATTTCATGAGTCAAATTCTTTAGCTCTGGGAGCATCAAGGCGTCTCAGAATTTTATAGATATTCTATATAGGCCCATTTGAACAGACGTTCTATCATTTTTAACCATTTTCTGTATTAAACAGGCATTTGATAAGGCCAAGTCCCACGCAGGCACTGTTGCAAAAATCACCATTGCATGTACTGCAAATGACATCTGTGAAGGCTGTTGTTCCTGCTCTTAGCCCCCGTTTGTGGTGCACTTTTCTAGTAAATAATGAGGATGTGCCTAAAATGAACGTAGAGAGAAACTGAACAAACTAAAGAGCATTTATGTGTGTTATTTGTGCGATCAATTCTTCATCCCAGTCCCCTCCCCCCCCCCATTTCATCCTGTTTTTCCATTGGTATGATCTGAGGTGCAGCCACAAGAGTAAAGTTAAGCATAAAGCAAGCATTGAATTGAAAAATTTGCCTAGGTCATGAACAATAATGAATACTACTTTCTTTTTCTTCTGCTTCTTCTGCTTTGGCCTAAACAAGAAGCCAGAGAAATTTTTATCATGTCAGTTGACATTAACGAGGCCCCAGGGTAATGAATTACTGAAACATGATTATGTCCATAGAAAAGTATTTCCACTATGTTGGGCAATGCACAGAGATCCTGACTGAGGTTCTCTGTTTAGGAATAAGATGTAATAAAAACTGATGACTCAATAAACTAATGATTGTATTCCTTTTATTTTTAATTGGTATTGCTGTTGCTGCATGAAAAGCCAAAGAACTTTCCAAGGGCTGATGTTCTACCAATTGGATTTTGATAGGAACTAGGGTTAAATTTAGGTAGATCTGAAATTAACCATTTTGGGATATAGAGGGTTCATATTCAGTGAAAGCCAAGCAGGACAGACTTTTGATCTTGGCAGAAAATAGTACTAGGGTTTGTGAGGTTGTAGCTTTTCCACCAGGGATATTTAATTCAGTGAAATGGGTGCTGACAATGCACAGAAGGCCCAGAGGATCATAGAATTTTAGAATTGGAAGGGGCTTAGAGAAGGTTATCTAGTCCATCCCCTGCTCAATGCAAGAAACTGCATCTCTGACACATAGTCTCCCAGCCTCCTGGGAAGCATAACATGATAACACACCCATTATAGTTCCCTGGGCATGTCTACACTTAAGAGTGTAGAAGGAGAGAGGGGAGGATTGCGGACTTACCTGTTTCTGTGATCCTCCCCCAGCATCTTGACAGCCGTGTGGCATCCTAGAAGGAAAGAGGGAGGTCACGGCCACCATTTTTTTAAAAAACAGGAGATGGAGTGCAATTGTGCTCCACCACAAAAGTAAGGGGTTAAAAAACTGCTTTCCCCCAGCCGCATGGACACAGAGACTCCCCGTACAGCTCCTGCCTGTTTTCACAACCCCGCTACTCACAGGGAGGAAAGGAAGAGGCGGGAACAGCAGCCACAACACCTGTGGTCCACAGGATGCTCCTGGGACCATGGGAAACATCCGTTTTTCCGTGGTTCCTGATATCCTGTGGAAAGCCCGTGGCCATCACTGCTTGCCCCAGGGATTCTCTGTGCATCATATTGATGCACAGGGGCTCACACAAGACCAGGCCGGGTTTAATGGCTGGTGTAGACATGCCCTCTGACTAGGCTCTGTATGAGCTTGATAGTTTTCCTGGTGCTTTCATGTTGGGTGCATAAAACACTACTAAAGTCTGTGTTTTTAATTAAATGTGTTTATTTAAAATATTTTTATGCCACCCTTCATCAGAATTGATTCCAGAGCAATTTTCCAAAAAACAAAAACAAAAAAAGATACAGGACATGAAAACAATAAATCATGGAATGAACCAGCAAATAAAAGTGCACTCCAGCAAGCTTTAATATGTGGGAGAATAAAAAGATTGGATTAAATTCAGCAGGAGTTTCCCTTCCCTCCACCCTCTGTAGCCCACTGCAGACATCCCAGTTTTGCTCCAGTGGGGAGAGAAAATCCAATCCATGAGTGTTGTCCATACCGCTGGCAGAAGGACACTACTGGAAACAACCCATTTGTACTTGGCATCTAAAACAAAACATTGCTGCCAAGTGAACCGCCTTGGCAAGAATATTACAGAGTTTGTTTATTTATATACTCAATTTATGAATCACCCATAACTGAAGCTCTCAGGACAAAACTGGGGTGCCACAGTCCCAATTGCTGTCTCTCTTGGGCTTTCCCCATCCTCTGCTTATTATACTACTTAGCCTGATGCAGAAAACCTGAAAAATTGTACAATTTTGTGGTGTTTTGCTTGGTATTAATAAAGGTATTGTCCAAGTGTGGATTTTGGATTTTCTTCCCTTTCCCTGGTCACCACCTACACCCCTTCTGAAAACTACTTTCAGTCATGGACAGGTTGATATGGGAGAAGGCGCTGCTTAAGGTATCTGGGTCTCAAGTTACCCTTTCATGGGCTGGGTTCACATGATTGGGTAAAGGAAAATAACTCACCATAGCTTATTTTCCTTCCCCACACATGCTGGTCGTATGCCACATGATTACTATTAGTACCCTCACCAGGCGCAGTTTATTATGTTGATCAAACCCGGCGAGACTAGCCACAAACCAGCCTGGGAACCCATGGCTTGTTCTAGAGCTGCATGGTGGTTTCTAACCCACTCCGAGCACCCAGGGGTGGGCGGGGGGAGCAATGGGACCAGTTGGCATGGGCCTACAATTTTGAGGGGGCCTGCTCCGAGCCCCCTGGTAGAGGCAAAGGGGGATTCCATTTTGAGACTGCCAAAAGGCCAAGGTGTCTTCACCCCGCAATCTCCAGCCTGTTTTCTGTTGTTGATATCTTATATACATCTTGAATAAAAATGTTTGCCATTACCTTTTTTATAAATTGTTTTAGTTCATATGTATTTAGAACTGATTAAAAAATACTTAATGAGCAGTTTGAAATGGGGCCTACATTTCCCATCTGGCCCGGGCCTATTACCAGCTTTGCCCAGCCCTGTGAGTGCCCACCCTCACTGGGTTTGGATGATATGACAAACTGCACCCAGCAAGGATAACTATGATGATTGTGTGGCTCAGGATTGGGTGAGGAAATAAGCTGCGGTGGCTTATTTTCCTTCCCTGATCGTGCGAACTCTCAGTCACCATATCGCTTTCTGCCTGAAATGGGCCACATCACATAGATGTTTACTGAAAGGTAATATTGAATTATGAAACAGACTCTCCACATGACTCGTCCATTGACAAAAGGGAGGGGGAGATACCCATTCACAAGTGAAGAAGAGAACAAAGCATGTGGTTTCCTGGAGAGTTTGGAAGTGGGGACAGGATGGTTCCTCCTCCTTCCTTCAAGCACCTGCCTTCATTATACAATTTACTGTTCCACCTGATGCCTGACCGTAGTAATAACAGCAGGAGATGATTCAGTGCTGAACAGCATAATCCGTCTCTTGAAGATTAAGACTTTTATATCACTGATTCTCCCCGTCAGTGCCAAGCCTGGCATACCAATGTACAGCACACAGGCAGACTCACAGCACAATCGTACATGATACTGCCAGACAACATAGCCCACCAAAGACCTGCATATTCACTCCTTTCTTCAGAAAGAATGACATGACAGTAATAATGGATAATGGCTTTTTTATTTTAATGAGGTGACTTATTTCAAACATAAATAAAGCTCAGATGTCTCTTTTTTAAAAAAAGCATCTGCAAATGTGAGTTCATAAAATTGTCCATCAAACAAAAAGAGAGGTACCACATAAAGACAGTTATAGCTGGTTGGTGAAACACTCGAAAGCGAAGACATGACAGCTATGGTTTTGTAACTCGCTTTAATGCAGCCTTTGTCATACAGACACGCAGGACTGGAAATATATAGAACAATCTTGCCAAACATTTTATGAACATTTTCATGAAACCTTCTGCCATGGTGCTTGCTTACTTCTCAAGTTGCACATGAAGTGGGAGATTCACTGGTGCATCTCAGCCTTTCCCAGCTTAGCACCCCCCAGACATTTCAGACTTCCCATCAGTCCCGGGTAATTAGGGTTTCTGACCAAACAAATGCCATGCATCTGGATATCAGGGGCCACAGCCAGTGCCTGTGACCCCTCCACACATCAGGGTAGAGGACCAGCCGTGCAATTTCCCTCTGCCTTCACAGGTTCAGTATATGCATGGCGGATAAAACCAGAATACCACCCTAGAAAATGGGGACGCTCTCAGTGGATGCCGATGGCTCCCATGTCAGTGGGGCTGTGAATCCACTCCGGGTTTCAGTCAGAACCAGTCAGAATTTTGAAAGCTATCCAAGGTGCTGACCATGCTGGCTGCGGCTGATGGGAGTTGTAGTCCAAAAACATCTGGAGGACAGCAGGTTGCTTACCCCCACTTTAGAGGAAGGACAGGATACAAACGTGGTAGTGGTAGTGTGTCCAATGTCATCGGTACAATCTGCCTCATCTCTGGCACACTGCACAGCAGTGAAGTGCAGGAAGCTTCCAGTGGATGAGCTGCAATTGGTGAGTGGCTGCCTGGAGGTTCTGGAAAGGAAGAGGTAATTAGAGGCAGGCCAGAGGTAAAAGGAGCTAAAAGGGTCTGGTAACAGCAGGAAAAACATGAGAGGTTAAATGAAGATTGATGAGGGCTTTCCAGGCAGAGGTTTTTGTAAATGACAGGTGTGGTGAAGCAGCATCCCTGACACTTGACAGCCACATGGGTACAATGGTGATCTCCATGCTGATCACTGCCGGGGCCTCACAGTGGGCTCACAGGCACCAGTCTCTTCTTACATTCTTAATGTTCTCTTCACATTTTGCAGAGTGTCATCAAGAGTGTTTGCCCATGTGGGCCCCAGGATTTATTTATGTTTACCGCTAAATTTTCAGGCCTAAAAGGGTAAGCAGTGCAATATTCATTCACTGAAGTTTCAAACCCAGTTCTGCCAGTAATATCCTGAGTTCATTTTAGAAGTGATGCTAGTTACATATAATGAAATAAGTTGGACTGGGATTGCTCTTGCTTGGGCATCCTGATTAAAAAGCAAGGAACCCTAACATCTATAAAGAAACATATCAACAGCGCCAAAGTGCATCAAGCTGTATGGACAGAATGTGGGGTCTGTATTTGTATCTTGTATTCCTAGACCTTTCTTTTTTCTTGTTAAGATTTTCTGTGGTCACAAGAGCATTTCACTCTCTGTGAGAATACAACTGGAGTGTTCTTTTGGGGTTCTGTAGAAGCAGAGCAGCCGCTGGGCCTGTTTGCAAGACCGTGGCAGGGGAAGTGAGCCAGTGCGGCTTGTTTCCCCCAGTGCGCATGCTGCTTGCATGCCCAGGGATTTCTACAATTACTCTCACCAGCACAGTTTACTATGTCTTGCAAACCTAGCAAGGTGGCTTGTTGCTGTGGTTCACAAGCCTCTCCAGGAACCTACAACAGCCCATGGGTTCTGGGTGGCTTGTTAATCCTGACAACAAGCTACTCTCACTGGATTCACATGACATGGTAAGCCACATGTGGTGAGAGTAATTATGCAAATCCTTCCAGCATGTGACCAGCATGCTTGTGAGGAAAGGAATAAACCACAGTATGTCCTCCCCACCTGACTTTCCTATGCCATCCTGCCCCAACTTTTCCCATTGGCTATCCTGCTTGCAACAGCCATCAAGGGCAAGAAGCACCATTCTACCTCTTCTTCTACCCTTCTTCTCTTTGCTCACATGCTACCAGTCTTCTCTTCCAATTTCTCTCTCACTTCTACATTCAGATCCCTTGATCTTTGTTGCTCCAGATCACTGTCTGGAATACCTTCCCTTGGGCATCTGCCTTGAACATCAGAATGCTCAAAAACTTTTTAGCCTCATTGGTTTGCTTAGGGTATTCCTATATGATCGGCTTTCTCTCTGTTTCCTAGGCCCGTTTCTTGTGATTATAGGCCAGTGAGTAGGGTGCACCATTTTAAGGCTTAGGCAAAATTCATTCACATGGCTAATGAAATAAATGGCTTACTTGGGTCACTCTGCGGTCAACTGCTCATCTCCACTGTTGTTCTAAGCACCTTACCGAGATACCATGGGAAGAACAAGATATTTCTTTAAGAAATAGCACTATTTATAAAATAAATATACCATCTAATATCTCTCTCTTGCACAAATGACAGGTTAACAGAACTCTAGCAGCTGTATATTTGTTGAATTCCAGCCCCCTGCGAATATAAATTGCACCTTACAGGGCAGAAATACAATACGGTCCACCAGAGATTTCCCTGCAAGGTGTAGCCGCTTGGCTACGGGCAAGTAATGACTTGCGTTTTCAGCTGCTTCTTAGTAAGAGCCCTAGTAATTGGAATCAGTTATTCAAAACATCTCTAAATGTGATTTAAATGGCAAGGATTTAATAACATAGAAAGAAGTCATTACGCAGGTTCAAGCAGGGGGAGAAGGGAATTCCGTTTTTGAGAGCAGAGGGAGAAAAATAAAGCAATTACTTGATGTAAAGGCCAGCAACAGAACTCCCGCTGTCACAGAGAAATCAAATCTGTCAGCAATTAGTGGGATCTTAGGAGGCAAAGAACCCTTCAGTGTGGAACAGTGAATAAGGGGTTAGCAATTATATGAACTGATAAAAGTGTTCTGGTTTTCAAGCAGCAGGTTAACAAGCCCCACTTTTTTTCATAACTTGATGCAGATGTGATGATTCACACTTGGTGACTTTTTCAATGGCTTTCTATGAAAAGTTATGTTTTCAAGTTGTTGGTTCCCCCTCCCCTTTAGAAGCCCAAATCATGCATTGGACTTGCTCTGAATTTTAATTCTGTCATTGAGAAATTGCAAGCAATGGCAACATAATTTGAAGTAGAGTAGAGCTTCCTTTTCTGTTGTGGACTAGTGGACAATATGGATCTGGATGATCACATGGTTCAAGGATAATGGACATAATTCTATCAAATTGGAATTATAATAGCAAATCTCATCAGATTGTCAGGCTGTTGAATGAAATAAAGATTGTGTTTCATTTTGCACAGTAACAGCTCAGTCTCCTGTAATAGTTTTGGTTCTGTGTAATCACAATATACAGATTGGCAGAACTTTAATCTAAAGAGGTAGTCCACAGTCTGTTCTGAAGTCTCCAACTTCCTCTGTTCTAACAGCTCCATGTGAATTCAGAGCATGTCCACAAATTACCAACTTTTAGGAAAGGATTGGCTAGTGTGGTAAATAAAGGAATGCCTCTATGCTTAAAGGACAATGTAAAATATTTGTATTAATAACTACTATGCCATCGGAACTTGAAAGTAGTTAGCATGTAACTTGAATCTTGAATGCATAATGAACCTTGTGTTTGTATCAACAAACTTTAATATTTTTAATTCAAAACTAGATTGATTCTTAATTCATATTTCTCCACCAATGTTTACCTATTCAGACATTATGATATACTTCGGAAGCCCTCCTTCAGGTGCCCTTGCCCAGTGAGATGAGGTGGATGGCTATAAGAGAAAAGGACTTTTCAGTGGTGGCATCCAGTTTGAGGAATGCTCTGCCCAGAAAGTCTTGCCTGGCACATACATTATGAGCTTTTAGCACCAGGTGAAGACCTTTTTATTCTCTCAGGTATTTAAGATCTGCTTTTAGTACTCTATTCTTCTGCTGATTGTTATGGTGTTGCACTGGTTTTATTCTTTGCTGCTGGTTTTATCTTTGTTTTATTCTGTGCTGTCTTATTGCCTGTTTGAATATAAGTACTGTACGTTTTTAATATATTGTACACTGGCTAGAGAACTTTGGCTTCTTTGGGTGGTGTAAAAGTCACAGAAAATAAAATAAAATAAATATTTTCTGTGCATGCTCATTCTGCATAAATAAACATTCAAATTCCACCATATTTGAGAATGCTCAGATTGCTGTAAACCAGGGGTCGGGTGCTATATTGCCCCTATAACCCACTGGGGGGCTGTACACCCCACCACTAGCACAATTTCTGCCACTGCATTGCTATTGAGTTTGGTGCAGTGGCAGCAGCAAAAAATAAAATTTAAAAATGGCACTTTTAGTGTGCACTTTTTCTACAAGCAGAATTGGACTCCCTGAAATGCTAGGTGCTACCTGTGAAGGAGAAGGCCTGGATGATGATGATGATGATGATGATGATGATGATGATGATGATGATGATGATTGTCTGTGGAGAAATAACAAATATAGGCTGCAATTACCTGGATGTAAGCCCTATTCAGTTCAATGGAACTTATTTCTGAGTAGGCCTGGATAGAGTAGCTCTGTCAGATAACTACAAGCTGGCTAACGCATTGGTAAATATGGAAATTTTCTATACACAAATGCTTGCGATTCCACATACACACCTGGCACTTTATAGAAGAAGAGACATGGAGGAGGAGTGTGAAGAGGCATGGATTTTTAAAGAGAATTTCTCTCTTTAAAAAAGATGATACATATGTTTTCCTGGGCAGTTTCCAGTGGAATAGAACATGAACGCATCTCCAAATAAGCCCATCTCAGTGAACTCAAGTGGTTATTAGGAGCTTGTACCATCTGCAAGTGTAATGCCCATCTGCATCCATTAACATTTCTTGTGCAATCTCTCTCTCTCTCTCTCTCTCTCTCCTTCTCTTTCTCACTATCCCCCCTCGCCCCCATATGTTTGAGACTTAGCTGAGCTTCGTTCCAATAGCCTAGGGGAGATGGGACCTGCCCAAATATATAAAACACACACACACAGCAAGTGCTTGAAAAATTGCAATGATATGGTTGTATTGGCAGCTTGTGATGCACTGAAACGAAATATACCCAGAAAATATAGGTTGAGCCTGGGTGCTTTTGACCAACACCCTTTTGAGCCAACAAAGAGGCTCAACCAGGCAAATACCTTGCTGCTACAGTAATTTTAAAAGATATAGCATAGCTGAGCCAGTGTGTGACCGAACAAGCTTAGATGATATTAGCGGCTTCTGCGGCAGCCTGTGTGATGCGCCGCTGACGTGTTCATAAGTCTTAGGGCTGATTCATGCGACTATTTTTCTTTGGGGATGTTGGTCACACGCATCATCGATAGGCCCGTCAGTACAGTTTCAATGTGGCAAACAAGTCTTGTAAAAGTGCCAAGCTGCCAACATTTGTTGTGATCTTGGCTACTTTCATCATTTCTCTCCTCCCAGGGCCCATTTTTCTACAGCACCACAACCTCTGACACTAAATACAAAGGAGAGAAAGAAGTGGTGGTAATACTAAGCTGAGAAGGATCACTTTCCTGCCCTTCTTTGTGTCTCTTAGTTCCCCCAAAAAACGTGGAATCAAATTAAAGAACTTTGTTACATAGTGCTATGTTGTTTTCCCTTTTTCTCTTCCCAAATGACTGTGTTTCACACCATTGTTCAGTCCAGTTTGTTGTATTCACTTACACGTCTCACAAAATTCAGAATAAGATATATTTTGAATGGAACAGGGCATTCACCTCCTTGGCTTACCTCATGACATTGTTAGCAGAGATTTAGGCCCAATCTCCATCTGATAGCAAACAGGTTTTTTGAGCTCTAGCCATAAAGAAACAGGTTGAATAACTGGGCCTTGGCAAATGAGTACAACAGCTCAGACAGGAGCCAGCCTCGTTAATAAAGAAGCTAAAACTAAACAAAGTGTATTGCGTTTAAACATGTTCATCGTTCCTATTTATTTTATTTATACAAGAACTTATGCCTTGCTTTTCCCCTCTCCCCCCAAAATAAGGAATCATTCAAAAGATCACAAAAGATTTAAAACCCCATTAAAACAGCAATAATCCACCCTTAAAACACATCCATAACAATCTAAAAACAGCAGCAGAAACAAAAAACAGGAAGTTAACCATTAAATTAAGCACCAGCAGCATCAAGCACTTATTCGAATTGAAATGCCTTCAGTGGTCATTGGAACACAGAGAAAAGAGCAAGATGACCTGAGCTCTTGGGCAGTTTCACAAATGGGGTGCAGCCACTGAGAAATCCCTCTTGTGTGTTGATACCAATTGTACCTCAGAAGGCAATGGCACATGCAATATTTATTTAGTTATTTATTTATTACCCATCTCTCCCTCTGGATCAAGGCAGGGAACAACACCAAACACAATATAATACACAAAATTAGGTAAAAGAGAATATCAAACCAATACAATATTAAAATAACAATCACAGCATCTTAAAATTCTTAGGTTTAAAATTCATCTGGGTAGGTCTGCCGGAGGAGACTTGTCTTTACGGCTGTCTTAAACTCAGAGAGAGCTTTTAAGTTGACGAATCTCCTCCAGCAGGCCATTCCACAGTCTTGGGGTGGCAGAGGGGTGCAACAAGAGGGGTGAAACAGCTGATCTTAAAAAACAACCAGGTTCACAGGGAGGAGATGGTTACATTTAAGCCTTTAAAGGTAATAACCAGAATCTTGAATTGCACTTGTAAAGAAACTGGCAGCCAGTACAGCTGATATAATAAAGGGGTCATATGATCCTAGCACTTTGCCCGGTAAAAAATCAGCATTCTGTATTAGCTGAAGCTTCTGAGGCCATTTCTACACCTGCCTTTTTTTCCAGGGAACGTCCTGGGATCATCCCTGTGCATGGGGGATCCCGGGAGCAGGCAGGGACGATCCCTCCATTTTTCCTGGGATAACCCTTAGGTGTAGAAAGAGCCTGAGTCATTTTCATGGGCAGCCCCACATAAAGTACATTACAGTCATCCAATCAAGACAGTGTCAGGCCCAAGTTTTTGAGGGCCCTTGGGCAAGACATCCTCAATTGGCTCCGTCTCTCACTACCACTGTCATCAGCTGCTATTACTTCTCATCCTCTTTCTCATCATTGCTACCCCTTGATTAGCCTGCTTGACAGGCAGATAGCTAAGTAACAAGTAGGCAGTGTCATCCACTGCTCTTCTTTCTCAGCACCACCACCACTACCTAGGCTAGAATGAGAGGCAGGTGAACAAGCAGGTTGCAATGGTGAAGAGGAAGCTGTTGTCAATGGGTCCCTGTGTGGTCTGAATATTCCTACCTTTGATGCCAGCTCTGAATCAAGATGTAACTAATGCATGTAGGACCATGGTCAGGTCATAGTGTACCAGGAATGGATGCAACTGGCACTCTAGCTAAAACTGAGCTAAAGCAATCTTGGCAATGGCCAATACCCAAGCATCTAATAACAAGGCAGTACTCAGAAGCTATGAACCTGATCTTTCGTATTTATTTATTTATTTATTTATTTATTTATTTAATTAATTAATTTTTATACCACCCAATAGCTGAAGCTGTCTGGGCAGTTTATCTTTGAAGAGGAGTGCAACGCTTTCAAGAACTGGCTGATATCCTTCCCCAGGACTGATAAGCTTCCTAATGAATAGCCTTCCGCCTTGTCCAGATTTAATTTCAGTTTGTTTAACCTCATCCCAACCTTTCACTGACTCCAAACACTGATTCAGAATCTCCATGGCCTATTGAGAATATAATGCAAATTAGATAGAAATCTGAGTATCATCAGCATATCAAGGAAAACCACCTCCTCATCCTAGGATGATCTCTCCCCATGGTTTCATGTAGATGCTAAAAAGTGTAGGAGACGAAGTTGAAGCCCGTAGGACCCCAAAGGCCCTTGGGCCAAGCATGTCCCACAGAACCACCTTCTCATGTAACAACAGAGAAAGACTAGAACTGCTGCAAAAAGGTTCTTCCCATCATCCTCATCCCAGTGAAGTGACTACCCCATGCACATGCAAATATACAGTTGGGGGCTGGCTTTAAGGCTTCTCCAACAACTGGAGCTAGTGCAGAACACAGCAGCTCAGCTGTTGTCAGGAGCTGCCTCTTTCTAACATGTAACTCCTTTGCTGAGGGAACTGCACTGGCTGCCTATTCACTACCAGGCCAGGTTTAAGGTTTTGATACTAGTGTACAAAGCCATAAACAACTTGGGACCGGGATACCTGAGAGAGCACCTTATCCCTTATCAACCTGCCGTGAGGTCATTAGAGGCATACTCTTGGTGATTCTACATGGACCTATGGCCCAGTTGGAGTCCATCCAGAGAACAGCCTTCAGTGTGGTGGCCCCTCTCCTTTGGAATTCCCTGCCCCTGGAGGTCAGGCAGGCACCAACACTGTGCTGCTTCCGGCACTTCCTGATAACAGTTCTTTTCCAGGAAGCCCTCCTTAACTGACCAGCAACAGTTTTTGTTGGTTGGCTGTTTTAAAATGTACAATTTATCATGCTGTTTTAATTTCCTTAATTTTTTTTTACTGTTTTATTTCTTATGTACTATGGAATATATGGAGGGTTATATAAATATTGTAAATAAATAAATAAATAAATAAATAAATAAATAAATAAAATACACAGTGGAATGAATGTTCCATTGTCACCCTCAGAATTTCCAGTGCCTACAGTAAGAGTGATTTTTTTCTCTATGCCACTTGCATTATGAAGACAATACCAGGGTCTTGGGGCCTGTACACATGTCCAGGACACATCTGGGAAAGCTGGGGACCATGGAAATGGAATTTCCATTGCTGCAAGCTTCCTTGGACACACTACAGCAGAGTTTCTCCCTCCATGGCCTGGTACATTGCATGTCAGGCCCTGGAACCTGACCTGTACCTAATCCAAGGTCTAAATTAACTTTTCAGATACACAGTAGATGTCCAAGTATTTACTCCTGTATATTTCCAAACCAGTCTCAGCAAGGTCTGTTCATCCATGTAGGGGACATCTTCTTAAAAAGAAGCCAGGAAGGTTTGGCATGTATTGAGGCAAAAAAAAAGTGTGTGTTTTTAGAGTACAGTAAAAGTTTGAACCCTACTAGTATATTCTGTTGGGAAATAATGGCTAACTTCTAGAATAAAGCTTATATTTGTGCTCAAGAAGACCTTGTTATCGTTGTCATCTTTCTACCGCTGTTTTACATGGTGTATGTTGTATAATTCTGTACATTTTGGTCAAGATTTTTATTTGTTCTGAAGTAATAAAGTAGAAATATTTTCCCCCTTGACAGTGTTCTTATGCCAATATTGTATGTAGCTTAAAGCAAGTTGTCAATTAGGCTACTTAAATTAATTTTTGGCAGCAGTTAATTGGAACCAGTGTCTTTTGTCTTTTAACTGCTAATCCTAAACAAGAAAATACAATGATTAAATGTTCCTTAAACAATATTATTCACATATTTTATGTATAGTATTTAATTAAGATTTAGGCTAATTAATCTTTTATTTTTTTTAAAAAAAATAGATTAATATAATTTGAAAACGAAAAGTGTTGCCATGATCAACTAACTTGCCCTATTGTAAAACTGCTGGTTTCGACTGCCCCGCTGCTTGTTCAGGACATACTGTATACAATTGCTAGTGTTAAAATATAGCTTTAAAGCCATAGGGTTGAATCCAGTGGTTGTTTTGCCTTGGCAAAAAGTACTTCTGCTTCCAGAGTTTTGGGCACCCAGTTTTTGCCAGTCTACCCTATTCCCATGAGCCACCTATGGGATATGTTGTAAGGGTTGCAGTAAGTAGGGGAAATGGACAAACATTAGGTGCCCTGACTTGTTCAAGAGGAAATGCTTTCCGCTGAGCCAAAGCCAGCACTGGACCACATTTAGAATACTGTGTACAGTTCTGGTCGCCATATTGTAGAGCTGGAAAAAATGCTAAAGGGCAACTAAAATGATCAAGGAGCTGGAGCATCTGACCTATGAGGGAAGGTTACAACAGCTGGGATTGTTTAGCTTGGGGGAAAAGGAGGCTAAGGGGAGAGATGATAGAGGTGTACAAATGTATGGTGTGGAGAATGTGGGTAGAGGGACATTTTTCTCCCACTCTCATCATACCAGAACACAGAGTCATACAATGAAGCTGACTGGTGGGAGATTCGAGACAGTAAAATGAAGTACTGCTTTACACAGCACATAGTTCAACTATCGAATTCACTACCACAGGATGTAGTGATGGCCATCAATTTGAATGGTTTTAAAAGAGGGCTAGATAAGCTCCTAGAAGGGATGGCTATCAATCGCTACTAGTCCTGACAGCTATATGCTACCCCCAGTATCAGAGGCAGTAAGCTTATGTACCCCATTTTCTGGGGAACATGGACAGCAGGATGCTGTTGCACTCATTTCTTGCTTCTGGGTTCCTAGTCACAGCTGGTTGGCCACTGTGTGAACAGAATGCTGGATTGGACTGATCCAACATGGACTGATCCAACATGGCTCTTCTTATGTTCTTATGATACGACTCATAATTGGTACTTCTGTACTGTTTACTCTGAGTGGTACCGGTTCAGTCAAAGCATAACCGTCTGCTATTTGAGATCCTTTTTATCAGGAGGTCAAGGGTACCTTATCAATGCATTCAGCCCTGATAGCTTTAGAGAATTGGGTTCAAATGCCATCTTATGGCTGGTTTGTACATACATAGACACCACAATCTCTTATCGCTTGATAATGTGTAAACTGCCTCCATTCAAAAAATATTATGAATATTAATGATTTTGTAGCAAATATTCAGTTAAACCCAAATGTAAACAAGCTAGAACACAGACATCACTAAATCCAAACTTTGTGCCATGTTAGGGTCAAATGATGCATTACATTAATTGCATAGCATACTGCTCCCACTCTGCTTTTTATTTACTCCAAAATAACCATGCAGGGCCCACTCACTGTCAGTGTAAGGTAGAATTACTCATTTATCCTGGTCCCTAAATGATAATATTGTAGGCACTTCACAAATCTGCCAGGCTATTCCAAAGATGACCAAAGATGGCCATCACCAATGAAAATATCCTGACTTCTCATGCAGAGGTCTTTCACTGCCACAGATTGTACATGGGTCCTGTGAGCTATGGACCTTCCCCACATTATGAGCACGCAGCCCAGTGTGTCAGGTGTAAATGCAGGTTGGTCCTGCCTCCTGCATGTGTGGGTAGCTTCCTCTTCAGTTCAATGGATGGAAAGATTGTCTTTGGTAAAACGAACCAGATAGTCCTTGCCCACAGGGGAGCTTAATGTATGCATCAGAGGGACTGAACTTTCAGGAGAGATGTTTGATTCCAAAATAAAATGTCTTTAAATAATCCCAGCGGGTGTCTGCAAACTGAGCAGCATGGAAGGGATGCAGACAGAAGTGGAGGGCACAACTATGATTACAAGGAGAAGTAGGTTAGCTGGCTTTTGTTTTCCAGATTGACTCCGATAAAATCCTCTGTTGGAATCAACTTCAGTAAAATAGTGAATAGCTGTAGTTTTGAGATGTTTTCCATTTGCAGAGCTACTGCAGTCAATGAAAAATAGTCAACAACTGTAATATGAAATACTATTTATCAAGAACAACTGCTTAAATGTGTGTGGTAGTTGAAGAAAAGATTTAATGATTTTTATTAGAAACAGGCACTTTAAATTAAAACTCATAAATTATTTGGACTGATATTACCATAAATTCAGGTGATGAAAATGCATCACTCAGGACTTTAAGGGAATTTTTTAAAAGTAGCAGATCTGAGCCTTTTGTGTTATTAAATAAAGTGTCACCTGAAGACATTACTGAGAAAAAGAGAGAGGAGAAGTTCACTGGGGTATTGTATTATTATAGTTCAGCAGTAATGTCTTTTCCTGTTTCCTCCCCCCCTCCTTCCCACCACCACTTTGCTTGCTTATTTTATTCCCCCTCTCTCTGTGTGTATTTCCAGGGAAGATATAACATATAATATATTTCAATTTGAAGTACCATTCCTCACATTTATATATCAGGAACTAAACCAGCGCAATAACCTGAACTGAACCAGTATGATACCTTCCTTATCTTTTATTATTGTTACTGTTACTAAATGGTTTTAGATTATTATAATAAATTATTATTATTATTATTATTATTATTATTATTATTATTATTATTACAATTGTAACCTCATCCTTCCATAGAAGTGCTCTTACAGAGCAATGCTGCTGCTATGGCAGATATGCCAATGCAATACCCCAAATACAGTGATGGAAGACTGTGCCAGCAGAACAGCTAAAACAGGGCTGAGCTGTCGCCAGGCCAGCACTGGAGAGGACAGGGAAGGAGCATATTTACATCATATCCTAGATTCTGCCCCTCCCCTTGAGCACAATTATGTCCCATCAGAAGCACAACTTTACACCAGCCTGGGACCTGGTAAGTATTTCCCTTCCCAACCATGTTGACAAAAGAGAGCATAGCAAATGCTGCACTTCATCACAGCACACTACTACCAGTATATAAACCCTACACAGGAAGAATGTCACTCTCATGACAGGGCACCTGTCAGGTTGTGAATACTTAGAGGGATCTCTGACAAGGGGAAAGGGCACTTTGCACACAAAGGGAACAATGGGGCACAAGTAACCTGGCCTCACAATGCACATTAGGACTTGAGCACATCGCTAGCCCTTCTCTGCCTTCTCTTTATATCTACTTGATCTTGGGACTCCAGACACAAAGACCCCCAACCACTCCACTCCACCAACTATTGGTGCCAGGACAGAGGACCCAGAATAGGTAAGGTGGCAGTGGCTTCTACAGATAGCTGCTGTGGCTTCTATGTACAGTCTCCCAGGTCCTCCGCCATCTCCTTGATCAATTGGCAATGCCACACATGGGCCTTTCCCTTTTGGGATCCACTCCATCCTGAATGCTGTTCAATAAAGCTTGGACTTAGGTCATGTCTACACCAGCCTGATAGTCCAGGCTGGTCACGGCTGAGTCCCTGTGTATCCAAATGATGCACAGGGACTCCCAGGGCAGGGGGGATGAGCATGGGATAAAGAAACCCGGGGAAAACCCAATTCTTCCCATGATCTCAGGACGGTCCTGCCTGGCACCGTGCTTAGTCACAGGTAAGCACGGTACCGGAAATGGGCACAGAGCCATGTGGCGTGGCTCTGTGTCCATCGGTGGAGGGGACAGCAGCAATTTCTCCACCCCCAGGATGGCAGGGAGGGGTTTGGGGGGGCAGTTTCGGTTTCAGTTTTGTTTCTTTTTTAAAAAAAACACTACTCACTTTTTCGCTCATGGGAAAAAAATGGTGGCCGTGATGTGCCTCTTTCCTCCCGGCATGTCATGCACCATGTTTGTACCCTGGGGGAGGATCTCACAATCAGGATATTGCGAGATACTCCCCCCTCCCTCCCGGAAGGCTGGGAGAAGTAGAAAGGTTCTAAATCACATGTGCTGGGTTTTTCTTGCTAGGGATGGGTAAATAGGGATCCCTTCCCCCTGCCCTCTTCAGCTGGCCTCAACTAAAAGGATTTCCGTAATTGTTTTTTTATACATATAAAGTGGTTGGATCCAGAGATCCCATGTATTCTGCACATGAAATGCTCCTTTTCACCAAAGAACGGGGAGGCAAATTTCCCCGAATCCCCCATCACCTGCAGCCCCTTAATCACACACACACACCCGAAATTGCTCCAATGGGAGATGTCTCAGGAGGATGCAATTGTCCCCTCCCCTTCTTCAAATGGGAACATCTGCTGGATCACTGGTCCTTGTGCAAATGGAAGGAGCCATTTCTCTCATATATAGGGAGTGGAATGGTTTTTCTCAGATGATGCTTGGTATGACACATGTATGCATCCTATAGAAACAAAGAAAGCATGCTTTGCTTTAGTTCTATAGTTTTTTACTGATGTGCCAACCTAGTCAATTAATTAATGGATTAATCAACTGAAATCCTGATAATTAATCAACTATGATCTCTCTCTCTCTCTCTCTCTCTCTCTCTCTCTCTCTCTCTCTCTCTCTCTCTCTCTCTCTCTCTCTCTCGTGACTGCCCTAGACATATAAATAAAGCAATACACACCAATTGTTGGGAAACATGTTGCACCATATCCTGCTTTGTTGGTCCCTGGTCGACAGCTGGTTGGCCACTGCATGAACAGAGTGCTGGACTAGATGGAACCTCGTTCTGATCCAGCACGACACTTCTTATGTTCTTATGTTCTTAGTCCACACCAATTTCCCTCTGTCTGCAGGAATATCAGAGGTAACTATATCTACATCAAGAATTATAGTTAGGAATAAAAATCTATCCTGAATCCCCCCATCTCCCCAGTCAGTGCCCATCCCGTATGGGCCTAATTAAGAGCATCCTCACACTTGATATTCAGAGACATGTGACTGTCTACTGCTGCATTTGCCTGGCCATAGCTAAGAGGTTCCAACCATCTCACACAGCTCCATTCAGATGGTTGTTTTTGTAATCTGACTGATATTATTTAAACTTCCTTTCAACTCTATTTAGCAACTCAGTGGATTTGAATCTCTCCTAACCTTCCCATGACCAAGAGGAGGAGAGACCCACTGCTCCCCACCCTCTAATAAACAATTCAATTTTCTCCTTCCTTGGGTAAACTAGAAACCATGCGAGAGAGCATTTTATTGATGTTCACTCTGTTTTTCACTCTTGGCAGCACAAATGAACCTCCTGTGACCTCTTTGGACCAAGCGCCTTTGTCCAACGAGCTGCTCAGAGCATCTTGCAGCCAGATGTGACTGCTTGCCTACACCCTGAATCTTATCAGCCATTTCTCGTTACCTGCACTTTTCTGCTTATGTTACTGTCTGTCTGCCTACAAGGCAGAGGATCGTTTTACTCCATCACAAAATCAGGTCCGACAGCAGTGCATTCGAAGGGCTACGAGGAGGGAAGACACTTGATATATGTGTATCTGGCCTCTCAGCTATCAGAGAGCTGGGTCCTGCTCTGTTGTCTCTTGGTATCTCACCCTCTTCCAACAGTGGCCTTCAGGACCAGACCTGCACCCCACTTTTAACCTTCACCTGCAACATGAGCCTCACTCTTAGTGTTTTAGCCTATCTATCAGGCACCGGGGACCAAATCCAACCTATCAGAGGTCCTAATCTTGCATTCCGGGGTTCTGTTGAGGTTGTGGAATTTCAGAACAATAATGGGGGGGGGAGGAGTTTAAAGCCTCCTCTTTTGAAGTGTCATGATCCCAATACAAATTACTGGGCATACTTACATGGAGGTAAAGAGACCTAGCATGCATGGGTTGACAATGTGTGTTAGAGAGAATGTTTAGTTTGGCCCTGAGTTATTAGCAGAAAGAGCTTTAAACTAAAGTATGCTTGTATTTTGGGTATTCTAGCCTTGCCTGTTTTGCCCCCTTTGCCTCCACCCCCTTTGCCTTTCAACTCCACCCACCACTGGAATGTGTCCCCCCTCCCCCGAGAGCTTCAGCCCTTGGACTGAAAGAGGTCCAACCCCCTACTATATATCATCTTCTGACTGTGTCCTTGGGCATGTCTACAGCAGGTGATACTCCAGGGATCATCCTGGGATCGTCCCTGTGTGTCCACATCGGGGATCCTGGGAGCAGGGAGGGATGATCCCTTCATTTCCCCGGGATATTGCCATATGCCATACCTTTTTTTCTCAGTTTTTCCCGCATTCCAGGGACAATCCTAAGAACTGCGGGTGGTGTGGCCACCTGTCCAGGCTTCTTCCCTCTTCCCCACCTGTCCCGGCTTCTTCCTTCTTCCCATTGGAGGGAAGGAGCCGGGACGGGGGGAGTCCGGGGCCATTGGGGTGGGGGGAGTGGGGTCAGGACTTTTTAAAAAACTTATTTTTGTGCTGGAGCACAGGTGCAGTCCAGGTCCTATCTTTTTTTAAAAAAAATTAAAAATGGCAGCCGCAAAGTCCTCCTTCCTTCCTGGATGTTGCGTGCTGCATGTGAACCCAGGGGGAGGATCTCGCAATCAGCATATCCTCCCCCTTCCCTTGCATAGTGTAGACACATCCCTTCAGTCTCTCCATTTCCCCCCTTCTTTTTCAGCCACCTCAGCCCTAGTGACAGGTGAGCCTTGTAGTTAGCTCAGATTTATTGAGTGTTTGGGGAGAACCCTCAGGGGAGAAAAATAGTGGGGCATTTTCATGCCTTCTCCCAGCAATCCCAGAAGACTAGGAGCACTCAACCCCCAACCCTGTCCACTGTCCACTTTTCCCCAAAATCTACCTTGGCAAGGTTGGGAGTGGCAGCAACAATTGCTAGTGCAGAGGGCTTAGGCAGAAACCATCTATTTCATGCCTAGAGCTGCTCGTGGGCAGCCAGTTCATCAACATGTGATGGATCTCACCATGAGAGGAGTGAAAATGTTAGCGTCCTCTCAGTGGAGGCTGGTGGCTCCCATTTTGGTGGGGCTGTGAATCCAACTTGGGTTTCAGACAGAACCAGTCATCCTATAGCTGGCTGGTTCTGACTGAACCCCAGAATGGATACATAGCCCCACTGAATTCGGACCCACCAGCTTCCACTGCTTCATTATGGGCTTCTCCACATTTAGCAAAAATCCCACAACCTTACTGGGGCTTTGTCTTCTAGAGTCTGCATGGGTTTAATAATCGGCAAAATACACATGCTCCTCACACCTTGTTTTTGCCAGTTCTTTCCCATATGTTTCAATTCAACCACCAGTAGATGGTGCTGCTTTATTGCATGTTACCACATTCATTGCCATATTTTCAGGCTTCTATAAAATGACAGATTCCCTCTTGAGATGCTTCAGAGGTTTACGACATCATGAAAAGAACCCGCAAACTTCCACGGGTGACCAATCACAAGGGTGCAATAAATCACTCGTGGGGAGTAGCTTTCTGTCTGTTTCTCCTCTATTCTGATTTTCAGGCTGTGAGTGACATTGCTTAGGTAGCAAAAACACCACCAACCATGCACTACAAGAGGGAAGTACCAGTAGGCTTTGGGAAACCCCAAGGTTTGCAGAAGTATATAAAAAAATGTGTGTGTGTGAGAAACCCTGTAGTGGTGCCCACAAAAGCAGTGTGATGAGGCCTCAGCTCCTTCAGTGGCTCAAAATGCTGGCTGAGTGTTGAGATAGGACAGAAAATTAGGGTGCGGGTGGGAAGTAGGAATGGAACAGAGGGACTGGAAATCTGAGCAGGACCACTCCACACTGCAACATTTTGTTGCAGTCCTCACTTGCAGGTGCATGAATCCGCACTATAATGTAGATGGTAATGATTACATTTTAATGTATGATTTCCCATCTTTTCTTTTGCTGAAGGGCTTTCATTTTAGTGGTGCTGCCATCTCCACATTCCATTCATGCTCTTTAAGCATCTGGAAAACAGACCGATATATGAGGTCAGGGAGTCTCACATCATCTTAAATAGCCTAGTTTGGTTATAATAAGACTTTTACTGCCCCATCATTATTGAGACACCTTGGCCAAAATTCCCTGCAGGAGAAATATCCAGTGATTGTTAAGTGGAAGCTGAATCCCAGCAGTCAAAAGACTATTGACTACACAAAACAATCTGACGATCTCCACAAATTAGTTAAGAACTTGGCTTGGTGCAAATTCAAACTAATTTCAATAAACAGGTCAAAGCCATACTAGTCAATTCCAACCCTCTACCTGCCTAACCTCAGCCCATAAGTGTGAGCCAGGAAATTTACAATCCACCCAGGAAGCTGTCTTATGCCGAGACAGTGTGTTGATCCATCTAGCTCAATATTATCCATATAGACTGGCAGAAGCTCTCCAGGGTTTGACAGAGGGGTCTTTCACAAGCCTAGTTTGGAGCACCAGGAATTGAACGTGGGACCTTCTTGGTTGGATCCCGATTTAAACCGGGTCAACTACACTGGTGAAAGGCATGGCCTATGGAATTCACTACCACAAGATGTGGTGATGGCCACCAATTTGGATACCTTTAAAAGGGGGTTGGAAGAGAAGTCTATCAATGGCTACTAGTCCTGATGGCTAAGTGCAACCTCCAGCATCAGAGGCAGTAAGCCTCTATACACTAATTGCTAGGGAACTTGTTGGGAGGGTGCTGTTTCACCATGTCCTACTTATTCATCCCTGGCCAATGGCCTGTTGGCCACCATGTGAACAGAGTGCTGGACTAGATGGACCCTTGGTCTGATCCAGCATGGCACTTCCTATGTTCTTATGTCATAGCTGAAAAACCGTACATTTACCATCATCCCTGTTCTCAAAGCCAAGACTGCTGTTGAATGCACGTGCCCATGAATGCTATTACACATTGTTGAAGCAGCTT
This sequence comes from Elgaria multicarinata webbii, assembly GCF_023053635.1. NCBI lineage: Eukaryota > Metazoa > Chordata > Lepidosauria > Squamata > Anguidae > Elgaria > Elgaria multicarinata. Next base: position 68,990,798 of record NC_086178.1, read on the forward strand.
CATCTGCTGTATGTTGTGTTTGCTTCTGTGCAAGTTTCTCTTTTACTTGTTTATGAAGGCAATGTTTTACTAACAGTCCCAGAACACACACTTCAAAAGCAAGTAATTTAGAGTTAGATTTTTAGAGTCACTCTGTTTGCCAGAAGACCCAGGTTGCTTAAGTGACAAAAATGGACATGGGATAGTTCACATGTAGGGTTGGCCCAAGACATTTTGCTGCCTGAGGTAGACATGATTGCCCACCACACACACACACACACACACAAACACATAGTTCTACTGGACTGGTAGTTGCAACTTACTTCAACAGCATTCTCCACCCTACCTAAGGGCTGTGAAATAGCTTAGGGAGTGCCTGCAGCACACACAGCCCTATCTCCTAACACCTCATTGATGCTCCCTACCCTCCATCAGCCACATTCTAAGGTGGCTGTCTCATTCTGCCTAATGGTAGAACCAGGCCAGCCTCAAGGATTTCAAATATTTAGGAGCTCAGTTTAACCGGAATTGCTCTTGGGCAGGTGATGCACCTCTCCTTCCTATTTTCCAGGAAAGAATGATAACAGATCAGACCACAGTACCAAGAATTGAACCTAGAACCTTCTGCATTTGAAGCATGTGCTCTACCAGTGAGCTATGGCCCTTTCCAGCTTAGGGTGGCCATGAGCCCTCTTTTACAGAGGAGTCTCCTCCTAAGGAGGAATGCTGTCTGTTTTGAAGGTGTCCTTTCTTTGAAGGGCTTTCCAGACCAAATTCAGTTTTAAGATGAAGAACCATCAGAAGGAAGAGCTGAGGCTTGAAGTGATCCATCAACAGCTCCTCGATAGCAGGCTGAACAGGCACACACATCATCTGGTCATAGTGTTCCACACTATGGGGAGCTGTATTGCATTTCTATTTACGTTATAATAATTATTTTAAAATGCGTATTTATACCAATTAATCAGCACCTGCAAATGTTGTGCAAATTAGTGATATATTTTTGGTATATCACCTTTTTGGTGATTCATAAGTGGCCATTCTACTCCAGCTACCTACCAGCTACTAGTCCTGATGGCTATACACACCAGTTGCTGGGTGACATGGACAGGAGGCTCCTGTTGCATTTGTGTCCAGATGGTTGGCACTGTGTGAACAGAGTGCTGAACTAGAAGGAGCCTTGGCCTGATCCAACCAAGTCACTTCTTATGTTCTTAAACGCTGACTGTGGGGCTTCTGGAGAAGGATGAGCAGATTTATATGGGAGCAAGTGCCCCTTTAGTATGTTTCATTGTCCCATGTTCATAATCTGCCGTGGCTTAAATGACAGCTCTGCAAGGGCATGTTAGTGCTCATTTCAGTACCTATTCATGTCAATAGGGTTTGCACAAAAGAACATCCCAGTGAATTGTGACCCATCTACATCGAAAGCAGGACTTAGTCATTTCTGGAAACTGTTCTCAGCTCTCTCAGACAAATGTTTGGAGCAACAGCCACCAAACTGGAGGCCTATGGCTGTATTAACCCTGCGAACTTGGATTAGAAATGAATGATTGTTTCATATTGCAAAGCAAATTACTGTGTTGACCAGATCTGTTTGGTATCCAAACCACTAAAGGAGATGGGAGTAGCCACAAAAGTTCAACTCTGATCCAGCTTAATCCCTCCAGGGAATAATGGAAAACTTGAAACATAAGTGTAATGTAAGCATTTGTATACCAGTGAGATTAATATTCATCCTGCTGCAGATAAAATGGATTGCAAGATTGGAACCATTGCCAAAAACTGAAACCTCATCTCTCCATCCACCATCCTAAAAGTGTTTGCTTGTATCAGGTGTTTTTTTTTTTTTTTTGAAGTTTGCACATGGCACTCTCATTTGCATTTAATGTACTTCAGATTACTTCCTTTTGTTGTGCTAAACATTTCTCTCAGTTGAGCCTAATTTGATGAGGTCATGCTGTGACCCCTGACCTTTGGGTTCCTAAGTGAAACCATCTGACGGCAAAGTAAGTGCAGCGAGTCCTTTGCTTGTTCACAGACACTTGATATTTGCAGATCTGCAGCTGGATTCAAAATGACTCATTTGCCAGGTTAACACTTAAATGGAAAAAATGGAGCTAGCAAATTCTCACCGGAGATAGTAAGATATCCAGAACAGCAAAGGGCCGTGTCAAGACAGTGTCACAAATTCCTGCAGGTTGAATCCTCCCCATTTTAAGTGCATACATGTTTATGAACTGTAACTTGGGCTTTCTGATTGGAACAAATCTTGCTTAATCATATGTAATCTCCAGTTATTGCAAATGTGTCATTTATCTCATTGATTTGTGGAACCCTGAGAAAGGCATGTTGAAGACATGCTTTGGTCTCAAAGAGACATTTGGTCTTAAGATTTAACTTCCAATAAGATTTTACTTTCATACATTTCATTTATTACATTTCTCTTCTGCCCAACAGCCAAAGTTCTCTGGGTGCCTGACATCAATTAAAACCTTAAATATACAGTACTGTAACGTATCATATAAATAAAAAAATGTTTACAAATAAATATAACACAACAATCAGCAATAATAAAACTCAGGACCCATTAAAACCCCCATCATATGTAAGGAATGTTTGAGCTGGCCAAGATTCTCTGAACATTGTATCACCACTCGCCTCGTGCCTGATGTACATTCATATTTGCAACCACTGCTTGTTTTGTATGAATGGGGAAATTGTGCAAAACTAACAGCGATAAAATGTGAAAGTTGTGCAAAAATCCCCAAATTTGCACAAATTTGCAAAGTTGTGCAAATTTCACTCATAGACTAAAAGTGGGGCTGGCTTAGAAATTTGCACAATTAGGAAATTGGTGCAAACAGAATGGGGGAAGTTATGTAAATCGAGGATGTTTGGGAATTTGCGACTGTTTCCAGCAGACACCTTCTCGTTCTCTCGTTTGCAGTCAGGGTTCTGAATGGGGCAGACTCACATGAGCAGAAACAATATTTTATTTATTATTTTATTTATTTAAGGATTTTTATGCCGCCATTTAGCCAAAAAAGGCTCTTATGGCGGCTTACAAAAGTATTTCTTGACAGTCCCTGCCCACAGGCTTACATTCTCTTACATCCCTAATCATATGTTGTCAAATCCCTGGCACAGAGGTCTCACTCTGCTCAGTAAGATCTATGCAAGAGAAGTGATGCACCACCTGGTTGCTTCCTATATAGCAGGTATGGAATAATCTGTCAATTTCACTTTCTCTCAGTTTCTCAATCTTATATTCATCTCAAAGTTTAAGAATTTCTTCTAGTCTCAAATTTGGTTCATCCCAAAGAGAGACTTTTAAAAAACCATTCTAGTGGACACACATTCTTGTACATGTTCTTGCCTAACATATACAGTTTTTGCAAGCAATTTTCCTAATATAATGCATTTTAACATTATTTCCCCTAATGTACACATTTTTGTATGAATTTCTATTTTGCATGGAGAACACCATTGCAAAATTTGGAGAACTGCAAATTTTGGAAGATAACTGAGTTTTGAGAGGGGCCCTTGCTCAGTGGTACAGATTCTATTTTGCAGGAAGAAGGTTCCTGCAAAACCTTCAATTCCCGACATCTCCAAGTAGGGCTGGAAAAATTCCTAAATGCTGGACTTTTAAAAAATTCCTTGCTGCAGAACTTAGATTTCTGTTTGTGACTTGTGTAAGGAATTTCTGCATGTCTCCTGAGTTCAGACAAGAGTAGCATAGCTGCACCGTACAGTTGGGGAGTGTCAACATGATGGAGTCATAACATGTGCAGTCTAAAGCAATAGAGCTGCATGTCTCTGCATTTCCTATCTGTTCTCGATCAATGCAAGATATACTACGTATTCCTAGTTAATTACAGAATATCTGATATATTATCTTTCTAAATCATCAAATATATTAAATCAAAATTAGCAGAATATATGTTTGCCAAACGATTCTAGTTTATATGAAAATGACTCTCTCCCTCATTTCCCAAGGGGAAAGAGCCTGTCAAACGAAGAAATAAAAGACACTGTTAGCTTGAAAAAGCCAGACCATGCCAAATCACTAATTAAAATTTAGATTGTATGGTAGCAAGCAGGTGCATAATGTCTTTAGGGAATAGGCTAAAATGTCTACGCTTGACTTTTAATTTTAAAGCGGGATATGGACATCCGTGATTATGGACATAGAACTGAAGGCAAACCCTATGAGACACACAATTATAGCACTGGATTTAAAAATGGCTGTTTATAGATCGATATGTATTTGGGGGAGAAAAACCCACACCATGCTAAATGGGCCTCCTGAGGCTGTCCAACTTACAAACACAGGTGGTGAATTGCATTACCAAATTTGCCACTACATCAAAAAAACCACCTGCAAGTAGAAAGCTAGCATTTTCAGGAGAAGGGTTGCAGCATAGTCCCCATACTGACGTATTAGGTTCCCAGGTGCAGGGTATATGGGGAAGTATTCAAACATCTATCCTTCCTCTGCATGCTGAGGTAGCAACATCAGCCTACCCTGTCAGAAATAAGTACTACAGTATATTGCTTTCTCAGCAACCTACTGACACTACACTCACCTAATCCCATCCAGCTCTTTTTCACTTCCCATGCACAGGATTGTACAATAAAATTCAGTTCAAATGATTTCAATTGTAAGCTTCTCTGAGGTGAACTACTTTTTTAGAAGAAGAAGAAGAAGAAGAAGAAGAAGAAGAAGAAGAAGAAGAAGAGGTGTAAATTGCCAAGTACATTGATGTGTTGTAAAATAATAATAATAATAATAATAATAATAATAATAATAATAATAATAAATTAAGTTATAGCAACCAAGAACTACCCAAAATACATCATAAAAGATAATAGTGTAACAACAGATTTATGTAGGAGATGTCATTAATTCCAAGAAACAATATACCAGGAGGATATAAAAGTTTGGCAGGAATATATTATTTATTTATTTATTTATTTATTGCATTTTTATACCACCCAATAGCCGGAGTTCTCTGGGCGGTTTACAAAAATACAGACAGATGCAATACAGCTGCAAAAATAATTCACCAACAATTGGCCATGAAATTCAACTTCGTCAAACGACCTACACCATACTTTACATACTCACCTGAAACAATCTGGGAAAATGCAGATCATCAAATATACAGGGATAGAACAATTCATACAGACAATACAATACATTGCAACCTACCAGACATAACAGTTATAGACAAAAAAAGAAAAAAACACATACCTCATTGACATAGCAATACCTAATGACAAAAATGTTGTAGAAAAGGAAGGAAAAGAGAAAAGTATACACCACTGGCTATGGAAATGAAAAACTATGGTAATAGGAAAAGATCACAATTATTCTGTTATCACATCAGTTACCGGCATCACATCAAAAAATTATACAGAAAACCTTCAGAAACTGGGCCTACCAAAATGCATCCACACCAACACCCAGAAGGCAATCAGACTTAATACATGTTCAGTTGTAACAAAATTCCTGAATCAGTAAAAGACAACATGACATGGCAAAGCCCATCATGTTCATCTAGAAAAGCCGCCATAAGCACGAAAAGAGATGATGATGATGATGATGATAATAATAATAATAATAATTTTAAAAGGTTTATGTTAGCAGTGAGCAGTGATGCCTTTTTTTGGCCACTGCCATCCCCCAAGGTGCTGCCTCCAAATTGGCACCGAAGTTGTGTGGTGGTGGCAAAATAACAACAACACCCTTGGACTTTGAAACAAGGCATGTGGGTTGCACATTTTGTTTTAATGCAAATTCACACCCCCGTGGGGCTTCTCTTGTTTTACAGGGCAAAGCAGCTTTCTTGCTGCTGTCAAATTGCTACCAAATTTGGGTGGCAATTTTGGCAGTGGAGAGTGAGGGCATAGCTAGACCTAAGGTTTATCCCTGGATCGTCCCGGGGTCGAACCTGTTCATCTAGGTGACACACAGGGGATCCAGTGCTCAGGCAGGGGCGAACCCTGGATGATCCCAGGATAAACCTTAGGTCTAGCTGTGGCCTGAGTGTGTGTGTGTGTGTGCTGCCAGTGATGAGTTCCCAGTGTGGTAAATTGGCACCCAGTCCCTCCAAACATGCCTACTACCAATTTATGTACTATCCTCTGGTGGAGGTTCTAGGATTGTTTGTTTACTACTGCTGTTAGTACAACAGCAGTGCCACCTAATAAAAAGCATTCAGTACATAGGGTAAAAAGACAAATGTATCAATCACAGATTAATCAATGTGAAATGGGGCTGCATAAGCCAGGTGTTGGGAGCTTTGGGGAGCAGAAGTGGTTAGAACAGAAGTTGCAAGTGCATTTTGCTAGCAAATGAAAGCTTCCTTGGTATCTAATTCATTGGAAGCTAAAAGGATTCTTTCCTTACAGTACTTGAAGATTACTCATGTAATCCTGTTTGTACAGCTGAGTGAAACTGCAGCACATTTTCCTCATATTATGCTTTTGAATTTCCAAATGAAATTTGCTTTAACTAAGACATATCTTTGGGGCTTGCTTTGCTTAAGAATGGCACACACACAAAATCATTCTATTACTCAAAGCAGAGTTATTCAAAATCATGTCTATCCGTATTTGTTGTTCATCTCCAGCAGGTAGCACTAGGCCCATGTCAATGTGCAAATATCAGATGATACCATTGCTTTGGCTGTTCCCTGGGCCATTTAGAGAAATGAGGCTGTGAGAGTCATCACATTGGAAAAATCATGTTTGCTTATCGTTGATTCTCCGCCTGTGCATTTGTCCCTCATTACTTCCTCTTTTGAAAGAGGAAGTAAACAACGTGCATGTGGTCCATTCAGTGGGCCATTTTGATTGTGCTGCTTCTCCAGCACACAGCAGGAGATAGCAGCTTCCATCTTTAAAAATAAGTCAGACTTACTGGGGGGGGGAGGTTTGTAGCATGAAGAAGACTAGAAGGTGCAGGAGGTGTGCGGGAGGCAGACGACTTCATGAGACAGACCTGCAAAAATCCATGAGAGCCCAGTAACAAGTGTGCAATAAAATGGTCGTCTGATGGAGCTCTGTATCTTTATTCTAGGTTGGAGGTGCAGAAAAGAATATTGTGCCCCTCCTCTTATATTAAGCTTCCGGGTGCTAATATTAAGCTTAAATTAGATTTTTTCTGGCACAGGCATGAGTGACTGAGAGCCAATGTTCATTAACAATGGACTATGTGGAAATCACTTTAAATTGTCCTTCCCCATAAGTGCTCCCAGCCAGCCAGTCTGTTATGTGCATTTGAGCCTCATGCAAAATGGTCCGGTGGTTTTCTCCCATGCCATGATTATTATTATTATTATTATTTATTTATATAGCACCATCAATGTACATGGTGCTGTACAGAGTAAAACAGTAAATAGCAAGACCCTGCCGCATAGGCTTACAATCTAACAAAATCATAGTAAAACAATAAGGAGGAGAAGAGAATGCAAACAGGCACAGGGTAGGGCAAGCAGGCACAGGGTAGGGTAATGCTGCCACCAGAAAAGCTTTGCATTCATGTGGAGAAAATGGCTGGATTCACTGGGTGAGCTTTTGCATCTGAGAACAACTTGTTGCAAAGAGGCAGCTGCCATGAGAAGCAACTGCAAGTGGTTTCCATGTGGTGTCTGTTCATATGTATAGGCCCTGAGGCTAGCGTTTATCTTCTTTTTTCATATATCAGGAGAAAAATAAATATGTGTCTGCATCCATTTAAGACAAGTATGCTGCATGTTACTTTATTTTATTTTTTTAAAAAAAATCACTAAAGCCCAGTTATTGAAATTAAGGCACACACTCATAAAACAAGATCCCCCCAGGATGGTACATCTGGATAATTCTAATTTCAAAAATCAGGTGAGCTGTTTTAGCGCCTCTGATCCCTGCAGCCCAGATGTTTGGAGTGCTTCCATCTTCACTACAGAATGATCTTTTGAGGGGACTTGGGCATAGGACAGATGATATTTGCAAGAGATCTTATAGCAACATTCATATTTGGCCCCATAGGTTCTATGAGACCTGCATGCAGCATTATCTTTCTTTTTAATCCACCACACCAAGGTTTGTGGAATGGGTCCAGGCTGGCAGCTGACACATACAAATTTGAGGAATTAATTTGAGGAAGTACACTAAAAATTTGAGGAAGTACACTCCATACCAGCCTTCCCCAACGTGGTGCCTTTCTGATGTTTTGGACTACAATCCCCAACATCCCTGGCTTTTGGCCATACTGGCTGGGAGTTGTCCTCCAAAGCATCTGGAAGGCACCAGGTTGAGGAAAGCTGCTCTTGATGATATAGCAAGAAGATTTTGTTCTGTCAACTGCTATGAAGCATTTGATTCTTGTGTGTGTTGATCAAAGCAGACAATAATTTGAATGCAAAGATGAAGCAGCACGTAAAACTTCAGATGCAGTATGGGATTAAGCCCTGGTGAAAAGATCTTTCTTTTGATCAGTCTTATGGAAGGAATTTGGTTGAGGAAAATCAGTTATCTAAGCTTGATCCCTGTCTTCTTCTACGGGATTTAAACCTCAAGATTCTCAGGAACATGACTCTCCCTCTAGGACTTTGCTCCATAAAATCATTTTGGCAGTTGTGACACACATAATTCTTCTTCCATATGTTTCATTTTCCTTTAGAGGAACCCCACCCATGAGAATTTTATAGGCTCAAAACCAATCTGAAACATGAATAAACAAACAAAAGCCAATATATATATATATATATATATATATATATGGCCATAATTTTCTACAAAATCCTTTGAAAGTTTCTAGTTTGTAGAGATGCAACATGGTTTTTTAAAAAAATCCTCTTGTCTCCTTTATTTCACACTCTGCATTCTGCAACAAACTTAATACAAAGAGCTTAGCCAGAAGTAGAAAAAGGTGGCATACAGTAAATAAAACTAAAGGTCTGTCTACAGATCTGTCTTTTAATGACAACATGTTGCATAAACTATGCCAGGATACTTTTGGCTCATGGCTTCCATTGGCATCTCCTTACAAGCCTCCTGGGTTATCAAATGCCATTGTGTTGGGACTACCAGAATGCAAGAACTTTAGAGGAGCCCTGCTGGATCAGACCAACACTCCACTTAGTCGAGTAGTTTGGGCCAGCTGGATACTTCCATGAAGCTCCCAAGTAGGGTATGAAGGCAACAGTGGGTTGTATCCAATGTTAGTTTAGCTTAAGTCCTAATCATAGTCTACTTTACGTCAATCTAACATTGGATACAAACCAGTTCTCCCCTATGATTTACACATTCACACACAGACCACCACCAGCAGCTAGCATTTAGGAATAGTGGCACAGAACATGGAAATTCTATAAGTTAATTGTGGACTATGTGGAAAAAGTACTTTTGTTTTGTCTGTTCGATTTCATTGGGTGACCCTGTGTTATATGAGTCTCCCTACTGCCTTCCTCCATACTTTCAATTATGGCTTAGTTCATAGAAGAAGAGGCGTCTTTCTGTTATCCTGGCCTCAAACCATTTAGGGGCCTGCTGACCATTGCCCCATGTGGTGAGCTGCAGAAGTGCAGCTTCTCAATGAAGAACCTTCGAGGCCTGGATTGATTCCACTGACCATTGGCTGCTCCTGGGCAGGAAGGAGTAAAAGAGGGCTTCCTGGGTTGGTGGTGCTTTGCCTGAGCAGCCATGTCTACCTGAGTGCCAATGTGCCTCTGTGTGTCCTTAGGTTTTGAATCTTGGCTTGTTCTTTTGTCCTGTACCTGGGTTGCCAACTGATTGTTCTATAGCAGGAGTAGGCAACATGGTGTCTATGGCCACCGGTCAGCCCCTGAGCACCTCTTTTGGCACCTACAGGTAAGAAATAAAATTTCTTACCTGTAGCTAGGATTGCCTCAAAGCAAAGTGAGGGCCTCAGCTACTGTCATCTTCTTTTCCCATGAATGCCACTGGGACACATGAGGGCTCAGATACATATTTAGGGAAGTAATATGGTGGGCAGCTATAGGCCATGGCTTTCCTCTGTAGTGCCCAGTCACTGAGAAAAAGAAGGGGGAATAAAAAGGGACTCTTGCCACTTCTGTCTGGTAAGCAGAACGGATAGGTGGCTGGCAGTGGTGGGCAGAGTAAAAGAATTTGCCTTCTGTGAAATAAGTTTCTGTTGACATGAAAAAATATAGGTTCAAATTAGTTATTTAGAGTGTTGGTGTTTGGACCATGGTTCTGTCTTGTACTCAGTCTTTCGGGCAGGTTACTTATCCTTTCTGACTAGCCACACCTCCCAAGGCAGCCATTTTGTGGTGGTTCCCAGGACAGTTTCCTCAAATTGCCAATAATATGCCCACAGACCCACCCAAACGTTGCATATCTCTATTTTATGGTGCAGATCTCTGGGTCTTGGCTCACTCTAGACAGCTGCCAACAGCTAAGCCCTGACTCTAACTTATGTGAAAGATCTCTTTCTCCCTCATACACCTGCCCTAACCTTAAGACCCTAACCAGAGGCCCTGCTCTGGGTGCCCCAACAAGTGAAGTGAGGTGGGTGGCTTCCAAGGAGATGGCCTTCTCAGTGGTGGCTCCTGGGGTCTGGAGTAGCTTACCTAGAAAGGCTTACTTGCAGCTTGCATTAAGGTCTTTGTGGTGCCACATGAAAACCTTTTTATTCACCCAGACATTTTAAAAAATTCAGTTTTAGACTGTGATTCTACAATTTGGCTTCTCAGTGTAAGTTTTGCAATTTACAGCAGATTAGCTACTATATTGGTTTTATCTTTTGCCCCACAGGTGAAAATGTCCCTCTGACAAGAAACTATGGGTGCACTACCTCAATCTCGTGGAAATAACACCATTAAGGAATACAAATAGGATTCTCTACTTTGATGTGTATTCTCTGTGAGTAAAACAGATCACTCATCCATCGCACAATTGTGTGAGAAACTTATTAGATTCATGCAGGCAAGTAGCAGCATGTGATTAGCAGTTGAGCACTGATGCAGTTATTCACCAGAGGAGAATTTGGTACCTGTGTTTTCTCTTTATTTTCATGACCTAATGTGTGTTGCACTAGAAAAGGGTATTTGAAGTGCGTTTGTGATGGTGTTGTCCTCAATATTAATAAACATTACCATTTTCCATCACAGAAGCTGACAGACAATTTGATCGTAACAAGGATGCCTGTGTAGGATGCATCAGCCGGATGAGTGAATGTAAAGGTCTGTGGCCACAGCCAAATTCTTCAGTTTCTCTTGCTACCCCAGATGCTATTTGGCTGCATCACAAGGAAACCATCCTCCATCGGTAAAAATATCTGCTCCCCATTCCTTCCCATTAGGGCTGGCCCAAAACATTTTGTTGCCTGAGGCAAAAGACAAAATGACACCTCTTCCCCAGTCCACATGCAGAAGCTGTCTGGACTCACAGCTGAATCTTAAATCAACATTGGCAATGGAGTAGCATCTTCTACCATGCTGGAGGTGGCAGGCTAGTTTAATAGCCCCAGGAAGGATGTGTAGCACACAAAGCTCTGTCCTCCAACAGAGGGGAATAGCCAGAGAGTTAATCAGGAATAGCCTGAAGGCTGCCACCACTGTCTCCCAGCACCTGCCATTTGAGGCAGTGCCTCACTATGCCTAACGGTAGGGCTGGCCCTTCTCTCTGCAGTGGTTTAATGGGAAATGGTTTAATGGCCATGGTTTAATGGGAAAGTTACACCACACTTGCCAGCTGCACCAACAGCCACATAAACTCTGGCTTATAGAACAAGTTGCACTTCACAGGTTCATAACAGGGAGAAATCCTGACTATTTCTAGTTGCCTGGGGGGCAGTATTGTCAGAGGTTTGGTCCCAGGAGGACGCAAGCCATCCTGAGTGAACGGACAGTGGATTGGTGTTGCTCAAGTTCAGGTTACAACTTCTCGTGGTTATATTTGGGATCAGGAAGTCCCTGGAGCTTTTATTCACTCCTTAGCTGAATGAAAATGCTTCAGTTCTAGACCATGTTTCTTTCTGTTGTTGGCCTGGCCCAACCCAGCATAAACGTCATGACTAGTTATGGGCTATCCTCAGATAAATCACCTCCGTATAAAATCTGTGATGCAGCATGAGAGAGAAAGTGTTCTGTAAAAGTTCAGGAACTGTTTCAATGGCTGTGTTTTGGCTGGGTAGACACAATGGTGATAGTGCCAAGACACCAGGGCTGCTGAGACTGAATCCAGCAATGTGTTAATGCCCAAGGGTATTGAAAACAGGATGCCAAAGAGTTCAAGTCCCACTGGAATGATATTTATGATACAGCAGAGAAGATGGAATCACATCAGAGAACTGGTTGCACGACTGAAAGAGATCAATCCCATCGTTTTGTCATCGCTCCAAGAACCCTGGCATTTTTTATGTCTCTTGCTGCTCTAATCGCTGATGTTATTGCTTAGGCTCAGTGGCAGATCAGTGCCCCAAGACACTGAGCAAATACATGTTTAGTAGCAGATCAATGCCCAATGGATATCTGCACTGGAAGTGTGCTACAAGCTCATGGTCTAACAGAGCTTCGTTCCTTACTAAGCACCCATGCTTAGAAATCAACCCGAACTCCAGTACAATTAACGATAATGTCAAATAATTCCCATTTCCACCAGAGGCTCTCCTTCCACTTCCACTGCTACCTCTTTCTTGCCTTGCTTAATATTTTGTTTGCATGCACAGTTGGCGAAATGGCTGCTGTATGCAAACAAATACAGTGGCACCCATAAAATAAGAAATAAAAGAACAGGATCACATTATTATTATTATTATTATTATTATTATTATTATTATTATTATTATTATTTATATGATGATGACTGTGACAGGACCAGGTGCAGAACAGGAAACAGCAGCGGCTTTGGGTCCCTTTCAGAAGACTCCGTAAGTCAAACTCCATGTTACATTATTCACATGGTTTGCCCTTTAATGCATGATTTTTCTTTCACAAATAGTGAGAACAAGGACCTCAGTCCAGACTGAGACCTGGTGTGGGAAGTAGGGAGATATTAATCTTTTCTCCCCTGCTGTTGTTCAAATCCAGATCGGGCCATTTACTTGTTTGCATGGATGGGGAAAAGCTGCTATTTGCCCCAATGGGAGCTTTGTTCTCCATTCATATCAATGACACACACACCCCACACACACCTGGATCAGGACTGCAGTGTGGGGCAAAGAGTTAAAGCCACCCCAGGTTCCCAATCTCGATCAGGCTCCATGTGCTCACTATTGATAAAAGGGGGGGGGGAATGTGCACTCCATATGTAATGCAGTTCCTTTAATCTAGTTATTGAGGATGTGGACAAGGTACTTGACTAAGTCCAGCCAACCACCAGTATGCTCAACCCAAATCTCAGTTGACTTATTACATCTACTAGGAAGGTACTGTCAAGCTGGGTTCAAGAAGATGTAAATTTCTCCTTGAAAGAGGTTGTGATCAGGATACTCCTGAAGAAACCTAACCTGGATCCAGAAGATCTAAACAGCTATAGGATGATTGTCAACATTGGCTTTCTGGGAAGATGCCCAAGCAATTAATCACTGGTCAACTCCAGGACAAAGTTGAATGAAACTGGTTAACATCAGGCACTCATGCATGAAACTGATTTTCTAGATCCTTTTCAACCAGGCTTTAGGTCTGGTTTTGGAACAGAAGCTACCTTGGTCACCCTCTGGGTTGATAGGGGGGAGTGCAACCCAATTAATTCCCTTGATCACTCAACAACATCCAATCCTATCAACTATGATATCCTTCTGGACTGGGGCTTGGAGGTATTGTATTGCAGTGGTTCCACTGCTGCTTAGATAGTTCATTCTAGAAGGTGATGCTGGGGTATTATCATTCTGCCCACAGGACTTTATCTGCTGTTTAACATATGCATGAAACCACTGGGAAGATTTTGGACAGAGATTTCACTAATATGTGGGTGATACCCAATTCTATCTCTCCTTTTCAATGGTGGTGACCTGGTAATGGAATACCCTCCCCAGAAAGGCTTGCTTAATGCCTTTGTGGTATTTTTGGTGCCAGGTATTATATTCTCTCACGCCCAATAGTCTTTCAGTTTTAAAAATGTGTTGGTACTTTTTAGAGCTTTGTACTACCGCAGGCTTCTATTACTGTTTTAACCTTTGTTTTATTCTGTGGCTGTTTTAATTTGTTTTAGATTTTACATTATTTTGTTATATTTATATATTTTATTTAATCTTTGTTTTGTGAATCACCCAAAGAGCTTTGACTATTGAGCAGTCTAGAAATGTCATTAACTAATAAACAAACAAACAACAAACCTTGTTTGTATTCCTCCATTTCTCTTGTCACCATCATCTTCCTCTCCCTCTGTTGAAATTTAGAGTGTAACTGTTTCAAGGTAGACCAGCAGGAACCTGTAACTTTGCTTATATTACACCTTAAAGTGCCATCCACATTGATGGAATAATATTAAGAATTCCCAAAGGAAAACACTTTGCTTAACTGAGATAGATCTGGTAGGAAATAACACTGAAAAGGAAAAGTTCTTGGTACCTCTATATATTTCATTTTCAGAAAACTCCCCCAGTTCCCCCCTTCTTTTCATGTAAATGGAGGAACAAAAGTGAATGTTGCCTATAGAGTCCTTCCATTTCTGCATAACTGTACAGGTTCTTCTTATGTATTCCCCTTGTGTAGGAGGGATGTTGTGGTTTCTTAATTTCAGATTATTCCAAATAAAGATTTCAATTGGGTTTCCCAAAACAGCGTCAGGCCAAGATATTTTTCTGCCGCTCAGGAAGAAAATCTAACTGCCTCCCTCCCTCCCATGGTCAAAATAAACAAACACAATGATTGTCAAGTTGCTGTCTTATTGGTAACTCAAAAAATGCATTGTAGAAATCTCCATGGTTGTGGAGTCTACACACCATTCCGAAGGCGCCCCAAAGCCACTTGAGGGCGCCCCGAAAATGCTCGTGTAGTATGTACCTTAATCGTCCCCAGAAGAGGAGGAGGAGGAGGCGTGTGTGTGTGTGTGTGTGTGTGTGTGTGTGTTGCTTGAGCAGCCCTGAGCGAGAGCGAGGAGGACAATGGATCGCGGAATTCAAAGGAAGACAGGAGAGAGAGAGAGAGAGAGAGAGAGAGAGAGAGAGAGAAATCCCTCCCCGCGGGAAAGGCCGGGATGCAGCGCGCGCTGCCGCCGCCTCTTCCTCCCCTTCGCCCTCCGCTGCCAGCAACAGTTTGCCTCGTGTGTCCATGTGTGTGTGTGTGCATGCGCGTGTCTCCAGCCTGCTTCCTCCGCCACCCCCTTCCACGCAGCTACTTGGTGTGGCTGTGGATCTCCCCCGCGCGCGCTCCTTGGAGAGGCAAACTACGGAAGAAGCCGCCGCCCCCCCCTTTCCTCGCCCTTCGGAACGCCGAAGCACACCTCCTCCTCCGCCTCTTCTGGGGACGATTAAGGTACATAGTACATGAGCGTTTTCAGGGCGCCCTCAAGTGGCTTCGGAGCGCCTTCGGAACGGTGTGTAGACTCCCCCTATGTAGCCCAGTAGCCAATCAATTCTTTTGTGAGAGAATTGAACAATATTGTCAAAGGTTTGGGTTGTGTTTTTAAACTCCTTTTATGCCTGAATATATATTGCACTGATTCAGTGGTGAAGTTCACATTCCAGACTTTTAGCACAAAGCTTGTGTACAACTTTTTACATATTATATATACACTTCCACGGACTTTCTAAATTCTCAAGGGAACTTTATCTACTACAAACACCTTATGCATTGTTAACATCCCTCTTGCTCCGGTTTTATGTGATTCCTTGGGTAATAATAGATAATATTATGAGTACTGATTTATCTGTAAGAGTTCTGCTGTGTGTGGATGTCGTTAAGGCTGTTTGCCAAACCAACAACTGATTATTTGCCTTTTTTCAAGTAAAGTGATACTTTATTGAAACAACATCTCTTGCTGAAACAGTATACAGGCTTTCAAGGTTGGGGGGAATAACATATTACAAGAATTATGGGGATGCCTCTAAAAATGTAATCCCTGTATTAACTTGTCCCCTCCCTGTTGTTTACCCTATTTCCTGATGTCTATTTCTCTTCGTTGAAAGCACAATATACATTTTTTCTTCATTGGCTTTTGCATGCAGGAAAACACACATGATGACATCAGAATGATGTCAACACAGACAGTATATTTTACCGTGTCAGGAAGGGCGAGTGGGAGAGGGAAAATGAACAGTAGGTTGCCATTTTCTCCTCAGTGGTAGCCTGAGCAGTTTCCCTTGGCTGTGTGCCACATCATTGGCAGAAACAGGGAAATTCACCACATGATGGCATGATATGGAGGAAGAGAAGTTTTCTCAGTCCTGTTGTTTTTAGAAGTAGACCACATTTCTTCTAACATTTACTTCCATCATTACTCTCAGCTAGGGACAGGTGAGAATTCCACTTTAGTTTGCTTTTGAAGATAGGAATTTGCCAAAATTTGCAATTTTTCCATATTGAAGTTGGAAAGAACTTTGGGTTAAAAAAAAAAAAAGAATGTGATGGAAATGTAAACTGATAGATTCATCCATTTGGGCCCAGGGTTTTAAGAGCTTCTTTCATAAAGGCCAGGGTTTGAATACCTGTGTATTCAACCATATTACCAGAATTGCCACCTCTTCTTTCTGACCTCTAAAGTCCACTCATCTTTAACAGCTATGTGGCAGGCAAGTACAGCATGTTTGTCTCCATACTAGGGATAGCACCTGTTCAATATGGCCAATGCAGATGGTTGAGAATTCCATTTCAGTTAATTTTTTTGATAAGAATTTACGAAACCTCCCACATTTCTTCACATTCAGGATGGAAAGAACTTTTTATTTTAAAACATTTGAATGAGAGAGAAAGAAAAACTGGCAGATTCATCTCATTCATCTTATTCAACTTATTCATTTGGTACAATATGGATCATTCACATCACTGAACATTGACCCTATTCACTTGTCATATCCAAAGCATTCTGTGACAAAGTGGTCACACAGTCAAATTTATTTTACATCCAGTAGTATATTGCGTAAACAAATGCACTAGTCCTCACCCTTACTGCATGCTGGAAATCTATCTACTCAACAATATCTATTATATTACGACTGAATCCTGCACTGGTTTATTCATAAATCCGTCCTATGGAACTAATTCTCAAATACACAGGACTCTCACCCTAATCGCAAATGGTGCAATCCAGTTACACTAAAAGCAATGGGATTTAGTCATAGAAGCTGATCCAAAGCAGACTGCAGGCAAGACCATTTCCAGATGTTTGCAATGTATTAATAAAAATGTATCATAGAGAGTCCAAAATGACCTCCAAAGCTTTTTCATCAACATCTCTATTCACATCTCCAACAGTCATGAGTTAAGGTAGATTAGATCTCTGTATTATAACGTCTACAGTGTGTGTTGTTAATTGTATTGCCATCTTGAAAACCAATGCAATTTGCAAATAGAAAAATAAATAAATGTATATTTTCTACTTTCTCCAAAATGATTGTAGCCTTAAGTTATAACCTCTCCATGTTTCTGCTTCCATTTTCCACCTAATTTTTCCTAAATTGTTTCTTTTCCAATAATCTCTGGCTAGACATATTGAAAAGTCTTTGGAAACAAATTGTTAAAGCAACTTTTAAAAAATTATCTAAATGAATTCCATTTTGGTGGCTAATTTAATTTTAGGGAAATGCCTATGTAGCGTATGTTACAAGAATTTCTATAAGATACATTTTATCCCAACAGTGAGGATTATCTGACTTTTAGAAGCTAATCCTCTTGAGTGGTATGTCTCAGTCCTGTGAGAAGACATGTAAGATTTTTAACGTTACAAGTGTTTTATATTATCTTCATTAATTCACACGGTGACACTTCAAAATGAAATGTCTCCTTTTCACCACAAAGGATGGGTGATATTTCTCATGCCACATTTAGACATTAAAGATACAGTCCTAAACATGCACATTTGGGAGTAAGTCCCATTGAACACAATGGGACCTAGTTCTAAGTCATTTGCATAGAGATGGCTGTAGACTTGGACAATAATGTTCTCTCATCATAAGCAGCGTCTCACCATTGCAGGTTTATTTTAATAGCATTTTCATTCTTATTCTTTTCTACTACACATTCTATCCCAGCAAACTTTTCATATCATGCATAAGTTGCTAAAGTGTTCACCAACTTCTTATTCTTTTTCATAGAATTGGTTTAAGTGCTCTTTTTTCAAATCAAGGGGCAAGAGCATTGATGCCTTAAACTGATATCAGATTAGACATATATGAACGTATACTGTGTGAATGTATGTTAAATAGGGCTAAATCTAAAGTGTGTAAGTGGACTTCTACTTATGCAACTGGAATATCTTTTTTCCTCCTCTTTCCTTTAGCCTCCTGTACATACCCAAAGTCTACACTGGAGGGTCCCCCAATCCTTGGGGGCAGATTTGGGGTACGTAGAAGGTGTCCATCAGCTGTCTGATCTGCAGACAGAAGGAGACTGTTGACTAAAACCCATAAACATAATGTATGAGAACTCAAGTTCCATACTTGCATATGTCCACCTTCTCAGCATACATTCATTGAAAAGCAGATCCTGCCATTATCACCACATGTTACCCACAACCACAACTACATCCAGCATTGCAATCTGGAGGGCAGCAAGTTGGGGGAAGGTGAACTACACCATGCTGGCTCTCAAATATTTGCACTTATTTCATTTTTGTTATTATTTCTCAGGAACAATAGGAGAGAACATCTCGGTGCAGTAAATTATCATTTCTTCTTTAACAGAACATAGTGCTATTTTGTTTTACAGTAGCTCTGACAAAGATCTTAAGTGAAACATTTTGGGCAGAATAAATGCACCTTGAAAATCCTGCCTTCTTATTCATTCAGTTCCTCCCTTTTCCTTTGAATGAGCCATCCCACTACAAACAAAGCTTTTGCCTCACCCGCTGCCATCTCAAATCACCTGCTGCCATCTAAAAGCCAAAGCACAGTGGGTGCCATTGATTTATTACATTTTTACCCTCCCTTTCCTCCCAGGAACACAGGGCAATGTACATGGTCCCCTAGCTCTATTTATCCTCACAACAACCTTGTGAGGTAGATTAGGCTGAGGGATAGTGACTGGTCCAGAATCACTCAGGGAGTTTCATGTCTGAATTAGGATTTTATCCTGGCTCTCGTTGGTTTAAGCCTGATGTCCATTCTAACCAGTACAACAGCCTCCCCCACCCTGGTGCCTGTTGGACTGCAGCTCTAATCACTCCTAGCCAGCCTGCTGGGAGTTGTAGTCTGGAAGGCAGCAAGTTGGCAGAAAGTGGCAATACACCATGTTGGCTCTCAACTATTTATATTGATTTGATTTTTCACTTTTATGAAACGTTGAGAAATCAAGTGGTGTGCATGCATGGTTTGATCATTGCATTTTCTTTCGCTTGTTTTAATGCCATATTTAGTGATTTTGCTGTAAGCTGCTTAGAGGGGCCAGGAATAACCCCATTTAAGGATAAAAACTAAAATAAATAAATGCTTGATCAGCCATAAAGCTTTGTGATTTGCTCTGCAAAAAAGATTGCATCAGCTGATATGGAATTTGTGTCTGGGGTGTGAGATTTGTCATAGCTCATGACAATGCTTGACATTACAGAAATCAACTAATGAACATGATTGCTCTCTTCAAATAATAGAAGAGAGATGATGGGTCAGATGTTCTCTTTTGCCCCAGAGGCCAGGACTGAACCAATGGATAGTCACTGCAGGAAAGCCAATTAAGGAGAAACCTTCTAAAAGGAAGAGCTGTTTGACAGCGGAATAGATTGCACTGAACAGGGCAGCAGACTAGAGGAGTCCTCCCCACCCAACAAGACCCTTCCCACCCTAATTCTAGGAAGATTCTGATCCAGTCTGCAGGGTCCACCTGATTGTCTACCCAGTGTCGCGCTCTAGGCTGTATTCAGTCACCTGCCCAAAAGTGAGTTGTTTTGTCTGGAGTCCACAGATGTCTATAGTGGCTTCCAGACCATAAAATGGGCTGCAGCCCCCAAACCAATGGTATGCATCAGCCATCTGCTTTGTAAGTCAGCCTAGTTTTATCTCAGCATCTCACCACTCCAATGAACATAAGGAACTCCTTATTTCTGAACACCTCCAGCTCCATGTCATTCCACAGTGCAGACACCAAGGCTCCCAAGATCCCTTCTTCTGGAAATATGGAACCGGCAACTTGAGAGCGGCTTGATGGAGTCTTGCTGATTCGGGGCTTTTTCTTTCTTCCTTTGTCAAGAACTTGCTCCATCAAAACATGCTGCCACATTCTGTGAGAGCTACATTGAAAAAATGTGTTGCATTTTATCTGGCTCTCGAAAACTACATTGTGTCATGGCACCGCATGACATGTAACCCGATGTAATGCAACACACATTGGAGATAAATTCCCTTTTCCATTGTGGCTAGGAGTAAATTACAGATAGGAGCTTACCATAATGAACCACAAACTGGCAGGCCAACCAGATTTCTGTCTGACCAAATTATTATCAAGTGAGCTCAACTGTTTTAAGTTCAATGGTTAAGAAAAAAGTCAAAAAGACAACTGTGGTGATTTACGGTCTCTTAACTTTCAAATTCTGTGCAGACTAAACAGCGGATTCTGTTCTCTACTCCTACTGTAGTGATGCCTGCTGGGTAGGGAAACGGTCACTCCCCAATCCCCCAAAATGGTCAGATCCTAAATGTGTTCCAGTTAGTGAGTATAGTGCTATTCTTGAGTTGGCAGGCGCTACCACTGGTGGAACTCTGATGCTGTCAGGACACAAACAGAGCAAGAGGGTGGAGCCAGGGCAAGGTCAGGGAACAGTGGACTTTAGAGTGCCCCTGCCAAATGACGTGAAGTGGGTGGCTACTAAAGAGAAGTGGCACCCTAGTTGTTGAATGCTCTTCCCAGAGAGGTTCATCTGGAACCTACATCATGGTCTTTTTAGCTCCAGGTGAAAGCCTCTGCATTCTCCCAAGCTTTTTAGAGGAACATCAGATGGAGGGGTGGGATTGTGTTTCCCTACTGTCGCTTTCCCTCCTGCTTCTGTCCCACAATAGGGATGAGCAGCTTCCTTTTTCTTCACATGGGGAAGAAAAAGCAAGCAAGCAACAACCACGTGGCCCATTCAGTGGGCATTTTATGGAGCAACCTCTTCTGCACATGGCAGGAAATAGCACCAATTAGCATTACAGCCAGAAGAATCTTATTTTCTGGGTGGTATTTTGAAGCGGGAAAAAGGACAGAAGGAGTGGGAGATGCGCAGGAGGATTGCAGCATGATGAAAACATCCTGTAAAGATCCATGAATGGCCAGTCATGAGCATGCCATAAAGCGCTTGTCTGATGATGCCCTTAGTCCTTCAGTTTTGTTTTTTTTCCAATACGTTATTGTGATTTGAGATCTTTATAGTGCTGCTGGCTTTAATTCACAGAATTAAAGCCAGCAGCAGTATAAAGTTTTATACTTTTAAAGATTTTATATATTATGTTTTATCGTGTTCTTATGTTTTATGGTTTTAATTTTTGTTAAACCCCCAGAGAGCTTCAGCTATTGGGGGGAGGGGTTTGTTAATAAATAAATAAATAATAATAAAAAATAGGAACATGTTGTATGCTTCCCCCTATGCTTCCATATGTTTTCTGCCCCCTGCAATGGCACAACGTTACATAACAAAAGTGGTGGCATAAGTAAAAGTACTCTTACTGGCATTACTAGAGAGCCCTGGATTTACCCTGCCTACCTTACTGTCCTTACAGCCACACCTGTAAGGTGGGAGTAATTTATGTATTTGCTCTAGGCCTTGTTGCATGCCCCACCTCTTAAGGGAAGTGAACTTGGCTGCTGGGAATTGTAGGACTTTTTTCTGTCAAAATATGCATAGGATTGTGCCCTAAATTCACCTCCTCCTTAGTGTCCCATTAAGCTTTTAAAAGTGTATGCCTCTCTCTAATTTATCATTTACCCCTGGTTTTAAAGTATGTTTTAGGTTTTGTAATTTTATGTATTTTACGGTGCAATCCTATTCATGTGTCTGGCTGTAGGATTTTTCATCTTTCTAAACATGTTTAGGATTGCAACTTTAAACTTTGAGTTTTTATTGTACATCACCTTGAGCACTCATTAGTGGAGGAGTGATCCGAAAATATTCTAAATAAATAAAAGACACATTCAAATTGTCATGCAGCTATTTCTGTTTGATCTCAAATTCAATATGCAAGAGACAGAACAGTTTTTCACACACACTCATCTCTTTATTGGCTTCTCAGCAAGTTAAGATTTCAGGCATTATGTTTGACCCTTCTTTTTCCACATTAGCCCTGTGCAGATGTCCACTGCCCAGGGGTGGGGTAGGGTGGGATGAGGTGGATAGAACCAGGATTATGCCCGTTGTCTCCTGTCCTGACTTCCACTGGTTCATCCAAAGAACTGCACAAAGCCTGTGCTTGTAAACTGTAAACACATTTGCTGTCTCTGCATGACTGGAAAACCTACAAAAGGTAGAGTTCCCAATGTTCAGTTGATCATGCGATGGTTGGGTGCAGAAAGTGGAATCCTGATCTAGGGATATTGGTGGGTGAAGTTCGGAGGGGTTTTGCCAGGTCACACATACACCAAACTCTGGCTCACTCATCTGTAAGCTCCACCCTAAAATACATAAACTACAAAACGTAAAACTTATTTTATTTTATTTTTATTTATTGCATTTCTGTACTGCCCAATAGGTGAAGCTCTCTGGGTGGTTTACAAAAAATAAAACCACAGAGACAATTCAAAGTATAAAACAAACAGCAGTATAAAAGCACAGTGTAAAAGTACAAAATAAAAGCACAACCAGGAAAGAAAATGAGCAGCAATGCAGAGATTAATACAGATTTTAAATACAGGTTTAAAACAGCAAAGTAAAAAAAACACTAAGATGATCAACTGTTCAAATGCTGAAAAAATAAAAAGGTCTTCACCTGGTGCTGAAAAGAGTACAATGTAGGTGCCAGGGTAACCTCTCTAGCGAGCTCATTCCACAACTGGGGTGCCACAAGCAGAGAAGAAGGCCTTCCTCCTGGTAGCCACCTGCCTCACTTCCTTTGGCAGGGGCTCATGGAGAAGGACCTCTGAGGATGATCTTAGGGTCCGGGCAGGCACATATGGCCTTTTGTGTACCAACATCCCAGTGGTGGAATTCCCTCTTTTAAAACCAGGGACTGATAATAAATCACAGAGAGGCATTAACTGTTAAAAGCTTAAGTGGAGGTGAACTTAGGGTATAATCCTATGTCTTTTAGACAGAAAAAAGTCCTACAGCTCCCAGCAATCCCTAGCCATCATGCATAGCATTGCACCATTAGCCTCCTTGAAGAGGGCATTCCACCACCAGGATGGTGGTACACAAAAAGCTCAGCACATGCTGAGTCAGAGCAACTCACCACTTTGTGGGGGATTTGTGCAAATCACAAATTACACAAAATCATGGCCATAGATAGCACAATTTGCACAAAATTGTGGGCATAGATCGTCTAGTTTGCAGAAATTACACCATTCACACCCGCAATTCCATGCAAACTATGCTATTTGCAGCCACAAGTCTGCACGAATCATGATTTGTGCAAATAAAAAAAGACTATAAAGTTCTGGAGAAGTATTGGATCAGCTCACGAATGCAAGCTGATTCACGGATGTTGCAGGGATCCGTCAGGCATAAAACAGCCTGGATTTCCCAGCAATGGACAACGTTATCCTGATCACCCCTTCTGCACTTCCACTGAAAAGTCAACACAAGGCCATTACTGCATTAAAAGAGGCCTGTCAGTTCTCCGTGTATCATTCCTCGGATTTCTGAAGTTCAGAGGGAAGTGTGGATCCTTCTTTAGCCAAAATGGAGTTTCTTGGAAGCAGGTATTGCTGGCTGGCTGGCCCAGTGAAGAGGGTCACTATACATTGCCACCTTTTGTTACAGGCTCCACTTGTGTTACTTCTAAAATGTGCATGCAGGTTGTTGTTTTTGCTGGTCTTTGCTGATTTAACCACATCATTTCTATCTCAGCTCTACTGCTGGCTTCATTTTTTCTCCCTTCATACTTTAATCATGTTATACTTCTCTTCAGCGGCTTCCCCTCTTGTTCTGAATTCTGTTTAAACTGCTTCTAACCTTTAAGTCTCCTCGTGGTTTTGCCCCTTCTTATCTATCTTCATTGCTTTCTCCCATTCTCCTCCTTGGTCCCTCTGTTCATCAACTACTAATCTTCTTACTAAACCTCCACTCCCTTGTGCTATTTCTTGTCTGTGTGCCTTCTCTCTCGTGGCCCCTCATCTCTCTCTCTCTCTCTCTCTCTCTCTCTCTCTCTCTCTCTCTCTCTCTCTCTCTCTCTCATGCTTTAGATATTTGGCCGGATTCCCTTTTTTTGTCTTGCTTTAAAGAATTATTAAAAACTCATCTCTTGTATTCTCCCTTGTGTTTCTGTCTTGATGATGTTCTATTATTCATTCCTTTGCTTCTTTTCTTATGATCAAGTTCTTATTGTATAGGTTTGTCTTGCCCAACAAATGCAAAATTTCCATCCTCCCTCCATGTGTCCTCCCTCTCTCTCTCTCTCTCTCTCTCTCCTGTAAACCTGCAGGTAGGGACCTGCACCTTTTCTTCATCTGCAATGTCTAGTGTATCTTAGGCACATATATGTATAATAGATGACGATTTCTTACAATCCAGGGGTCTGTTTAGATGCAGGATAAGCCCCGTGGCGGCTGCAATTCTGCGCTGTGTCATTTATAAGATGCAGATGCAGTTTCGCAGCACTGCAAGGCTACCAGTGAAGATGTGCACTGAAAAAGTTGGGTACTTACCCAGACTTTTTCAATGGGAGCGAGGTCAGTACAGCTCTTCTGCCATCTGACACAGCACTGGGGCCAATATGGGGGTGGTCCCAGGTGGAAGGTGACCAGTGATTGGTCACCTTATACCAGGAAGAGGGCAGGGGGTGGCTCTGGTACCCAGATGGCCGCCGGAAACCCCACGCTCCCTCTTCAGCATCAGGATTACCCAATGCCACTGTGGGAGAGGAAAATCATGGGGTTTCTGAGGGAGGCAGCGCCAACTCAGTGCCAAGACACCCCTCAGAAATGGATGTGTAATATTCAGTATTGTCATGAGGAGATATTGGCAATTGCTTGGTACTTGGTACTGGGGTAGATGGGATTAAGGTTTCAGAACTGAAGGAACATTTAAAGGGAAAATGGCCTCCTTGCATACACATTTACTAGCATCCTCAGGTTTCCTGAACATGTGATAATAAAGAACATTTCTAGGACTGAGCGTCTGAGCTCATGAGAAATTTTTTAGATTTTGTTAGTTTGCTTGTTTAGACATACATAACCACCATCTGCAACCTGGTGCCCTTCAGATAGGTTGAACTACAACTCCCATCAATCCCAACCAGCAGGGCCATTGGCTGTGCTGTCTGGGAATTATTGGAGTTGTGATCCAACACATCTGAGGGGAACCAGATTGGGGGAGGTTTAATATATATATATATATATATATATATATATATATATATATATTCCATACATTGTTTTGGCCCTAAACCCGCCCCTTAATGGTGGTTGCAAAGCAAAACACCACAAAATACTACTATAACAGAACTAAAGCAAAGAATTAAAGTTAAGCCAAGCAAAAGCCTTCAATTTCAAATGAAAATCCATAAAAGCCAGGTGGACTAAACATGTTTTCTCTATGTTTCACCTCAAAGTCATCATGGATGGGGCCAGACTAACCTCCCTGTGGTGGGAACTCCATAACTGGGGGGCTGCCAGAGAAAAGGCTTGGCATCACTTAATGTTGTCTGAATAGATATGTTCAAGACATAGACATATATTTGGAATGAAAACTTGGGAAAGTATTCGTTATTTGTTTGTAATATTTATATGCTGCTTTTCCACTCAAGATCCACAAAGCAGCAGATGACAATTGATACAATCACAATGTTGAAAAGCAAAAGCAAAAAACTGATAAAAATGTAAACCAAATCATCATCACCACACACACCAGCTTAGAACATCCATTTTCAGAGTTTAAGACAACCCTCCCCAACCTGGTGCCTCCATCATCCCCAGACAAAGTGCCATGGACCATGGACTATACACATACTAGGGCAGTTGTCATCAACACATCTGGGGTCTGCCACGTTGGGGGAGGCTGGTTTAGGATGAAAGAGAAAGTCACCTCAAAGAACCCACCAACTTTAAAATCACATCACTGGCTGCCAATTAGTTTCTGGGGGAAGTATAAAGTGTTAGTTATTACCTTTAAAGCCCTCCATGGTTTGGGTCCAGGTTAGCTGTGGGATCGCCTTCTCCCGTACAATCCACCCCGCATACTCAGGCCCTCTGGGAAGAATTTGCTTCTGTCAGTCCTTCTCTTCTGCTGCTCCCAGACTGTGGAAAGGCCTGCCAGGAGAGATCTGCCAACTTAACATTCTTTCTGAATTTAAAAAAGCTTTAAAGATGTATATCTTCCGGCAGGCCTACCCAGTCAAATTTTAAGTTGCCTGGCTGTTATTTTAATGATGTATTAGTTTTTATATGTATTTTACTGTATTTTATAGTGTTTTTGTATTTAATGTTGTATTTAATGTCCCTTGATCCAAAGGGAGAGATGGGTAAGAAATTTATTATTATTATTATTATTACTAGCTGTACCCTGCCACATGTTGCTGTGGCTCAGTCTGGTTAAATTGAAAAGAAAGAAAAGACAAAGCGGATGTTTCTAATATGTTTAATTTCACAATGCTTGTAGATATACAATATTTTTAGTTGTTCCATTGTCTGTGTAGATATAGAGATTGTCTGGTTTGCCCACTCTAGAACACGCAACATATAATTGTCCATGTGAGAAGCAATCTGTGTCTAGATATAAACCGCACAATTCTAAAGATTGGCCCTGAGCTTTGTTGATGGTGATTGCAAACGCCAATCGAATTGGGAATTGCAATCTCTTAAATTGAAATGGCATATCTGTTGGAATCATAGGAATGCAAGGAATGAGGACATCTTCACCTTTGAAAGGTCCTGTCAAGATTGTTGCTTCTATGACCTATAAGAGCAAATAGGAGAGAACATGCAAATAGGAGAGGAGGCAGAGGCAGTGGATTGGCCTACTGTTTGGTTTTTTAAAAAGGATGTTTTTACAGTGAGGAGGTTAATGGAAACTCCTGGCAGTTACCTTTCTTCAGAACGTGCAACTGTCACAGGTGTGACATCTATATTCACTCAGCCAGTTGTGAGAGAATATGCAAATAGGAGAGGAGGCAGAGGCAGTGGATTGGCCTACTGGTTGGCGATATCACAATGACTTATAAGAGCAAATAGGAGAGAACATGCAAATAGGAGAGAAGGCAGAGGCAGTGGATTGGTCTACTGGTTGGCGATGTCACAATGACCTATAAGAGCAAATAGGAGAGAACATGCAAATGGCAGAGGCAGTGGATTGGCCTACTGGTTGGTGATGTCACAATGATCAGCAGGACTGGTTTTTTTTTTTTATATTTTTTTTTTTATTTTCTACAATACATAAACATACACATTACATCACATAAAAAACACACAACATACTACATAATTCAGTTGAATACAATATCTTATCTTAATAACATAATCAATACACCTACAGTGCACCCCCCACCACGGGATCTCATTCCTGATTCCAGAATCTCATACTTTCTTCTGCTGGTGGATTCCCACTCCCTTTAGAAAATACAAATATTAGGAACTGTTTCCAAATTCCTTCAAAATCATTTGATTTAGCTATACCTCTTCTCCATTTAATATTACTTGTTAATTTATCATTAATAGCTATATCCCATACTTCTTTATACCATTCTTCAATAGAATATTCCCCTTGTATCTTCCAGTTCCTAGCTATAATTAATCTTGCTGCAGTCAACAAATTCGTTATCAG
This sequence comes from Elgaria multicarinata webbii, assembly GCF_023053635.1. Taxonomy (NCBI): domain Eukaryota; kingdom Metazoa; phylum Chordata; class Lepidosauria; order Squamata; family Anguidae; genus Elgaria; species Elgaria multicarinata. The sequence continues at coordinate 69,018,791 of NC_086178.1, forward strand.
TTCCTTAATTTCCTTTTTACATTTAAAATCTTCTTCAAATAGCGACAGCAATGCAACTTTTGGTGTTCTTTCTATCTTCATTTCAACAATTTCTTCAATTTCCAAAAACACCATCTTCCACAATTTCTGAACATAGTTACATTCCCACCACATATGCAAATACGTTCCTTTAACCCCACAACCTCTCCAACAATTTTCTGTTTGCTGGTTTTGAGGAGGCCTATTTCTTCGATTTTAAGACAAACCTTTGACCCCATAGAGAACATAGTTACATAACAATGCTCGCGTATTCGAACGCAACGCTGTGTCAAAATTTCAAAGCAATCAGTGAAGAACTTTCGGAGATATAAAAGCATGTTTTTACGGTGAGGAGGTTAGTGGAAACTCCTGGCAGTTACCTTTCTTCAGAACGTGTAACTGTCACAGGTGTGACATCTATATTCACTCAGCCAATTGCGAGAGAATATGCAAATAGGAGAGGAGGCAGAGGCAGTGGATTGGCCTACTGGTTGGTGATGTCACAATGATCAGCAGGACTGGTTTTGAGGAGGCCTATTTCTTCGATTTTAAGACAAACCTTTGACCCCATAGAGAACATAGTTACATAACAACGCTCGCGTATTCGAACGCAACGCTGTGTCAAAATTTCAAAGCAATCGGTGAAGAACTTTCGGAGATATAACGACAGTAACAAACGGTCTTTTTCATTTTTATTTATATAGATGATGATGATGATGATGATGATGATGATGATGATGATGATTATCCTACCAGTACAGTCTACCAAACTGTCCCACCTCAACAGAAAGAGTGAGAAAACCTCATAGAGTTGGTGCCACAACTGAAAAACTGCCTTGCAAGTCTTCACCAGATTGACTTCCCATGGGCAAGACACCTTCAGCAGAGCTTCCTGTGATAACTTCAGCACCTGGGACAGCTCCTGTGGGATAAGGCATTTACTAAGATAAACAAGATATAGACCACCACATACAGTTTAAAGCATTTTGTATTGCCCCCGGAAGAAAACTGGCAGCCAGTGCAAATTGGCCAAAACAGGTGTTGTATGGGCTTTACATTCAGCCCTGATAATGGGGAGCTGCATTTTTCAATAGCTGAAATGTTCAAACTAGAGCTGTGCAGAAGTGGCCTGTCAAAATTCTCCACCCTATTTGTGGGTAGAGAAATTGGGGAGACAATTTCACCAAATTTCTCCAGGGGGAAGAGAAATTCTCTAACCATTTCTCACAGGTAGGCATCACCACTGGGAACAGCATATTTTTTCTCCCAAAGGGGTCAACTGTGTTGTCAGCCTGGCCCCCATTTTGCATCCTCTACAATGCAAAATGCAAAACATCACTCCAGGGCATTGAGGGGAGGGAATGCAACCACCACAAAAAAATAATGAAGACAATGTGGAGAAAATTCTGAAAAGTGTCATTTTATTGCTAGAAGGTAAGAAAAGAAAAATCTCAGGAATTTCCTGAAAGTTTTCTTTCTTCATGAAAGGTGCTTCCATTTTTCTGTCCCATTCTCAGTGCAGTTTATAATTCATTTTGAATGTGTGTTGGTGGTGTTTTTGACCTCAACTAATCCCTGTGAGGTGGCTGAAGGTACTATCTATATTATTCTTTCTATTATACATCTCAACATTTCTCTATTGCATACCAGGCTGCCTGCATTTCCTGATTTGAAAAGACCCTATGGGAAGAATGAAATTCTATGATGCCTTTCCCTGGGTGGGAAGTGTGGGAAGCCAAGGAGGCTACAAGCTGTCAGAGAGATGACAGGATGGTCTCGCACACTCCTCAGTCATTTCATAAGTAAGGCAAGCACAAGAACCCTGAACCAAACTCATAAGAATTTCTTCAGAATTTCTTCTCCTTTGAATTTCTTTTCGAAAGCAATTTTATTTCTATCAAATTGAATGAGAATGGTCAAAATTTTCATGGGAGAAATTTTCAGCACATCACTAGTTCAAACTGTCTTCAAAGATAGCAATCACATAATCTGCACTGTGGTAGTCCATGTTTGTGATAACCGCAGTACAGATTATGGTAGCCAGGTCTCTGACTTCCAAGAATGGATGCAGCCAGCCTATCAAATATAAGTTCACAGGCACACCACATGCTTGGCTCATGCTACAGCCCCAGCTACAGTTTCTTCTAAGTGAGTTTGATGTGCTCCTTGCCCTTCAATCTCTTGCTGGTTTTTCTTCAGTCAAAAATTTGGATTACTGGGCGTTGACTTTTTACCAATAAATAACCTCAATGAATCATGAGCAAGAGCAGCTGGTGCCTACAATTTAATGAAGGAAACCAGCAAATGAAATCACTTGCCTGTTTATTATCCCAATGACTTAAATTAGGACAGACTTGAATACATTTCTGAAATGGGATTGTCTTTTTACAAGAATAAAATATCAATCAACTCTTTTTATCTTTGATCTCATATTTTGCAGACATTTCATATGCATCTGATTTGAAGCCATTCCATGTATAGTGTTTCTGCTCTCACAATGGAGCTGCTTTAAGACAGGCCACAAGGTATATGCTAACATTAAGACTGCAATCCTATACACACTTTCTTGTGAGTAAGTCCCATTGAACTCAGTGGGGCTGACTTCTTGAGTAGACATGTCTTGGATTGCACTGTTAATGCATTATAAAATTTGTGCACTTTATATATAAGAGTTTAACTGAGGCAGAAGCTGTTTATGTAACTCAGTTTGTGGGGAACTCGGAGCTGAGCCTCAGATGATGATGTTAGGGTATGGGCAGGAATATATGGGGAAAAGTAGATCTTCAGAGACTTTGGCCCAAAACTGTTAAATTGGTCCTAGAAATGAACTGGGAGCCAGTGCAGATGGTACAATACTTGTGCAATATGGCCATAATGTCCAGTTCCAGTCAGTACCCTAGCTGCTATATTTTGTACTAAATGACATTTCTGGAACATCTTCAAGGGCAGTCCCATATACAACATATTGCAGTAATCTAACTAGGAGGTTTCCTGGGCATGAATCATTGAAACCAGGCTGTCTCTATACAGGCAGGAGCATTCCATGCTGCAGAAACACTTGTGCCTCTAGTTTCTCACTGTTATGACTTGCCTCTTACCCAAAGATTCAGTACCACTTCCCTGAGCACTCAGATAGTGAAAGGTACCCTTCTTCAATGTGCAAGTGCACATGTATGTGAAGGAATGGGATGTGTGTATGTGATGAAAAAATAAAAAGTCTGATGGTTGTAATGGGCAGAAAGGACTTAGAGTAGCATAACAGTGTCAGTGGTTGAAACAGATAATTATGAACCAGAAATCTGAGGGCTACATCTGCATTTGGATTGGAGCCAATTTTGGTGAGTATAGTGGGGAGGGGGAAGCTAATTTGCCAGTGGTGTCCTTTGGATAAAACCCTGAGTGATTTCAAGCTTGGGCAGTTGATAGGTCCCAACCCACTGTGAGTATTTTTTAAAAAACAACAACAACCCATTGGTATTTATCTACAGGCTATATGGAGGGTATTAATATCACCCCAGTTATCTGCACTCAAGTCATAACCATCGAGAGTTAAACTATGTAGCACACAACATATCCTCAGAAATCTGTTCTTCTTCCATATTCCCATAGGAGTGTTGCTTTGGAGGATTCTTTAAATAAAGATTCGTGTGCATTGTCCCAACTGTTCATTTGTTCTGTTATGAGAGGTAATTTAATTATTGTGTAAATAATTAAATAGCATAATTAATTATATAGCTTGAGGAAGCTTTTAAGCATGCTTATTCTTGTGATGGCTTGTCAGCCTGATATTACTTTCCTTGACAGATGGAACCTTCGAACGTACTACTCTCCCTTATATTGGCCAAATAAACTGGTTAATAGTAAATCTCATGGAAGTTCACTGTAAAGTCATCATGTTAATATTTTGAACTTTTATAATAGTTGATTGTCACAATACTGGGTGGTCCACTCAAACCAGTTATTCTCTGGGAGTCAGGGTGGATGGGTCTGCCACTCTTGGTCTCACTAAGATTTTCAGCTTGTTTCAACCTGTTTCTGCAAAAGCTTGCAATTAAAAAACAAAATCCATACAGAAATCCAAATGTTTTGGGTGCACTTTCCCCTAATATATGCAATTTTTGTGCATATTTTAAAACAGCTACCTTCTTTCCAAGCATGTAACATTACTGTAATGCACTTTTGTGTGTGCACTTTCCTAAAATATATCTACTCATTTTGTGTGAACTTTCCCCTAATATGTACATTTTTGTGCATTTTTCTTCAGACAAGCTGCAGCACAACACCTGCCATAACACATTTTCTTGGCTCACTTAAAAGCTTGGGAGATGCAAATTGGGTAAAACTATTTTTTTTTTAAAAAAAAAAAAAAACCTCAATGGAATGACTATCTCACCCATTCCTACCTGGGAGTAAACCCCATTAAACCCCACGGGACTTTATCTGTGTGCCTGGGGGCTCATCTACAGAAAGAAGAAGAAGAAGAAGAAGAAGAAGAAGAAGAAGAAGAAGAAGAAGAAGAAGAAGAAGAAGAAGAAGAAGAAGAAGCAGCAGCAGCAGCAGCAGCAGCAGCAGCAACAGCAGCAGCAACAGCCAGGCACCTCTCCACCGTGCCTGGGTCCAGCTCCAGCTGAGAGCCCCCTCCCTCCTGCTATCAACTGTAACTGCTGAACTTTACAACTAAGATTGTAGTGCCTGAATTTGCTTTCCTTTTCCCCCTCCTCCTCCTCCCTCCCAATCCCCTTTCCTTTTGTGTCATGTCTTTTAGATTGTAAGCCTGTGGGCAGGGACTGTCAAGAAATACCTTTGTAAGCCGCCACGAGAGCCTTTTTTGGCTGAATGGCGGCATAAAAATCCTTAAATAAATAAATAAATAAATAAAATCTACACCAAGCAGGATATTGCACTATGAAAGTGGTATATAATAGGCAGGAGCCACACTACTGCTTTATAGTGGTATTCAAGTGCACTGCAGGATCTGTACTACTGCTTTATAGTGGTACTGAAGTGCAGTGACAACTGTTGGGGCCCTTGACACATCAACACCAAGCAGGATATAACACTCTGAAAGTGGTATGAAAGCGGTATATGGTATGTGTCAATGGCCCCAACAGTTGTCAGAGCACTTCAATACTGTTATAAAGCAGTAGTGTGGCACTTTCATACCACTGTCATAGTGGTGTAGATGAGTCTATGTATTACAAATTTGCTATTAAGTTCAGAATTGATTATGAGGTTTGAAGCATGCACAGTAAAGTAATATGCAGATTCCCTCTCCTTAAATTTTTCAGTCATCCTAACACCTGGAGCCCAAAAAACATACTTGGAAGGGTCTCCTTAGCTGTTCCTCTCATTGTCACAACTGCTGCAGCTCTGACTCTGCGAGGAGAGGAGGATGACAACCATGTGGGTCCATCTTCATACTGACTATCAGCGATGGTGAGTAAGAACATAAAAACATAAGATGTGCCATGCTGGATCAGACCAAGGGTCCATCTAGACCTGCACTCTGTTCACACAGTGGCCAACCAGCCACTGGGCAGGGACCAACAAGCAGGACATGGTGCAACAGCACCCTTCCATCCATGTTCCCCAGCAACTGGTGCACACAGGCTTACTGCCTCAAATACTGGAGATAGCACACAACTATCAAGACTAGTAGCCATTAATAGCCTTTGCCTCCAGGAATTTATCCAACTCCCTTTTAAAGCCATCCAAATTGGTGGCCAGCTATACATCTTGTGGCAGTGAGTTCCATAATTTAACTATGCGCTGTGTGAAGAAGTACTTCCTTTTATATGTCCTGGATCTCCCAACAATCAGCTTCATGGGATATCCCCTGGTTCTAGTATTTTGGGAGAGGGAGAAAAATGTCTCCCTATCCACATTCTCCACACCATGCATAATTTTGTACACCTCTTTCATGTCTCCCCTTAGCCTCCTTTTTTCCAAACTAAACAATCTCAGGGGAGATGCTCCAGCCCCTTAATCATTTTAGTTGCCCTTTTCTGCACTTTTTCCAGCTCCATAATATCCTTTTTAGGTATGGTGAACAGAACTGTACGCGGTATTCTAAGTGTGGTCACACCACAGATTTGTATAAGGGACAGTATGATACTGGCCATTTTATTCTCAATTCCTTTTCTTATAATGCCTAATATGGAGTTTGCCTTCTTTACAGTGGCTGCACAATGGGTGGACATATTCATCAAGCTCTCCACCACAATTCCAAGATCTCTTTCTTGTTTGAACACCGCCAGCTCAGATCCCATTTGTTTATATTTGAAATTGGTTCCCCCCCCCCCCAACGTGCATCACAAGACATCATCATACAGGCAGGCAACATGAAATCAACTAATCAGAAAACAGGCATAATGTGGTGATGCAGGATATGATGCTACAATTCCAAACTAGAGGGCCCATGATGCACCTTGATATTGCATATGCTCAAAAAAACATATACATGGAAAGAGGTTCATATTAGAGGAGAAATTGTTCCCCCAACTTGTCTGCCCACAAACAGGTGGGAGAATTTTTGAGATGTCATTTACACACAAGCTCTAAATTTTAATGTCTGAGCAAAAACTACTCTCAAAAATTCAGGTCAAGATTAAGGCATTTTAAATATCTAAATGAAAGTAACTTTTAAAAAGGCAGTACTTTAATTCACATGTAGTATTATCACTCAGTGCTTTAAATATTGCTGTAGTTAAAATATTCTGCCACTGTTTATCACCGTTACCTCCAAAATAAGTGCATATAACATGGAGACTTACTGCATTAAGAAATCATTTGAATGGATTGTTTAATTTTGGTAATATAATTTGACATCTAAACATAAGCTGAGAAGGATCTCACACAAACACTTTGATAATATGATTCATTGTCAAATGTTTGTTTTGTCTATCTGGTACTCATTAATTAATTCTTTTTCATATAGCTTGGATTTACTGATTTGGAAAAAGAGAATTATTCTTATTGATGTTGCTAAAATATCCAGGTGGTTTAAATTCCACCAACGAGATGCTCTAATCTAGCACATTTGTGTAGCCCTAATCAAATCTCTGCTAACAGATGTGAAGCATCCAGTAGTGGAGCAAATGTTTGTGTCTATATGATAATTAAATTACATCAGTAAAAGAGGAGAAGTGAACAATGATGGCTATAGTTTTTTGTTTTAAACCCAGGTTATCATTGTTAAGCAGTCGTATTATGAAATCCCCTTTTAAAAACAGATAGTACATAACTTTACATTTCCAAAACAAAAACCCATTTCTAGGCACGTACCCATGAGTAAGTCTTTAATATTTGCGACTAGCATGCATCTGCCTTTGAATATTACTAATTTGCCCTGTAACCATTTGGAGTGGGTGCTGTTCTAGATTCCATTATCTCATTCCCAATTTAATTCACCCCCTCCAATACAAACAGTTATGAGCATTCAGTTTTGCACAGCTCCATCTGAAAGTACCAGCTGCTACATGCAACCAGTTACAGTGACTGGAGTTGAATCAGGGCCATTGACTCTCAATAATTTCCCTCCACCTCTTTTTAACCTCCTTGCTCCAGACCACAGGACACAATTCCATCAATTGCCCAGTATTTTTAATGAAATGACATTGTCTCTTTGCACTGTTGTACCTACCACTTCTAAATCTAGGAAGCTCAGAAGCATGACAGAAATTCCACAGATGAAAATGTTCTTTGTATATAAGAGATTGCAATTACAGTGGAAGTGTCACCCATGAAATTTCTCTGTAGCTTGTTTTATTTCTCTGTAGCTTGTTTTATTTCTGGTTCTTACTTTTACAGTTCTATAGCCCTGACGATGGCATCACATATCCTGCTGTTTAAGGGCGTCATCAGATGAGCGTTTATTCCACACTCGTTACTGGGCACTCACAGATTTTCGCAGGTCCCTCATGACATTGTCTGCATCCCACATGCCTCCCACCCCTTCTAGCCTTCTTTGCATGACAAAGAAACACCCTTGTAAATCTGACCCAATGTATTTAGGGACAGGGCATTAACAGTGGACTGAGAGCTATCCTGCAGCAGGTCAAGCTGCAGCTGTAGTTTAGCTCCAATTTAGCCATGTTTTTGCTCTAAACACTAGAACAATTCTCTCTCTGTGTGCACTTTACTCTATGCTCCTGACCTTGCTGGAGGCTAAGTAATGTCACCAGCTGCATGTGTAATGTGGTCACTGGTGATGAAAAGTGAACCGGCCTAATTCGCCTAGGGATGCAACCCCTTTTAACATATCTAACATTCTTGCAGGTGTGGTGGCTTTATTTGTGTGTTTTACTTTGTTTGTTTATTTGTCTGACTAATCAAGCCAAGTCCTTCATACTCATCTTCCGATTTACCAGTCTGAAAATATTAGGTATTCAGTGTCTAGATTGTTTCCAGTCTTTAGATGTAATTGATACCAGTGAAAAGAAGGCAAGACACTTATGCCAAAAAAATTAACAGCTGGATTGGGTTTTTTTTTTTTTCCAGGCGATGGGAATGTAGCTGTATCCACACTTTCCTGAAAGGAAAGGAAAGGAAGGGATTGATTGAGCTAATCAGAAATTCCTCAAATGTTCTAATATCTCTTGTTGGAACAATGACCTAAGTAAGTGTACCGAGATGACAAACACCTCATTCTTTCACTAAATGAAGAGCATCCACTGATTTATAGAAATATATAATTTGGGTTTAGATTATCATATTGTTTTAGCTAGCGGGATATTTTCTTAAGAGTGCAATCCTATGCGTGTCTACCCAGAATCAAGTCCTGATGAGTTCACTTTCCAGGTACATATCTATTCAGAGGTAAGCCCCAATGATTTCAATGTGGACGCCAAGTGGGTCTAGGATTGCAATCCTACCTGTGTTTAGACAGATTTGCAATCCTGTCAGTTTTTAGACAGAAAAATCTTATAACTCCCACATGTCCCCGTTGTTTCTGTCAAGACAGGCATAGGATTACCCCCTAAGCAGTTTAAGGGTGCAATCCTATATATGCACCTACTTCAGAGTAAGCCCCACTGATCTCAATGGGACTTACTTCTGTGTAGACATAAATAAGGTATCACTGTAATGCCACAATCTTATGCATGTCTACACAGAAAAAAAGACATGCCTGGCTAGCTGAGGAATGCTGGCAGTTATAGGACTTTTTTTGGTCTAAACATGCTTAGGATTGTGCCATAAGAAACTTTCCATGCTGGAACAGAGGGCAGGTGGAATCAGTGCCCCTCTGTCCTGAAACCCCTTGAACAGGAAATTGTAGAATCTTTCATCTTCTTGTTACTAATATTCTTATCTTAATGGTCTGCTTCATTCTATCAGATCACTCCATGGGATTGTATACATGGATACACAACTGCAGGGGGAAAGGTTATTGTGCACTACATTTATTTATTTTATTTATTTATTTAAAATATTTATATCCCGCCCTATATCACTAAGATCTCAGGGCAGCGTACAGATAAAAACATACAGTATAAAACAATAAATATACACAGTTAAAAACAAATTAAACCATAATCCAAGTTAGAACAATATATAATTTAAAAGCAATAGATGCAGTTAAAACAGTTAAAACAATGTGCCAGTGAGTTTAACCACCAAAGGTTTTGTTAAAAAGCCATGTTTTTACTTGGTGTTGAAATGCAATCAATGTTGGTGCCAATCGGGCCTCCAAGGGGAGGGCATTCCACAGCCGGGGTGCCACCACAGAGAAAGCCCTCTCCCTTGTCCCATCATAGAGTATATGTTGCATTGGTGGGATGCGGAGAAGGGCTCCTCCAACAGATCTAAGGTCTCGGGCAGGCATATATAAGGAGAGGCGCTCTCTCAAGTATCGAGGTCAAACCATTTAGGGCTTTAAACGTCATTACCAGCACCTTGAATTCTGACCGGAAGCATATAGGCAGCCAGTGCAGTTCCTTTAAAACTGGTGTTATGTGGGCTCTGTAAGATGTACCTGCCAGCAGTCTAGCTGCTGCATTTTGCACTAGCTGCAACTTCCGTGTCGTCTTCAAGGGCAGCCCCACGTAGAGTGCATTGCAGTAGTCTAATCGGGAAGTTACCAGTGCATGCACTACTGTGGCTAGGTTGTCCCTGTCCAGGAAAGGCCGAAGCTGGCGGATCAGCCGACGCTGGCCCCAAGTACTCCGTGCCACAGAGTCCACCTGGGCCTCCAGTGACAAGCATGGATCTAGGAGTACTCCCAAGCTACGTACCTGCTTCTTCAGAGGGAGTGCAAGCCCATCCAGAACAGGTCGCTTACCCACTTCCCGGACTCGGGAACCACCAATCCACAGAGGTTCCATCTTATCAGGATTCAGCTTCAGTTTATTGGCCCTCATCCAGCCCATTACAGCCTCCAGGCACTGGTCCAGCACCTTCACAGCCCCAGCTGACTCCGACGACAAGGAGAAGTAGAGCTGAGTACACTCAGCATACTGTTTTCACCCAACCCCCAAAATGACCTCACCCAACAGCTTCATATAGATGTTGAACAGCATGGGGGACAGAATAGAACCCTGTGGCACCCCACAGCTTAATTGCCATGGGGTGGAACAGGAATCCCCCAATACCACTCTCAGGGATCAGTCCCGCAAGTAGGAGCAGAACCACTGTAACATAGTGCCTCCTACTCCCATCTCACAGATCCAATCCAGTAAGATACCATGATCAATGGTATCAAAAGCCGTCGAGACATCCTGCAGGGAGGGAGGTTGTACCTGCAGGGAGGGAGTCAGTAAGTGTGGCTGCACTTTCCCCCTCTGGTTGGATTGCAACAGCCCCGAAGGTGCTGGGAAGGCCTTTGTGACAGATACTTTAGCTACTAATTTTAGAAGGCTATAAAAATGGGGCATGCTTTGGCTTAAGTATGCGTGTGGGTGGGTGGGTGGCAGGGGGAGTTTACTGCAGTGAGGAGCAAAAAGCAGCCAGTGGGTGAGTGTTCCATAGGAAACTCCAGGTCTGGACCAGATAGCTGCTTTTTCTTCAAAATAAGAGTGGCTGACCCAAGCATACTTTGTAAAAAGAGAGGCTCGGAAGGTAGCAACAAGGGAGAGGGCCTTCTCAGTGATGGCCCCCCAACTGTGGAATGAGCTCCCCACAGAGGCCCTCCTGGAACCAAAATTGTCGTCGTTTTGGCACCAGGTCAAGACTGCCTTCTACTCTCAGGCAATTCATGGCATATGAAGGGGCATTTACGCCTGTCATCTAAACAGGTCTAATATTTTATTGAAACTGGTTTTAGCTGTCTAAATTGTTTAACATTTTAGATATTTAATTTCCCCCCCCCCCTGAATTTTATGCTGTATTTTAATGCTTGCTAAATTCATTATGAATTGTTGTAAACCTCCCAGAGAGCTTTGGCTATTGGGCAGTATAGAAATAAATAAATAAATAAATAAATAAATAAATAAATAAATAAATAAATATCATGTACTGATTGTCCCTCAGGGGGGCTCATGGATTTCAATAAAGCCTCCCTACCTGACTTTTTACCCCATAATATGAGCACTGCCTTTTCCAAGACATTTCTTTATTTTGTTTCATTTCATTAACTCCCTTTTGTTTCCTCTCTCTCTCTCTCTCCAGCCCACGTCTATATTTCACTTTGGGCCTGCTTTTGCTAAAATAAATTTTGAATTAGAACACTTTGAACTAGAGGGACCTTCCATCTCTGGGACCATGCTTGCAACACAGCTATGTTCAAGTTTGTCTGTCTGCTTGGCAGCTGCCTTATGCTCTACTTATTGTATATTGCAATGGATATATATTCTTCAGCCCTGCCACCACCTTCCTTGCAAACACATCTCCTAAAGTTACAAAAGGGGGGCCTTTCTTTAAAGTGGAAACAGTCCCAAGTTTCTAAATATGCTGTGGTTGAAAAGGAGTTAAAAATACAGTCAAAGGGGTTTACTTTCCTCACTTCTTCCTGTGAATTGTGACCTTTGCTTTTTTCAACTTCCTCAATTTCGTTTCAGTAAATTGTCCTAGAATGCCACAACACCTGCTTTGGGTACTTGAGAAATTGACTTTTCCTGCAAATTACCCTGATCAGTGACCTTGTCTGGCTACTAAAGGGGTTTGGAGGAGCAGGATACCTTTATGTGTGGCCATATTCCATCCTCCCCTTGCTATTTAGCCCTTTGAAGTTTACTCATCTCTCTAATGTACAGTTCCAAGGGGTGGGGGGTGGGGAAACACCATAAGGTACTTGTCATCTAGAAACAAAATGCCAATACTGAGACTTATTGGAGACATCTCAAAAGGTACATCAAGGCTGTCTAAGTTAGTCATGGCATTTTAGGGAGGAATTTCCTAATATCTATGAATTACTTAAATGTTTCAATATTTAAACATGTCATTCAGATATTTACTAGAGGTAGAGGACAGTAAGATTTACAAATGTATTTTTTTTAAAAAAAGAGCCTTGATTTTACATGTAAAGATACATTCTTCCACATTCAGCCCAAGTTTTCAGGCCAAAGGTTATTTCTGGAAGATCAATAAGGAAAATTATATATATTATCCTATAATTTTTTAAAGCTTATTGTAAGAAACCATTTCCCCCTATATTATTAGTTGTTCTATCCAGCTAACAGGTGTTAATCCTCAAGTGTTCTCCCAGGGGCAAGCTGTCTGAATATAGAGCAATTCCCAGCATCCTGGAGATCCCACAAATTGGTCCATGAAAAGTTCTGAAGCTACTTTAAGGCCAGATGACATGAGAACCTTGTCAAATATCAAAGGGAAACCTGTTGTAAATGTAAACATATATGGAGCATTGCACTTCATTCCGACAAGCTTTTAAGATCCAATGGCAGGTTTTAGTCAAGAAAGGATAATTAGTTTAGAAGTTACAATAGGGAAAAATGTTTCAACTTTGATGTGAATTCTGTATGCGTAGCCCCAGTTTTATTTTATTTTTCACATCTGTTCTCCCTACTTTAGTACATTAGTATGAAGCTGCTTTTGGAATTCAGTTTTACTGATTCTGCTGTTCTACAGTTTGGGGTCAGGACCAAAGGTTGACAGCTTATGTTCCCAACACAAATGGGGCTTTGTTTTGCTTCTTCCTTTTTACTGCTACAGTCATATTCCAAAAGAGTAACCTGTTCTCCAATCTTCAGAGTGCTATCTCAGACTGAGACTAGATCTTGCACATGCTAAAAGGTGCTGCACAGAGTTAAAAAATAACAACCAACATTCTTAATCTAAGAATGCACAGTTCCAAGCTCCAGAAAAGGAATTTCACCCCAGCCCCTCTACTAATGGAGCTACTGGCATTGTTGTGTTGGTATGTGCTTCAGTTTCTTCTTTCTATGTAATATATAAGAAGAGCAGCACAGTATTCCCTTGCTTGGAACCCTGTGGGCCATCTGCATGATCAGGGGACTACTCATTTAGCCCAAGGATGGGAAACATGTGGCTCTCCAGATGTTGTTGGACTGCAACTCTTATCACTCCCATTGGCTATGCTGGGTCATGCTGATGGGAGTGCAGTCTGACAACATCTAGAGGATCACACATTCTCCACCCTTGGTTTAGCTCTAGGGATGGCATTTCATTGTAAGGGAGGGAGGGTTCTTTTATGGAAAGTAGAATAGTGCAAAATGGCCCTGTCCCATTTGCCAAGCAGAGGAAGAGGCAATAGCACAAGCCTATAGAAAGTCCCAGGTTCAATCCTTGACATTTCCAGGCAGGACGTGGAAAAATTCCCATCCTAAAAACCAAAGAACTGCTGGCAGTCAGTGTGTAGATAATACAGAGCAAGGTGGACCAACAATTCCTATGTCCATGTCAGTGAATCACTCCTTGTGCCATAATAGCTCATGGGGCTTTTGCAGATTTTATTTATTTAGTTAGTTAGTTATTACATTTTTATACCGCCCAATAGCCGAAGCTATTGGCTGAAGCTATTTGACTGTGAGTGGAGCCTATGAAGAGGGCGACAACCTAATTAGGGTAGATCCAGTGCATAATTGGGCACTAAAAGGAATAGGCTCTGGTAGAATCTAAAGTCAGCTGATTTTTTTCAAACAACCGTGCTGGTTACCAGACTAAACATAGTTTTGTTTTGTTATTTACTGACTGGACAATATAATGCAGTTGACAACCCAACCTGTTAGAGAGTGGTAAACTCAGGTCCATCCTCTTCCCCAACTCCCACTCTTCTGTTCTTGTCAGGTTAAGGATTATTTCTAGGCCCAGAGGGAAAGGAAGGACTTCAAATAAGCAGAAAGTCTGCACCAGTCAGTAGAATGGCCATATGTCCTACTTTACAGAGTTTCCTCTTTGAAGAGCAGTCAAAGAGCAGTCCTCTATTTAAAGATAAAGAACCATAGGAAAAGCAAGGGCCTGTAATGTGACCATCAACAGTTAGCATCTGGACAGCAGATCCATTCTCTTCCCTTTTTTTGCTTATGATCCATTCTCTTCCTTTTTTGCAATCCTGTACATGTCTATCCTAAATTAAGTCTCATTGGGTTCAATGGGACTTATTCCCAGGAAAGTGTGTACAGGATTGCAACACTGAAGGATGTGACACAAGAAGGTGGTATCTGAAAAGTTTCTTTTTAAAGACTTCTTAAGAGAATAAGAACAACTTCCTCTTCCTCTTCCTCTTCTCCTCCTCCTCCTGCCTGTCAGAAAGGTTCTATCAAAGGGCCAGGCTATTTTGTACATCCCAAATACAGATTGTAGTAATCAAAGCAAAAATTAAACAAGAATTTTAGGAGCAGCTGCAGTTAGAAATGTCCTTTAGGGCCCAATCCTATACATGTTTAGACAGAAATTCCCAGCATGCCTCAGCAAGCATGGCTGACTGAAGAGTTGCTGGGAGTTTTAGGAGATTTTTCATGTCTAAATATGCATAAGGTTTCACCCTTAAAAACTCAATACCAGCTGGAGATACTGGGGGGGGGGGGGGCGCAATAAGAGATATTTTTTCATGTCCAAGGGCTGTCACAGGTGTGACATAAAATATAATCAGAAAATTGCATCAGTTATTATTATTCTCCCAGCTGGTATTCGTCCATACGGTATTCATACTATTTCTGTAATGCCAACATGTGCTGGAGAAGTGGCTGGTCTAATGCAGGCTCATATTGTTTTAAACCATGTATAATTTGATTGAAGCTCTAATGTGCTTGCTGTAAAAATTAGCACCCAATGCCACATTTTATTGTACATTCAATCAATTAAAATACACATCACATCTTGAATCTGTTAACTTTCAGATAAGTACCATTAGACCAAAAATATGCTTTAAGTAGTGTTTACAGATTTATTTACAAAAGACAATTATTTAAACAAAGGAACATTCCCAGCTAATTGATATGAAGATATGAGAAAAATGCAATTAATCATCATTAGTGTATGCAGCTTTTTTCATTCATTTATGGTATGCAGCTGTGGGAATAACAGACTGTGACACCACTTCGGGCTGTTGCTAACAGAAGCTCTTGCTCCTTCTAAAATTGAAAATATCAGCCAACACACCAACACTGGGTGGTTTTAACTCTTTGCAGTTTGCTCTTATCCCTAGTTTAGTGCATGACAAAACATCTGCATGATACAGGAGATAACAGGGCTTTTCAGATGTTCAATTTCATTAGAATAAATATGCATGGACTGTGGAGAGAGAAGCAGAATTAAGGCAGCAGGCTCCACCTTCAACCTATTTGCCATCATTTGAAGATCAAAGAAGAGTCTAAGCACATGGACATCTTCCCCATGTGGCAGTCAGTCACCGTGGTTTATTGTGTTGTGCAAAACTGGAGGGTGGCCTATGCGAGGGTTAAACAACCCTTGCATAACCCTCCAGTGTAAGACACCTTGACAGGTTTGCACAACACGATAAACCACGTTGACAGCCCACTGCTGCATGAATATTCAAAATGGCCACTGGTACACACTGCCACCTAACATGGCTTACATAACCCATGGTAGGCTGAGATGTATTTCGGGGGAGGGGGCAGACAGTACAGCACTGTTGGAAAGTCAAAAGACTAGATCCCACAAGGAACATCCTGTGTTTTTCAGCAGCTCCCTTCATATTTAAAATTTTTAAAAGGGTCTCAACCAGCCGTCCCCATCCCAGTGCCCTCCAGATATTTTGGACTTCAGCTCCTATGAACTCAAGCTAGCATAGTCAGCAGTCAGGAATCCTGGGAGTGATAGTTCAAAACATCTGGAAGGCAGCAAGTTGGTAGAAAACTGGGCTAGATCCACATGAGTGCCGAAGAATAAATGAGGATAAAAATGAAAGGTCCAGAATCTATTCTTAAATTTTCAAACATTGTGGGGTTTTTTTTTTTCAGTATAATTGTGTTTTCTGGCATGATTATGTAGTCATAAACAATATAAATGGGGAAATCTACAATGCTGTAAATTTATATAACATTGCTATTTTGTGTAAAAGTAGTGATACTTACAGCATAGAAATATAAGAATATGCTTCATAGTATAAGTCCCTGTTCTTAAAAAAGAAAGAAAGAAAGAAAGAAAGAAAGAAAGAAAGAAAGAAAGAAAGAAAAGCTGTACCCCGCTTTCCCTCCTCCCACTCTTATCTGGCCTTTAGTCTCTTACTTCACGAAACACTAGATTGTCTTACAATACATCTCATTTCCATTGCACGCCTTAGCATGTGTTATGGCATACATGGTGCGGTATAGAGTGAGCTGTAATTCACACTTTGTACATCTAAAGTAGAGATGTTTCAAGCAGGAAACAAATTCCCAGCCTAGGCAAGGGATCACCTTACCCAAGCCATTCAAATGATTAACAACATGCCCATTAACAAGCTATATCAATGTTTCCGTCTTCTTGGGATATGGGCATCTGCAGCCACGCTTCCTCTATGAGCTTGTGCTTTCCATGAAAGTGAATTGTGATGGTACTCTGTGCAATACATTGCACAGCTATTGCCTCCTCAAATTTGCCAGGGTAAATACAGTGAGTTCAATGGCCATGGCTAAGCATGGACCGATCAGTCTTCTTCAGGTCTGTGTTAGTTTTGCATGTGTTCAATTGTATGTCTCTTCCATCCCATTTTCTGTGACTATAAAGCAGTCACACACAAATCACATTTACATTTTATGCATTTCCTCTTAAAACACAGATTTTTGGTATGTTTCTCCCCATCCCCATGCATTTTTCTAAATCTTTGTTGAGACAAGAACTGCATCACAAAAATCAGAAAAATGCACGATCCAAATGAGAAAGGCTTTCTGAGAAATCTGGGAAGTGCAAATTAATTTGGCTGTCTTAAAAATGTGGAGCAAATATAATTCTCCAGCATATACAGCAATGGTCATCCTGAATCTAGGCATTGAGGGGATTTGGGCTGCGTGTAAATGATGGATAAAACTGGATTTCCATTTTTACCTTAAGCACCAAGAAGATTGTTTATAACACACAATCCTATTTTTGACTTATACCTGCTGGATAAGAAAGGAATCTCTGCCAAATTCCATCACACCAGGAAAAGAAAGTCTGACATAATAACCACTGAAATGTAAGTCCTGAAGAAAAGTATACTCTTACTTTCACCCACAACTCTTACATTATTCCAATCCGTCTTTGGTTCTGCTATGTCTTATTCATGCCTGGCCTTACCAGAGGCTGAGGCTTACAGATGTCATTGCAATAACATAGGTTTGTTTTTCTTGTGCCTGTTTACATTGGAAGGTGGTGTGTCAACAGCCTTCTGACCTGCAATCCAGTACTTTAAGGTATATACAATAAAAGGAGAAGTGGGGTTAGTGACGAGGATGACATCTGGACTCCCAAGTGAATCAGAATATCTCATCACTGTGATGCCGTTAGGATACTCTTTCCCTGTCCCGAACCCTGGAGAGACGCTGCCAGTCAGTGTCAACAATACTGGGTTAGATGGACCAATGGTCTGACCTAAAAGGCAGTGCCCTATGTTCCCATTTTCAAGAGCACATGGTTTCTACTAGTTTTGCTCCATCTAGTCTCAGGACTCCCGGCAAAAGTTCCACAGCAGTTTCTAGCATAAGAAATTGTATGCCAGCTGCCTCATAGCTTTCTAGCGAAGCATAATCACCACTGGATAGAGAACTTGTAGAAAAAAGAGGGTTTTACTAACTACCTCTTAACCCTACCCTTAGGCTAGCTTGACAGGGCAGGGACCCAGGAGGAAAGAAACTAGCCTATGCTTGCTGTGGATGATGGGATTTGTATTGGGTAACAGGCTGAGGAATGCTGAACTAACTTCATGGAAACCACTCTTAGATAATTCAAAGACCCTGTTCATTAGACACACTAAGCCACCGTGGTTAAGCATTTTGAGCTAAACATTATGTCATGTGAACCATTCCTAACCATGGTGGCTACATAAGCATGGTTTAAACATGCTCATTAACCACTTGCTGCAAAGAGGTTAGCAAATTAACCATGGCTTAGCATGTTGTCTGAACAGGCCCACAATGTATTCTTTATTTAGAACTCTTTTAAATCATCAGATACTTTCTTGTGGACACTTTCCATTGTGATCCTGGCACTACTTTGTCCTCTCTCCAACTGCCAGTGATACGTATCAGTTTCCCCACCTTCTGCTTTCCCAGAGCAATACCTGAACCCTTGCCAAAGTTTTAGTCACAGGGTTGATGCACACATAATTTGGCAAGCACACCTGCTGTATGCACACTGCTGTTTTTCATAGGTAAATCGTACAGAGTGTGAATGGATGATATATTTCTCCAAACAGTTGGTGGTGATGATGTGCCAGGGTTACAGAGGCCACTAAAAACTTTTAGCATGCTACTGACAGTTAGTAGACATGCATCATCATTCTGCTTTATGGGACTGAGCGCTGAAAACTTTGGTGTACATGTAGCAAACATGCTTGCTGGGGGTGTTTTTCCTCGTTAGACCCATGCAACACTGCCATGCATTACCCTTGCCAGATCTGCCATCATGGTTGGGCATCTGCCAATTGGCAACATCTGAGTAGGGCCCCACTGAAAGAGCTTCCTGGAGTCACTCCTCCTCTTCACCATGGCGACCTGCTCATTCACCTGCCTCTCAATCTGGCCAGACGATGGTGGTGGTAAGAAGAAAGAGCTGTAGATGTCAGTGCCTGCTTCTTTGCCTCTCAAGCAGAAAGTGATAGGAATTATGAGGAAGAAGGTGAGGAGCAATAGCAGCTGGTGACAATGGCAGCGAGAAGGCAGACTCACGGAAGGAGGGGCTCCATTCAGGGTGTATTGCCCAAAGCCCTCCAAAAAATTCAAGCTGGCACTATAATAATCTCCCCACCCCCACATTGGGTATCACAGCTAAAACCCAGTAAGATGGCAATTTTCTTACTATTTAGTGGTTGGATTCAGGATCTGCCTTTCACAAGAAGAAGGGACCTTCCATGAGAGGAAGAGCTCCACTTGTGAATGGCCTGTCTGCCTAATTTAGTGGGATCCTCTCCCTTCCACACACACACCACAGTCACCCCATTCAGGAGGGTCTTCTGACACTCCATGTAGCATTTTCAGTGGCTTGGAGGGGCTGCAATGGGAAGGCAGGGATGGAGAAATGCAATTCTATCAGTGCAGTTGATCCAGCATAAATCAGGATCCGATCCAACTAACAATCTGAAGCACATTGAGCATATGAAAAATGGCCATCTTTACAGGACTCAGTGGCTCCCTATGAATAAGAAAAGCTTCAGATTTGTTCATTTCTCTCCTTTGCTTTCTGCGTACAAGAAAGAAAGAAAAAAACACATCAGAATTTCGCCTGTAGGGTATATGTGTGAGTGTGAGTGTTTCAGGGGTGGGGGAGTCATAAAAATCTAATTTCGCAGAACACATTTGTATAGTATTGTGTCATAACATATTTCACTCTCCTCCCTTTCCCCTGCCCCACAATGAGGTGTATTCAATGGGGCTAAAGCTCTGGTGCATCCAACATGCAAATATTTGTAAAGACAAGATCCTTGCTGTCCCAGGGGAACTGAAGACCTAACACCTGGTGGGGTTTTTCCCCTTCTTTTTTGGTTGTAGGTTTATGTTGAAATGCAGGTATTCCCCAGGCAAGACAGCCATGGTAACCAACTTCAAATCTTGTCATACAGTTTGCTTCTATTAAGCTACAAGGTAGATACAGATTGAGAAGTCTGCATGACAGATTTCCTCCTTTTTTCCTTTTTAAATATTGCCTTGTGAAATGTTCCTCATTATCATTTTTAATATGACACAGAAGACAGCTCTTCATTTAAGTTGCCCGTTAGACTGATTAATAACTTATTTTTATTTTGCATTTTCTGTGTTTTTACGCTGCCTGTGAGGCAAATTTTAATCAGTGCTTTTTGACAAGAAGTAACACAATTCACCGAACACAGTTTATGCCCCAAGATCAGAGGAATAAGTTGAGATTTATTATACCCAAGGACAGCGGCATTTTAACAAAGTACATAAAGAGGAGCATGTTCAATTAGGTTTTGTTTATATCAGTTCTTTGTCTGCAAATATATCCTACTTCCCTAAATGCTTTAGTGGTGTTGTCCATTTTGTCTAAGAGGCCAATTTGACTCTAAAAGTGCAAGATGTTACCCAAAAGAAATGCAGCTCTCTACAAATAAATTAAGGTTGTCGCCCAATTTATAAAAATCTTAGTCAATTAGTCAGATGTGTTTTAATCAATGAATTGGTTAATTAATCAAGTAAATTTTAATATTAATAAAACAATAAATCTAAAGAATTTTTTTTTTGGTTTTCAATTATTGCTATCTGCAAAGAGCCATTGTATCCTATCTGTAAGCGTATGCCACTTTTTTGGATTGCAACCCCCATCATTCCCAGCCAGCAAGGTCATGGTAGGGGATGATAGGAGTTGTAATCCAATGCATATGGAGGGTGCTAGTTGAATCAGTACTTAGGAAAATGTGACCTTCCAGATGTTGTTGGACTCCAACTTCCATTCGCCTCATCCAGCATGGACAATGGTCAGGGGTCCGGGTAGTTCTAGTCTGTCAATAAATCATTATAAAATAACAAACTGCCATACAGATTGGGGGTACCTTTTCAACTTATCAAAAGACAGGGTTGTGTGTCCCCTGACATCTAACTAATACTTTGGCTAATAAACACTAATTCCCTAAAATTAGGAAAGGGAAAACAGTCTTCCCAAGCCAGACATCATCATCCCTGAGCATTGGCCGTGCTTGCAGGGGTTGGTAGGAGTTGAAGCTAAAAACATCCAGAAGGCACAAGGATGAGGAGGCATGCAGTAGAAAGAGATATAGTGAGATGATGGGTTGTTTCCTGGTCTTTATACAACTGGTCCATGCACACAGATGCAGGTGCATAAATGTGCACGTGCACTCCAGGGTAAAAGCATTTGCCATGGAAAACTAAAATGTCTTTTGCTGTAAAAGGCTTCTTCTCACATGTTCGGCTTCCCACCTCATTTTTATGTGAACTGCATTTCTTATCATTTCCCATTCTGTAATACAATTGCTAGCTAGGGTGCGATTCCACTGAAAGCCACGGCAAGCCATGCAGCAGTTTTGGTGTGACAACAGGATCGTTTTACCATCTGGAGCTTAACTCCGATGCTCCATTCTTCATCTTGTTCGATATTGCTAACTCTCGGGATGTTGGTTGCTTTCTTAGAGCTCAACCAAATAGCTTCCCCTCCCCACTCTCTCTCTCTTTCTGGGATTAACCTCCCCTTCCCCATACACATAATTCCCCATTTTCAAAACCTCTATCAAATCTTTGGTTTCATATTTGGTGTCCTTGAGAACTGCTTCTTGATTCACAGTTCATACAATCCCACGGTTGACCGCTCATTATTATTATTTTTATCTGGCCAGAGGTTTTTCATCAGTCTGGATTCAAGTGTGCTCCTAGGAAATTTCATATATCAGGTCAGTGTGGTTAGAGCAGCTGTCCCCAACCTGGCTGGGAATGATGGGAGTTGCAGTTCAACACATCTGGAGGTTGGCGAAGGCCAGGTGAGAGGGCTGCATTAGTCAAGGTGTAGTAGTTAAAATACTGGACTAGGACATGGGAAACACAGGTTCAAATCCCCACTCACCCATGAAGAGTCAACCATGAAGCTCAGTAGATAACATCAGGCCAATATCTCTTAGCCTAACATACCTCACAGGTTGTTGAAGGATAAAATAGGCACACCCCTTTGATAGCGCGACCATATGAAACGGAAAATGGGGCTTCTGTATCTTTAACTGTTGCATAGAAAAGGGCATTTCAGCAGGTGCCATTTGTACACATGCAGCACCTGGTGAAATTTCCTCTTCATCACAACAGTTAAAGCTGCAGAAGCCCTGCCTTCTTTTGTACCTGGGGCATGTCTATATGGCTTCTTTACTCCAACCTAAATTCTCACATCCACATTTTAGGACATATGACACAGCCACCCATTCGCCACAGTGCCAGTTCTTTAACGTGATAATACACATATTCGCATTTGCGATTTACTGTGACTTTTGGATGAATGTCCGAGTTTGCACCGCATTGTCGTTATGTGTCGTTGGGGGAGTTAAATTGAATTTTGACATGTGGGTGGAGCTTTGAGGGCAGGACAAAGTGACTGGCCAATTTCTCACCTTCCCACCTATCGCGTCCTTCTCTGGACCCCCTTCCTTCACGCCATTTTCATTTTGAATTATATGATTCTGAGGAGCTCCACAGATAGAGCTTATAATATTAAAACAAAGAGGGGGGAATGGGCAGCCAGAGGGATGAGACATGTTCAGTCCCCCTCTCGCTCATTGGAGAAAAGACTCCCTAGCAGAGGCTGCTCTCTCTTGAGCTGACCGCTTCTCCACCTGTGCATTGCAAAGGACAACCCTGCAAACTGAAAATGTATTTATTTATTTATTTATTTATTTATTTATTTATTTATTACGTTTCTATACCACCCAATAGCTGAAGCTCTCTGGGCGGTTCACAAAAATTAAAACCATAATAAAACAACCAACAGAGCACAAATACAAAATACAGTATAAAAAGATTTCCGAAAGGTAGGAGGAGAGAAGGGCATGGGTGGAGAGGCGGTCAGTTCAAGAGAGAGCAGCCTCTGCTCGAGAGTCTTTTCTCCACCCGGGCCCTGCACTTCTTCTGCCTTAGGGAAGCCTTTTCTGTTTGGAGGGTTGTCCTTTGCAACGTGCTGCTTCCCCCGCCCCCACATCCTCCTCTGCTGCCTCAGTCCTTTCCCCACTCGCTTTTCCTCTTCTATGAATCTGCGGAGCTCCGCAGATAAAATTGATACCTTGCCTCATCTATAACCCATAGCCTAGTATGTGCAAATGTGCGTATGTGCGCATTAATAACTGCACTATAAAAATATATATCAGGAGATAAATCGCTGTTGCTGCTGCAGTGTGACACTCGTTGGCTATATTTGAATCAACTAAAATTTGGGTTAAAATTAAATGAGAAGCAATCCCACTGTCATATAGACGGGGGCCTGGTCACTCTAGTATATGGCCACCATACCTTTGAGCTACTTGGAGGAAAGGTGGGATATGAATATGTGAGCTCCTGGTCAATACAAACCCTAACTCCTCAAAATGCTACGGAGCTGCTTACTTCCACGGGGTGGCATACAGGTTGCACTCATGATGCATAATCCAACAACAAACAAAATGACCCAATAACAAAAATTGATACATACAGTTTTTTCTGAATCTTTTATTGTGAAGTTGGGCTTTGCTTTCAGCACTGGAAAACTCTGAATCAATTAGAAGTCTTCCTGATTCTCCATGTGTTCCACAACCCATCTTAGCTACGGTACTTAGAGTTCAAGCAGTTTAGTTCCACTGAATTTGATGGCCTTATTTGGTTGCATCTATGGACTGTTGAAATCTAAATATGGTATAAATAAAGATCCCATAAAAATGTAACAAAGATCTAAGCAGAGATGCTGTTCTGTCCCGTCTCCAGAATGCAGTTTTTTAACAATTTGACCCTCTTACTATCCCTTCCCTTATAATGGGGCCATGCAGCCTGGCTCACATAAAATTCTATTTGTTCCTCAAAATATCTCAGGGGTCCTTCTATAAGCTTATCTGATAACAAGCCACCAGGGTGGGATGACAGGCCCTGAACACAACCAGGACAGAGATACAACCTATTATTATTATTATTATTATTATTATTATTATTATTATTATTATTATTATCAATATTTTTTATCCTGCCATTTAGTGTAGACTAGTTTCAAAAGCAGCTAATGGCAAAAATGATAAAACAGTAAAACGACACATTAAAATTCCATTCACAACGAAAGTCCTTAGCAATGAAAAAGAGCAGTGAAAAAGGGCTAAATCAGCAGTGATAGAAATAAAAATATGTCATTCGTTAAGAACTCAGGAGGCTAAAGTTGTCTTAACCAGATGCCTTCAAGCTAACAAGAGTGCACACCAACCAAGCACAGACAAGGCCCTGCCTCTGGTTGCCTAGCCACTGAAGGTCTTGGTTACAAAGATCTCAAAGAATGAGCAAGTTCATGTGGGAGCAGGTGGCCCCTCAGAATGTGGATATCGACAATCATTTATTAAATTGACTATTATCAATGTTAGATACTTTTAATAGGAACAATTACAGTCGCAATCTAAGCATGCATAGGATTGCACCTTATGTTTGTTTTCAAGTGTCCCCCAAATTATTGAATGCCCTCCCTAGAGAGGCCCACCTGGTGCCCACTTTGTTGAGTTTTTGGCACCAAAAGCCTCATTACTCTCCCAGCCCCTTAAAAAGTATTCATGTGCTGCTTGCTTTATTTTTAATATGTGTAACACTGCATTTTAAAATCATCTTCATTTTTATCTGCTCAGTTATTCAGCTCTTTCAAATGCTGGAATTTTGGTGCTGGCTTTTAAAATAATACTTTTCAAGTGACTTTTATTGCCGGCTTTATCATGGGTTTGATTGTTTTTGCTTTTATTATGGATGCTGCCCTGAGAGCTTCAGCTATTGGGCAGTATAAAAATGAAATAAATAAATAAATAAAACAAATGAATAAGTTGGGTGATAAAAAGCCACTTCACAGCTTGCTCAGAAACTTATTGAGGGTAGCAAGCCAGGTAAAGTGGTGCTGGTGCAGCTTCTCACAGAAACTGTGCCTGCTGCCTAACGCAGTAATGCACATTCAGCTGCTGAAAAATGCTAATGTGGGAAGGAGAAAATCAAAGTCATATTAAATTGGATAGCATATTAAATTGGATAGCAATTAAAAATAGTAAACATTAAAAGTATACAAAAATTTAAAAAACATAAAAACAGTATAAAAACAACAGTATCCATTTAAAAACAAACTTAATGTTTTAGCAGCAATGCTCTTAAAGAACCTCAACCATTCTTAACACATCTTGGAATAGGTTCTCTCTCTGTGGCCTCATTCAGACAACATGCTAAACCATGCTGCTTAACCACAAAATGGTTAATGGAATGCATTCCGTTAACAATTTTGTGGTTAAGCAGCATGGTTTAGCATGTTGTCTGAATAGGGCCTGTACCGTACTGGAGTCTGACCTGATCCCTCCACAGGTCTGTCAAGCATCAAAACTTTCCCCAGATCCAGGGTTTAAAGTTTTCTAAGAACTGTGTAGTGTGAATCAGAAGTGGAAAGGTAAGTTAGGGATTTGAAGGAGATAATACAGTTTTTGCTTCAACAACCCTGAACTCTCTAAAATGTTTGGGTGTCAAGAGAATCAGATTTGTTGACAAAACACAGATTTTCTTTATGTCTCATTTCAATATTGCGATCTAATTGTGCAACGTAAGGAAAAATATGTTTCATTGGAAGGAAAAGCAGGGAAAATCCAATGGATTGCTTTGGTGTTGGAAGCGCTTTTGAAATGGGGTGAGCAGAGATGGTAGTTAATCACCATCTAGTGGCTTTAAGAGAAACTGCATAGAATTGGTTGGAAAGAAATCCATTTAAATTGGATTAGTGCTTGTATGTTTGCCATAATAATGTATATTTTTGCAGTCTAGTCTGCAGGCAGATCTTCAGCGGACAGAAAGGAATCATGACTGGCAAACTGAAAAGTTAGACGTTTTAGAAACACAGGGAGCAGCCACCAAAACTGCAAATCTTCTGTGGGTTGGGTTGAGATACCCCAGGCTTGTTCTCTGGCTTTCCGTCTACAGATGTAGATGTAGATGCCATAAATTCTGTTCCAGTAGAGAAAGCCAGAGGAATCTAAGGCCCAGATGATAAATAGCATATGATCTGGTCCTTCTGTTTATTCCTATAATACAATCAGCAACCTTCTAGTCCTCTGTTATCTGAAACTCCAAATTCTTGGAATTCTCATAGTTCATGTCAAAGTCACCCCCAAAATAATCTGACCGTTTAAGCTCAGCATCCCTATCCATGCTAGCATGCCCAATTTGTCTAATGCCACATTCCCTTCTAGATTAAGTGGCATTTAATAGGTTGGCAGCCATTATGATTAATTCATTGGTTAATGGGGGAAGAAAATACAACAAGGAGGCTGAGTGTCTGAAATAGTGGTGGGAAGAAGAAAGGGGAGGGGGGGAATGTAGTTTGTTTTCCAAACAGAAACAGCTCTTGCAGGAAGCTAATTAAACTGTATGGCAAATACAGAAAGGCGCCATTCATTCAAGTTATATAAAGGCCCCAGCCCCAGACTCTTTCTACTGGGACCAAACATCCTCTAAAACAAAGCAACACTCAGAGGGGCCCAATCAAGTGAACTGAGGAACAATCTTGTTGACTTCAGAGAAGCTGGTTTCAGGACCTCCTAGAGAGTTTACAGAGTTTCACGATAATATGTTATGTATGAGATTGGCACTGGTACATCTCTTGAGAGCCCCATGGTAGCCTGGGGCAGATTGTCTTCTCATGCCAGGAAGATCTGAGCTGCTTATTGCCCTGCACATTTTTGACCTGCTCATATTTAGGGTGGCCGGGTGAATCGCCAAAGAAAAGTATATGCATCACCAAGAAAAGGGGGCATTAATTTGTATTAAATTTCCACATTCTAATTTATATGTACGGATGCAAATTTAGAAATAATGATTATAGTTAAATAGAAATGGCGTGCATCTCATCATAGTGTGGGAAAATGTGCAGCTTCCATAGCACAAGTATCTTGGCAGCAATGCATTGAGCAATATATGGCAGAGAGGGTGTAGTGCTTGCTGAGATGAGACATGGGGAATCCATCTTAGGGTCTCCTAATACTTCTTTTAAGAAAAAAAAAGCAACAGCTTGGGTAGGACCTGGACTGGATCAGGGCTGTGGCACATGGGAGGGGTTAGTCCTTTTACCCACCACTCTCCATAAAACTTCTATTTGCTCCACTGGGAAAAACATACAAGTGCCTATATGTTCACACAGCACCTTGGGAAGATTATTTCGAAAAGAAAAACAACATGGGATACAGGGTTAACACCCTTCTTCCGATTTAATTTGGGGATGGGTGCTCCATGCATCCTTTATTTTAAGGAAATGCCTGGAAATAGAATTATGAATCTTTCATGTCTTGTCTAGTTTTGTCCTAACATACTAAGATCTTGTGCTAAAATTGAGAGAAGCCAGATACATCTATCTGTTAGAGCAACCCAGAGAAATTGCTGTTAAAAGTGTTCTTGTTCTTGTTGTTCCTGATAATAATAATAATAAATAATTATACTCCATTTACACTAGTGTGTTGACAATGGACAGCTGTTAATAAAATTCCCCATAGATGACAACAATTTAATCTCTAGTTCTATAGACCAAGGGCTGGTTGTGTCTTACTACCTTTTTCCAGCAATAAAGTTTATTTTAGACAGAATTGCTAAGTGCAAACTAACTTACCACAGTATTTCAGCATTTGGATTTGTGTGGTGTATTTGTGTGTCATCATCATCACGCCATAGACACAGCAGTCTGACACAGGCCCAAGAACAAATTGGGAGAGATGTGCAAGGTACATTGATTGAACAAATACAAACTTTTCCCTTAGCATTTCCACAAATTGTTTTTGTTTGTTTTAAACAAAATTAAGATGTTCCTGGAGAGGAATTCTGATCTGGGATTTTTCATTCAGCTAAATTCAACACACTTCATGGTATGTATTTAGCTTGCCACTAATGCTGTGATTTCCAACAGGTGGGAGGAGCATCCAACAGGTGTAGAATAGGGGCAGAGAACCTGTGACCTTCCAGATATTTTTGGACTCCAACTCCCATCTGCCTTTACATGGTCGATGGTCAGCTATGATGGGAGAATTGTGGACGAACAACATTTGGAAGGTGACCAGCTCCCCATCCCTGGTGTAGAGATTACTAGGCTTAATGAAGGGGAGACCCAGAGACAATGTAACACCAAAAATAATGGGATGGTGATGGCACTTTGAGTCAGCATGGGGATGGAGCAGCAAAAAAAATCCTTTGATGGGTTCTCACAGTAAAGGTTTAACAGAAAGCATAACACTGTAAGTATCTGATGAAACAGGCTCTAGTCCATTAATGTTTATGCCACAATAAATCTGTTGGACTGCAACAGAGATGGGCAACAGAAGGCCCATCAGCTGCCCCCCCATGTTTTGTGTGGCTCCCTGTCAACCCCCAATGCTACTGCTGAATTTGCTGTGACAGCCATCAAAAACTCACTGAATTTGCTATAAAACATGGTGCACACTCCCTGGGCACACTATTTTACAGCAAAATTGCAGGGAGCTTTCACACCACTGTGCTGCACTGCCAAATTTGGGCAGCAAATTTGGCAATGTGGTAGCAACGTACAGGGGTGCAGGCAGCTTTGGGGAGGGAGGATTGGACACTAGACCCCTGGAGGTTGCCCATACCCCACCCTGGGTCTTTAAGATGTCACAAAATGTTTTTGTGTCTGCTCAGCAGGACAGGGCCTACAATCAGGCAGAATGGGGCAGCCAATTTTGGGTGTCAATAATGGGCAGCAAATTGCTAATTATTAATATAAACTTACTGCCAGGGAAGGGGAGAACTGCTTGTGGGAGTTCACCCAACTAGGGTATTATGTACCTTGACTTGGAGTGTGTGTTTGTGTTGGGAGGGGTGCCATTTGCTGCTCTGCTTCAGGCAGCAAAATGACCTGGGCGATCCTGGTGTTTGTTATAAGAATAAAGTTTCTCTTCTCAAAGAAAAACAGGTCTTTGGACCAATCTGTAGCAATGGGTACATCATATGATAACTCCAACCTTCTGAAGGCTTGGTTAAATGACCATGTCAACATAGTGGAGCTATAAGAGATACAGCTTTCTTTGTATTGGAATAAAGAATCCATCAACAAAAGCATTCCCATCCAGTAAATCAGCTTATTGCTTGATAGCGCGGTGGCTTAGATAGTTGGCTCTTTGTTTATGATCAACCTGTTTGGTTTAACTCCTGATCTGCAAGTAAAATGCCTTCAGCTCTAAGTTCTGCAAACAATCACAACTGGCAATCTGGTGACCCACCTTCAAGGATCCTGTGACCTTGTCTAGTGGGAGTCACTACGCTGGAGCTCACAAATAATTTCCAATGACTGCAGCTGCACCCAGATATATTTGACACCAATTGTTGTGTTATTATAATGAATTGAGTATGTTCAGATATTAGAAGATGCCTCTTGAACAGCCTTTCTTTTCAATAAACATGTCCTTTGAAAGACTGGGGAGGGGGATCAAGGGAAGGAAATCTTGTATAGTTTTCCACGGCATAAACAGTATTCATAAATTTCATGAGTACTCATATTCGGCAGGGCTGAAGACAGGGGCTTTCCAGGACTTAGATCAGATTTGGAGCAGATAATGATGATGATGTGTTTTGTGGCTTCAAGCTCATCGAAGAGTATAGCTCTAATGCCACTGCTAGTCATCGGCAAGCCCATTGGTTTGAACTGTATTCCTCAGAGCCTTGAACATGTATATATATATCTACCCATCTTCCTAGGAGCTTAAGGGGGCCTACATGGATTTATCATACTTTATCTTCACCAAAATACTAGGAATGGGTTCTGTGACTGACCCAAAGGACTGGGACAATACTCCTGCCTGTGGATGAACCCTAGACCATGTAATCCCAGTTTTCCAAGCTCATGCCTGCCTAAAATGTCTTGGACTACAATACCCACCATCCCCATCCAGCATGACCAAATGGCTGGGGATGATGTAAGGGCACCCAGTTGGAATAGCTGATATAGTCACTTTAAGGCTGGTAACCTATACTCACCTGAAAATAAATCCCATTGAACTCAATGGGACTTTCTTCTGAGTAGGTATACGTAGGATTGGGCTATCCTTAGAAAGGACACTAGCTGCACATATGGACATGCAAACCTACAGAAAAAAGGGAAAGGGAAATAAGTATGTTGTAACTGGTGCTGAATCACTGCAATGGGGAGAATCCCTCCTGGGAGGTTTGCATTCACCACATCTGCTGTGGTGGGCCAGTCAGACCTTCTTCCTGCCCTCAGTTGCACACTTGTCTATTGCTGTGAAGCTTGTAAGAAGAGATAAGGCACACAAGCACAGCAGCTGATTTGGGGGCCTCCAAATCAGGTCACTGGGCTCCCTGCCATCAATTCTCAAGGGGGGTGGGCAAACCAGCTCTAGCCCTTTGGTAGCTGCACCTGCTTGTAGAAAGAACCCCTAGAGAAACATCAAGTGTTTGCAATGACGCTTTATGGAAGATGCATCTCCCTAATAGAAACAATTCACCTCTCTTCTTTTCCCAATTCCAGTCTCTCTCTCTCTCTCTCTCTCTCTCTCTCTCTCTCTCTCTCTCTCTTAAAAGCAGCAGTGAGGAAAATAAATCTCAAGAGCAGGGGAGAGAAAGAAATCCTCAACATTCAAATCTTCTTTCCGGGGCAGGGGGGAAACTGTGGCAAAAAGCTTTTAATTTTCTCATTTTGCCTTTAATTCCATGCAGTCCTGTGGTGTGTTGTTGTTTTTTTAAAGAAGAAAAAACTCAGAAAAGGAACGTGAAATGGTATCTCTCCTCAGCTGCAAATCAGCTGCTAATTAAAACTGCATTAACCTTAATGGGTTGGAACGCGGATCTAATTTAGAAAACCTCTGTTTATACTAGGCGGACTGGAATAACAAACTCAACTGGACTCCGTTACCCTCACTTTCTCACTCTGGCATCCATGATTTGTTAGAGCAGCATGGGGGGGGGGGGGGGCAAGAGGAGGAGGAGGAGGAGGAGGAGGAGGCGAGGCGAGGCGAGGCACGGCACCCCACGCCTCCCCACCCCCACCCCTGCCTTGCTGCTGGTGCTGCTGAAATTAGCCCTGTGAGCTGCTGAGCTTCAAAACCCTTTTATTGTTGTATCCGGCAAAACTCCTGCCTGAGATGTGCTTGTGCTAATCAGTGTCACAGGTGCTTATAATAGTTCACCTAATTACTTCATTATTTTTTGCCACTCCATAGACCGGCTTGTATTTACTGTACAGTATATAGTTAAACTTATTACAGGCACTTATGAGGACGATTTCCAGCCATTCTGCAAATTCTCTCTTGGTTAAGGCAAGTATTGTCTTGTTTTCTTTTATTTCCCAGGTGGCTCTGTTAGAAGCCTCGACATGGAATCTAATTAATGACAGGAGCTCCTCTTGCTCAAGCGATAAAGGTTGTTTTGGAAAGGCAGTTTAAAACAGGGCCATTTGGGCAGCTACACACAGCTAGACCCCTCTGCACATGAGAATGAGCAGTGATGGAGCTTTCCCTGGGACTGTCCTCTCACCATAGAAAGAACTCCAAGCCCTGGCTGCTTCTTGTGGTTCTTTTTGGTGGGGGATGCTAAGCTGCCTGCCCCCATACCCTTGGGAGGGTTGTTGTTCTAATGAATGCCAGACCCCAGACCAGACCACTGGAGCAGGTTTTGGGGGGGGAAACATTGTGAATTTTAGCCACTCAAGAATTGGCAAATTTGCTAGAAGTCCGGGGCAGCTGTTAAGAGCTCACTAGGATGGCGATTGTTTACAAATGAGATATTCCTCTTGAAAAAGGGAACCTATATATCTGTCGATCATTGCCACATAAATGCTCAGGCAGGGCAGGAGGGGCAGTTCCAGTAGCAAGTAGAAAGTGTTGATATTAACCACTATAGGATTTTGACCCACTTGCAATGTCCAACCTCTGACCTTACAGTGCTACTGTTTTCCACAGGGTATCCAAGAAGATCAGATGCAGACTGAGAGAGTTCTCAGTTTGCATGTCCCAGTTGTTCCAGAATAGGAAAGTTCACTGAAGGTGCTGTGCCTGAGCTGCTGTTATTTTGAAGGGCTACCTCTTGTTCCAGCCCTGTAGAACACACAGTTCATTGTCTAAGATACAATGTGCAAGGGGAACTCCATATAGCCAAGGGTTGCCCTGTTGTGTTCAATATCAGGGAATATTTCATGTGTACTGTGGGGATGCATATGCAAAATATTCCTCAGGGCTGAAGAGAATAGGGCATCTTTAGAGCCTCAAAGCTTCTCTACATGAGCAATTTATTGCACGGTCATGACTGGCCATGATTGGATGACTCCTGCGCCATCCACCGGTAATCTCACTTTGAAAAAGATCAGAGATAATGCACTTTTTAAAATTAGTGTGCGATATCTCTGGCCACTAGATGGTGATGTTTCATTTAACTTTATGGAGCATTGCCAAAAGGGGGGGAATTTTAATTACAAATCATGTGGCTGCCATTGGTCACCATCTAAAGTTGCCATAGTCAATGCAGAAAGACTCCAGAAGAAGATGAAAAATGTAATAGTGCATTTTTGGCTTAATGTAAAGACACTCTCAGTTTTAACTCTGCATTGGATTCAGATAAAATACTATTTTCCCCATAATAATCATAGCTCCTAGAACATGTTCCTTATTTCAGACATCACTACTGCTCTGGCATCAGTGGAGTCTGGTTTCTCCAATGTCAGTGGGGCAGTGAATCCACTCTGGGTCAAAACTCTAAAGAAGCTATCCAAGGTATTCCTTACCACTGAAAAATTGAGTTTGCTCTCTGTTTCAAACAAGCTTTGAGCAGAAAAGGATACATTTTTCACAAACACTTCCATCAGTGTTGTCAGGGAGACGGGGTGGGCAGAAAGGTGAAAAGGTGTGTGCTTATACAGGAAGCATTGCCATGAATAGACTATTTACCCTCACATTCCTGGTTGTTAAAGATCCTTCACATGACCAGTGTAAGGCGTTTTGGCTTCATTTACATTGGCACACAATTCTATAGCATTATGACATCATTAAGTTCACAATGTGATCCCTGATTGGCTGGGATCTTATAGAGAAGGAGAACAAAATCCTAAGTAAAGGAGAGGACTGATCTGTTCAGCACATGCCAGCATGGCTGAAAATCTCTAAGGATTGATGATAAACCCACAGGTGCCACAGACTCAAATGCTTATATGAATAGGCCCTCATTCTCCCTTCCCATAATTTTACTCCATGAAATACATAATTTTACATTGATTTATTATTACATTTATATACCGCCGCATAGCCGAAGCTCTCTGGATTGTCATCACAAACTGTTTTTGCATTTCTCTCTAATTCAAGCTAAAGAAAATTGAAAATATTTTTAAATGAATAGTGTGAGGTTTTCATGTACTGGAGGTGTTCGTGCTGTCAACCCTTTTTTGTGTTATTTATCTAGGAAAATCTAATTTAAAAGATGTGTAGACATTTTTCTTTTGTTTAAAAAACACACCAACCAATCATCACTCCTTGCTTGGGAAAGGGGGCAGATTAGCCAGTATCTAAACCACTAGGCAGCTTCCTGTGTCTTAATCTTTCCACTCTGGGGGATGAACTCTTAATTTGTTTGCATTGACCCATAACTCCACTTGCAAAATCTAAGGTTACTATAATGGACCTCAACCATATGCGAAGCATACACGTTCCTTTCTCGCTCTTGTGCTATACTCCATCTCAGATCCTTTCTAGCCTCAATGCCTGTGTTACCAAACATACACACAGTGACTGACTCTCAGAATATGTCTTATTCCAGGAAGAGCAATGCTGGTATTAACTCCATCCCTGTGTGTCTTATGCTTTTCTTTCTTTTAAAACAAAAATACAAGAAAGTGCTTTCTTCCCCACCACAGCACTTTGTGTGTGTACAAAGAGCCACTCCCTTTCCTTGCAAGCCATGATTTAGTGCTTCTTTCAATAACATGGTTTCTCTTTTCAGTGGATGGGCACCATAAATCAAGCTGTGATCCATCAGAAACAGAGCACTAATTTCCTGGCTGCAAGTGAAGGCATTGCATAATATCCTCTTGCCATTCTGACCTAGGGCTATCAGTCCCACTGCTCGGCCAGCTGGTGACTCCTCTGTACAATTGATAAGATGCGGCAAGATTTTTGCTTGGTTCGTGAAATGGTCTCCACCATTACACCCACCGATCAGAGGATACTGTCTGCTTTGCCCATTGCTTCCTCCTCAGTCAAGGTTGGTCCAGTGCCCACTTTTCTTCAGCCAGCTCATTACCTTGAGGGTCAGTTTTCTGCAGGTGGTGGGATAATAAATTCACAATTCACCCTTTATAAAAGAAAAAAATAACTCTGTTGGATCAGAACAGACACCATCTAGTCCACCCTCTTGTTTCTTGCATTGGCAGCCAAATGCTCTCAGGAAGCCCACCAGCAAGGGCATGAAGACATCCCCCCACTTCAGTAACTACCATTCAGAAATACTGCCTTTTAACTTGGCGGTTACCAAAGGTAATAGCTATTAAAAGACTTTCCCTCCATGAATTGATCTTCATGGTTTTGAGGGCCTTTGGACAAGACACTATCAATGGGCTCCAGCCTTCAGTAAGCCTTACCTCCACACCACCATTGTCTCCAGCTGCTATTGCTTGTCTTCCTTTTTCTTATCATTGCTACCACTTGCTGGCTTGAGAGGCACAGAGACAGTGAGCAAGCAGGCATCTATTACTCTCACCACCACTGTTGCCTGGGCCAGAGTGAGAGGCAATCTGTAATGGTGGAGAGGAGGAGCAACTCCAGGGAACTCTTGTCAGTGGGCCCCTGCTGGGGTGTGGGCCCTGGGCAAGTGCCCAGCCATAACTATCCTTGATACTGGCCCTGATTGGTCAGTTCCCTTTTCAAAGCCAGTGGCCGTCACCACATCTTGTGGCAGCAAATTCCATGTTAATTATGCATTGTCTGCCACATTACTTTCTTTTCTCTGCCCTGAATCTACTGGCAGTCAATATCATTGGGTGATTGTGAGTTCTGGTATTATGAGAATGGAATATCTCTATCTACACTCTCCATACCATTTACTGGTGATTGTATCCTACTTAGTCACCTTTCTTTCTTTTCTTTCTTTTCTTTTCCTTCTAAATTAAATAGCCTCCTCTTTTGTCAGCAAGACCGTCCTTCGACACACACTTCCCCAACAAAAAATGGGAAGGTCCAATATAACGCAAGGACAGCAATACACAGGATGGAGGAGCAGCTTTATTGTGCACAGAAGGGGTGGGGGAAAACGGACTTTCCCCACTCCAAAATAAGACAGAAAAGTGAGGGGAAAACATGAGATGAGTGCAGGACAGGGACTGCAAAAACACATACCAGGCATGGCTAGAGTGTGATAAATTGCTGGTGTGATGGAGCTTATTGTGAGGATAGACAGGAGGACAGCAGTGATGGTGGTGGTAGTAAACTGCCCTAATTTTTTTGACATGACACCATGAAGCAAAAGCCCATAATGCTTCATCAGCTGCAATTCAGAGTTTCATGTGTATGGGTTTCTGGCTGCTTTTTATAACAGATAACCCCCTATGTGCAGGTTTCTGGATCCTTCTATTTCTATACCCAAAAGCCCCACTGGAATGTTCTGAACCATCTCATGAAATTATGGCCACCATGTGATGACCCTATGAAGGCTGATCATGTGGTGCAGTGGAAATTATCCTTAGTAGACAGTGAGGTTTAAGTCATCGATGGCTTAAATCAGTTTTTAACACATTTGATTCCACATCAGCAACATTCACACTTTGCACAGAAATAATAATAATAATAATAATAATAATAATAATAATAATTATTATTATTTTATTTATTTCTTACCCGACTCTCCCTTTGGATCAAGACAGGGAACAACATTAGTACAACAAATCAACATATCTTAAAAATTCTTAATTTCACATCCATCTGGGTAGGCCTGCTGGAAAAGGCTAGTCTTTAAAGCTGTCTTAAATTTAGAAAAAGAGAGAGAGAGTTAATTTTATGAATCTCCTCCGGCAGGCCATTCCACAATCTGGGGATGACAGAAGAAAAGTTCTGGGTAACAGTTGTCAGCCTAGTTTTGGCTGACTGAAGTAAGTTCTCCCCAGAGGACCTGAGTACGTGGGGCGGACTGTATGGGAGAAGGTGATTCCACAGGTAACCTGGACCCAAACCATGTAGGGTTTTAAAGGTAATGACCAACTCTTTGTACTTTGCCCGAAAACTAATTGGCAGCCAGCGGAGTGATTTTAATGTTGGGGTAATATGCTCACCCCTATGAAAAGGCTGGAAGATGCATTGAAGTCTCACTTGTGAAAATCTCCTAACTTTGAACTAACAAAAAGCATCTACAGCCACCATGAACTTGTTCAACAAAAGCAAGGAAGAATTAACAAGGCTGGGTAGGAAATATGTTTTAAAATCAAATGTAAATGCATGAAGTTAAAAAAAAATCACACACACAGGATTTGTAGCTCCTTAGTAATACTTGCTTACCCTTTACATAATGCTTTGCATTTTCAAAGGATTGAACAAAAATTAACTAAGTAATTAGGTCAAAGATGATAAGCTTCCTTTTCAAAATGTACCATGCTGTTCAAAACACACTGCATTGATGCTCAACATTATTAGTTTTTCTTTTCTTTTTTAAAAATGAAACTGTGTTTCTTTGTTCTAAAATTTCACAAGGTAAAAGGGACACTTCTGACTACACACAGTCTTGGACGCTTCCCTACCCATTTAGCCTCGAGAGGGGGGTGTTCTTATCTGAAATGGGGTCTTCTGAAGGACGATAAATAGGCCATCTTATGTCCAGAAGGGTAATTGTGATTTTTAAGGTTCTAGAGATGCAGGTAGAATCTCTAGAAAAGCACATTACTGTTACTCCAAGTGTCATTTCTAAACCAAGTCCATTTTTTCTAAGCTCAGAAACACAGCGATAATCTTAATATATCAGCTTTTGCAGGGGTGAAATATGTTGGAAAGGAACTGGTGCTTGAGAAAATGTGGTGTGTTCTTCAATCGAATAATAACATGACAGTAGAGCTGACCTAAAATATCAGTCAGTCTTCCCAACCCGGCCCTCTCCAGATATGTTGTGGAACTCTCATAATCTGGTGCTGGCTAGGGAATGGTAGGAGCCCAACCCAGCCTTGATGCAAAGCCAAGTCACCACCGACAGAGCAAACAAGGTGGGGACCTTGGAGTCAAGAAAAAAGTTGTGGAAAGTCAGCAACTTTTTAAAAGCGCAGTGTCAGGGGGAAAGACATCATATAAACAATGCAGCACCACTGTGCAGCCACCATGGGGTAGGGTATAGGCAAGACCCCTTAATTCTTTTTCAAGCCCCGGTAATGTGGCTGCTAAGCAACAATATTACATTGATGGTGCTCTTCCAACATGGACAAGCTAGTGCAGGGAGTGCTTCCTAAGAACCCACCAATGCCTTTCAAGATGAATGATTAAACTTGAAAGTTATCCTTGTAAGTTATCCCAAATTGGAGTATGCTCCCATGTAAACATCTGTCACAAGAAACAACACCCCAGCCCCTCCATTGTCCAAATGTGTTATACTCCTAACAGATTGGATGACCTCCAGTCTACTTGAGGTTGGTGAGATTGGGTTGTTGTTGTTGTTTATATGATTATTGGCTTTACTACACTCCAGGCACAGAGATTTAAATGAATATGCATATGTGCATCAATAAATGCAAAGATGATACAAATACAACTAATATTTTCAACTTTTTTTCTTAAACAGAACAAGAGGAAGCAAAATCTCTGACTTCTCCTAAAACACCGAGTGATGTTGCAGGGTGAAATATTCATTGTGTTTGCTAGATAGCCTCTGGGCATCCAAACCACTTGAGTATGCCTTCAGGGAAAGGAGGAGTTAATTAAATTATCTTATATTTAGCATTAATCTTCTTCCAGGCTTGTCAGGTAGCAGACAACAAGCCTAGGCTTGACTCTGAGCATCAGCTCTGAGCGAGCATTATCCAATGGGTAGCTCTAATGTATTATTAATTGAGTTGACATCTCTGTTGAGATCAGTTACAAATGCAGCGCCAATGTTATTTCAACAGTAGGCAGTTGGTGCAATAAAAATAAAGAGGGAGGCAGTTCACTCATTCCAACTGCATGGAGTAGAAATATATTGGAACTGGTGTTTACGAAATGTGTGTCACATGACTCATTAAGGAAGATCAGCTTATGTTCCCGATGCAAAAGATTCCCTAGTACCTTCCCTTTCATTAGTACTATTCTTCTGCTACTGTTGATGGAGTGCCAGTAGAAATAAAACCTGTCTCCAAGTAATGGAAAGAGAGGGAGTAGATTTGCAGAGAATATCAGCGACACTCTTATTCAATGCTTTTTAATGCATGTTCCACAGAGGGAAATCTACAGCCTTCAAATGACTAAAGAAATGACGGCAACAAATAAGAACATAAGAAGAGCTGCGCTGAATCAGACCAAAGGCCCATTTAGTCTGGCATACTGTTCACACATTGGCCAATCAGCTGTTTGTGGCAAGCCTACAAGGACGACATGAGTGCAAAAGCACCCTCTCACTCATGTTTCCCAGCAACTGTTGTGCATAATCTTATTGCTTCTGATACTGGAGGAAGCATATAGCCATCATGACTAGTTCCCATTGATAGCCTTGTCCTCCATAAATTTGTCTAATCCCCAGTGAGCATGTTTAGAAACCTTTCCTGTGTTATGGTTTTGCTTACACAGATGACTTTTAAGGCACAGTGGAGGGTAGAAGTTACAAGGATGTTATATTTCCATGTCTTATTTTAGGCTTGAAGCTTTAGCCCACCTGGCCAAGGAACAGAAAAAGGAAATGGGTGAGGTTCATTAATGGAAAATTGGTTCTATTTACTGGCTAATGGGTTGGATCTGATGCCTCCCAGTACCTTCATTGTGTTGCATACAAGTGGTTTTGAGGCTCTAGTCTGGTTGACTTATGGATGAATGCCCTTGCAGTTTTGAGTTTGATAAAGCCATCATATCTCATGGCCACGGGGAATGTTGCCCTATATTGCTTTGAATCATCCACTCCACTGTTCCGTAACTGACTTGATGGTTGTGACAAAACTCACTCTGCAACAGGATCCAGACTTGGAGTACTTCTGATACTATCTGTCAAAAGTCATTGTGCAGCTATTTTGCCTTTTCCTCTTTAAGAGATGTTTTGAGGAAAGAAAAAATGGAAATAGTGGGGAAACGTGGAAGGATTTCATGTGGGAAACATCTTAATTTGGACTCCCCATAAAATTCCATGAACAAAGCAGAGCAATTCTATGATAAAAGCTGGAAGCATCCTTCGTAATAGTAAGTCACAACTAACTTAAATCTTATTGGTTTTAATGAGTCTGTTCGAAGTCTGACTAAGTCTGGCTCCAGCCAAAGGAAATTATACAATTGGATTAGGAACCAAACAAAAGTGTCCTAGAAGGAAGCTGCACTAAACTTCATTCATTCATTCTTATTCTTATTCCTATCCTATCCATTTATTTATTTATTTTATATGAATTTATAAATAAATACCTATTCTATCACATTCCTAGAGCTTATGGCTCTTAAGAACAATTTAAAGCAAAACCAGTGTTTCACACCTCCACAAGAAGCATGAGATCATAGGAACTTTAATTTGATTTATATGATTTCTATCCCACCTTTTGATCTGGGAGGATCCCCATGGAATTTAGAAGCTTAAATAATAAAGTGCAAGTACATTACGGCTACATCTCAAATTGACACATGTTATTGTCCTGGGAGTATTCCTCCCTCAGGATATATTATTGGCTGTGTATAATTTTGATGATGATGATGAATCATTATTTTTATTTCTACACTGCCCCATAGCCAAAGCTCTCTAGGCAGTTTACAACATTTCATAATGATAGTACTACTAAATTTATAAATTAATAAATTATGTAG
Organism: Elgaria multicarinata webbii; assembly: GCF_023053635.1. Classification (NCBI taxonomy): domain Eukaryota; kingdom Metazoa; phylum Chordata; class Lepidosauria; order Squamata; family Anguidae; genus Elgaria; species Elgaria multicarinata. Next base: position 69,058,983 of record NC_086178.1, read on the forward strand.
ATATCTATCTATAATGATAGATATTCCAATCCATTTCCCAGAGCACCTGTTTTGGTAATACTTATTAAAGAAGCATTTCTAAACATGCAAGTTGTTGTTTTTAGTATTTCTGTCTAGTTCTTGTTTGCAAACGTATTAGATTTACAATCATAAACATATACGTAAATTAGGAACATTATTATATAATAAATTACTTGTACTACATTGTGTATCATAATGATTTCCTCTCTGGCTGAAGGCCAGAGTGTCAGTGCCATTTCTTATGCAGCCAAAATGGCACAAGAGATGTCAGCAGACTTGAGGAAACAACATGGTTTGCAGGAAAATATGTTAGGGCAAAATCCTAATGGGTGTTTACACACACACCAAACAGAGTGGCCACGTATCCTCTTTTACAGAGGACAGTCCGCTATTTGTATGGCTGCCAGAAAACCATCTTCTATTTGAAGGGCTGTCATCCAATGCCAATTGAAAGAGGAAGAACCATAGAAACTGTTGCCCATTAACAGTTAGCACTTGGTCAACAGACCGAACAATCTTCTGCACTATAATAAGATTGACTGTATTTCTATTTAAATTGCCATAATTGTTTCTTTTATCTATACATATTGTTGTAGTTGGAATTAATTTTAATTGTGTTTTGTAGATGCTGTTTTTATTGTTACTGTAGTTGAAATCGTATTTAATTGTGTTTTAGATAAGATTTTTAATATTTATATGTGAAACACTTTGAGATTTTATTATATTACGTGCCATTTTTGTAAACTGCCCAGAGAGCTTCGGCTATTGGGTGGTATAAAAATGTGATGGATGGATGAATGAATGAATGAATGAATGAATGAATAAATAAATAAATAAATAAATAAAAAGTATTATAAATAAATAAATATATTAGCATATGCAAATTCGTGTCCTCTTTTTGGGTGATGCATTTCCTCTTTTTGAGTGATACATTTCCTCTCTTTTTTGTGATTTATAAGTCGCCACACTAATGATGACTGAGCATGCCCAGTAGCCATGGAATGCTGCCTGAGTGTTGGGTGGGGCAGAAACTCAAGGAAGGGGGAATGGAATAAAGGGAGAAAACCCTGAACAGCTGTGTTTCACGCTGCAACATTTTGTTGCAGGTCTCACTTGTAAAACTATTATGAAGTATATCTATTAAAGAATCATACTTAGAAGTCACAAAACACTTTTTGAACAAACAGAGCCCTTCGCATCTCACACATCTCAATAATCCTTATCATCCTTATCAACAACACACACACACACCGAGTTTTATTCCTAATAATACAGATTGGGGGCTAAGGCGAAGAGAATAGTACTAATTCAAGGCAAGAGCCAATTTTGAACCTAGTACTTACTATCGTTGCTGCTGCACTAGCTCTCCATTTAAATAAATTCCTTGTATACACCCTCATCTTATGGCTTGTTCCAGATCCTTGCCTTTCAAATCAAATCCATCGTGACAATGTCAGTGGCATCCCATGCCATGTATATCAATAGGATCATATGAAATGTCAAAAAGAATTACCTCAGCTGAGGTATCACAAGGGAAAACGAAGGACTAGTTTAGATTTGATACAGCTATTTCCTCTAGGATGTCGCAACAACTGCTTGTTCTGAGCTGAATGAGTGTAAAGAAGCTCCTGACAAGCGTTTGAAGTTACATTTTCTTTTAAAACTCCTGGGAGTGGGGAGGGGGCATGGAATAACAACCCTCAGGAGCAGCAGCACCACAGGCTAAGTCCCCGAAATAGGTTTAGACATGGCGCTCTCTGTGCGTCATCCTGGCAATTGGCTGGGTGACAGAGAGAAGTCGAAGCAGTGTCTCCAAAGGGCCCTTTAACAAATCAAGACTTTGAATTCCTGGCCCCAGGAGTTTGGGAAGCCCTGCCTCCGAAAGCTGAGAGCAGCTGGCGGGGGAGGGGAATGCCCTTGCGAGTAAATCAAACTGTCAAACTGCAACAGCGGATGTTTCAGCAATCCAGCCTGCCTGGAAGTCAATAGTTGTGGGCCAACACCTGGTTTTGCTACTGCCTAACATGCCTGCCATGGGCATTTTAGAAACAGGGCTTTATGTTATAAAGCAGAGCAAATATTTATTTAAAAAACATCATTCCTCTGCAACCCCCCCCCCCTTATTTTCTCTTCCCAGCCCCATCCTCCTCTCAAGGGGCTGGGATGCCTGAATGCAGATATTTATTTTACCACCATCAAATATTGTGCCACAGGAGAAACGGAAAGAGAGGCAGATAGTCCCATAGGGCAAGCAGCCACAAAGCCTCATTTTGGATAATTAATTGGAGACTGAAAATATAAAGATGGCTAATAGTCCACCAGAAATACCTGGCATGGGCTGTATGTGTGAAAGGTACAGGCCTACTCCCCTGTACGCATTAGGAAACTCCATTTCCAATGCTCTATGTTATAATCTTTCTTTCCTTTTTAACTAAATGTTGTAAAAGAAGCCTATCATGTCAACATGACTTGAAAAGACATTTTGGAATGTGGTTGACATATGCAGTGCCAAAAGGTGCATCTAATTTACCCTTTAATTAAAAAGAAATCCCAATGCAGAAGCAGTCAACAAATATGTCTGTAAAGTTTCTTTTTGGGGTTCACCATACTGGAGGCCTTTAAAGATTATCTGATACACACCCCAGCACAATAAATGAACAATTATTATTCAGTGCATAAGACCCAGCTTTGATTTACAAAGTTGCCAGGGAGAGAGATGAATGACAGCTATATATAACCTCCAGTAGCAGAGGCAATATACCTGTTGCTAAGGTATCCAAGCAGAAGGATGCTACTGCATTCATGTCCTGCTTGTGGACTTCCCATAGGCGTCTGGTTGGCCTCTGCGGGAACAGAGGGCAATATCCAATGCGGTGCTTCCAGTCCCGGTGATTCTTTTGCACCCTGTCAATTCCATCGCACTAGCAGCCCTCACTACTTGCACAAAAGTAATTTAGCGCTTCCAGGGGCAACCCAAAATGAGCAGAAGCACTAGTTTCTGGAAGGGGGAAGATCCACAGAGCTCACATAAAGAGCATTTCCACTGATTTCGGGGCTTGCTCCTCAGAAGTGCTAAATTGCCATTCTGCAAAACAGCACAGCCCACTTGTGGAACAGAATTGAGGGGGCTGTCTGTCTGCAGGCCAGAATGGATGGCCAGCTCTGCTAACAAATCAGCAGCATTGGATTCTGCTCAGAATGCTGATCTAAATAGGCCTTGGGTTGGATCTAGCATAGTTCTTATGAAGTTGTGTGTGTGGGGGGGGTACCTTCTCCTACTTCACACATGGAGTTGGAGTAGGATCAGTTTTCACACTGTGTTTCCCTGATCTGTTGCTGCTTTGGTACCATTATTATGATTTCCCTCCCACCTTTACTGTGAGGAAGGCCTAATGGTTCTTTGGCTGAGCAGATGCATAAACTACTTGCAAATTTGGATCCTTATGTAACTGATCAAGTTATTAAAAAGATTAGAGCAGAGGTCCTAAAAACTGTTGCTGTAGATTGTGCACATGATGGACTGATTTGAGTGGCTTGTTGAATCTTTCATTCTATGATTGTGTCTCCTTGTGGTTGTTGCTGTTGCAAACTGGTAAGAACCTATGGTTATATGCAATAAAATGAACTGACTGACTAGCAAGATAGGCACGGTCTTGTTCAGTGAAGCATTTCTCTACTTAACGTTCATTTGAAATCAGTGTACCTTAGCTCAGTGGTCAAGCACTTGCTTTGCAGGCAGAAGGCCCCATGTTGAATCCTAGCAACAACTTTGTGTGGGGCTGGGAAAGATCCCTGGCTGAAATCCCTGAGAGTCACTTCCAGTCAGTGTCAACAATACTGAGTTAGATGGGCCAGTGGCTTGATTCAGAATAAGGCAGTTTCCTATGTTCTTAAATGAGGAGCTCGCTTTAATCTGCTCAATTCTTTTTTTATTAGCTAGGATGAACAATGAGAAGAGAGTAGAATCATAGAATAGTAGAGTTGGAAGGGGCCTAAAAGGCCATTGAGTCCAACCTCCTGCTCAATGCTGGTGAATATACATAAGCATACATAAGTAAGGTGAACATACATAAGCAAAATAAAAATAAAAGTCAATAGCTCTCAAGAGACCTATGCCGGTCCCAACCCACAGTGCATGGAATCATTTGCAGTCTGTTTGTCTCTGTTATCAGTCTAAACTTAATCCCTCTTCATGCATTCCCCCAAAGGTATGAGGGCGAAAATTCTATTCCAAATGGGAAGGTATGCCACATACATCGGCCCTGCGCTCAACAGCCCTGTGTATGATGGGTCTTTCCCCTCAGATCTTTGTGTCTTGAGTGGCAAGGAAATGTGAGTGGAACATCTCTGCAAGATTAGGGTTCTGAGAGAATGGGGTCAACATGTGTGGCCTCGTCCTCAGTTTTAGCCCTCATGCATTCAGGAGAACATGTGAAAAGGGCTTTATGAAAAGATATCTTAAAAATAATTGATTTGCAGTCAAACAATACCAATGTGGTCACTTGGACAACCTTTTAGTGGTACAGAAGTTAAACTAAAGCTCCCTGATCAAGTTCTGTTGGGATATATTTCTGTGATCATTCTCTTTCTTGCTGTTCCTAAATAGCACAGGTAAGGAAAAAAAACTGTTTGAGATTTCCCCCTCCTCCTCAAATATTCTCTTCTTGGGACTTAGAAGCAGAGCTGTTCCAGTTGTGTAAGTTATATCTGTGGTTCTATTTTTGAATGACTTGCATAATTAGACAAGGAAGATGTACAGTTAATCCATTTAAAGGTGTAAAGAAGTCCATTTAATGAACATTATAGTCCTATTAGACTTAGAAACATGGAACTCTTTTATTGAATAAAAAGTTCAATGAGATTAACTTCTCTTAGTTGGTTTTAAAGAATAATCAAACATGTCCTACTCTGATAGTGTACTACTATTTCTGAGTGCATGAATTCTGCATACCAATGTCTTCAATGCAGGAATGTAAGAATGAGACTGGGCGACATTATATTTCAGTTAAATAATTGCAAATTAAAGAGGATCACTTCTACATTCTATACTTACTATAGTATGATAAGACTCTGAACTCCTTGAACTTGTAATTATATAACGGAAATGTTAATCTCCTGGTTTGGTATTCCATTTGACTGCATTAACTATATTCTTACAATTATCAAGTTTACTCCTTGACACAGAGACACTTCTATTGGGAAACCTATTATTTGATCATATCAGATTTTGACCATAAATACTGTAATGGAATTCTGTTGTCCAATCTCACACTGCCACAAAGCAGTTAATAGCATTGGCCTAATATTCTGCATTTGTTAAATGAAGAACCTGGAAACAAAAATGGGTACAAATTACTGATTTTTCAATTTGCAATGCTAAATAAGCTTTTCATTATTTCTACAGCTTTGCCAAATTTAAAAGAAGAAGAAGAAAAACGTATAACTGTCAATGTTTAAGTTGAGCATTGTTTAAGTCACAGGGAATTTAATTTTAAGTAGATCTGTTTTAGGCAGTTTTTCTTCTGAGTAGAAATTCATTAGCTCTGGCCACAAACTCTTAAGCCTATCTTCTTTTTCCAGAATATTATAATATATGCTCTTGCTTCAGTGGATTGGGAATACAATGTATATTCTCTTCCTTTTAAAAAAAATGTAAGGCTTTTTAGTGAGTTAGCCTCTACATCTCCACTTGCTTGGGATCTGTGAAAAAGAAAATCTGAATATAGCATGTTTGATTCCCAAGTAAGGATGGGGGAGAATTTTTTCGGTTCGCATTTCACTAAGAACTTATCAAATTCACACTTCCTATATCAATATGTGAACTAGAACAGTTTTCAGATCAGGGGAAAGTACACCTCGAAATATGTATATTAATGGGGTGGGGGCCATACAAGACAGCATAATATTATGGAAAAACGCTTCTAAAAAAAAAATGCATTCGTTGGCAGTTCTGTGCCTAGTTTCTTCCTTCCCTAGCATTTAAAATCTTCCCTCATATAATTTAAACTTTGTCAAGTTGGCTTTGTCAAGTAAAATACATCAAATTACACCATTTTCTAGTTTGTAATGCAAATAAGATAGGATCAAGAAAAAATGGAATCCTATCCAATATGCTGCATTTCCCAGGGGGCAGTGGAACAAGGAGACAATCAAGCATTGCAATAACCAGCTACTCATCTAGGGTGACCATATAAAAAGCAGGGCAGGGCTCCTGTATTTTGAATACAAAGGGGAATTTCAGCAGCTGTCATTTGTATGCATGCATGCATGCAGGACCTAGTGAAATTGCCTCCATCACAACAGTTAAAGCTGCAGGAGCTATATTAGAGTGACCAGATACAAAAAAGGGGCAGGACTCCTGCAGCTTTAACTGTTGTGATGAAGAGGGAATTTCACAGGTTCTGCATGCATACAAATGACACCTGCTGAAATTCCCTTTTCTATACAACTGTTAAAGATGCAGGAGCCCTGTCCTCCTTTCCATATGGTCACCCTAACTCATCTATTCTATTATGAGTAGTAAGGACCGAGCTTGGATAATTTTAGTGGGAACCTGGAAGGTAATGAATGAAGAGTCAGCCCCTTAGTTAAGTTTGTAGTCCTCATTCAAGCATAGCCTAAAGGATCCCCCCTGCAAAAAAAAGCAAATAGAAAGAACCAGATATTCCTAAATTAATTGCCTTGAAAGGAACAAAGGCTCAGCTGTTAATTCCAAGCATCCATAAATGAATGCACCCAGTAAGTGTATTTTAAAACAACATTCGTCTAATCTCTGCTATCTTGTAAAACACACACACACACACACACTCCCTGTCATCCTCCTTAAATTTGTAGTAGCACTTGAAGATCAATATAACTTGATTTGGTTTATGGAGCCTGCTTAGATACAGTATCATAAGAGAGCAGATTGGGAAAGGCTGCTTCTTAACCATTAGAGATAAAGCTATGGGGGAACAGGCTTAAACTCTGCCAGTAGAATATACTGCTGTAAGATTAGGAGAAGATAAATTCTTATTGCTTAGGAGCATACACTGCTCTGGTGCTCCTGAAGGAGGAGGGAAAAGTTATTAGATATGAAATTAATTCCGTAGCACCTGGAATTCCACTGTCATAGACTAGGCTAAACTAATCACTTTATCCTCACCCCCTAACCATTTATCCGCCTACTAATTCTTTACCTAATTACAGCGAAATTTGGAGCAATGCTGGTCAGGAAGGTAAGGATTAGGGTTAAGAAAACACTTGTATTTGAAACCCACTGCCTCCCCTGGTCAGTGTGAAAGATCCTTTAAGAAACTCCCACCCTAGCTAATCCATGACCCACAGCAGGGAGGAGTGTTAACAATTTAGTTTAAAACTCACACTCCCAGACAAATGCATAAAAAAAACCCAGCTTTTCTTCTTTGATTTATAGGTATTAGTTGTTTTTCCAAGGCCCATTAAGGACTCTTCATCATGTACTTGCAAGGGGCATTAAGCACGAAAAGTTGTTCCCAGCTCTGTATTATTCAAAGGCAATTTACACTAATTATTGGTGTCCATGGTGTTACCCATATTAGCAGAATGATCCATCCCAGCAGGCTGAATATACTTTTTAAATGCTAATTTATCGTGAAGGTACAAAAATGGGCTTGCACTATTTTTTCACACTTTAAAAATCCCAGATGTTTGTCACACTGAAATAAGACCCACTTGTTAGAAGATACGGTTACATTTATTGATGTTATTTTGTGCCACCTATAAAAGAACAGAGTAGAAATATAGGAATGTGACCTTCCTGTTTTTTGAATTACAATGTCTGTCCAATAAAAAGTATACTTTGAATGATTACGCTATAGATCTGTAAACTCAGAGACGTTCTCAGCTGTCTTTCCTTCGATTTGCAAAATAGATTAAAGATGGGAGGTAGAAGCAATGTTTGTACTATGTCCTTTTCCTCAACGGGAAAGAAAATAAGGGAGATCCATGAACACAACAATGGACCTTCAACCCACTGCTGCATAAGTCAGGATTGGACCCCTCTCAGCATAGTCAAGTAGTACTACTTGATGCAGATGATTTGCATATGTCATGGTATACTATACTCATGGAAACCGGTGCATATCTAATTTTCTAGCAGTGTGCTCAAGCCTGGGGGAAGTGGAGAGGATACACTGTACTGGGGCTTGGAGATCCAGAGAGCCCTTTCCCAGAGTGCAATCCCATTAGCACGTGTAAGAAAAATGAGGCTAAATTGTAGATCATGCTTGAAGATATTTCCCTGTATCTATTTACCTATATTGCCCAGGCCTTGTGATATTTGTTGGAGCCAGTCAGAGACAGTGGCAGGATCTACACTACAGCTTTAAAATGGTTTATAAGACTAGTGACAAGTGTTTGGGCCCAGGACACATGCCATATACAGTTTTCAAACTGTTTTCAAAGTGTTATATGCTGCTTGGTGTAGATCTGGCCAGTGTTAAAGCAGAACAAACAACATTCTTAGCAATGAGGCTGTTGACCCAGAGTCTTCTCCAGAACAGAGAGAGTGTACTTGTGCATTTAAACTAGAGAGACAGGGACTATTCTTGACCTACCCTCTCAAGGACTAACAGCCCCAGTGTGCTTTGTGCATAGGCAGGAGGAAGGGACAGCTGGTGGGAGGGACAGAGTGCAGCCGCTGTAAAGAAGGTAAACTCCATGTTAGGCATTATAAGAAAAGGAATTCAGAAAAAAACGGCCAGTATCCTACTGCCTTTATAGAAATCTATGGTGTGACCACACTTAGAATACTGTGTACACCACACTTTAAAAAAAGAAGATATTATAGAGCTGGAAAAAGAGCAAAAAAGGGCAACTAAAATTATTAAGGGGCTGGAGCATCTCCCCTATGAGGGAAGGTTACAATAGCTGGTATTGTTTAGCTTGGAAAAAAGGAGGCTAAGGGGAGACATGATAGAGGTGTACAAAATGATGCATGGTATGGAGAATGTGGATAGGGAGACATTTTTCTCCCTCTCTCAAAATACTAGAACCCGGGGTCATCCCATAAAACTGATTGGTGGGAGATTCAGGACAAATAAAAGGAAGTACTTCTTCGCATAGCACATAGTTAAATTATGGAATTCACTACCACAAGCTGTAGTGATGGCCACCAATTTGGAGGGCTTTAAAAGGGGGTTAAATAAATTCCTGGAAGAGAAGGCAATCAATGACTACTAGCCCTGATGGTTATGTGCTACCTCCAGTATCCAAGGCAGTAAGCCTGTATACACCAGTTGCTGGAGAACAGGAGTGGGAGGGTGCTGTTGTACCATGTCCTGCTATGTTGGTCCCTGGTCGACAGCTGGTTGGCCACTGTGTGAACAGAGTGCTGGACTAAACAGACTCTCAGCCTAATCCAGCATGGCACTTCTTATAACAAAGCACCATAACAATCAGGGGTATTGATCCTAGAGACCATGAGAGCCAGTACTGCTGGTAAGATTTACAGGCCCAAACCCTAGGTGAGTAAATAAAAATTTAATTCACACACATTCAATCACACCATACTGTCATGTCTCCACATCGAAATTCCTAAGAATTTTCCTTGTAAACTATTTCATCTGTTAAAAGAATCTTAAAAGTCTATTTTTGGGAAAGGGAATGAACTAGCAGGCTCACCTATGTTATTAGATAAAATTACAAACAACAGAAAACCTTGCAAGTAATTATTCAGTGAAGTGTACATAGCTCTATGATGTTTTTGCGCATTGCTGGTGACTTTGGCAGAAGCTGAAAAATTCAGTAAGCTAGCACTCATTAAAAACTACAAGCATTCTGTGGGACAAGGACGTTATTTCAGAAACGTAGAAAATGTAATTTAATAATTAAAATAGAATCTTTATTTTAAATAGGTTTCTCCACATTTAGCAAGCCTTACTGGGGCTTTGTCTTCTGGAGTCATCTCAGGTTTAATGATCAGCACAATATATGCACTTCTTTCCCCTTGTTTTGCCAGTTCCTTCTCATATGTTTCAATTATGCTGCCAGCAGATGGTGCTGTTTTATTGCGTGATTTTGATTTATTATGGCGGGAGAGGCTTCAGAGATTGACAACATCATGAAAAGGACTTGCAAATTTCTGTTAGTGACCAATCACAAGCATGCAGGGGAGAAGCTCAGTGACTCATGGGATTATATGTAATAGATGGGATTGTGGTGTGTGGGATGGGGCCTGTGTTACAAGTTTGTACTGGGCCCAAAAATATGATGCTTGGACCCTGCTGTCCATTTCAATCCGTTCAGGGTTTCAAACATGACAGTGCTCTGAAATGCAAATTGGATTGTAGAAATGTAATGGGCTAGAACCAGGCTTAGCCATAATTAGACCAGACCCAATGAAATCAATGTGACTTAACAACAAATTTAAGACCTACTGATTTTAAGGGGCCTTCTCTTCGTATGACTAAGTGTGGATCTTAACCAAATTATAATTTGTTATGATGATTAATAAACAAATCTTTCTAGTGTTGTAGATATTTTCTTTTTTCTTTTCTTTTTTGTGGAAAACAGGTGTGAAACTGCAGTTTAGGAAAGCTTAATTTAGTAGAAGCAGAAAGCAAGGCAGTAAAATGCTGTAGAGATTTTAAAGGCAGATTGATAATTTGTACCTGCCATCATCAGATTAAGTAGATAAATAAAACATTTGATTTTCTGGCCATCAGTTAGAACCTTCACATTGGAAACAGGGTGTGTGTGGTTTCAGCAATGTCTGAGCCTATTCTTAAAGTTTTAAACACTGCAGTACAGATAAAAGGAAATACTGATTCACATAAGGCATACTTAATCTATGGAATTTGCTACTACAAGATTTAGTGATGGCCACCAATTTGGATGGCTTTAAAGGGAGATTAGACAAATTCATGGAGGATAAGGCTATCAATGGCTACTAATCATGATGTCAGAATGCTATTTCCAATTTCCAGGATGAGAGACAGTACAGCTTTATAGTAGTTGCAGGGGAACATGAGCGGGAGGGTGTTATTTGTTGGAATATGTTACAGCTGTTAGTTAAAACCTAAATTTAGAGGGGGAAATAACTGGTTGAAAAGTGCTATGTGTAGGAAGTTGGGGTGCTGGTTTTGGTTTCACTTTTGCCCTCTTACTTGGTCTGTTTTAGTTGTAACAAGTTTCCTGTTAATATTATATAAAGGTCATGTTTAAAGCTTGCAGTTGTCTTCCATGTCAAGTGTGATCAGACAAAACATACTCTGCAACACTACTGCACTCATCTCCCGCTTGTGGGCTTCTCGCAGCCAGCTGGTTGGCCACTGTGCAAACAAGAATGCTGGACTAGATGGACCCTTGGTCTGATTCAGGATGGCACCATCTGATGTTCTTATGTTTTGCAATGTTATATGTTATCCCCCTCCCCCCTCTCTCTCACGCACAAACAATTTTCCTATGCAAGACAATTCAAAATAATTAAGTAGGAATAAAGGCAAGACTCATATCTGATTTGATTTTGTAAGGATACTTCTAAAATTCTCCTCATCCAAATTTCTTTCTTTGGATTTCAGAGTTCTGAGCTACCTGGTCTTGTTTCCCAAGTGAAATTAATGCATTAGGAATTCTCCTTTATTCTGTCCTCCCCCGACTCCCAAATTTTATACAGAGTGCAATGTTGTATAAGGTTTGCTGCAGCATTCGAAGCTCCATCCGAGCATTTTACTGCACGCTCGTTGCTGGGCACTCGCGAATTACTCACATGACGTCATCTGCCTCTCTTGCGCCTTCCACCCCTTCTGGCCATTATTGCGCTGGAAAAAACTGCCTCATTAAATCCGGTTGCTGCTCTCTCCTACTGGACTGAACGGGGCTAATTACTTCCTGTTTTCAGGAAGCGAGGTGGGAGCAGCAACAGAAGAAGCAAAGGAAATGCGCATTTGACTCGATGTGATGGAGCTTTCAGTGCCTTTGGCTGTAATCTTATATGGGAGTAAGTCCCATGAAACTGAGTGGGGTATACTTTTGAATAGGCATGCACAGGCACACAGAGATGATGTCCTTTTAGTAACATAGGAAGCAGCCTTATACTGAGTAAGATCATTGATCCATTTAGTCCAGTATTGCCAAGACAGACAGGCAGTGCCTCTCCAGGATTTCAGGCAGGTGGTTTCCTACCCCTACCTGGAGATGCCGAGAACTGAACCTGGCACTTTCTGCATGCAAAGCAAATGCTCTACCACTGAGCCACAGCCCTTCCCTTTCCTCATTCCTCTTCAGCAATATGCACGTGTGTACACTGATATCGAACACCATTGAAAACCAATCTTGATAGGGCTACCCCAATTTGCCATCCACATTCGCAGGTAGTGAATTGCAGGAGGCCATTTCAAGGGCCACCATTCAACCCTCAAAATGGTTGGGAGGGAGAGGGGCTTACCACAGTGGTAGTGGCAGGGGTTGCCCCCTTGCATTTCCCTCCCTCTTTAAAATCACTGGTTCTGGTAATGCTTTGGCATTACGGCAGCAGGAGCAAGGTTTTGGGTGCTGCTATCCTTCCTTTCTGAGAGGACACATTTTCTTACTGGCAGCTGGGATCTCTTCAAAGCAAAGAGAGGGCTTCCAGCAGCTGCCATCTTCATCTCCAATGAATGCCTCAGGGCTACATACATAGCCATGCCTCCCATGGCAGCCATTTTGTGGTGGTGCCCTGGACAGTTTCTCAGATTTCCAAATGTGCCCATGGGCCCACAAAGGTTGCCAACTCCTGTGCCAGTTTGTCCATACAAATTCATATAGGTTTCGTGGAAATTGAAAGCATGTTTCTCCTGTGTCTCCACTGAGTTAGCTACCATTCTCAAAACAACACATACACAAAAGGAATGGTCTTCTACCATGCAATTGTAGTGGGCCAAATAGGGAGAGGGCAAGAAGGGTGGGGTGGAAAGGACCAGAATGTCTGCATTATGCTTGGTTGTCATGTGTGTGCAGAGCTAATTTTGCTCTTTGCCTTTGTCACTTCCATCTTTGCCCACTTCTATCCGTCTTTACAAAACGATTGGCATCCTGATTTAGGCTGCAATTTTGTACACACTTCCTTGGGGATCAGTCCCATTGAACTCAGTGAGATTTATTTCTGTGAGCACATTCAGGGCGCCATCCTGTCGGGATAGTCGCCAGCCCCCAAAATCGGAGGCTGCAGACTCACCTATGCAGGGTGGCTGGAGGGGATCCTCTCCTCTGTACAACAAGCGCCCTGCATTTATGGTTTAGATGGGCAATTTTGCCTGTCTAGCCAGGGAGCTTTGGAGCAGAAGGCCACGTGGTGCATAGCAAGCTGCGTGAAGCAGCCTGCTCCCCTCCCTGCCCTGGGGACCACTCCCTTTCCACATGCCGTTTCTGAGTGCAGAGACTGGCGAGAACCACATTGGCTATGAGGGGGAGGTGCACGGAACACAGTTTCTGAGAACACAGAAAGTGAACCATCCTATGGCCATCTATTGACCACAGGATTGTGCCCTTAAGATTGTATTGAAAACCTATTTGTATCCACTGGCTTTGCAAAGGTTCCCTTGCTTGTTCATGGCACACCCCCACAATTAGGCATCGAGAGGCTAAGGAGACATTTGGAGGCTAATATAATTGTCCCACTGCTTGTGAGAGTTATTGTTTTTAATTATTATTTTAAATGGAGGTACATTGGAGTAGAGCAAATGTTCATTTGTAATTTTAGGGGGGCAGGTAATCAGAAAGCAAATACACTAGCATTTAAACCGCTGGGAAATATAATCTGGAAATTCTGCTGTGGAAATATATTCTGGGATATCAATAGCACCACCAAAGAAAGGAAAGAAAAAGAAGAGTACCTTGACATGACAGATAAACAAACAAACAAACAAACACACACACACACACACACACACAGAGAGAGAGAGAGAGAGAGAGAGAGAGAGAGAGAGAGAGAGAGAGAGAGAGAGAGAGATGTATCAATACCAGCTTTAGATCTGCAATGTATATTAACATGAAGAAAAGGCGGAGACTGACACCATAGCCAGAGATCTGAAATTATTTGCCCTCTACATCCTCAGAGTGCTGGTATTTGTGCCCTCGAGTGGAACTAGAGAATATGGAGAATGCATGGTTCGTTCCTGCTAAAAGCAGCCTCAGCTGCCCTCTGGGTCTCCTTCTCTCCTTTTTCTTGGTAGCATCTGGAACATCTCAACAGGTGGTGGTGATGTCATCACCTGTTGAGACTGACTGCAAGCAGCAGCCAATGAAGTAGGTTGGAGGAACTCTCAATACAGTGACATCATGTCACACATTGCGATTTATTAGATGTTACCAGGGGAGAGGGGGGAGGAGCTGCTTTTAATGGCATCCATGTATTTTCTGGATTATTTGCTCTTGTTAGAGAGTTATGAGCTTTTTGCATGACTTCCAGCAGGAAGTGTCCACTGTCCCTCTTCCTGGCCATTTTTCTAGTCTTCCTACATTGTTATTGGACAAGCCTTTTTTAAAAAGCAATTTATGGCTAATTTGCACCCATCTAGATTTGCAATAGTTACTAGCCTTGGGTTCTGCAGATGTTGTTGGACTACAGCACCCATTATTCCAGCTTGGGCAATGATTGGGGATCATGGATGTTGTAGTCTGACAACATTTGGAGACCCAAACCACTGATCTAGAGCCATCTCATTTATTTATTTATTAAGTATATTTATGAGTTACCTTTTGGCCCAAATAGGACTCTCAAAGCAATTTACAGTTAAATCTTGCAACAATTTAAAATGTTTTAAAATGTTTATCTTCTTATGTTCTTTAGCAGAAGGCAAGGCTGCCTATTTCATTATCATAGGGACTGGCTACTTTATGACTGCATCCCAAACTGGATCAAAGTTATGATCCATGTATGGTTCCCATTGTATGGGTACAATAGCATACATTAAGTTTAGTTGAGAATAAAATAATAATTTCTGCATTGCTGCTCGGTTTTATCCTGGCTGTGCTTTTATATTGTATTTTATACAATGTTTTTATACTGTTGTTTGTTTTATATTCTGAATGGCTTTCATGGTTTTAATTTTTGTGAACTGCCCAGGGAGCTTCAGCTATTGGGTGGTATAGAAATGCAATAAATAAATAAATAAAATAGCTGAGCTCACATGGTGGGCAACGTGTGGCCCTCCAGATGTTTTGGCCTACCACTCCCATGATCCCTCACCATTGGTATTGCTTGCTAGGGCTGATGGGAGTTATAGGCCAAAACATTTGGAAGGCAACAAGTTGCTCACACCTGTAGGATGAACAGGCATGTATATACCAAACATGCACAAAGATGAGTACCATGAAAGCAAGGGTCAAAAGTGAATTGAAATATGACAAGAGTCATATTTGATTTAGATTCAATCAAAAGCAAAGATGCTTGAAGTCAATCCTGGCTGGGAGGTTATATTATTATTATTATTATTATTATTATTATTATTATTATTATTGTGCACTGTCAATATTGTAGCCCACAGAGTTAAACTGACATGTTATACCTGCTATTTTTTATTATTAGCTACCTTGAACACCATTTTTTTGGTGGAAAAGTGGGATAGAAATTTAATAAATAATACTTTTTAAATGTTGTTGTTATATATAGCACTCTCCACATTTGGCAGTTTGGATCCTTTACATTTTGAAGTTTTCAAAATGCAACCTAAAACAGTTGACATGCCAGGCCCTTGCAATATGTAACAGATAAAGGAAACTGAAAAAAAGGGGGAAGATGCAGTAACACCCGGTCCAGCTTCCCTCTACTGGTGGAAGGAGGTTCCACTGCCACAAAGAGCTCTGTGGATGGAAAGCTACCATTGGAAGTAGCTGGCAGAAGGCCACCAAACTGGGCATTTCACTATCGGGATGGGGTGCAAATGGCTTTGGATTCACTGGATCCATAGCCCAGCTGATCACACAAGAGGGGCCTGACCCAGGTCTCTCAGTTACACCAGTCTTGAGCTGATGCAGGGAACTTGCCTCATTGCTTAAACGGTGGTGGTGGTGGTGGTGGTGGTGGGTATGGGGGCGGGTGGGTGGGTGTTAAATTCACTAAACTGAAAAGCCGAGCAAATCTGTCCTTTTACACCTTCTGCCCTGTCTCGTGTGAGCCACTTTTGGAAGTGGCAGAAGACATCACACATGTACTCCCACCCACAAGATTTTCTCGAAAGTAAGAATAAAAAAAAGGATCTCCTGAAATCACATGTAAAATTAAAAAGCTAGCTAATTTTCTAAAATATTAGAAATATCTAAAAGGAAATAATAATAATAATAATAATAATAATAATAATAATAATATATACCGCCCCCATAGCCAGGGCTCTCTGGGCGGTTTACAGAAATTCTAAAAAATTAAGATATTATTATTATTATTATTATTATTATTATTATTATTATTAATATAGCACCATCAATGTAAAACAAGTATACAAAATTCAAAATTCTAGAACACAGAACATACATAAATTTGACGGGGGGGGGGGCACTGATAAGAGTTGTGACCACAAATGCCTGATGGTCCTAGGGTGACCATATGGAAAGGCGGACAGGGCTCCTGTATCTTTAACAGTTGCAGAGAAAAGGGAATTTCAGCAGGGGTCATTTGTATGCAGCGCCTGGTAAAATTCACTCTTTATCACAACATTTAAAGCTGCAGGAGCCCTGTCCTGTCCTCCTATACTATACTACAGTGACCAGATACAAAAAAAAGGCAGGGCTTTTCAATACAACTGTTAAAGATATGGGAGCCCTGTCCTCCTTTTCATAGGGTCACCGAAGACAGTCTACTCCCTCAGTGGCCAGTGTCTGAAAGCAAATGGTCCTCAATGTTGAGGGAGTGGCAACCTGCATATGCTCAGAGACATTCTCTTCTTTATGACATGCTTGCACTGTCAACATTGCAAATAGGTTGTGAGAACAAGTTCAAATGAAGGTGGTAATCCAATATACACGTGCCTGGAAGTAAGCCCCATTGAACATAGTGAGGCTTACCTCGGAGTACACATGCACAGAATTGGACTGCAAGCCCTGTAAGGCACGCGCAGAGTCTAGCAACTTTCTCTCCCAAAGCATCTTTTCAGACGCTTCAGTGGAAGAAGCGGGGTGGGGGGAGGGGAGAAAGCAGAGTATCTATGAGAAAATAAAAATATGCTTCCTGACCTCTGGGGGTGAAGAAACATATTACACACACACATCGCGGAAACCTGTTCCTTAATCTGCTTGTCATTTCTTTTTAGAAGAGGATGAAGAGAGAGAGAGAGAAAAGAAGAGAGCTGCTGAATTTATCAATGAAAGTGTACCGACCAACAGCAACATCAAGCCAATCTTTGCATCAGGGAGGGGTGTGTGGGGGGGGGGGGGAGATTCAGAATATTGTTTTGCTGCCATTGGGATCACACAACAGCTGTGTATTATGTATGCGATGCTATTGGCACCAGGCTGCTCTTGTTCTAATTAATGCAAGTCAGGCTTAATCAGTGGAAGGAAGAAGAAACGCTCCCCCCTCACCCGCTGGAAGAAGAAAAAAAAAAAACCTTCCACCCAACTCCGAAAGAAAGGGGGGAGGAACCAGAACTTCTCACAATTGCCTCTTGCAATGCACAGTGCTGGCTCATCTGCATAATATTAGAGGTACCAAATATGCAAACAGATGTTTCTCTCATTAAATGGTATATGCAAATAATATGGGTAGGAGTGGTAAAGTTGTTTTAGGGTTGAGAGGTCACTGGGGGTAATTAAAGGTTAATCCAGTTTTCAGTTCATACACTGTTAGACATGAGTGGCTGTGAAGAGAAATTGTCACTTAACCTTCAATTCATTACCAACAGGCGCATGGATTTTCCACCGAAATAACATAAACATATATGCATTTATCCATTATCCACTGTCTAGGCAGGGGGCATCTCGCTGGCGATAGCTCGGAATGATTTGTTGTTATGAATCTAGTTAAGTAGGTGCTGGAATGCATTAATTAGGCAAACTGGAATTTGATCAGAAATTCTCAGACTCCAATCTAATGTTGTAATCTCATTAAACATATTTCAATTGCTTTGAGATCTTGTCAAACGTTAATAGAAAACCGTCTGAAGTGGTTGCAGAACCATCCCCTTCTCAGAGATAATTAAAATTCTGCCATTTCAGGTGCTGGGCTGTGGCAACCCTCTGAAAGTTGGAGGCAGGCGTGAGCCAGCAGGCTGCCAATCAGCACTTTTTGCTCCGAGTATCTTGCCCGGCAGATTGAAAGCGGTAAACATTTTAGCACTTAGAGCTGGGTTTAGCTCCACCAATGACGTTTCCCCCGCTTTTTGTTCCTTGGAGGAAATAAAGTGCTAAGTGTTTTGCACGGCGGGTCTACCTAACTTCTGCCTCGGAGACTTTGGCAATGGGGGAAATGGTGGGAGCAAGGAAAGTGTAAACACCATCAGCCACAGGTGAGAAAAGTTTCAGCGAAACATGGGGAAAAGGCTTATGACTTCCCTGGGCCACAGAGACAGAAATAGAGATTTCTGTCAGACACCTCCTTAGTGCCATTTGGTCTGTCTGCGAGAGGTCAGAGTCATTTTCCTTGAATCTCATGTCGGAAGACACCAACAGATCCATATACTAACAAGCATAATAGGTAGGCAATCCTTCTATGACCCATCTATACAAAAATCTAAGCCCTAACAAAGACAAGTGTTAAATAATAGAATGGTAACATGCTGTGGACAAGGACTAGAAATAGGAGTGACCACAAATGGCAGGGATTTCTTAATCACTCCAGATTAGATTAACCATTAGCCCAAAGTAGCTATAGCATCAAGTCCCATCCAAATTGGATCCCTATATCATGGTGGTAACAATTAACTTTATTCTTTCTTGCATGTTGAGAGTATGTTGCCCAGTCACTGGGAATTGTAATCCAGTAGACCCACCCTCTGGGGAATGACTATATTTCCTGTACACCCAGATCTACACTACTGCTTTAAAGTGCTTTAAAGCACTTTATAACAGTTTTGACAACTGTATATGGAGTGTGTCCTGGGCCCCAACAGTTGTCAAAAGTGTTATAAAGTGCTTTAAAGCAGTAGTGTAGATCCTAGACTCCTATCAATTATTATGCTTCAGGTATATTTATTTCTCTCCTCTCCTGACTTTACTTTTACCAACTCAATATGAACAACACCCCAGATGACTGCAGGTTGCACCATCCATACCTGATATGTTTGAGAAGCTTTTGTGAGTGGAACACCTCTTAGTGTAGTCCACTGACTAGTTCCTTTAGCTTTTCAGTATTATTTACAATCTTATTTCTTCAGATATGGGAATAGCTCTAACTCCCAAGAGAACAATTGTGAGCATAATGCATATAATTTAGGTACTTTTTTAAAAAAATTAAAAACTAAAACAACAATGACAGCAACCTTTCAAACTTTAATCTTTTTGTTACCTTGAAGAAGGTCTTTGGCTTTTAAGTTGAAACTATTTGTTCTAGCATGCAAAAAGAGAGTAGAACAGGTATAAAAATAATAAGACCTGGAGTTTTGCAGATCTAATTGCTGCAATTTATTAAGGAAACAAAACAGAGGAGATCTTTCCTGGCTTCAGCCATATCCGAGGGGATTAATTTGTCACTCTTCAAAAACAACTCATTGGAGGAATACCCTCTTTGATTCATTATTCTCACGTTAATTAGGAGTAATAAGAACACTAGATACACTTGGTGCTTAAAAATTAGGAGCAATAAATCTGCCATAAATCTCAAGAGGGGAAAAGCAACAACAAAGATATGAATAAAGAGAGATGGTACATATATGAATCCGACAGTCTCAAATGAACATTGTTGTCTTTAAAGGTTCTAACCTTTGAGGAGAAGGGAAAGTTCTAGACAGAGCAACCCAGATATTAATAGGATGGAGACACACTGCAAAGTGAATCCATCTGGAAGTGTAGCATTAAAATAATAAAAACCTTAAACCCATAGCACATAGAGGAATAGATTTATAAACATTACGCCATCCATTCAGGAACAGTTTTCATCAACCTCCACATGGGGGCAATAATGCATGAAATAGCCCCTCAGATCAGGCACACAGAATAATTGCATCTGAAAAATATATTAGCGCAAACATTACTCAAATTCCTATGTTATTGCTATTGAGTGGCTGGGACGAATTGAACACAGCCTTGATTTTTGGGGCTGTGATCATCTATCAGAGGAAGCTAACTTATAGCAAGTCAGAAGATTAGACCATTTAGCTCAGCCTGGTCTACTCCAGGGATTCAAACAAGAATCTTTTGCAGCCCTACCTGGAGATGCTTGGGACCAAATTTGGGACCCTTTGCATGCAAAACATGTGCTTTACAACTGAGCTGCAGCCCCTCTCTCAGGGCCAGTAAAAACCACTTCAGCTTATTATGTTCATGGGACTCAGACCCCCACCTCCGACTTCTACTCAGTCTCTTGGGTGGGGTTCTTGTCCTTTGCCAGACCTCCCATCATGGCAGCCATTTTGTGATGGTGCCCAGGGCCAGTAAAAACCACTTCAGCTTATTATGGTGCAATGGCTGGTAAGAGGAATGGTCATTATCTTTTTCGTGCCTTGGGGATAATTGTTTCTGGGTCTGTTGTTTTTTTGGGGGGACGGACTGTTCTCACAGCTTCCTGGTATTGTGACACAAAGCTGTGGCTCTCCCGTTCCCTGCCCCAATCAGTGCTTTAAAGCACAATTGCACATCCTGAACAAAGTACTTAATTGTTCTCTGACCAAAGTTTTCTAAGATGTCTTCAGAAATGGCACAGCTATTTTGAATGTGGAAACACATGTCATTGCTCATGGGGACGTCATGGCACTGTCTTAACACTGATGGAATGATGCTAGGGCAGGGAGAGGCAACTTGTTGCCCATGGGCACCAATGTGCCCCCATACTCCTACCTTGGAGCCCACCAAGGTATCCTACCCCTCCCACTTTTTTATAAACACATCTTCTTACAGGCCACTAGGGTTACTATGAAAGAGGTGTGTCCAACGAAGTTCTTTTTAGTGTGTTGGGGCTCAGACCCCCACCTCCGACTTCTACTCAGTCTCTTGGGTGGGTTTCTTGTCCTTTGCCAGACCTCCCATCATGGCAGCCATTTCGTGGTGGTGCCCAGGACAGTTTCTCAAATTGCCAAATGTGCCCGCGGCCCAAAAAGGTTGCACAGGAGTTTCATCCTGTCTCCCCCATCCCTCATCAATATGCTACCCATTTGTAAGAAGCTGCTGATGGCCACTATCCAGGTAAACTGGCACCAGGGCTCAGATGGTACAACTGGAACAGCTTTGTGGATAGAGGAAATGGCTTAGGGCTCAACAGCACCACTCTGACAGTGGTAGGAATAAATTTTGCAGCTTGCCAACGAAGCTGAGTCAGATGACCTGGGGAACCACTATAGGTTCTGTTGGCCTTACATAACAACTGTCTTAGGGATGTCGCTCTAGCCTGAGCAACTTCTTAATGTGTGAATTAGGGTGCCTTTGATTCCCCTACCTACCTCTAAGCCCTATGATTGCCATCCCTTTGCACTTAATCCTGACTGCCGTGGACTCTACTAGCCACCCATGGCCAATCCAATGGACTGCTTGCAGCTCTGACCTTTCTGGGCAACTCTTCAGAGCTGGCCCTGTGTTCCTTGTGAAAGGGATTTTCTTTTTTCCTGGCTTGTTATTAGCTTCCTACTTTTCAGATGTTGGTTATCCCAGAATAAGTTAGAGCATTCTAGACAACACAATAAGGAATAGGCTACGGTGCCAGAGGAATGTCCATCTTGTGTCACATTGGTTGGCATAAAATATTGGCATGGTGAGAGCTCCCCCTTGTGTTTGAAAGCAAAACGGTTCATGATAACAGTGGAAACATGTAGTTTCATCCTGCAATATGCATAAATATCCAACCTCCTGGTAAGAACTGGACCACAGTTCTTGGTAGGAGGCACACTTCCTAATAATGTAAAAGGCGCAATCCTATGCATGTTTAGACAGAAAAAAGTCCTGCAGTTCCCAACATTCCACAGCTAGCATGGTTGGGGAATGCTGGGAGTTGTAGGGCTTTTCTCTGTCTAAATATGCATAGGATTGCACCCTAAATCAATTACTCGGTGTAACTGGGAGCCACAGCTCAGTGAGACCTGAGTTAGCTGGACTGGAAGTTAGCTGGACTGAGACAGATATCAATGACTGCAAGGCCCCATGCAGTTGCCCCTTGGGTTTCTCATGCAAGACCAATCGCTTCGTGAACTGCTGTATGAAACTATTTACTTCCAGAATGGTGAAGGCTCAGAGCTTGAGAACATGC
Source organism: Elgaria multicarinata webbii (assembly GCF_023053635.1). NCBI lineage: Eukaryota > Metazoa > Chordata > Lepidosauria > Squamata > Anguidae > Elgaria > Elgaria multicarinata. The sequence continues at coordinate 69,081,325 of NC_086178.1, forward strand.
TTAGTACAGAAAAGGCTCCAGATTCAATCCCTGGCATTGCCAAGTATGGCTAGGAAAGACTGAAACCCAGATGAGCTGCTGCTAATCCATGTAGAGAATATGGAGCTAAATGATCTGACTTGGTGTAAGGCCTATAGAGAATATCTCACCTAACCTCACTCAACCTCAAGTCTGGGCCTGGAGTAGATCAGAATGCAGTGCAGCAGCCTGCATTTCTTTTTAAAAATCAGGCTCATATCCTGCAACTGAATCTATTTACAGGGAACAAGCAGCCCTTTATTTAAGGGTTCTGGTTCACAAGCATGTTTGTCATTTGGTGGCTGCAGTAGGGGAGGACAGCTTGCATTTGGGAATGGGCAATCATGGATACAACTCTCTCCCAACTTTCATATCAACTCAAATGCAATGCTGTTAATTTACACATTCTGTTCTATGTAATCGAGTGTACAGTAATCAAGTATAGCCAACTCAAGTGCGAACAAATCAAGTGATATATGAACCAGCCTCCATTACGTACACAACATTATTATTATTATAATTTATTTATATAGCACCATCAATGCACATGGTGCTGTACAGAGTAAAACAGTAAATAGCAAGGCCCTGCCACATAGGCTTACATTCTAATAAAATCATAGTAAAGCAATAAGGAGGGGAAGAGAATGGAAACAGGCACTGGGTAGGGTAAACAGGCACAGGGTAGGGTAAAACTAACAGTATAACAGTATAACTAACAGTCTAAAGTCTGAGCAACATCAAGTTTTAAAAGCTTTAGGAAAAAGAAAAGTTGGTATATATTGTTGACCTTCATCTTGGAGCAGACTCATGCCAATCACAGTTCTACCAATGTGCCCAGAATTTCATTACTTGAATGTTTTGAACCTGAGGGGTTTTTACAACAATATAAATTTCAGATCGATAACACTTCAACGTAAAATGTGCTTTTTGGAATGTAGGAAAATATATCAGCCTCTAGCAGGCTTATTTTGCTTATTGGATAGTATCCAACATTCTTCCAGTGCTAGTGCTAAATGATGATGCCTGTACAACATAACTAGCACAATGGGGCAAAGCAGTAATTCAAAATTGAGCAGCATGGTGGCAAAAGGGGGGTGATTTTTCTCCAAAACAATGCATTGCGCAAGTTATGTTGCGCAAGCATTGGTTTTTTCTAGTGCTAGCACCAGGACAAAACTGGATGCTATCCTCTGACTACTATACTAGAACCTAATAAAAGAAGAGAAAAGAAAGAAAGAGAGGTGAATCGAAGATGCCCTTCAGACTAGCGTTATATCACAGCCTTGCTACTGCCCATTACAGATGTGAACACGTCCTTTAGATGACAATGGTTGCCTCCCACGTGGCTCCTGCTCCTTCCACTCAATTTTCCCTCACAAAATAGACCCCTTTTAATCCGACTTTTAATATAGGAATGTGCTGCAATCTCCGGCTATGTGCAGGAAAAGCTGCGCGATTAAAACAGCCCCTTAATGGGCAACATCGGATCTTTGATTACTTCTTCTTTCCCCTCCAGGCAGAAGAGGAAATAATGAGGGACAAACGCAGGGGCTGAGAAACAACAGTAAGGATCCCCCATGTGATGACCCTCTAAGTTTCCCATCTCAAACCTCAAGTTTGCAGTCTTCTGGCTTGAGGATTGCTTTTTGACTTGGGAAGATTCAACTACTAATTTTCTTGAGTTAAAAACAAATAAATTGTAGAACAAACCTAAACTCAAACTGACAATTGTGGTAGGGGTTCTTTCAATCAAATGGGCTGCAGAAGAGGCAGGTGGAATGATTAATGCCTCCAGATTATTGAGAATTCTAGTAAGAATGGAATGCAGTTAACATGAACTCTAGTAATATGGAATGCCAAGTCCTGAAGATACCCGCTTTCCTCACAACATCTCCTTTATTACCTGCTTGTTTAAGGTAATTACAAAGTCTATTTCCACCTTGCTGGCTCTTTTGAAGCAGAAAATTCCTCTCTCTTTATTCCACTCTCAAGAAAGAAGAGGGGGAGGGGGACGGACACACACACACACACACACACACACACACCATACATTTTTTATTTATTTTGAAATGCAGATGAGAGTGTGAAAGCTTGTGGCAATGTAATGTTTACTTGCCAACCTGGGAAGTGGCGAGAGGGAAGATCTCCCTTTCAATAGATCAGAACTGAAGGAAGTGGAGTTGGGAAGACCTCCTTGTCCCCTTGTTGATATGCAGCGCTTTATTTGCATACAGTTGTTTCCACCTTTTGCCTCCCCTACCCCAACATTTTAATCAGAATATTGTTTGATTTCTTTACTCATGAGAAGGGGAGGCAGTGGTTGAGTATCTAAAAAGGGACTTAGTACTAATTAAATCTATGCAACCGAGAGAGAGAGAGAGAGAGAGAGAGAGAGAGAGAGAGAGAGATGTCAAAATCCATGTCACTGGGTTTTAAAAGGGAATAAAGTTGATCAAATTAAGAAACCACTTAACATGTAAACATGGAGCTTAACATTCTACAATCAGTAGTTGATACTTTAGGATTGCATGGAAAGACCTCTTTTGTTTTGTCTTTTGACTCTAGGGGCAAAAGAACCCAAAAAAGAAATACATTTTTTTGGGGGGGACAGGTATGTGTATATAGGGGGGGGCAGAAAAATTATTAAAACCATATAAAACCAAAATTCTCCATTAAAAATACTAGGTAGAAGTTGATTTGATACATTGATGTTCTAACTCTTTCCCTTCTCTCCTAATAAAGAATTGCATTGAATTTGTGTGTTATTCTGATGAAATGGTTTAAGCAAGAGAAAATGAGGAGTTTGAAAAATAAAGGAACGTTCCATAGAAGAAATGAAGTGCTATCACTGAAATCTTTATTTATGTGAAAAGAAAGGGCTAAAACATTACCTCAGAATTCAAGATTACAACATCAGTGGGACATAATGTAAATCCATTCTAGTGGCGAAACATCAGAAGCCATAATCCTTTTTCAAAGACCTTTTGTTATTTTAATGTCTGACAAATTATGCTTTTTTAAAAAGAGAGAGAGAGAGAGAAGAAAAACACTTACATTTAAGAGGTTTCTTTTACTTCAGCAAAAGTAGTTCCCCTGTTTAAAAAGTTTTAATTTTCTACAACCAATAGTATCTACCAGGCTGGCTAAGTATTAACACAAGAGCAGGGTTATTTAGTTTCAATGGGTTTCAGTACAAAGTTACCACCAAAGATTTTTTTGCATCAAGTTGTTATGGCAACTCCACTTCTAAAAAGCACTTAAAATTTAGCAAAGCCTTTTGTTTTGTTAATGATAATTTGGTAACTGGTCCTTCAGAATTTAAGTTGCTATTCTAAAAATGTGTTTACATGCTTGCAATTTCAATACTTACATTTGAGGAAATCAGACAGGACGTTAAAATCAAACATGATTTCTTTATAACAAAATAACAGGTCCCTTCTACCCACTGTGAAATTAGTTCAGGTTAGGTACTCCCTCAGTAAATATGGAGCAACTGTAGACTTCAGTTATTTGCTGTGTGATGGTGGGAAAGGTCTGACTGAGCTATCCTAATGCAAGCAAACTGGGGGTAAGGGAGATATATTTACCTGACAGCAGCCATTCCATCAGGCTGTAGCAGAAAGAGATAGGAACCATGGCCATTCCATCAGCTCCACTGAAAGACTCCTCCTCAACTCCTCCTCCCCTCAACTGTCACTTGGCAACTGCCATCCCACCAGACTTTAGCAGAGGGAAATGGCTCTGTTGTGGGGTGGGTGAGGGGGACACAACGCAAACAGCTCCATTAGGCTCCTCTGCTTTCTGAATTGTTCCAATTTCAGCTGGTCATTGCAAGAACTATAGTTTAACTTTAAAAATTAGTACCTCACCTCATGTGTATGGTTTTCCGGCTTCAGAGGAGGAGGGAAGGGGCAGGGAGGGGAGGACACTGGAGAGGCCAGGATATGAGATATCCTGAGCCTCCTCTAGCCTCTTTCCTTCCCCTCCAAAGAGCCCTTGCTAGATGGGCTGAAATTGCCCAAGCCTCTGCCACTCCTCCCATCTGCAGGGCATAGGAATCTCAGAAGCCTCCATGTTCAGTTTGTGCCCTAAATAAAGATTAAATTAAAATTTAAAAAATAGATTATTACAGCAGGATGCAGAGCTATTGGTTCTGCATCAGAAACCCAGAATGCAAACAGCATGTAACCCTGCAGTCCCTCCCTCCACCCCACCCCCACCCCAACTTTCAGTTTGGCTTCTTCCAGTCCAGCTAACTCCAGCTAAAACCTCTCTGCTCTCTTGCTGTCATTGTTTGTTTCAGATCTGAAACCAGTGGTGCACAAGTTATTTTAGACTCTGGGGCTGGATCTACACCAAGCAGGATGTATGGAATGTATATGGAATGTGTTCTGGGCCCCAACAGTTGTCAATACCATTATGAACCATTATAAAGTAGTAGTGTAGATCTTGCCTTGGCCTTGTAGGCCTCCTGCTACTTTGCTTATTTTAAAATGTACTGTGTATTTGTGAGCCCTCCTGCTCATTCTTCTGAGTGGGGGCCTGGATTTCTGCCCCCAAATCCTGCCTGGATGGCACCACTGCCCCAAACCGCTACAGATTTTCTCTGTACCTCACAAGCTGAAAGGTGTCAACTTGGGACATGCAGAGAGAATCTAACCTGCTTTCCCCAACCTGGTGTCCTCTAGACATGTTGGATGATTGATTCATATGACAGGAAGAGAAAATACAAACCCAAAATAAACCATAATCAGCACAATAATACAAATAAAAACAAATACCATAAAAACAAACTAAAAGCGATACAATATGAAAAATGTTTGTCCACAAATACACAAAGTCACTCTCCCCTGCCCCACTCCCCTGGTCACTTACAGCCTAGATTGAACATCACAAAAACACCCCACAACAATTGGGCCATAACTAATATTCAAATGCTTGAAAAAATGAGTATGGTTTTGCCTGGTGCTGAAAAGATGACTGTCGGTGCCAGATGAGCATTGTTGGGATGAGTGTTCCATAAACACAGGGATGTCACAGAAAACGCCCATCCGTGTACGAGACTCAATGCCCAACAACAACTGAATACTATTTTGTCCTACTTTTTTTTCAGGATGCCCATTTTATCAGTTTATATTCCAGGCTTCCAACAAAAACAAGTTGAGGAAGCAGCTCTGAAGTTGGTTCTAGAATACTTCCCAGGCAGTGGCAGTAGCACAATGAACACTGTTCTAGCCCTGCAACAAACACCATTCTGCATGCTGAATTTAGCAGACAAGATGGGAATCAAGGAGATGGGACCAGACAAGCCCTCTCTGAGGATCCAGCAGACTGCAAGGGAGAGAGGAAAGGCATATACTTGGAACTTCAGCATTGCCTGGTTTATGAAGAAGGCCTGTTTATATGGTTGTTAAGAGCTCAATGGCCTTTTCTGCTTTCCCTGCCTACTGTTTCCCTTCCTGCTGCCTGAAAGACTGGAAACCTACACCTCTGAAAGCGAGTAGTGAATGGAAGATCAGGGTGGCTGTAAAAGGAAGAGGAAGCCATACACCTTTTTTCCCAGCACAAAGCCAACAATGACAGACTTTCTGAATCAAGGTAAGACACTTAGACCTTGCACAGGAGGAGGTATGCAATGTTTCGCAATATAGGTGTCCGTGGGTCTGCCTCCAATGACCCTCTCGTCTCCGGTGACACCCTCGTCTCCATCTCTGCAGATCCTCTTTCCATCCCAGCAGTGCTGCTTCCTTCTCTTCTCTCTCCCTGCTGCTTGCAGAGAGATGCTGCACACTCGCTTCTTTGCTGATAACAGACTTTTATAGGCCAGAGGGGAGGGAGGATGAGAGAGAGGATTCGGGGATACCCATCACCCATGTCATGGGAGTGGGGGGGCCCACACAAGCCTGGAGCTGGCCCCACCACCCAGCATGAATTGTTTTGGAATTACCTGATCATTACATCACATTCTGTTGATCTGTTAAATGCCATTCAGGTTTCTGATGCTTTATTCTTGATTTCTTTATTGATATTGCAGACTGTCTTTCTTCTGTTTTGCTTGTAACTGTTTGACATCTTCAATTTTTCAAATTCAATACATTCCCATAAAAATATTGTGGGGTTTTGGAATTTTCAGCAGGTTCTTCTGTAGACCTTAAAACTCAGGTGAGGCAATATCACTGTTATCTCAATTTGTGGGATATAAGAATTCTTTCAGATCTACAGAACCTGATTTTGTGGAGATGACAGCAGAACAGAAGCAATGAGTATACATACTCTTAGCAAGTTCTTGCTCCATCACACTACATTCAACTCTCTTAAAATTGCTGTCAGCCTCCAGTCTGGTCCTTTAAAAAAAATCTACATTCTCATTTGATGAAATCTCAAGACATTGTCTTTTCCATTGGGGAACTCCTATATACACCAGTTGCAGGGAACATGGGTGGAGGGTGCTGGTGAACCCGTGTCCTGCTTGAAGGTTCCTGGCTGACAGTTTGAACAGATGGGCTAGAAGGACCCTTGGTCTGATCCAGCATGGCCCTTCTTATGTTCTTAACTCCCTCCCAAGGGAAGTGAGATTGACTCCTTCCAGATTTTGTTTTAGAAGGGCAATAATTAAGGTCACTCTTCAAGTTTAATTTTAATGCTGCTCTCAATTTTTATTATATGGGGTTCCCCCCTTCCTGTGTGTGCCTTATGTTTCCTTGTTTTATGAGAAGTTTTAATCATATTATTACTGTAAATCATCCCAGGTGCCTAGCAGCCAGAGGGTGTGATTTATAAATTTAGTAAATAAACACATTACCTGGATAATGTTTGGACAAACCAACTTTTGGCTATGTACAAGGTCCCATGAATTCATATAACTAGAAGCATTGGCTTACATGGTTTATTCTGCTGTACACTAGTTGAGACTCTCAAAAGATCTGTGTCAGAGACCATTGAGATCCTCAACTTCTAGTATACAGGCTGGCATGAAAACATTTTGAATATATATTGTGTGAGCAGCAAGCTTAATTTTTGGAATGTTATTTTAGTGCTCTTGGGGATAAAGATAATTTCCCTTGTATTCAACTTAAACATGCCCATGTGGTTAAATAAAATTACAACATCCAATAAAAGCAGCTCTCTTTCTCTCATGTAATTTCTTGCCTAATGCTCAGCAGTTAGAGATTTAGAAGACACTCCAGAACTGTCTACATGTTTCCCCTTGTGGCAGATAATAGATAACTGTTAATAGACTTGCTTATAAAGTTTATTTAAAGGGAGAACTTAACTGTATTATTTTTTTCATGGAGGTGTGAACATTGCTAAGCTCCTTAAGTCTCCATGTATAAGCATTATCAGATAGGTTCCTTAGGATGCTAATATGCATTAATACGAAACTTAGAAACCAGCTTGCACTAGTATTATGCAGATAGGGCTATTCTGTAAATAACGGCCTTTTCTGATATTGCAAGACTACTGGGATTTTGGAATGTGCCGTTCCTTCCAAGTATAACACAAGTTTAACAAGGAGTAACACGTAGTATGCTCCTCCACCCGATTGCCTTACCCACTCTCTCCATAAAACCATCAACAGTTTCATCTTGTACTTTACTTATGCTGTTGGTGAAGAAGGGCCATGGCATATGAGCTTTTGTACAAGTGTTTCTCAGTTCATTTCATTACTCAGATAGTTTTAACTGTTGATAGGATGTACAGGCCCAAAATATATGTAAATAAATGTCTAATTTACACACACACACACCAAAACTGCCATGTGCTGCAAGGCCTTGCTGGTCATTCCAAAACTAACATAATGTTGCCATGAAGAACCCCGGTGGGTGGTGGCGGGCCTTCTCTGTATAGGGTGACCAACTGTCAGGATTTCCCCGGATTTGTCCTGGTTTTTGTTCTTTCCATGGTTTCAGGGGAGATTTTCTATAATTTTCAATAATGTCCTGTAATGATACACCTTCCTCTTTAAGGCTGCCATTAGCATGGCAGGAGGGAATGACATGCTTTCTTGAGGCACGTCATTCCCCCACCCCGAGCTCCAATTGAGGTCTTAAAGGGGAAAGTGGGTCATTCGTGGACATTATAGAAAAGGCCCCAATTGGAGTGGATGGTGGTGGTACAGAATGAAATCCTTTCCCCTCCTCCACTCCAATCGGGTTCTTTAAGGTGGCGGGGGAATAACGTACTTTCTGCAGGACTCAGAAAGCTTCTTCCCCCCACACACACTAGGTGTCCTCTTTTTTGGTTTCCCAAATATGGTCACCCTATCTCTGTAGCTTTGGCCAACCACTCTCTTGAAATCCCTCGTGTGTGCAATGCGGGAGGCAGGAAATGTGACATCTTTTAAACACCTCCTAAAGCACACACTTGTTCACCTAGACTTTCCCCAGGGTGTAAATAAATTAATCTTGCCACTCAATTTTACTGCTCCTTGAAATGCTTTTTTTATTGTAGTTGTAAGTGTTTTAAAATGTTGCGTTGTTCATGTTGTATTTAAATGTATTCTAATAAAGATTGTGAACTGCTGAGGGATTTTATTATATTCAGGAGCACTATATAAGTGCCACAAATAAATAAAAATAAAATAAATAAAATACATATTTGGCCCCCAAATATAATGCTTGGGTCCTGGAGATAAAAGAAATGTTATCCTCAGTTTGTCATGAGTGTCTGAAAAATACACTCTGTGTTAATTACATTAAAGCTTAAATATATGCAAAAGAAATAATGCTATGATGTAAAATAAGCCTTAATGGAAGAGTAATTACACAGGCAGCCTTAACTGCAGATTTCGGTTACAAAAATTCACATAAATTGCAGGTGTTAAATTATTCCCAGATATTAGATTTCTGGAAGGAAATTTAATTACAAAATAAGAAACCTGGGTTAAATAAGAAACACACTGTTTGCTCAGTGGAAGAGAGAGAGAATGCAAGAGGGAAAGCAGGGGGGGGAGGAAGATCCTTTTACAAAATGCTCCCTTTGGGGTGATATTTGTAGACTTTTGGTCTTGCACCAGTAACTAGGCATGTGAAGAGTCCTAAAATCACATCAGAGGGTGGCAAGAAGCAAAGAGGGTTTATAAACATGCACTCCACCCCATTATGTAGTAAAATAGAAAGCAAAAATGCTTGCTTGTTTTCATATTACAGTTCTAATTAAGACACAGTAAGCCGTTAAAACAGCTTAGATTAATGAAGCCGGTTCCTTTCACTACCTTAGTGTGAAATGACCACATGGACTACAAACAGGTGAAGCAGAGAATCACTTGACACACAGGTTTTATACTTTGAGGCTTAGGGCTTCTTAATATTAAGGAGAAATCGTGTTGCCTTACCAGGGCTTTGCTTCCTGAATTTCTTGCTGCATTACATGGGCAGAGAGGGGCGACCATGTGGTTTATATTGGAAAACTTCCTCTCCTCGCAGTGCTCATAGCCCAGAATGGGACAGCGACCTCTACTGGATACTTTGCAGCACAACCTCTTCACAAGGTAGGAAAACCCAAGATATTTCAGCGTAGGGCTCCATCACACCTACTTTTTTTTCCTGGTTTGCCTCCATGATTTCCACCTCTGTTTCTTTAGAACATCAAGCTAATGGTCCCTTTCACATGTGTTCGTGGTATCACCACTGTACCAGTGGAATCTCCTTTTGCTTGTTTGCTCTCCCACCCCGCCCCACCCCTTCTCCTTAACCCTCCAGTTAATTGGTTCTTGTCAGTGATGAACATTGTGACGGACAGGCCCCCCCTGCCCCCCCCCCCCGGCACTCTGGCTTTGTTGTCTAGTGTTTTACTGATTTAACATTTCATTGGCTGTTTCTGTGGGCAATGAGAATGGATTTGGAGCAGCAAAAGCACATTTGTTCAACATGGGGTGCGGGTGGAGAATTACCCCACCTTCCTCTTTCGTCAGCAAGACGTCCCGTCAAAGCCATGGCCCCAACAAAGGACATAGCATGAGGACGGCAATACACAGGGGCGGAAGGGCACTTTAATCCCACATGGAGGAAATAATCCCACATGGAGGACTTTCCCCGCTCTAGGAACACATAGAAAATGAAGGGGAAGAGGCAGGGTGACTGCAGAACAGGTATGACATCATGTGAGTACCGTGCTGCAAAATAGCAAACCAGGCATGACGAGAGTGCGATCAAATGCTGGTGTGATGGAGCCCATAATCAGGATATCCAGTATTTAAAGTATGGAATTACCGGGGGAAGGTGTGGGAGACATGCAGAAGGTTGACAATGATGTCAAAAGGACCTGCAAACTTCCATGAGTGGCCAGTCATGAGCATGCCTATTTCACTTGTTCTTCATGTTCAATTTGCACAGCATAGTATAGGAAAAATTCCTGCATATTCTACATAATGGGGCTTATACATGTAGGAGGAACAGAAGAAGCATATCCATACAAGAGATTGCTTTAGCAGGGCCACTTCTATTTATGTTTGGGCAAGGGCACGGTAATGTCCCCATGATAACTGCTTGTGTCCTGTATTCATATACATTTGTTTTTCCACAATGTTCCCCGTTCCATTACTTGACTATCTTCAAGCAAATAACCTCTCCCACCAGCAATTGCATTTGTTCAAGTATAAGCCTTGTTCAGTCTGTAGGATCCACTTATAAGTAATAGGTGAATTTGGGTTGCATCGTAAGTATAGGTTGCAGGATTTTCTCAAATCCCACAATAGGAGAAATGAATGAGGGAGGAGAAGCAAGTACATAGATTGAAAAGGCACATGCAACATGTTATTGGCCAGGGAGGGGACGTGTTCAGAACATAGCAAGGGGCTCAGTACTGAATCCTGCCCCACTACTTCAAAACAGATACTTTCACTGCCATCCAGTATTTCATTTAGCAAGTGAGCAGCTTGGCCTGGTCTGAAAATGTCACAACACCAAACCATTTTGGGAATCAGAACAAAATTCTTGCGAATCCTGGGCGTTAATTTATTATATGATTTTAATCCCTTCATTTTTCTGACTTTATTTATTTTTGGCAACTCCGTGGATGTTACTGTTAATTCAATTCTCTGGCTTTCCAGATGAATGCCTTTCTCTTTAGAACCTGTCCTTGATCTCACTATCATAAACTGCCTATGAAGTATGTTCCTTGAGTGACATGTCTGTGCTCTTGTGCTCTTCGATCAGAGATAAATGAACCAAATACAATACACTGCTTGTTATCTGAAAGGATTCAGGTAAAAGTATCATGGCACAATCACAGTTATTTGAAAATTCTGTTTCGTCAGACAAAAAAGACTTTACCAAGATTCTTGGATTGCATACAGAGGAAGTGCAGAGTCTTGAGGGAGGGGGGAAACAGAAATGTTTGAACATTCATACAGGATTAATTACTTTGTTGTGTTTTACTTTAATTTTAAGTGATTGTACTTCTCATGGAAGTGAAGGATGAAAGGCTCTGATATGAGCCAGACTTAGCATAAGTGTGTGTCAAGCCAGCATCCATACATTATGGAATTTTAAAATAATAGAATCTTAGATTTACATAGGGCATGAACAGATCTGAAGGACATCCAGCCCAACTGTTCAATGCAAATACAGAAAAAAGAAGCAGAAAAAAGAAGCATCAGCAGACTAGATTATTAATGGGCCACACATAAGAGGAACTCTAATGACTCTGCTGGATCAGATCAATTGTCCATCTACTTCAGTATCCAGTTTCCCATAGTGGCCAATGAAATGCTTCTGAGAATTCTAGAAGCAGGACATGAAGGCAATGGCCCACTCATGTTGTTTACTTCTAGCAATTGTTACTCAGTAATTTACTAACTCTGAACGTCAAGGTTACCTCTAGTGTGTATCAGTCATGACTACAGATAGACATCCTACATAAAAATGTAAGAACCATGCTAGATCCAACCAAAGGCCTATTTAGTCCAGCATTCTGTTTCCACAGTGGGCAACCAGGTGCCTCCGGGAATTCCACAAGCAGGACATGAATGTAGTAGCACCTTCTTGTTTATGTTCCCCAGCAACTGGCATTGAGAGGTATATTACTGGGGGTGATATATAGCCATCATGATGAGTAGCCACTGATAGCCTTTTCTCCCATGAATTTGTCTAACCCCCTTTTAAAGCCATTCAAGTTGGTTGTCATCAGTACATCTCGTGGTAGTCAATTCCATAGCTTAGCTATGCACTATGTGAAGAAGTACTTCCCTTTATCTGTCCTGAATCTCACAGCACTCATCCTTATTGGATGACCACTCTACCCACTTTGTCCAAATCATGCATAATTTTTATAAATCTTTATCAAGTATCCCACCCCCACCCCTTACTTGCCTTTTTTCTAAGCTAAAAAGCCCCAACAATTGTAATTCTTCGTAGTGGAATTGTTCCTCCTCCTTGATCACTTTGGTTTCACTTTTCAGCACTTTCATTGCTCCTTTCCAGCTGTACAATATCCTTTTTGAAGTGCAGTGAGCAGAACTGTGCACAGTATTCCAAATCTGGTCATATTGTGGATTTGTATAAAAGTATGTTTGTATATTGTACTTTTGATTTATGATTCTTTTCTTAATGATTCCCAGTAAAGGGAGTGAGAGGGTGTTGCCCAAAGTCACTGCAGTGTAGGCAGCAGGCAAACAATTACTCAGCAGACTGCCACCACCCCTTACACATCCACCTCAGCCTGAGATGGAGACCCTCTGACCTTACAGACCTACAGCTTCACAAATAAGGGGCACACCAGCACCATCTATTTCAAGCTATAGCCTAAAATTTTAAACAGTAGTAAAACCAAGCAGAAAGGTGCTGAATTTAGTACTCACGTTTACCTGGAAGGCATATCCTAAAGGCAGATATTAAGTTTATTTACATAGGAAAAGAGAGGTGGGTAAAAAAGGCATGCAAATATCAGAGATACCCCTTTGGAACGATGCTGCAAGCAAAAACAGCAAAGCAATACTTAACCCTATCTTATGCGTTATCTAACTTACCTTTCAATAGAATAGGGCCCAATTCAAGATCCAAAACTCACAGGCCCAAAAGCCAATTAGCACAGGCACACAAACGTTTGAAGGTCAGAAGGAAGACAAAACCCAAGAGAAAGACCAAAATGAAGACCAAATGGCGACAGTAGCCTCCCTCCCATCCCATGGACCTTGACAAACGTGAAGTGACCCTCCTTAGCCAATCCCTGGCTAGCAGAATAGATTTTTTTTTCAGAGGAAAACCTCCTGAGCCAATCACTAGCTGGGAATTGTAGGCTAACACAGTTGGAGGGCACCAGCTAGGGAAAGGCTGTCCCATAGGAATGAATGGAACCACTCATACTGGAGAACATGAACAACATGCACCCTTGGGGACACCATGGGAATGGGGCAGGGGTAAAGCTCTTCTCCAGCTCGGGCAATCCCAGCCATTGAAAATCAAGTTTCTTTATCCCTGCTGAGTCCCACCTGGGTTCTTTTTCTTGGTCTCATTAGTGCATGAAGTTAGGAGAGACAGGTGGGAACTTGGTAACTGGCTTTTCTGTAGAGATAAGTTTACTTGTGACTCTCCCCACAAAAATGCTTTAAACATAGCAATAGCCAAGAGAGGCACGCTCTGGGTTTTGCCACTGGCTGGGAGACCAAAGTCCCCTTGATGATTGCACCCCTTGCCTCCTAGGAAGAACTTCATGACAAACTTCATTCTGGCCCCTTCCACTGGACAGTGATGCAGCAACTGTGGCAGTGCTTGCTTTCCTCACCGTTCCTTATTCCTTTGTATCACATCTATTAGATTGTGAGTCTGTGGGCAGGGACCATCTTATTTTTTTTAATTCCTGTACAACTCTTAGGAAATGGTAGGCATTCTATGTTTTTAACCATCATCATCATCATCATTTATTTCTTACCCACCTCTCTGATTGGATCAAGGCGGGGGACAACAGCAATCATAAAATACCGATTAAAAACATCCTAAAAGTATCCTAAAATTCTACTGGATAGGTCTGCCGGAAGAGATCAGTCTTGATTTATTTATTTATTTATTTATTTAATTACATTTATATACCGCCCCACAGCCGAAGCACTCTGGGCGGTTTACAACATTTAAAAATAGTAAACATTAAAAGTATACAATTTAAAAACACACACACACACACAAACAGTATAAAAACAATAGTATCCATTTAAAAACAACAATTGTGGGGTCCATTAAAAACAAACTTAACATTGTTAAATGCTGTTAAAATGCTGTTAAAAATGCCTGGGAGAAGAGAAAAGTCTTGACCTGGCGCCGAAAAGATAACAATGTTGGCGCCAGGCGAGCCTCATCGGGGAGATCATTCCACAGTCGGGGGGCCACCACTGAAAAGGCCCTCTCCCTTGTTGCCATCCTCCGAGCTTCCCTTGGAGTAGGCACTCGGAGGAGGACCTTAGATGTTGAGCGCAGTGTATGGTAGGTTCATGTCGGGAGAGGCGTTCCATCAGGTATTGTGGTCCCAAGCCATGTAGGGCTTTATAGGTTAAGACCAGCACCTTGAATTGGGCTCGGAAACATATAGGCAGCCAATGCAAGCGGGCCAGAATCGGTGTTACATGCTCAAACCTCCCTGTTCCAGCTATCAATCTGGCCGCCGCATTTTGCACAAGCTGCAGCTTCCGGACCGTCTTCAAAGGCAGCCCCATGTAGAGGGCATTGCAGTAATCTAATTTGGAAGTTACCAAAGTATGGACAACTGAAGCTAGGTTATCCCTGTCCAGATAGGGGCGTAGTTGGGCCACCAACCGAAGTTGGTAGAAAGCACTCCGTGCCACCGAGGCCACCTGAGCCTCAAGTGACAAAGATGGTTCTAGGAGAACCCCCAAGCTACGAACCTGCTCCTTCAGGGGGAGTGCAACCCCATCCAGAACCGGTTGAACACCCCCCATCCGATCAGAGGAACCACCCACCAGCAGCATCTCAGTCTTGTCTGGATTGAGCTTCAGTTTATTAGCCCTCATCCAGTCCATTGTCGCAGCCAAGCACCGGTTCAGCACATCCACAGCCACACCTGATGAGGATGAAAAGGAGCAGTAGAGCTGCGTGTCGTCAGCGTACTGATGACAGCGCACTCCAAAACTCCGGATGACCGCACCCAACGGTTTCATGTACATGTTAAACAGCATGGGGGACAAGACCGATCCCTGCAGAACTCCATACTGAAGAGTCCACGGGGCCGAGCAATGTCCCCCAAGCACCACCTTCTGGAGCCGTCCTGCTAAGTAGGAGCGGAACCACTGCAATGCAGTGCCCCCCACTCCCAACTCAGCCAGACGTTCCAGAAGGATACCATGGTCAATGGTATCGAAAGCCGCTGAGAGATCAAGGAGAATCAACAAAGTCACACTCCCCCTGCCCTTCTCCCGACATAGGTCATCATACAGGGCGACCAAGGCTGTTTCCGTGCCAAAGCCGGGCCTGAAACCCGACTGAAATGGATCCAGATAATCAGTCTCATCCAAGAGTGTCTGGAGCTGGCCCGCCACCACCCGCTCAAGGACCTTGCCCAGGAATGGAACATTTGCTACCGGCCTGTAGTTACTAAGATTTTCCAGGTCCAAGGAAGTTTTCTTCAGGAGTGGTCTCACTACCGCCTCTTTCAGACGGTCTGGGACCACTCCCTCTCGTAGAGAGGCATTAATCACCTCCTTGGCCCAGCCGGCTGTTCCATCCCTACTAGCTTTTATTAGCCAAGAGGGGCAAGGATCCAGTACAGAGGTGGTTGCGCGGACCTGTCCAAGCACCTTGTCCACATCCTCGAGCTGTACCAACTGAAACTCATCCAAGATTACAGGACAAGACTGTACTCTGGACACCTCACTAGATTCACCTGCTATAACACTGGAGTCTAAGTCCTGGCGGATGCAAAAGATTTTATTCTGGAAGTGCCTAGCAAATTCATTACAGCGGGCCTCAGATGATTCTACCGTGTCCTTGGGACCAGCATGTAATAGCCCCCGGACAACTCTAAAAAGCTCCGCTGGGCGGCAAATTGAAGATTTAATAGTGGCAGCAAAGTGTTGTTTTTTTGCTGCCCTCAGTGCCCCTGAATATGCCTTACTATAGGCACTTACCAATATTTGATTGCATCCACTAGGAGTTCGTCTCCACCTGCCCTCAAGCCTTCTCCTATTTTGTTTCATCGCTCTCAGCTCTGGGGTATACCACGGAGCCGTACGAGCTCTACTCAGGAGAGGGCGCTCGGGAGCAATCCTGTCAACTGCCCAGGTCATTTCTGCATTCCACAGATCAACCAGGGTTTCGACAGGAGAGCCAGCCCTATCAGCCGGAAAACTCCCCAGAGCCCTTTGGAAACCATCCGGATCCATTAGTCTCCGGGGGCAGACCATCTTAATAGGTCCCCCTATTAAGCTATTCGATAATAGCTATTCGATAGCTTTCTCGAATGCTAAAAGACTGTCAAGCTTTCCTGAATGCTAAAAGACTGAAGAGGAGGCCATTCCGCAGTCCGGGAGCAGCAGAAGAGAACGTCCTCTGGGTAATGGTTGTCAGCCTAGCCTTTGCTGACTGAAGTAGATTCTTCCCAGAGGACTTGAGTGTGCGGGGCAGATTGTACGGGAGAAGGCGATCCCGCAGGTAGCCTGGACCCAAACCATGTAGGGCTTTAAAGGTAATAACCAACACTTTATACTTCTCCCGGAAACTAATTGGCAGCCAGTGAAGAGATTTTAAGACTGGTGTAATGTGATCACCCCTAGATGTATCATAGTGTGAGAGAGTGATTAATTAGAATGTTAAGGCTTAGGACCAGCATGCCTTAAGAATCACTTGTTCCCACATGAACGTATCATCTCCAGACAACCTTCGTTGGGTTCCTCAGATGTTCAAAGTAAGTTGTGTGGTGACCATATATATATATGGGGGGGGGGCTTTTTAGTGGTGGCCTCCTGTCTTTGGAATTCACTCCCTAATGAAGTCTCTCCCCAGAGAGGCTTGCCTGGCACCAGCTTTGTTAACTTTATAGTGCTGGGTGATGGCTCTTAAGTCTTTCGGTGGTTTTTCAGCAGTTTTTACACCTAGGCACTGTTACTTATGTTCTGTTGTTTTATATTTAAATATGATGATTCTTTGAAATGTTTGGCATTATTGTTGACTGCTCTAGAAACCCTTTCAGGATTTAAAAGCATAATATAAATACCTGTAAAAATAAAGGAAAGTAAAATAAAGGCACCATGAAGTTGTGTTTTGACTTTTGAAACCCAGCAGTGGGTTATCCTTCATTAGCAGTGAAGGATTCAGCACAGTTCTTGTTTGTTATTTCAGTCAACAAGACTTTTTCCAACACTGAGTGCTCTGCAAAATCACTCTAGAGGACATGGTAAGATTTCAAACTGCAAGTGCAGCTTCTTAATTATACTAGTCCTGATTTACATAATTTGCCTTTATTCAATGGTTTTAAAATGTCCTCTTCCTAATTGGCCTGGATGCCAAAAGGTAACTTCACTACTAAGTATAAATAATGAAAAGCATATCTGTCGTTTCCAACAAAGTCTCCGCTCTGAGTTTTATGAATACCTAAGAGTAGTGTGTTTTAAAGGGCTTCTTTCTCACTGTATAAAGTGGACAGGCAATCCATCAAATGGCAAATCTACATGTTCAGCAGTGTGAGGTCGTTGCTCTCATTAACTGTTGACCATTTGAAGTCACTGCAAAGCAATTCATCAAGGACAGATAAAAATGTATAGGAAGTCAGCTAAAGGAGCAGAATTATGTTGAATGTGAAGAACAGTATGGATAAATACATTTAGTGCCTCATCGCATAGTACACAATATCACACAGATGCCCTCCATACTGTCACACAATGGACAAATCACCAGTCACCAGGATTCCGGTAATTGTTGCCACAAAACAGGTCTTCAAAAATGTACTGATAAGGCTAGTATAGCACATTAAACCTACTATATCATATGCTTCCACATTTCCTTAAATTAAAATGTCTTCTGACCCAACGTTATCAGTCCTATAAGAAAGAAAGAAAGAAAGAAAGAAAGAAAGAAAGAAAGAAAGACTGCAAAGCAATATGCTTTGATGATAGCCCTTAAGTCACAGGTGTGCAACACATGGGGCCCATGGCCATTTTTGTCCCCCTCCCCCTTGGGACCATGGTCAGTTATGGGAAGGGGGAATATGTGCCCCCCAATCCCCAGAAGTTGCCCACCCTTGTCTTAAGTAATGGAAGAAAACAACACTAAAGTGTTCAGATAAATCCTGCCAATCATTAAAAGAATACATTAGATTGGAAGATCAAGTTATACTTTGTCTGATACCCAATGGTTCAGATCCATAATCAATGAGCCCTAATTTAGTATTAAGTGCTACTGATTTCAGTAGGTCTACTCTAAGCATGCCAACATCCGTACCCAACCCAGTTTTCTTTTATTGCCACAGCACAAAATTCTCCAGGGTCTTACGCAGAGGTCTGCCCCACCACCTACTCCTGATCCTTTTTACAGGAGATGCAAGGACTTAACCTGGGACCTTATGCATGTAAAGTAGATGTTCTACCACTGAGTAATGTTCTACTTCCTGATAGCAAAATGGCTCCCAAACCACAAGCAGTATGTGTGAATGGGAACTAATTTTGTCCTCATGTGATAAGGATACAGACAAACGAGTAGCATAGGCATATTGCTGGCAGACACTGCTCTCAAAATAATTTATTTTTAGGCATCCAAGGGAATGGATTTTGACTCAGAGAACAGGATATTAACAATACATCTGGGTACACTTTCAGTGATTTGCTCGACAGAATCTATGGAGAGCAGAAGAGGGAAAGTTTTTTTACTGTGGCTTGTCTTGTGTTAAGTATTTGTGATCTGCATGTGCCGTACAGAAATACAGAAATAAGTTTGATGATTGAAATTTAAAACCTTTGCTGCGTGCCTCCCTTTAAAATGTTATATGTTGTCAAAATATTGATTGATTATAGTTGAAGTCAAGGCTTCAGAAATTACTTCCTATAATCAGCATAAAGTGTTGGAAAAGCATTGCTGAGAAAAGAATTGACAATTTAGAATGCTTTTTTGTCTGTTTAACCACAACCACTACAGAAATAATTGCCAGGAATGTTGTATGCCTATGAATCATACCAGTCATTTTGGTGTGTGTTTTCTCTGAAAGGGTCAATTACTTGTTAAGGAGATAGAGATCAAGTCAAGTCATGCCAATTTTAATTGTATGGCCAAAGCCATTAAAATATTACACATTCAGGCAAATGAAAACACAAATAATCAAGGACATGTATCCGGAAAACAGTAATACAAAGAGTATGGGCCCATTCCAACAATACCATTTCATCACTGTTGCAACAAATTTAGATTCTAACTATCTTTCTTAATCTTGGCAATATTTACATCAAAGTGTTACTTTAAGCATAGCATTTCTGTCATCATAAAAATAGATACAGCCTATCTAAGGTGCCTCAAATTTTCCTTCTAGGATTTTTATGCAATGATGTAGAATGGTGGGTCTTCAACCACTCCTATATGCTAGATGGGCAAATCTCTTTAAACATGGGACATTATTAAAGTGTCGCCACTAGACTTCATTAGTTGGAAGCAGAAATAAATAAATGCTTGCTCTGTTAAAGGAATGAACTTCCAGTAGATAACATGCTTGCTTCAGGGACTGCTTCAAGAGAAAAATAAATATTAAGTGGATGCTCCTAGAAGCCTGACAAAAGTAGATCCTCTTGACATGCAATATATATGGCTAGTTTTAAACAGGTATTTTACCTATAAATGGCTTTTCTCCAAAAGTAACCCCTCTGAAAATCAACACTTCTTTAACTGCTTGTGAATCAGAGCAAACCAAGAATTATTTTTCAAAAGGGTGAGATAGGACAATTACTTTAAACATAATGGGGATGTTCAGACAACACACTAAGCCATAATTAGGCCACTAACCTTTTTGCAGCAAATGGTTAGTGAGTGTATTTGAACCATAGTTATGTAGCCACCAAGGTTAGGAATGGTTCAGATGACCAGCTAAGCCATGGTTCACATGACATGCTAAGCCATAATGTTTAGCTCAAAATGCTTAACCACTGTGGCTTAGCATGTCGTCTGAACAGGGTCACTGTGAGAAGTCTAGAATTGTTCAAGAATTGCAATTTCAGCCAATAATTTAACATAAGCAACTATTTCAGTCTCCCTGCATGTGTTTCAAAAAATTTTAGAAGCCACACAGGTCACACTTTATTTATTTATTTACAACATTTATATGCCACTCCACATCAAGACAGATTCTGGAGTAGTGAACAAGAGATAAAATAAGCAAAAGATAAAAAGAAGAGACCAATTAAAATCATTGTTTAAAAAACAGAGTGCCAATAAAACTGAGGATTGTCAATCAAAGCAAGCATCCTGGAAAAGAGCTGTCTTCAGTAGGGACCGAAAACAACACAGCATTGGCACCTGCCTGACTTCCAGAGGCAGGAGTTCCATAGGAAGGGAGCCACCACACTTAAGTTTTTTATCTGGGTGGACCACAGTCGGGCCATAGGTCCATGAGGAACCACCAAGACCATGCCGTCTGGTGACCTCAATGATCAGACAGGTTGGTAAGGAAGAAGGCGCGCTCTCAGGTATCCTGGTCCCAAGTTGTTTAGGGCTTTATACAGTAGTACCAAAACATTAAACTTGACCTGGTAACAGATAACCAGCCAGTGCACTTCCTTCAGCAAAGGAGTTGTATGCTGTAAAGGGGCAGATCCTGGTAACAGCTGAGCTGCAGTAATCCAGCCTTCTGGTTACTAGCGCCTGTACCACTGTGGCCAAGCTATTCCTGTCTGAAAGAAGCTATAGCTGGTGAACTAGCCAAAGCTGGTAAAAGGCACTCTGAGCCACCATGTTAGCAGAACCACCTCCATTTTTAACAGGAAACTGTAAAATCTCCATTGCACTCCAAGCAAAATGTCAAAATGCCCTGTATGAGAATGTCTCCTTATGTGCGTCCTTGCATCCTTGATTACTAATATAAACAAGAGTCCTGGCTCCAGCTGTCTGTGTTGAAGTTAACTCTCTGTAACTTACTGTCAGGCCAAAGGTATTGTTTACAGGACTGTTTAGCATAATTAGCTATGCCTCAGTGTTATGTTCTGATTGGTTAATGCTGCTACTGGGCCCTGCCCCTTGAAAGCTTTAATACTGTACCATATTCCCTATGTCTTTTGTCTGATTGCTCCCTTTGAAGAGACCAGGCCTTGATTACTAATCAATAAAGCGCTTTTGAACCCTCTGTCGTTGGAATGGTGGAGTCGTGCTTAAGGGCTGTTTGGATCTCGTCCTTGGGTGAAAAGAACATTGATCTAACAACCATGGCCACTTGGGGCAACAGTGACGGATCTAGGAGTACCCCCAGACTATGAACCTGATCTTTCAGAGATTTCCTCACTTATTTCTAGAAATGTAAATGATTGCCATAGAACCAGCGCTGATCTTTATCCTCATATATTTCCTCTGCTTTTTAGTTTCTAGATAGTACGCATATTAACAATTATGCCACAGTGATAGCTAGGCTTTATTTTGCCATAGACTACTCTAATTGTAAATACAGGAGAATTCTTTCAGACACAACTTGTTCCCAATAACTCAAACAGTCTTCAAAAGAGGTCAGCCAATGGTGGTCAGAAATCTAAAGTTTTTCACCCAGAATGGAGGCTACGTTTAGAGCACAGACGGACTGCTGCACGCTTATGAATAATGGACACTCCAGCAAGACACGTTTAACACCAAAGCAAACACTGCAAGGCTTCCCCACCCCCTCCACTCAGTAAATACTGATGAGTAGGGACCAAATAATAATAACAACAACAACAACAACAACAACAACAACAACAACAACAAAAATAATTTCTTATCCGCCTCTCCCTTTGGATCGAGGCAGGGAACAACATTAGAACAGGAATCAATACATCTTGAAAATTCATGATTTTACATTGATCTGGATAGGCCTGCTGGAAAAGACTAGTCTTTAATGCTGCCTTAAAATCACACAGAGTTAATTTTACGAATCTCCTCCGGCAGGCCATTCCACAATCTGGGGGCGACAGAAGAAAAGGTCCTCTGGGAAACTGATGTCAGCCTAGTTTTAGCTGACTGAAGTAAGTTCACCCCCAGAGGACCTGAGTGTGCGGGGTGGACTATATGGGAGAAGGCGATCCCACAGGTAACCTGGACCCGAACCATTTAGGGCTTTAAAGGTAATGACCAACACTTTGTACTTTGCCCGGAAACTAATTGGCAGCCAGTGGAGTGATTTTAATGTTGGGGCAATATGCTCACCCCTAGATGTACCGGTGACCAACCTGTCTGCCATATTTTGAACTAGTTGAAGTTTCCGAACTAGGTACAATGGTAGCCCTATGTAGAGCGCATTGCAGAAGACAAGCCTTGAGGTTACCAGCGCGTGCACTACTGTCTTTAGGTCTTCTGACTCTAAGAAGGGGCGCAGCTGGCGTATCAGCCGAAGCTGATAGTAGGCACTCCTGGCCGTCGCATCTATCTGGGCTGTCATTTGGAGCGACGGATCCAGGAGCACCCCCAAACTGCGAAAACTGTCTTTCAGGGGGAGTGTAGCCCCATCCAGAACTGGCTGACACACCTCCAAACCTAGGTCAGAGCCCTTGACAGCAAGCACCTCTGTTTTGTCTGGATTCAGCTTCAGTTTGTTTTTCCTCATCCAGCCCATTACCGACTCCAAGCATTCATTCAGAGGAGACACACTATCCTTAGCTGATGCTGTTATTGAAGGCATAGAGAAATATATTTGGGTGTCATCAGCATACTGATAGCACCCCGCCCCATGCCTCTGGATGATCTCTCCCAGCAGTTTCATGTAGATGTTAAACAGCATTGGGGATAGGATGGCACCTTGTGGTACGCCATACAACAGCTCCTTTTTTGAGGAGCAACTATCCCCAAGCATCACCATCTGGAATCCACCTGAGTGGTAGGACCGGAACCACTGGAGCACAGTGCCCCCGATTCCCAAACCCCTCAGGCATTCCAGAAGGATACCATGGTTGATGGTATTGAAAGCCGCTGAAAGGTCCAAAAGTACCAGCAGGGACACACTCTCCCTGTCAATACTCATGCGGAGATCATCCACTAAGGCGACCATAGCTGTCTCAACTCCGTATCCTGCCCTAAAGCCAGTTTGAAATGGGTCTAGAAAATCTGTATCATCCAAGACTGCTTGGAGTTGGAAGGCAACTGCCCTCTCAATCACCTTGCCCAAAAATGGAAGATTTGATACCAGTCTGTAATTATTAAGGTCCAGGGGATCCAGGGAGGGCTTTTTTAGAAGCGGCTGTACCACTGCTTCTTTTAAACATGGTGGAAAACTCCCTTCCCTGAGAGATGCATTAATAATATGTTGTAGTTGTAGTCTAACTGCATCTCCTCCCTGGGCGACCAGCCAAGAAGGACAGGGATCGAGAGGACAAGTTGTCTTCCTTACTCGTCCAAGCAGCTTGTCCACATCATCAGTACTCACCAACTGAAACTGATCCAGTGTAATCCTACTCACGGAGTTGCTGGACACTTCAGCTTCAGTTTCTGTTACAACGACAGCATCTAAATTGGCTCTTATCCGAGAGATTTTATCTGTGAAATGATCATTAAATGCATCACAGCGAACTACCGAAGGCTCTAAAACTGGATTCAGGGGAGGAGGTGCCTGAGTTAGACCCCTCACCACCCTAAACAGTTCTGCTGGACGTGAATTCGCAGACGCAATGCGGTCAGAGAAGAAAGCTTTCTTTGCTGCACGTATTACCACCCCATAGGAACGAAGATGTTCTCTATGACATGCCTTGTCGGATATGAGACGAGTTTTCCTCCATCGGCGCTCCAGTCGTCGACCTTCCCGCTTCAACTTCCTGAGATCTTCTGTGTACCAAGGTGCCCGATTGGAAGCAGGTTGGAGAGGACTTTGGGGGCAATCGTGTTGATAGCCCTAGTTAGGTCTTGATTCCATCTATTGACCAGGGCTTCAACAGGATCGTCGACAATACCAGCCAAAGCACCCTCTAAGGCTTTCTGGAATCCAAGAGGATCCATCAGCCTTCGAGGGCAGACCATCTTAATAGGTTCATCACCCCTGCAGGAGCAGATGGTAGCCATATTAATCCGGACCAGAAAATGCTCTGTCCATGACAATGCAGAGGTATTTATCACCTTCGCCCACAGATCTGTCTGTTCGGAACTGAAAACAGCATAGAGGGCGCGACCTGCTGAATGTGTGGGTCCAGAGACCAATTGGGATAGGCCCATGTTTGTCATGGATGCCATGAACTCCCGAGCTGCACCTGACAAAGCATTCCCGAAAGGGATGTTGAAGTCGCCCAGGACTCCAACACCAACTCCGACACCAGTTCTGTGAGCTCGGCCAGGGAGTCTGATAGGCAGCGGGGTGGCCGGTACACTAACAGAATCCCCAGTCTATCCCTGGTCTTTAGACTCAGGTACACACACTCGATGTGGTTCAATTCCCAGACAGGAAGTCTGGCCAGGTTAAGATTATCCTTATAGACCACAGCTACTCTGTCCCCCCGCCCACTTTTCCTCACCTGCTCGATAACACAGTACCCAGCTGGGAGGGCCTGGGCCCATGTTGGGCCACTGTCATCTCCCAGCCAGGTCTCTGTGAAACATGCCAGGTTGGCCTCCTCATCTGTGAGGAGATCATAAATTATATTTGTTTTGTTTTTAACCGACCTGGCATTGCATAGGAGCAAGGAGAGGGTCTGTGGTTGGCTTGGTTTGTTCTCCAAGTTCCCCAGGGTGGCAGGGCGACCGGAAGGAAAGATGGGTGTTAAATATCTATCTCTCCTTCCCCTGTAATGGCACTTCGCCCTGCCATCACCATATCTCCCTCTGCCCTGCACAACTTGTATTGTCACCTCCTTTCCATTATACATTATACATCTACAATATGGCCTCAATAAAAGCACTGGTTCAACTTAAGAAGCTCTAAATTCAGCTTGGTCATTTGGCTTGGGCTTAAAAATGGGCGTAACGTTGCTGAATGGAACTTTTTCATGTTTTGTCATCCTGGCAATGGTCATCTAGATGACTGACCATCTAGCTTAGGAAAGTATACATTCCAAACTTTAATCTTTGTTTTGGCATAATTAACGAGCAAACAGTGCTAAGAAAAATTGGCAGTCTTTAGAACCCCAAACGGAGGGCAGACTATACAGTCTCCATAGTAGATTCCCACCCACCCCATTTAAGTGTTTTAAAATTTTATTAAAGGGACAATGTAAATGAAAGTCCTAACAAACTTCTTTTTGATGCTTTAAATAATTATTTAATATCTCAAAATGTTGTATGTTCTCTAATTACCAGCAAACAAGGGCTTGATATTTCAACATTTCAAGCTGACCTCTTTTTCCCTCCTGGTTTTCCAAAGTTCAGTCCTGCAAAGATGCCGTGTACACTTGTATGTATGTAAGGAAGGAATTACAGATGCTTGGAAAGGTGTATAATGACTGAGGGATGTAGTGGCCAGGGTGCAGACATGCCAAATAGTACTTGACCATATAATGTAAATGTGGGTGATGTCCATTGCTGTTGCTACAGCCTACCCCAACAATAGAGCTATTCTGTTAATACCAAGCTTACATGCAACAGGTCCTCCCAATTTTGCAAGATCTACTGTTGTATGTACTACCTGCCTTCACTCTGGAGTCTTGCTGGTTAAACATAATATTGTGTGAGTAAAAATGATTTTAAAAATGATTCTCAACTCATATATTCTTGTTTTTTAAGTAGCGGCTGTGAAATTTTGGGCTTGGTTGAAATTCCAACATGATATATATGGGGGGGGGGGGGGAGTTGGCTGTGTGAAATCCTTCACACAATGGACCTAAATATGTATATTTCACAATATGACCAAGATTATTTGGATAATGTATTATTAGCCCAAGTGGGCCTATTTTGTTAATGACAAAATAGACATCTGTAACCACCAAATGGGGCTAGAAAATACTTGCACCCCCTTTGCTACACGGAAAGCATCTCCCTATATAAGTCTCTGAATAAAGAATAAAGACTTTGTAGATTTATGGTGCTATGTGGTAGAAACCTGTTTGGCTAGTGATTTACAGACTTCGCAGTGTATTTTAACTGTCAATATAACTAATTACAGTTGACTCTAGATTGCTGTATTGCAAACGCTCAGCTTTGTGAAATATAGTGTTCCATATTGGGACGGGAGGATCAAACATCCTCAGGGCTACCAAACAAGAATGAACTATTCCATATTAGGATGGAAAACTTGGGACTTGTCATAAACCTTGAAATTACAATTTCTTGGCACAATGTTTTAGCTCACAGTACTCAAATAGAATAAATCACCATTAGGTTAATATAATTCCTTCTGTCTGAAATATTTCATCTCGCTTAACAGTAAGTGAAATTTACCAGTTTACGTCTCACACAGGTGACAGTCATTTGCTGAAGGGAAAACATTGCTAATTTACTTGCTGTTTGGTTTTGAGGGAATATTACTGCTACCTGGTTTCATTATTTAGAAACAGAAGCATTCCAAACATGGTATTTTGTTTTAAATAAAGACGACCTCTGATACTAATAAATAATTCAATAAATTCTCACTTTTTTTTCCAAGTTTGTATTTTAATTGTACTAAAACAAACAAAAGACTTTAAATCTTGAGGATCTGTGAAAGGGAATAAACTGGAAACATGCTGGGAGCTGAAGGTAGGATATCAGAGATATACTTAGAGATACTTAACAAAGTATGGAATGGAAACCTAAATTACTCCACAATGATTTCTCCAGCTGCACAAATAAAGCAAATAAAAAACAACCACCAAATGAAAATATAATTTATGTATCTTCAGTATGAACAAATCTTTTCCCTTAGCTTTAAAATGTGTTCTCCCTTCCAAGACACAACCAACTACATATATCCCATGTTGCTCTTTGTTTCCCATCTTTTCTTGGCTTCAAACCTGAAAAGAAATACAAACATATGTCAGTATCTACGGAAGTACACTTTGGGGAGTTTTCAATCAAATTTCATTTAGAAGCAATGGTTAAATTGGAACTGGGTTTTTAATACTCTAGCAATCACAAAAGGGAAAGTATAAACATTTGAATAATGTATCAGTTGTACTAAAGACTCTACATTAAACAGATGCACTACTCAAGGAAAAAGCCAAGGTCATATTGAACAAACAAGGATTAGTACAAGCCAATTTGAAGGAGGAAAACATTTAACTCAGAATCCCTACTAGTCTTAGATACAGAAGGCCAATGACGCACCCCCATGCAAGCTTCTTTTTCTTTCGGGCTTCTTGAGAAGCCTCTGCATCTTGCTTTGCTTTCACAAAATTTCGGCAAGCAGCAGCTTTGGCAATTTTCACACCAAGCTATGGAGAGAGGAACATAAATAAATGAGTCCATAGGAGAAGTAAAAGACAAACTAAAAGCAGCTTTAAAACATTTTGGAAATATTTATATGACTAAAAATTGTCCTGCTCCCACCCTGGAAAAGTTCTATGTGTTGTATATTCACTGAACCGGTGGAAGTGGTGAAGCCTGCTCTGATTTTTGTTGAGCAAAACTTGATTATTTGCCTAGCAGACAAATTGCATAATACACACAACATAAATCAGAAGCAGTGTAGACCAAAATTGTTCCAATATCAACCCTCTTAAAATTATGCTTAATAAGCATAATTTGAAAATGAGGAATAAATTATCTTGCAAAAGCAACAGGATACTAACCTATCTACTAGAGTCAAGGTTGACCTTGGGTTTCATTTAAGCACACATAACCTGGATTCATACAACACGCTAAACCACCCAGTATGGGTTGTTGTTGAACCGTGGGTTATCGTGTTGTCTGAATGCAGTGCATTTTCCACAGGGTGGGTCGATATCCATCCAGTGTGGCTTATTAATCACCCTCAACAACCCAACATAAGTGATGGGTTCTCAAGGTGGCTTGATGAAAGAAAAATAAACTACACTGCATGGTTATCAAGCCACCCTGAGGAAAAGGCACTGTATTCAGACAACTTGTTAACCAACCCTGAGGTAAACACATTACATTGAGACAACACAATAACCCATGGTGGGTTTGCTTATTGTGTGAACCCAACCATTATGTATGAATTGGGCAGCAGTGGCTGTACTGGTTGACTGCCTAAGGCCTTCATTAGCAATTAGCAGGCTATTCTTTTTAACTGGAGAGTTGAAGAAAACACCACAAGGTCTCAGTGGCACTTACAAGACCCCACATATGAAACAGAGGTAGGGGAAAGGACAGATACCTTTTTATCAGGTATTTTTTATTCCCCCCATCATTTAAACTCTAGCCTATTTTTATTTATTTAAAACATTAAAGCTTTGCCTTTCCACCATTATTGGCCACAAAGCATTTACAACTAAATTATGTTTTAATCAGTCATAATGTAAATAAAACAACCAATGAAATATAAATGAAAAAGCAAATAAAAAGCAAAAGAGCAACTTAGAACAAAGAATTATTTGATTATCCACACAATGGCTGAGATCCAACAACAGAGAGCTGCCATATGAGGGGGCAGGGGATTTGGAAAAACTTTTGATATTAGCCAGTAATGCGCCACAAGAAGAACATACAAAGAGCCTTGCTAGATCAGACCAAAAAAACATATTTAATCCAGCATCCTGTTTCCCAGAGTGGCCAAGCAGGGCATGAAGACAATAGCTGTTCCTCAACAGTTAATATTCAGTGACATACTGCCTCTGCACATGGAAGTTCCATCAAAAATGCAAATTCCAAGTGGGCAAATAAGGATAAGATCCACCTAGAACTACAACTGCAATATTCCCACTGATACAGATGGAACTGTGTTTTGCTATTTGTTTCAGATCTCAATATCTACTAGATAGATTGTGCTGTTCCCCTACACTACTAAAAGCAGACATATGATTCTTTATTGATGCTGAAACACTACTAAGGTTCATTCTGTTGTCTATAACCAAATTAGGTTAGGATGAATGTATCATTTGTTAAGACTAAATAATAAAACTTAGATAAATGCTTTTAAAATAAAAGCACAGAACTCATATTTTGCATAATATATACAGAATGCAATTAACATAAAGGACAGTATCCAATAAGGGCACTGGGCTTTTCCCAGGTTCCCCCCTAAAAAACCCATCACACCAACTTAAGCTATCGGCATTGTTCTAGACGTTGCTTATGCTAGAACGACATCAGTTACATAACTGCAGCAGCTCCATTAGATCCTGCACAAAATATGCAAGTAACACGGTACAGTTTCAGGATATCCTTACAGGCAAGCTGAGAATCTCTACCAAGAGTAGAGACTCCTAAGGCTTGCCAAAGACTAGTAAGCCTTTCCTCCAAGTTGCAATTCTAGTGGTGGCACCAGGCAAGTGCAGAGGAAGAGACGTTGGAAGAGTTAAGAGAGGGCAGAGGGAATTGTAGCAAAGGAACAGAATGCATGGAGGAAAGATGCCAGATGGGATGGAAGAGATTGTGTGAACACATTTATGTGTGTAAAATATACCCATCCCCTATCAGGAATGTTCACAATTGTTACTTATTTTAAAAATGACATGGCAATATATATATGCTGTTTATAAATCATGTAAGACGGCAACCAGTGTCTATTGTTCAAAGTGCAAATATGTTACCTTTACCTTGGAATCTTACCAGCCATTTATCTCATTAAACTACCTGTTGGATAAATTCATAAATTCTCATAGTAAATATGCGGTAGATTTTGCCTAGCTCCTTGTACGCCCACTACCAAGTTTTTTTTTTAGTTTATTACAAGCATGATATTCATTACAAGAAGAATGTGTTGTGCTTTACTGGAGAAGGTTAAGACTTCAACTGTCACTTGAACAAACAACTAGAAGGGTACAACTATAAACTAGGATTTGATCAATCCCAGTTGACAAAGTTAAAGTTAGTTCATTAAGACCCACCATATCACTCACTTCATAAGTGCAAACTGGTGCATTCTGTTTGATGGATAACCTTAGCCTCAATCCAGCAGCTCTGGCATATGCAGCGAGGATTCCGAAGCCATGAACTCTATGTGAACATGTTTTGCCCCCTCTCTTGCAAGTCAGGAACCACCAAGTGATGCACGCAGGGCTCTCTCCAAATATTAAACAGAATACAGTAGTCTCTGAACGTGACGCTCTGATGTATGTGGAATCCTCATTTATAAAGAGGCAAAATCTCAAAATGCTGGCATCTCAAGCAATTTTCTCACCATTGTGATGAGAAAGTTTCATTCATTTGTTATCAAATAATTAAAACACATTGTAGCTTGGTGTGTATTGTCATTTTTGTTAGCTAAAGCATGTTTCTGTAAGACATTCAATGACAGTTATTTAAATTGACACTATTATAGTGACAATATTGGGGGAGGGGGGACAAGTCTAATCAGGGCTGAATGAACAAGTAATTAATGAGAAGAAACTTGCCCAAGGAATCAGGTATAGTTTAACTATGACCCAGATAATTAGCAACAGGGCTCAATATGCATATTAATACAACAGTGCAATCCTATATATGTCTACTCAAAGGTAAGTCTGACTGACTTCAATGGGGCTTACTCCCAGATGTGGGTGTAAGACTACAAGCTAAGTAAAGTATCCAAGAAGGTGTATGAACAATCATTTTAAAGCAAAGAAAGATGGATTTCACACTTGAAATAGGATTTTTATTTTACAGATGCCACCTTTTATATTCTGAAATGCCCACATATCAATTTCTGCAATTTTAAACAATCAAAAAGTCCACCAAAGTTCTTATAATACCCACAAGCCTCTAGCTTGGAGCCTCTAGCTTCTGTGAGTACAGATGTGGCTTACCCACTATTAGCTGGGTGCATCTATTTGACTTCTATAGCCAACAATGGGTCCTGTCTAACTCAGCTGGATTGCTGCCTCTGTATTTACATTTCGATGGAATGAAATGATTCTTCCTTTCTTGGAAAAACAGGGATTGAGAATGGTTGAAAAGGTCCATCATATTGTGGAGGGGGGAGAGGAAAAACATTTTCCAGTATTAATGTGAAATGTGTAATGACAGCATAGAGTGCAGGATGCAACTTTCAAAAGACAAATGTGTTGTGGATGAATCACAACCATGTCTGATTCAGCTTAAGCATTTTGCCCTCCCATATACATCCTCCCATAAAGCCTCACTTCCTTTCCTAACAGAAGCCCCCAAAATCTTGGTCAATGGGTTTTGCATTTTTTTAAAAAAAAATGTTTCAGGTCATCAGATAATACAGCAAAATATAGTGTTGTAAGAAGCAATAAAACATGAATAAAAATACATACAACAATTTCTTGTGTAGTCAAAGTATCAGCATTTTCCATATAGAACATCCAATATTTTGCTGCATTTTAATTAAGGTGTCTAAACATTATCACAAAGAACTGCAAATTGGTCAGAGCACGCAGTAAGGAAAATTAAGCTCTAAAGGCTTTTTATCACCACATTTCAGGAACCAAGGGTGTAAAATGTTCTAATTTGGGATATATTAAAAGCCATAAAAGGTCTTTCAAAAAGATTAATGGTACTTTGCTTGGATTTAAGATAAGGGCTTTAGCTGGTTGGAAAAGCAGGGCCCTGGCTAGACCCTTGAGGCATTCATCTTTACAGCCACTTGGAAGATTTGTAAAAGCGTCTGCATAACCTCAAGCAAACGCACTGCGACATTTTTTTTAATTCCTTTCAATTTTATAGGTTTAAAGTGTGTAAATCATATTGGGAAGTAATGTAGATATAATGGTTTATCCTTGTAACATAGTATAAATTTTTAAGAGACAAACTTTTTTAATCAAGTAAGTTTTCTAGGAGGCAATAATCATTCTTATTGAAGTTCACAGATAATCATTTCAAAAATCTTGCTCTTGCAGCTTAATACGGCATAACAGCATACTTGCTATTCATTATTTTTCACCCTGCCTCCCCAAAAGAGAAAATGAATAGCCATCAAGAATACCTGGTTACAAATTTCTGAATCTTCATCTTTTTTCAAACAATATAAAGATACTTATTTTAAAAATACCAATTATGATACTTAAAACTTTTTTGTAGAATAACAGGTTTCTAAGAAAAATATTTATGTTATTCGCTTTTGTTCTTTAATTAAATGAAAACAGATGTTTTCTGAAGTAAAGCGGAACCATTACTGAAGTACTTAAAGTGCTAAGGTCTTTAATTTTTATATCAGTTTGGTCTACAATTCCTGATTGTCTTTACTCAAGCTCAAC
Organism: Elgaria multicarinata webbii; assembly: GCF_023053635.1. Taxonomy (NCBI): domain Eukaryota; kingdom Metazoa; phylum Chordata; class Lepidosauria; order Squamata; family Anguidae; genus Elgaria; species Elgaria multicarinata. The sequence continues at coordinate 69,113,651 of NC_086178.1, forward strand.
ATTAATGTCAAGCAAGTTACCTAGGAGACGAAAGAGATCAAAGAGACAAAACCCCCTCAAATGTCTGATTAATCAAGCCTGCAAACAGCTTATTTCTTTTAGCCTGCATGCAAGTATGAAAATGAGATTCAGGGAGCCGTACATTGTGCAGATTTGTTCATTCTTATCAGAACAAAGCCAGCGGCAGCTTATTTCATGGATCATTGGCACTGTCATCAGTGCTACACAGAACGGGTGACAGCTCCTCATTTTGAGGCTTGAACAAAATTAGCAAAAAGTCGGCACAAATTAGCCTCTCATCTTTTTAGTAATATGACATTATTCATTTACTTTTTATCCAATTTTTAATTTTTTCCTTGTCAGCTATCCCTTTCTAGTGTTTCTTGCACAGCATCATAAACCTCCTTTAAAAAAAAAAGGGAAAAAAAGAGCAAAGAACTGGCTAAAGTTGAAATAGTAAATAAAATCGAGGCAGCAAGAAGAAAATATACCATCTTACTCAGTTGCAAAATATATTTACTGCAACTTTCAGAAAACATTACAACTCAACTTGAGATATTTGGTTGAAATGTTTAGATGGGAACCATTTATGATTCCTATGGCTCTTGAAATCCATTGGAGATGCTGTCCTAGAGGTGCCATACATGCACTAAAGTTAGAACATAGAGGGCATGAGAGCAAGCTATCTCACTAGTAACTCCCAGGCCATGGAACTCATTCCCTTTGGTAGCTTTTTTGAGTACAAACTTGCCTTATTTCTGGAGCCAACACAAAGCTATTTTGCTTAGGCTGGCCTTGAGTGACCAATGGCTGATGCCTCTTTTTTGAGCTGTGTATTGGTTTTAGTGTTTTGTATTATTATCTCTTATGGTTCAGCTGATAAATAAATTGCACTTTACCTTTCTGGCACCACTTTGACCCTACGGTTTAGTGGTTTAAAATCCCCCTGCCCACCCACCCCGACCCCAACTCCCAAAAGATAAAGATTTATTTCAAAGAACTATTGAAAAATATTCTCTAGGATATGAATAATGTGACAGAACATTCAAGTCTAGAGTCAGAAATGTCATATATAGGTATGTTCTATAAAAGACTAAACCCAAAGGGGATTTAACAGAACATCTCTATTCTAACAGTTCCTGAAGCATCTTTTGGTCTATCAGAGAAACCAAACAGCCTTTTAATACTATATTACAGTTTCTCATCAAATATGAATCTAGTTATTTCAGGTTCTGCCCGTGGCAATGATTTTCCCCTTTTATGTTATGGAATGTTATCCATTGCTGATGTATATTAAATATAAAAAGCAAACAAGAATATTGAGTGGATTTTGAAGTGAGAATGATCTTCTGTCAATGATTTGTTCAACTTCTACTGCAAAATACTTTGTAATACCTTTGTTGGGTTTCTATTGCTGGGTATTAAAACATCAAATTGTATGTAGATAGCACCGTTATGTAGCATGGACATAAAATTGTTCTTATATTTGAGCTTTGATTTAGATTCAAATATTTATATGCAAGTAAATTCTTCCATTCATAAAAAAAACAGCATTAAAAATTAACCATAAGCTGTTAGATGTTTTACACAGTCCCCTTGTAAGAAAGGCTGTTTTTTTAAAAAAGAACTGTAGTACTGTTTTCAGCAATTTCTTTATCTCTGTTCTTCTAAGTAAGAAAGCTTATTAACAAGCTTTGAACTTAAAATCACATTTACAATAATGTGCCATCAACAGTTTTATAAGCTAATTAGAAAAAAAGATTAATTAATGACTGGCTGCTAATAAAATGGCAATCATGAAGAAAGAAACCAAGGGTGCTAAGCTTCAACTACCACCAATTAAGAGCTAATTACAAACAAATTATATATGTGTTTTGCTGTGGGCTTTAATTTACTAAAATGGTTTTAATTAAAAGAGAAAACATGCTGATTAATTGAACTGCAGAAAAAATCTACAGTATAAACTGTGCTTTGTCTCTTTAATTAGACTTGTAACATCTGAAATCTTTTTTTAAGGTTTGTTAAAAAGAAGATATACATAATTAAGAGAGCATATGAATATAATCCTAGGTGATAACCCCTGTCATATAGTAAAGGTTAAGAGAAAACAACCTCAATGAGGAGAAACTGAGAAACACCTTCACTAGGAACAGAGAAAAATTAGCAACAAATACAACACATTTGTCTCTATTTTTTCCCCAGAACATAAAAATTAAAAGGAATTTTGAAGTTATAGATTAAAAGGAATTTTGATGCTATATATGGTGTGTATATATGTGTGTATGTGTGTGTGTGTATTCAAATTCTTTGAGCACCTAAAATATTAATGTACGTGATTTTGGAAATTATTGACATGATTCCATAAAAGGTAATACAGCAATCACCTCCCAAAATATTGCACTAATTGTGTCTATATTAAATAATGTGCCACAAAATTCTTCTTCACAAGTGCTACAGAAATGAGAGGAGACTGTGCAAGAATCCCACTCATTCTCTCTCAATTCACCTCCTTGTGAAGGTGAACTTCTAGATTGTGCCCCATGTGTTCATTCAACAAAAAGGATCTCTGTAGGATCTGATAACTATTAATTCCCTTAAAATGTTTTTACATAAATTTTTTTAGAAGAGATACTTTATGAGAACATAAACTTTAATCACACTACCTATATGCTTAGTGCATACTATCATTAAGACTGAATTGGGTTTTTATAAAACAAAATCTTATTTAAATATTAGCAAGGATGGGCAGGAGGCAACAGAAACCAATGGAGAAAAATAGAATGATGGAAGGGTGCATATATCAATTTAGCTGGTGTGTGTGTGTGTGTGTGTGTGTGTGTGTGTGTGTGTGTGTGTGTATATATATATATATATATATGTATATATAAGATAGCATTTTTTTAAAAAAGCCAACTCCTTAATTTATTTGATTATAATCATTTAAAAAATAATAATCAAGAATATACAACTACACTATAAAACTATAATTTCTGAAACCACTCGCACCACATTAGCAAAAACTATTGGGCTAACAAGAAATTTTGACAATACCATTCTCAATTGAGGATGACAGCAGCTTCAGAAATTTAAGCTGCAATCCTATACCCACTTTCCTAGGAGTAAGCGCTACTGAACTCAATGCAGCTTACTTCTGAGTACACATGCATAGAATTTTGCCTTTACTGTTTATTACGCGGGACATTTTCATAGTTTTCTTGAAATGCTGACAGGGTTTCTCTCTCTCTCTCTCTCTCTCGGGTTAATGAACTATTACAGTACTTCCAGACGGAGGGCTCCTAACACTACCAATCAAAGGCATTGGATACCTATTCCTTCTATTCCTCCCTGTCAGATTGATTTTTTTTTTTTTTTTTTGGTAAGGAAAAAAATGCAAACAGTAGTGGGAAAATACAGGGAGGTTACAATTGGAAGACGTCATTGTCTGGACTCCCCATAACATTCCATGTTTGAGGCAAAGTGATTGCAGGATAAAAGCCTTGTGTGGCAGCACCTGACAATAGAACAAAGTAATAAAGTCACAAACTGAAGAACTTTTAATATTAAGAAACCTAGATTTTCTTTTTAAACTTTCTTTTGTCAATTGCCTTTTAACATACCAATAGCAACAAGTTACCATTCAAATTCCAACAAAAAAAAAACAGTACTCTTCAATTAAGGGTAACAAGTTTTTGTTTAAATGGAATGGCATTGTTTAAATAGCGAAGGTAAGTAGACTAAAACTAATAGTGATGGCACTGAATGATCAGGCTTGTAATATAAATGTGTTATGTTTATAATGCAACTTGTAATTCATGAGCAAAACACTATACTCTCCTTCTGAATTTCTCCAATTGCTTGGAGTGGGGCCCAAGCTCTTAGCCTGCTCCCCTTTGGATCCTTGGAAATGCAGTTCCCTTAGTTCTGATGGCCCCAACCCCTGCCAACCCAACCCACCAGCAGCTCCCTCTTTTTCCAACTTATCCTGATGGGTGAGGGAGAAGTGGTGGTAGCCAAGAAGAGTGGAAATGGCAATGCTATTGATGCTTCCCTGCATCAATGGCACTGCCAGGCATAGCAGCCTCCTTGCTAGGGTAAGTTTGGGAAGAGGGGATATGTGGAGGCTCACAGGGAGAGAGTTGGAACCAGAAGGCCTCCAGGCCTTGCTGTGCTCCTGATGACATTACTGGGAACGTGATGGGGCAGTGTTAATCCAAACAGAGTCCAAATTAACTGTTGGGCCTTTACTGAATTTTACTGACAGGGAGTGGGTGCTCACCATCAATAGGAAATAAGAATACTGCCAAAGAAGCTTTAAAAAAACCAAAATGGTCACGGACATGAACCATCTTGCTTAAAAGATTGGTGAGAAAATGTGTCCAAATGATTAAGAGCCAATTTGTCCAAAACACAGAAATATTTAAACAAATACATGATTTTTAGGAAGCCAGCGAGGAACTTTTCACTGAGATGTAAAACATTTCTTTAACAGTTTGTTTAGTTTAAACTAATCAAAGTTACACTGATTAATAATTTGTTATAACCTTTCAATAGGATGTAAAGTGGGATATCATTTAATATAGGAATTCTGAATTTCTTAGCACGTCGAGAAATAATTATGTAAATGAATAACTTGAACTGTGATTTTCTGTGACACTCAAGATTAACAAGAAGCCTACATCATTTATCTATAGCTTAATTATTGAACGTTCTTAACATTGGCTTGGATCCAAAGGTGCTCTTGCGCAAGCGGAAGGATTTCACAAATGCAAGATGGCCTCTCATTTCCACCAAATCCCCTGTCCCAGTGCAATTCTCCACACTCCATGCCATGGTGCTCTAGAGGAAGCCCTGACCTTCATGTCTGGCTTGGAGTGGGTGGACAGGAGGCTGCAGTGGGTAAAATGAGGATTGGAATTGTGAGGGAACACAAGCCTGCCAGTGAATCTTAAATCCAAGCTACTCTAAACAAGAGCAACACATAAAACTACAGCAAACTTTTAAACTTACTCTTTTCACAGATTATTACTAATTAAAACCACAGAGCCAATTCAGTTCTTAGAACCACATACATTTTGAACGAAGTCTTGAAATTCAACCTTTTATGGATAATTTCATTACCTTGTGATCTATGCCAGGTTTTTTTTTGAACTATTCAACAAGGAAGTGATCATTAGCCTGATGATTTTATGGCCACGGATTGTGTTCCATCTATAGACCCCCGCAAAATGAAATGCAAAGAACTATTTTCATGACTCTGTCTTGGGTAAACTGGCAGAAAGCATTACTAAAGCTAGAAGAACATGTTTTTCTGAGGAACAAGCAGAACTGATTTTTCAAAGGGAAGACTTGCTTCATCAACCTTTGAGAATTCTTTGAAAGTGTCATCAAACATGAAGGTAGGGACAAACTAGTAAGCATTATACACCAGGACTTCCAAAAAGCTTTTGATGAAGTCACTCATCAAATGCTCCCAAAATTACATTACATTTAGACTGGAGACATATGAAAACATTAACAAAACCGACTAACCTTGCTCACTGACTGTAAACATGACTAAACTTTCTGACAAACAGATAAAATCAAGTCTTGTACAATACAGTTCACATTATAAGTAGACATTGGCCTGGTTCACATGTCACAGTAAGCCAGTTAAAAAAAAAAATCTGGCTTACCAGGATTGAGCCAGTTGAGAGTAGCTTGGATTTAAGATTCACTCCCACCTGACTCGTCCTGCCAGCAGGACCAGCGAAACAAGCCAGGGACTCTCCATTCCTGGCCTATTTAGCTGTTCACACTGGCCAGAGCAGCCAAGCAGGAACTATCGAGCCAATTGCATTAGCTCACTGGCTTGCTCACAATAAGAGTTGTTTAAAATGCTAGCTTACCATGACAGCCAAACCCAACCATTATCTGTCAATCTTCAATACAGAGTATCCGAAGCAAGTCAACTAATCTATCAAATCCCTACTATCCCTGGGAGAAATGGAAATTAGTGAAACAATTCAGGATCATACCAAAAGGTCAACAGAAAAGTTCAGAACTGTTAAGAATCTCTCAAGTTCTAGTAAGTGAATACTTCACATAACCCAGCCTATGGATATCGAACCATTTCTTTACATACTCTGTTGCATTAACATCACACAGTAACCACAGCAATCTGCCCCTAGAGCTCCATGGTAAAGAACCTTTCAAAGTTATCATTCGTGTTTCAATATATATTTCTCATTTTATTCAGCCTTTCTCCAGATTACGTATTGCCTTCAACTGTAAGGCAATTTTATTCCGTAAAATCGGTTCTCCCTATGACATAGTGATAGTACTCTAAACAGCTATGCCTTGGCATTGCCTAGTGTTTCATGACATATTTTCATGGCCTCTTCTTAGCCATCTCTTCTTTTTTGGCTTCATTCTCTCCTCACCCCAACTTAAATTCTGATACTGCTCTATCAGTTTCACAGGCTTAGAAATGTTATACATCAAAAATTAGTTTCACTTATTAAGGGGGAAAACAGCTTTAAAAACTCTGGGATCTGTGCCTCAAAGCAAAGGCTTTATCAGCAGGTTCCAGTTACAGCTTCCTGAAAAAGAAACTACCTCTGATCAAAAACCTATACACCTGATTTTCAAAGAACACCCATCCATTGAACACTTTATTTTATCAGACTCTAAAAGCACTACACCCACAAATACAGCTCAGTTCATGTCTTTATTTAACATGAAAATACAAATGGGTGCTATCTTACAGTCATAAGTTAACATTTTCTATATTTTCTACATTAGTCAGTATTTATTTCTACACTTACAAAATGACAAATAAAAAGAAAATAGGTCTGCAAAGAGTCTCACCTAGTATTAAGGTCAGTTGACAATATTCCTGAAAAATGGGAATTTCAGGTAGGGAAAGAAGCATGCTTTATTTCAAACCCATGTCAAGGCAGGAACTTAGGAAGCTCCCTGAACTTCTCAAGAGTTAATGGTCAGTTCTTTTACCAGCCAGCCATTCAACCCAGATTCAAGGTGCTGGCTTTGACCTTTAAAGCCTTACACGGCTCAGGACCGCAATACCTAACAGAGCATCTCTCCTGGAATGAACCTACCTTTATATTACAGTCATCATCTAAGGCCCTCCTCCAAGGCAGGCTCTGAAGGTTGCAACAAAGGAGAAGGCCTTCTTGGTGCTGGCTCCCTGACTGTGGAATGATTTCCCCAGCAAGGACCACCTGGCACCAACATTGTTATCTTTAGACACCAGGTTAAGACCCTCCTCTATTCTTAAGCATTAGGCAATATATGATTTTTTTTAAATTTAGGTACTGAATTTATTATTGTTGAATGTTAAAATTGTTAGATGTATGTGTGTGTGCTGTCTGTTTATACGTTTGCACATAAATGGTTTTTATACCCTATTTCTTTGATTCTAAGACGCATTCCCCCGCCCCATATAAACATCTCTAAAAAGGGGTGCGTCTTAGAATCGCATGTGTATCTTAGGGTTTTTTTCCTGTTGGTGGTACTGAAATTAGTGTGCGTCTTACAATCGATGGCATCTTACAATCGAAGAAATACGGTATTATGTACAATATTGCATTTTTAAGGTTTTTAATCTTTGTAAACTGCCCAGAGAGCTTTAGTTATTGGGCAGTATAGAAATGCAATAAATGAATATGAGACCCTCTGGACAACTAATTGAAAAGGGGAGGTATTAGTGTATTTAATAAATGAACAAAATCCTTGACTTTTTAGCATCTTTGATTTGCCATATACAACTTAAAACCTACTTTTGACCTCATCCCAGATGCCCTTTCCCCATCTTCATCAGGAAAACCTGCTGGATTTTATAGGATCTCCTTCTGTCCTATCCAAGCGCTAGAAAGCACATAGCCCCCCATATATTTGGTCCTGCTCAGACCTCACCACTCAGCCTATGTGACTTTCCCCCAAGCAAATAGCCTACAGATTCAGCCACAGGCTGCTATCTACAGAAAATGACATGTTTCTGTAACTTGCACCATGTCAGTGCCTTGTCACATTCAAAGCTGGTTCACTCAATCTCTCAATTCAGACATAATCCTAAACCATAATTGAGCATTTGGGGAACAAGTTTTTCAAAGCTTTGGTGTGAGTGTTCCCTTTAGCGTAAGTGTTTCCTCTCTCCTACCAGTGCTAGCAGAAAATTGGAGGCATCCACTTCCTGGTTTAAACTAACCAGTTTGTTGTTGTGTTTGAATCAGGAATTGTGGTTCGTTTGAACTATGGCATACTGAAACAAACCAAGATCATAAACAACAAATCATAATTTCAACAACCCATATTTTCAACTAACTATTGTTCGGTCCAGTCTGGATGTGACAACAAACTCCAATTACTTTAAACCATGCCAGGGAACGTGGGGATGCTCATGTTCGAGGCTTGATCAGCTCATTCCCATAACCACCTTTACATACAAGGTTAGAGAAATTTACTTGAACAAAGTATTGAATGAGGAAAAAACTATATTTGTAAATTTTAGCAAAATGTTGTTTGACCTTGTTCACAGCACAAACAAGCCTTAAAGTTTAGTGCTCTCGAGTTGAGATGCTAATGGTATAGGTTTTCTTTAATGATGACCAAATGGTGAAGAAAGATAGTTATAAGGTAGGAAAGATGGACAAGAGAAGCACTATACCCATAGTGAGGGTTAAGTTATCAGGATATAGGGAAAGGACAAGAACAGGAATATTAGTATCTCTAAATGTGTTTTAACTGCTGTACATATTGGAGGAACTGGCAATTATACACACACACACACACACACACACACACTAGATATAGGACTGTTTAAGTCATGGATTCCCAACCATTTTATACCCATAGACACATTTTGGAATTTGAGAAAATGCTGTGGGCACCACCACAAAATGGCTCCTATGGAGGATGTGGCTAGTTACATAATGGCTGCTGTGGAGGGTTGACTAGTCAAAAGAGGTGGGGGAAAGAAAAATAGTGAGGCTGGAGTAGAGAGAAAGAGAAAGAAAAAAGGGTGAGTGGGAGAGAAAAAGCAAGGCTAGGTAGGAAGAGAGAGAAAGAAGGATAGAGGCTGGGGTTGGCTGGAGAAAGAGCAAACGGAAAAGGTCTATGTGGACTGAAGAAGAAGGGGTGGGGCCAGGAAGAAGGTCTTTCCTTCTCTTCCTCTCGCTGAACAGTGGCAGGTTCAGGAACAGGAAGGAGAAACTGGTACCCTAACGTAACTTAATTGAGCTTAACCTTCTCTGGACTGTGGCCATAATCATTGAACATACCATTCTATGATTATATGTATTAAATAAATGGCAATCTAAAAAACAGTGAGCTAGGATCACTTTCTACAATTAGTAGAATAAACTAGCGAAAGTTTTCCTGGAAAGTATCACATCAAGTTACTTAAGTAGGACTACAGGTTTAAATGCTCTTACCTGAAAAACGGTCCTTCTATACAAAAGAATAGCAAGTCAAGGTGAAGGTTTAACTTGTCTCTTTAACAATATATGTTTTATATATGCAGGAGCCTTTTTACCTCCCACGAGGGACTATTATGGAATCACCCCACCCACCCCACCCAAAAAGCTTTGTCACTTCTTATGGAAGTGTAAGTTCATAGAATCATAGAATAGCAGAGTTGGAAGGGGCCTACAAGGCATCGAGTCCAACCCCCTGCTCAATGCAGGAATCCACCATAAAGCATCCCGGACAGATGGTTGTCCAGCTGCCTCTTGAAAGCCTCTAGTGTGGGAGAGCCCACAACCTCCCTAGGTAACTGATTCCATTGTCGCACTGCTCTAACAGTCAGGAAGTTTTTCCTGATGTCCAGCTGGAATCTGGCTTCCTTTAACTTGAGTCCATTATTCCATGTCCTGCACTCTGGGAGGATTGAGAAGAGATCCTGGCCCTCCTCTGTGTGACAACCTTTTAAGTATTTGAAGAGTGCTATCATGTCTCCCCTCAATCTCCTCTTCTCCAGGCTAAACATGCCCAGTTCTTTCAGTCTCTCTTCATAGGGCTTTGTTTCCAGACCCCTGATCATCCTGGTTGCCCTCCTCTGAACACGCTCCAGCTTGTCTGCGTCCTTCTTGAATTGTGGAGCCCAGAACTAGACGCAATAGTCTAGATGAGGCCTAACCAGGGCCGAACAGAGAGAGGAACCAGAGAGAGGAACCAGGACCTCACGTGATTTGGAAGCTATACTTCTATTAATGCAGCCCAATATAGCATTTGCCTTTCTTGCAGCCATATCGAACTGTTGGCTCATATTCAGCTTGCAATCTACAACAATTCCAAGATCCTTCTCGTTTGTAGTATTGCTGAGCCAAGTATTCCTCATCTTGTAACTGTGCCTTTGGTTTCTATTTCCTAAATGTAGAACTTGGCATTTATCCCCATTAAATTTCATCCTGTTGTTTTCAGCCCAGCACTCCAGCCTATCAAGATCACTTTGAAGTTTGTTTCTGTCTTCCAGGGTATTAGCTATCCCACCCAATTTTGTGTCATCTGCAAATTTGATCAGCGTTCCCTGCACCTCCTCATCCAAATCATTAATAAAAATGTTGAAGAGCACTGGGCCCAGGACTGAGCCCTGCGGTACCCCACTCGTTGCCTCTCCCCAGTTTGAGAAGGTTTCATTGATAAGTACTCTTTGAGTCCGATTCTGTAGCCAACTGTGAATCCACCTAATAGTTGTTCCATCTAACCCACTTTTAGCTAGTTTGTTAATCAGAATGTCATGTGGAGTTGGTCTTTTCTCCCTTTCTAAGTTCCCCAAACACAGTACACACAATGTTTTAAAACTTCCTTGAGTATCAAGAGCAAGTTATTTAGATTCAGCATGGTGCATTGATGAAGAATGGGGAAACTTAGGAATGGGGAGAACTGGGTTCAAATCCCAAATCAAACCATGAAGCTCACTGAGTCCCACTTCTGATGCAGAGCTTGTCTCTTTGGATTGTGGCCACTCTCTGTGCTTCTGTTTTTCATCACTTATTTTTCTCTCCTAAAATGGCAGGTTGAGGTCTGTCCCAACAATAGGATATATTTATAACATTTCTCTAACAACCTCCCTCCCCCAAGCCCCCCTCCACCCAAAATACTATGGCTGGGGTGGGTGGGGGAAGTGTTGCCTAAAAGGATTAAAGGATTAGGAAACTGAAAACACCATGTAACCATATGTGTTAGCCGTATTATAAATTATATAAAAAAGCTCAACTTACTTCTCTAGTAGCTAATCTATCACTTAGCTCCTCAGCTTGTGAAATATCTCCTTCTGCCAACGATCTGTCTATGCTGATTTCAAGGCCAGACTGGAAGAAATATCAACATAAAAAAATAATTCCCACTTGAATAACAACTGAACATTGTAAACACGTGCTCAAGGTAATGTATCATTTCCAAAACAATATTCAATCACAAAGCTTTAATTTCCATGTATAACAAATTAAATGCAGAAATGTATTTTAAAGGACAGTATCATTAAATACCCAGAGAATGGCTGTCTGAGGACAAATTGTTGTATTAGTTCCACCTTATGTGTTGGATAAATACTGCACTTTAAAAAAATTACATGGACTAGTTTACGCCTGTCACAATAAAATTTTATCTCAGTATCTGATTTATCTATTCCATCCCTGGAGCTTCCCTGAATAAAATATAACGTGCATGTGTCAAAGAATATGAAGAATGCCAATTACCACTGTGTCTTCACAATTCTTAGATCTTATCTTTATCCAAAAATTGAATTCTGGCATGCTGCCACTCCACTATTTCACTATATTACTGAATCCAAGCCTGCAAATTGTCAAGTGTAAAAGAAGAAAAGGCTACATTTTCAATCTCTAAAAACAAGCAATAAGAAAAAGCCTTAATAATACAGGCAAATCCTAACTTGTCTTGAGTTAACATTTACAAATGAAGGCCCACTAATGAATGCAATAATAATATTGTAATAGATTTCTGCCCTGAAACTCTAGGCTCATCTTTATTGAACTCTCTATTTGTAATATATCTAAAGAACAGAAAAAAGGAAATAGAATGTTGATTACAAGTTGACAGTGTGTCAAGACTTTACTAGAAAATGTCATCTTCCAATTAAAAAAAGTTATTCACAAGTTAAGTTTTGCTTTAAGTATATTCATATTTATATGTCTTTGAAGGTCACCCATCTACTTCGTTAATCTATGGCCAAAAGAAAACATGTAATATGTTGTTGGCTGTTAAGAAATATTAATAAGAAGCTAACATTTTTGGACTTGTTTCTAATAAGAATGGAACAAATAATTATGCAAGGCATAGCATCAAAGGAAGCCTTATTTAGTATCATGCAAGTTTGACTTAATATCTTACATTTCCATCCTAAACAAATGAAAGACAACTCTGCTGCAATTAATGTGTTGATTCTAGAGGAAGTTAGCCATGCTTTGGTCCCACTGAAGTCAAAGTTTGCTATGACAAACCTAGTTGCCATTAATGTCAATGTTACTCAAATGTGACAAATTTCCTCTGGTTCCAAGTAATCCCTTTACGGCTGAGAGGTGGAGACATGATGGCAAAACATCACTATGGTCACAAACCTATTGGGTTGCTGCCCATTAGCAGAAAGCCTCGTATCGTGGAGGTTTCGTTGTATGCAATGCCCTACACCAAGCTACTGCCAGCAGCAACAGAGGCAATTTTCACCTCTCTGTCCTTTTGTTTTGTCTTCCTCTAAGCCCGTTTAGGGCCTCTGAGCTCATTTCGGAGCTCAGATCAATGTAAAATCAAGAATTTTTAAGATGTATTGATTCCTGTACTAATGTTGTTCCCCGCCTCGATCCAAAGGGAGAGGCATGTGAGAAATAAATATATTATTATTTAGAGGTAGCGTGCTGCCAGGGGTGGGGCTGATGAGGTCATAGGGGTTTTGTATATTTATCCTCTCTCCTCCCATCCCAACCCACAGAAATGCCCTTTTTAAACTCTCTATGTCATCCGTGGCCCCTTTTGTGACCTCAGAAAGCAGGTGCTGTGGTTCTTTCTGTGGCAGCTGTGAGGGGGAGGGATTGGACACTTATGTCCCCCCTCAAAGTTGTAGGAGTGTCTACAGCTCCCAAAGGGGGAATCTGAAAACCTTATGGTCCCTGGGATGCTCTCCAAGGAACATAGAATTGCTCTCTATAGGATCAGTCTATAGCAAAAATGTCTTGGTTTGTCTAAAGGCGGAGACGATTCTACATTTTTAACTTCAATCCAGATCTTGATTGACTCCCAAATTCTTAAAGCAACATCAAAATCCCTGAAGAGCATCTATTAAACACTGGATACAGAAAGCACAGTCTGTATACCTAATCTGGGATGGATGTTGAGAATGGCAAACAAAGATTTATAAGTTAGAGGATGTGGCTGCAAGGCAGGTTTCAACTCCAACACTTGAGCAAATACTGTAATGAGGACCATAAACTGAAAAAAGACTGACTGAGAAATGCTCTTGGGGTGCTTCCAGACATTTAATTTGCAATTGTCCTGCCTCATTCATGGAATTTTAGGGACGGTCCAAAATTTGTTGTCCTCCATTTTTATATAGTTTTTTCCATCTTCTTTCTTATCACAAAAAAATCCATCTAGGGAAAAAATGAAATAGCTGCACAATATCTATTGACTGGTAGTGGTAAGCACGGTCCATCTGGAAGCACCCCTGATGTGAGCAATTGCTTGGAAACAGAGTTAGCAAGAAACTTAGTACAGAAAAAAGTATGTTCTTCGGCAAATATTCCTGATCAGTGAATGTTTTCTTAAGAAAGCATCTGACTGCTGATCAAAGAAAGGTAAGATTGTTATGCTTATTTTTCTTTCTAAAAAAAAACCAAAGTGTTCACATTTAAATGAAGAATTTAATGTTGATTTGAAAAGTGAGGAATTTTGTATAGGAAACAAGCTTTTGTATATGGAATTTGGTCTCCTGGATGTGCAGATCTTCAGGTTAGAACACTGTGACCTCTGCCATCACCCAGAGGATATGGGGGCACTGGGAGGTTCTACTCCCTATTTCTGTGAAAGAACATCATGGCAAGGGGGAAACCAGCTTGGCCTCACTCAATGACCAAAGAAAGGACAGCTATAGCAAGCCAGCTTCCCCACTCCCTTCCAGAACAAAGACTCGGCTCTGACTGCCATTTGTCCTGAGCATGCAGAGCTACAGGGATGATACACTGTGGCCCCACCCACTGACTAAAGGCTGCTGTGTGGGTTTATGTATGTGTGCCTCTGTGTGTATTATTGCATCAATAAATTGTAAGCTGCCTTGAAGTTCATATAATGAAATTGTGGGATACAAATCTTAACAAACAAATACAGTAAGTCACCTTTGGAGGGGCTTCCTTGCTTGCAAGTGGTTTAAACCTATCATTAATTCCAAAATATTGAGTCAGCTCTTTCAATTGACTTTCGTTTATGGATTGTTGGCTACAAAAGAGAAACAAGAAAAGAAAACAATTGCATAGGATTGTTATTTTGAAAAAAGGGGTATTTATTATTTAAATGTGCACTAAAATATATTTCATTTTAATATGTTTTAAAAAGACTACTTCTATACAAGGTGCTCTTCTATTTGGAAACTTACATGTTGTTAAACTGCAGTAAAGTCGTATATACTTTTGTACCTTATATAGTCAAGCCCAATGTATTCAAGATAAATTGCAACAGCAACGTTTACTGTATGTATTGTACAGTTACACTTATTGTACAATTTAGTTTTGAAACAAAATTCCCTGATGGACCAAACTGTAAAGAAATACTACTGGACCTCAAAAAGAATGAGGATACTTTAAAATGCATTTTAAATAATTCTAGCAAGTTTTCAAATACCTTTCAGTTCCTTGATTGTTCTTTTTCAAATTAGCTGAAAAGAAAAACATACAAAGTACTTTGAGTTTAATGCTTGCTAGAAATTCCTATATAAACCAATACAAGACACTTAGGGCCCAGCCCACTCCACTGCAGATATAGTGCCCAGCATGGAAAGATCTGTATAACAGAACCGGATTTCCATCTCACCCAGTCAACCGCAGCACCACACAACATGATTATGCATTGCAACATGCCTGCCTTTAAAGGAAGTGGAGACCTCTACACACTTACAATATCCTTATAACAGGTTGGTGCACAGAGCAGCTGTTTGTGTGTACTGTAGAGGGAAATGTAGAGTTCAAGGCCGTGTATGCTCTTGGGGAATCCCTCCGTACAGAGTGCTGTATTCCAGTGGACTGGATCCAAACCTTACTAGTCTAACAATATCTTACATGGAATCCTAAACCCACTAGACACAATGCAATTTACTTCTGAATAAACATGCATAGGACTATATTGCAAAGTAACTATTTAACGTTAATAGAATGCTATTGATCATACAACCACTTTATATCTGGGTCCAAATTATTTACAGAGAAGCCAGTTCTATAAGCTTCAATTAAACTTGCCCCAGTATAATGGGCTCAATCCAAAGATTTTCTCATCAGCAGAAAGCAAAAGGTGTGCTTGGACTTTCTCCTCATTCCCCAAGCAGAGATCAGCACTATCAGAGTTGATAGCTCTGGTCATTGTCAGCATACTATTAAACATATAAATAACAGCCCAACCCCACCATTCCTAGAAAACTCTTCTGTATAGTGGAGAGATCCCAAAGGGGTGATCTGTGTGCTTAAACCTATTTTGCCACAAAGAATGCTTATAGCGGGAAGAAGTAAGCTTAGTAAGACGGTTTCTGGCACAGAGAGTTTCAGACAGCTAAATCACGTAAGAATCTACAATAATCTAAACATTAGTTCAAATGCCACCCTGAAGAGTCATTAATTATTTAAATTTTGAATTGCCTTAAAATCAAAATACATAGGAGGATCACTGAGGTTCAATTAGTAGTGTACAAGACAAAAACTTGAAATTAAATCCCAGCTCAGTCATTGACACAGAGTGTTTGTGGGCCTTTCGCTAAAGCTCACTTCAGTTCTCCAATAAAACTAGAATGACCTATGTAATACGGTCACAGAAAGAATAAATGACAAACACTGTAAAGCACATTGAATATTAAAGGCACTGCTTAAATGGGCCAACACTCAAAGAGCTATTTCAGCCATGCCCAGTCTTTCGACTTTCTATTTGAAGCACCAACTCACTTACCTTATTACAAACTACTTTTAAAATTCTTCTCAAATTTAGTAATGATTTGCCCATGGCATGGCAGCTTCTGTTCTAGAAATATATGCAAACCCCTTTAAGTGCCTCAAACTAGCTGTGCAGTTCTTTGGATCTGACCATAGTAAAGTTTGTTAACTGTGTTTTATAGCTATGGGTCACAACCAAATCATTGAAAATCCCAAAGTTCAATATGCATGTCACTGTTGCCACCCAATCCTCATAACTAAGATATTTTGGAACTTGCTTACACACAAGAGCTTTCAACCAAATGTTAACTAACAGCATTTTCCAGAACTTGATTTATTTAAAAACAGAACACCTTTTCTGTAACGCTTTCTCTTTTGTCCCCTGTCTCTCTGATTTTTCACTTGGACTTTTATTTCAAAGTTTTTCTTTTGCAGACCCTGAAATTTCTGTAAGAGAAAAATACAAGCTGAGAGCATTAAGCAGTTTTTGTTTGCCTGTTTACATTAAAGTTAAGTAATGCACAAAATAAACTGATTTCAGAAAACATTCAGCATCTACTGTATAACAGGGCTCTATTATTTATCAACACTTATGAATCATTTACATTAAAAAAGCAATATTCAAATAATACAGTATAAATTCATAATAAAATACTGTATAAAACTTAAAGGCAATAGCATGACAGCAAGAAAGACAAGATCATTGTTCTAGAAAAGCTTTTCAATAAACCCCAAAAACCCAGAAGAGTCAGTGCCTGTCTAATTTGTACTGGTAGGGCATTCCAGCAAGTGGGTGCTGATTCTAAAGGCTCTGTTCCAAGCCTTCATGCACCAGACCTCCAATATCACAAGTATATCAAGGAGGGTATCTCCTGATGAACACAGCCAACGAACAGGCAGGTGGGGTGTGTCACACAACCTTTAATGTATCCTGGCCGAGAGTTGTATTTGCATGTCCTAAACTGCAAGGAATAGAAACATATGCCTTGATCCAAAACTTTGCAGACTTTCCAGTACACACTGCGCAGAATTCCAAAGCAGCACAGGCTTCACTGACAGCTGCTCCATGAACAGAAGAGAAATGTGCATGGGACATGTTTAATGTCCATGGCACAACAGTGAACAGAGACTCCTATGCATGCATAGCATTCCTGTGTGTGCAGCTCATGGATGCAAAGGCTTCTGGAGTAAATCAATAGACTACACTGATGTCTGTGTGGTACCTTCACTTTCTGAAGTATGCAGGAATGTTCTTCAGATCCCAGATTTTATGTGGAAGTTTGATACTGATAACTTCCACATAAAGACTGGGATCCAAAGAACTGTTTTAACATATTTAAAGTTTTGGGCCTGTCCAGCGGGATTTATTTTTCTTTTTTACTTTTCTTTCTTTGAACATCTGACCATGCCATATTACAATCTGCTATTGAAACGTCTCTTAATGTGAAAATGTTTGCTCTGTGTCATGAATGGCTGCTGTTTGAGAAATATAATTCTAACGCTTACTTGGACATGCAGAACTAGTCAAGCTGTTTTTTGGACCCAGAAAAGGTATAAAAGAAATATTAAACATATTAAGGAAACATAGCACAAGTACTCGTGGATAGGGAGGAGTACATTTTTGGAGCTTTCTTCAAATATGGCAAAAGAAAAGGCAGAGTGATCTTTGGAAACATTGATAATGATCCATAAATTTAACTGCCAAACTTGGTCTGCTTATCCAATCAAACTCTCTACTTCTCTCTTTCCCTACATGAAATCTCCAGCTGTGAAACCTGATCCTGATAAACAATGTAGTGTTGATACATTTGCTGAGAAGTCATACATTACGTCTCCCTCTGACAACAATCTGCTAAACAATGTTATTAAAACAAAACAAAACCAGTTGGTTATTCTCCATAGTTGAACAGCTTAAAATGGGAAACCATGTTCCATTTGAAAATCTCAAAGCTTTCCGGTTTCAACCTGACCTTCCTGGAACAATTACCTACTTAAATATTAGCTACAGGAGCAACTACACTACCCTTCTGTTTCAGTTATGTAATCAAACCTACATTCCACATATCTAAAGAAACTCCAGAAGGACACATTTTGGATTCCCGCACTTCATCTGCTGCACAAGGTTTGCTTTCAGTGATATTTTCAGGTTCCTGTATTTCTGAGTCAGAAGCCTGAATGTTTTTGAAATCTTTTTGTTCTCTTTCCTCCTTTAAGACAGACCCAGGACCATCCAAAGTTCCTTCATCATCAGAACTCGTGTCAACATCACTTTCATTCACACCAGGAGGTAATAGACCACTCCACATATCTAGGTATAAAATGAGAGATGAAATATTTGTTATCATTATGGAGAAATCTTCAACAAAATTATTAAAAATGTCTTTAGGGCCTCGTTACTATTAATAAAACCAGAATAAGAACTTCTCATGCATCTTACTTCTTAACTATTCATTCATCAATGTCAGAGTGAATTTAGATTTTCTAAGATCCAAGGAAACTGAATGTGAAAACAAATCCTTTGGACATACAAAGAGAATTAGAATAATACAATATTACAAAAATAATCATTTTTATTCATTTGAAGTTTTAAGTGGCTTACACAGGCTTATTAGAATTAATGTCCAACATTTATCAAACGGGCAGTTTACACAACTGTACTAAACAATGAAAATAGTATGAGTATACATTTTTTTTCTAGCAGAGTCTGACAGCCATCAACTCAATTGTATTGTACCAAAAAAAGAGATAGCAATTTTAAAGGGTACAAAAGAAATAGAACTCAGATATATTTGTTGTAGTGACCTCAATAAAAATGTAAAATTTTCTCAGCATTTTTTTAAAAAAATATGCTACGTGTCATTCAGCAACATGTGATTTCACATACAAGCTCTTTCCTCTGTGAGTACCTAGGGAATTATTTATTTATACTCTGTTTTTCTGTTAGCAAACACCCAAAGAAGCTTATGTAAAATAGAGTTGATACAATAAAAATACAAGATAAAACTACTAAACAATAAAATAGCAGCACCAGACATATCAGTTAAAAGTAGAGCTATCCCTAAAAGAATGATATTGCTAGACACTGTAAACTTCTTGACATTTTTAAAGTCTTCAAATCCCTAAAGACATAGAAAAGAGAGTCTGGCAGCTATCCATAGAGAGAACATTCCAATATTTTAGCACCATCACTGAAAAGACCCTGTCCTGTACACTCACTTTTCTAATCTTATAGGAAAAATTGGCTCCTTTCACTTTCTGATTTCTGACTTGCCAAAAATGACTTACAGATCAGATCTTACACATGTTTACTTAGAACTAAGTCCCATTGCATTCAATAGGGCTTATTTCCAGGTAAGCATGTATAGGATTGCAGTGCAACATACATATATTTTAAGACACGAAGAGCTGTTGGATCAGAACAAAGGTGCATACTGTTTTCCAGAGTGACCAGCCCGATGTTTCTGTGAAGCCCACAAGCAGGACATGAACAATCCTCCCCACTATTACTTAGTACCTCTGAACATGGGGTTCCATATACCACCATGGATAATGCATTATCCATAGGTAGGCTTTTCCTCCAGCAACTTCTCTATTCCATTCCCCCGCCATCCCCAAGCCATCTAAGCTAGTGGCCACCAAGAAAGATTGTTCTGGTAAACTCCATTAAATAAATTATGCACTGTGTGAAGAAATGACTTTTCTTGTCAATTCTTAGTCTACTGCTAACCAATTTTGCTAGAGGACCTTAGTATCACAAGAGCAAAACTCCTCTCTATTTCCTCCACCTCATGGAAAATTGTATAAATCTGTTACATTACCCCATCCTAGTTCTTATTTTTTTTAGCTTACAAAAACAAACATGTCAACCTTTCCTCATTTTGGTTGCCCTTCTCTGCACTATTCCAGGTTTATAATAACCATTTTAAGGTAGGTTGACCAGAACTGTAAATTCCAAATGTGGCTGTAGTAAAGACTAGTATAGAGCTGCCAAGTCTATCCCATCTTTTCAAAGGACACCATCCTATGACTACTACTCAGTGTTCCCTCCTGTCAGACTTAGGAGAGAAGAGGGTACTAAAGCCACTCTCTTCCTCCTCTCCTCTGGCCCTCAGATGCTCAGAGAGGGATCAGAACAGTTTCCACCATCCCAACAGTCCCCAGTGGCCTTCAGAAGCAGTCATGACTGCTGCTTCTTCTTTCTGCCCAAGATGCCCAGCTCAGCTTGACCCAGTGCAGAAAGTCAAGTTGGAGGGATGCCTCCACTCAGCATTAGATGAATGAGCCAGACAGTATAAAGGCATTATGATATTGGTTAGTTTATCCGTTATTTCCTCCCATTCTCTTAGAGGTCCTATAAAAAAATCCCTAAATGTTATTAATTTTCAACACAATGAGTATTCTGATGTGTGGCAGTGGTAGACAGGAAGCCTCACACTACCTGTGTTGGGCTTTGTTTTATTCAATTTCTAAAGCTGCAAACATATACACAGTTACTTGAAGTCAGTCACTTCTGAATAAAATGCATAGGATCTGGTTGCTAGTCTGATTTTCTTACCCAAGTAGCAGTACCAAGAATATACTCAAATGTAAGCTGCTATTCTCACGTTTATTGCCCTGAACCATAGCAATTTGTTTATCTCTGAACCTCAGTGTTCCCTACCTGTTATGTTTAATAATCCTGAAACAACTTACTCTGAAAACATTGTTTCATGCAAAACAATTGGAAGCTAGGTGCTAAATAGTTATAGATCACAAAAGATGGCAGATCACAGAAGATGCCAAAAAGATCACATTACTGCATTGCAAATTCTTCAGTAGCCGATTGTGGAAGAGCATCCAATATGGATGCTGAAGTATAAAGACAATTCTGTTTATTTACACAGGAACAAGTCAAACACCCGTCTCTTTCTTGTCCATGCCTGATAATAAAAAAATAAACTAGATGTGATGATAACAAATCCATGTGTTTAAGTCAGATCTGCCACACCCAGGTAGAAAGCAGGGAAGTTTCAGAGGAAAAATGAGTGCCCAGTTGGGAGGAAAACACTTCGGTAGAGTTGCAGCAGGATGAAAAGCTATAGGTGGGGGAAGAGTTCTATTTATCTGCATTTCTTTTACGCCAAAACTGAATTCTACCCAACCTTAAATCTCACTGTAATAGATCCTGGCTTAAATTTACATCTACTGCCATAATGTCTACCTTAAGAGTAAGCAGGTCTACTTTAAGAGAAATCAAGTCGTTTGCAAGTAACTCCTCTTAAAATTAACAGGACTTACTCTAAGAAGCATTTTCTATCCAACCCCAAACAACAGAAGCAATGAAATTACTGGATCAAAGAGCCTTGTTCATACTCATCTAGCACAACTACAGATGGTTGGAAATAAAGCAAAACACGCTTCTAGAACACGCTTCAGTCAAATGTAGGTCTTCCCAGGGAAGAGAAGCGGCAAGGTGAGTTTTGATTTTCATATTCTGGCACGTCTTCCTGCTGATGGACACTGCCCTTGCCAATAAGCTGCAACTGAAAACGGGGGCTGAAAAGAAAGGCGAAGAGCCAATGCTTTATTTGAATTCCTTTTCTCAGGCATGGCTCAACTTGCAATACCCCACTTACCTGGCAGTAAACCATACAGAATTTATAGGACTTTCTTTAGAGTAAACATGTATAGCGTTGTTTTCTTAGGGCGCTATCCCATGCATGTTTAAGCTGGGAGCTGTAGGGCTTTTTTCTATATAAACATGCATGGGATTCGCCCTTAGGCTCCTTTCTGAACGATAAACCTGTGACTAAGGGAATGTTCTACAGAGTAACTACCAAAACCCACGTTCTTCCTCCGTCAAACTGCAACGGCAGTTTCCACCACGTCCCCGTATGACTCTACCTTATATCCCAGAGAGTTACCCCCAATAATTACAAGCCCAAGGAACACCCCACCTCCCGTCCCTTCACCCCATCTGCCTCACTTACCCACTACAGCTTGTTTACATGGCGGCCATTTTGACGCTTCTCTCACCGCCCGACCTTGCCGCCACTCGCCCCACCCCTCAGCCAATCTGCGATGGCAGGCGCCTTGTCTCCGCGGTCTCCATAGCAACCAGCCGCGGTTTGTTTTCGTCCAAAGGGCTGCGGTAGTAGTGGCTCTTTATCAACAGTTCTGGCTCCCGTTTACAGCTAGCCGGATCCTTCATGGGAAGGGGGGGAGGGGAGTGTGACACCATACGGAAGTTAACGGAAGGATTCAAAGAAAGCAAAAAGGGTTCGAAGCTTCCTTTCGCTGCAGTGCTTTGAAAGCTGTTCGGTGAGGGGGAGAAAAAGTTCCCAAAAGGGAGGAATGCTGCGCTTTTTAAAGCAGAAATTCAAGAGCCGCAGTAATAATGCACATTACAGACTCCCTTTTCCTGGATGATTTTTAAAAGCAGAATTTCTATTACTTAAAAACCCACAGAAACCAACAACGTAGAAAACAAGCTACAGATAAGGGATGTCTATACGAGCTGCATACCCTGTGGTGGCTGGGCAGTGGCACTGCATCATTTATAGGACGCGGCCACCAACTCACACAGCCTTTCCCCCCGAAACTGCGCTTTTAAAAAGTTGCTACTTTACCATGACTTTTTCTTTTTCTCCGAGATCACCACATTCTTTCACAGTCTGCCGGTGGTGACCCCACTTCGGCTTCAAGCTGAGGTGTTCCCAGGGGTGGATTGAGGCCTAGGATAGGACAAGGTAAGCGGAAGGCAGGGGTGGGCTCGATGCTGCAGCTTTTTCAGCCAGGAAAGCCTGTGCTCTCTCCTGCAATGAAGACTAACGTTCCCACCCTACAGCTTCAATGCTGTGGGATTTCAAGGGAATGAGCAGCAAAGACACGGCTGTAGATATTGATTCTCCTTCTTCCAGAATACTAGAACCCAGGGTCACCCCATGAAGCTGATTGGTGGGAGATTCAGGACAGATAAAAAGAAATACTTATTTACAGAGCGCATAGTTAAACTATGGAATTCACTACCACAAGAAGTGATGGCCAGCAATTTGGATGGCCTCAAAAGGGATTGGACAAATTCATGGAGGATAAGGCTATCAATGGCTACTAGTCCTGATGGCTATGTGCTACCTCCAGTATCAGAGACACTAAGCCTATGTACATCAGTTGCTGGGGAACATGGGCAAGAGGGTTCTGTTGCACTCATGTCCTGTGTGTTGGTTTCTCCTGGGCAGCTGGTTGGCCACTGTGTGAACAGAATTCTGGACTAGATGGACCCTTGGTCGCATCCAGCATGGCTCTTCTTATGGGGAGCAGGGAGAGGCTAAATAATCATCAAGGGAAACAATTAAGTGGAGAGAGGAGTTAACACCTGAGAGAGGAAATGATAAGTACTCCCTATTTATTTAATTGAAACTAAAACAAGGGCACAGGAAGGTAATTGTGTGCCAGGAGCTGTGGGGGGGGGGGGACTTAACAGTTCAGGAGCAGACTTCTGGAGCGGATAATCCTGTAGCACTGAGTGGCTGCATTAAAACTCAACCAGAAATATAGACTATGAAGGGTCCTATCATATGCATGTTTAGGCAGAAAAAAAGCCCCACCACTCCCAGTCGTTTTTCTGTCTAAACATGCATAGGACTGTGCTTTTAAAGATTTAATCTGGCAACCATATGAATGGGTTGATAATTATTCAGTATCCTTCATGCCAGCAATGTCACTGGCAACTGCTCCATTAATAAAAGAGAGATATGCAAGAGATCTGTGAGAGGAACCCCAACTGATAAAATGTCAAGGTAAACAGTGAAGCAGACAGGCAAGTTAAGTACCTGTTGTGAATTCAGTGACAGAGAACTCAACCTTCTCCCCCTTTTTTATCTTACAAACCCCAATTTTCCAAGTAAGCAAGCCTAATAAACAAGAAACAGTTACAAGGGTTAAAAGCCAGCAGAATGTGTAGGAGTTATCTAGTGTGTTGCATACACTGTCACATGTACAACTATCTGCCTGATAGGCAGAAGTCATTGGTGTCTGCCTGGTGCAATGAACTCCTTGCTCCCAGCTCAGGGAACAAGTTCAAGATAGCTGATCTGGAGAAGCTGAGAGTCACGGAGGATTGTGGATAAGGTCTTTGAAGAAGTGATAGCTGCATCCTACTCCCAAGATAACAGGTTCTCTTCTGTCACTGAGAACACCCTGTGTCACTAACCTTTTAGAGTTCTTTGAGAGTGTAAATAGACATATGTACCGGTGGGTGGGTGAGATGTGGTAGATATTGTTTATTTGGATTTCCCATAGGCTTTTGACATAGTTGCTCAACAAAGTCTCTTGAACACACTTTGAAGTTGTGGAATAAGAGATGTCTTCTTAAGGATCGGTAACCAGTTAAAGAACAGAAAGGGTAGGAATAAATAGTTAGTTCTCATAATGGAAGGATGTAAACAGTGGAGTTCCACAAACATCTCTTTTTGATTGCTGCTTTTAATCTTGTTCATAAATGATCTGGAATTAGGAGTGAGCAGTGAGGTGGCCAAGTTTGATGAAGATACCAAATTATTTAGGGTGGTTAAAATAAAAAGGAATTGCGAAGCGTTCCAAAAGGATCTCTCCAATTGGGAAAAAGGGCATCAAACTGGCAAATGCAGTTCAATGTAAGCAAGTATAAAGTGTTGCAGGTTGGGGCAAAAAAACCCAACTTCAAGTATAACCTGATGGGATCTGAACCAAGAAAGAGGTCTTGGGGTTGTGGTCAACAGCTCAAAGAAAAGGTCAACCCAGTGTGCAGCTATTATGAAAAAAACAAATTCTTTGTTAGGCATAATTAGGAAAGGAGTCAAAAATAAATCTGCTTACCGTATTGCCAGTGAGCCAGTGAGGTGTAGTGGATAAGGTGTTGGACTGGGAGATCCGAGTTCTAGTCCCCACTCAGCCATGGAAAGCCACTGGGTGACTTTGGGTTGTTATTGTGAGGATAAAATGGAGAGGAGGATTATGTACGCCACCTTGGGTTCCTTGGAGGAAAAAAGGTGGGGTATAAAATAAATAAATAAATAAATAAAATATTGCTTTTATACAAATCTATGGTGCAACCTCACTTAGGGTTTCTCCACATGGGGCTTTTATCCTGTGATTGAGATTGGTTTGTGGGTCCTTTACATGACATTGTCAACATTGAGTGCCTCTCCTATGCTTTCTATTTCTGCAGCTTTTGAAACAAATAATCAGCTAATAAAAAGATGTGGTTTGAATCAGTTAGCATTTGTCTGTGTAAAAAGGAAGTGGCTCTTTAACTACAGCACCATCTAGTGGCTGTATAATGAAACATCTAGAACTCACAGACAAAGGAAAAAATAGGGGGGAAGGAAAGTGCATGTAAAAGGGCAATCTTAATCCTGCACAGAATCTGGAAGCAGAAGCCCTTGTAAAATCACAGGATTAAAACCCTCTATGTGGAGAAGCCCTTAGTATGTGTAATTTTGGTCACCACATCTAAAAAAAGGACATTGTAGAGTTGGAAAAGGCTCAAAAAGGGCAACCAAAATTATCAACGGGCTGGAGCAACTCCCCTAAGAGGATAGATTACAACATGTGGCAACTGTTTACCTTAGAAAAAAGATGAATATGGGGAAATACAATTGTATCTGGAGTCCTGAGGCAGAGTAACCTATAGGTACCTTCCAACTTTGTTGGGCACGCTGCTAACATGCTTGTGGGACAGAAAGCCTGTGGGAGTTTTATATTTTACTCCATGTTGCCTTCACAAATAAGTACATGGTGGAAGCTTATCTGCACTTGAGCTTTATGGCCTTCAGGGTTCCTTCTATATGCAACCCCTTGAAACTGAAGATCATTTCATGGTTAGAAATGCAAGCCCAGGAAGGAGGGGGGTTAAAGGGAAAGGCGAGGTTGTTTGGGGAATTGGGGGGCTGGGTGGTGAACAGGGCTTAAGGAACTGAGGGGCAGGGAAGTAAACTTGAAATTCTTCTCTGGCTTTTCATCTGAGCCAAAGAAGAATTCAGGGATTCACATAGCTTGCCTCTTTATGAGTTTCCAAAGCTCCAGCCATGAGCCCAGCAAAAATTGCTGGTTTCTCTAGATCTTATATACTCTTGGTGGTGTGTATGACTGGATGCAAAACTAGTTGAATCCCATTATTTATTTATTTAAAGTATTTTATACTGTCTTTGGAGACAAAGCTTCCTCAAGTGGTTTACAAGGTAAAATGCTGAAATAATACAACTTCAAATACAATTAACTAAAATAGCATAAAACATTTTGAATAACAACAACAGCAGTAAATTCCAATTCATAAAATAAAGCCAGGCATCTATTCATTGAAAAGCAGACTTGTTGGATAATAGGAACAACTCCACATGCTTCCAGACACTGGGGGGGTGATAGAGAATATGTTGTATCAACAGCCGCTTGCTTTGTTAATCCCCCTTGTCATCCTGTAACTTGATCAATTCCTTTCTCCTACTCCCTCCCTTTTCTCTTCCTCTTTTCCTCTGCAACAGGCAACGTGTACTCTCTCACGTGTACTCTCTCCCTGAGGGAAGCAAGTCACCATATCTCATGCTGTCGTTTCCTTACACTCTTGCACCTGCTTAAAGGGGTGCTTATAGTTGAACAGTGTTAGTTAGCTTTCTCCCATGATGTGTATAAAAGCACTAATGAAATAAATTTATTTGAACTTCTTTTAGCCTGGCTTTAGCTTGCATTTATTCCCTCTAATAAATGCTGTGTTACTACACTTTCTTTGTATAAGGCAATTCACACCAGATTCTCCAACATGAGTTTTGAGGCTGGAATGCAGTTGTTCCTTTCTAAATAACTAGAGATTGAATGTGTGGTCAGCTAAGGCCACACACAGCAAAATGAGGCTAGAGTTTTATTTATTTATTTATTTTAAAATAGAACCATGGCTGAGAGCAAGCAAACTGTGACTTCCAAACTAAATGCAGAGAACCATCATATATGGTGCCTCAGGCTAAGAAACCAAGTTGAGGTGGATGGGACACTTGAAGTACTGGATAAAGAGTGATCCAACAGGAGAAAGACATTGCAAGATGACACTTCAAAGATTTATAGGCAAAAGATGTATTGATATAAAGCTTATCAGATTGTGCATATAAAGTGGGGGGGAATGGCTGCAGATATTTTTAGGTGAACATTTAATTTGAGAGTGGCTTAAATTACATGTTCATCTAAAACAAGCCCATCAGTGGTTATTTTGAAAGCCACCAAGGCACTGCAAGCAGACACAAAGAAAGGAGCCACCCACATGCTTTAAATATAACAAAAAGGGCCACCTCTGGAAAGAGTGCTGCAGCACTATTAACTCCTCTAAGGAGACACAGAGCCAAAAGGATTATAAACAACAAAAAATAAAGGCCAAAGAACTTTTAATGTAACCCAAACAAGAAATACCAAAGTTACATGGCTGAACGACAGTGGGCTGCCTTCACACTTGTTCTCTGATGCTAATTTATTCCATGAACTAAGCCCAGGTGACAATGGGAGCACGCATTTCGCTGATGGAAATCCTGTTGCCGTTAAGGGCAAAGGAGCGATAGGCCTAAGACGAAAGACTGAGAATGCGTGCAATGATATCACAGCAGAGGAAGTTCAGTTTATTCCTGATCTAAAGACAAATCTGCTGAGAAGAAAAGGGTTTGATGTACACTTTAACAAGAAAGGTTGTACAGTTTCTTTTGAAGGTCAACTATATGCTAGAGGCTTTGAGGAGGATGGAGACTTCAAACTAGACTATCAGGAAGAAAAGGCTAATGCTGCTAAACAATGTACAACAGTCGGTTTGCCCATCCTGCCACTGTGGAGTGCCATTGTAGAGCTGAAGAAGGAGGACTTGGTAAGAAACACTGATATAAAAGAGTGCATTAATTATGATAATAAATGTCTATATGCATAAAAGGGAAGCCTACTAGACCACCAATCCCCAAGCAAAGTCAGAGATCCTAAAGTAAGCTTCTTGAGCTGATTCATACTGATCTGCGTGGTCCCATTCAGCCATCCCCAGCTGAACGGAACAGATACTTGTGAGGAAATACAAGCCAAAGCTCCCAGAGAACCATCTGATGAAACAAAAGCACCAGAGGTTACTGTGGAAGTAGACGATACTCCCAAACCAAATGCCAGATGCTCATTGCGGTCCAAGAACAAGTTTCCAGCCGATCGACTCACCCACCTTGCAAGGTTGTCATTGCCACAAGATCCAACATCATGGAAAAAAGTAGAAGAAATGACCATAGCAGGAGCAAGAAAACCGAGCACAAGAATTAGAGGACTATGTAAAAGCAAAACGTGGGCTCTTACAAAACTGCCAGTTTGCAAAACGGTCATACGTTGTGGGTGGGTTTTAAAGCAAAGCAGGGTGCAGAAAAAAGATAAAATGATACAAAGCCAGGCTTGTCAATGCCTACTCCCAAAAATACATTGAAGACCATGATGAGACTTTTTTACCAGTTGTGAGACATGCTACAATAAGAGTACTCTTAAGTACTCCGCCCTGAGATCTTAGTGATACAGGGCGGGATATAAATATTTTAAATAAATAATAAATAAATAAGCCTAGCAGCGTCAAAGAACATGCACATAGAACACTTTGATGTGAAGACTGTTTTTGCATGGAAAAATAGAAGAATTTTTTTATATGGAACAACCCACAGGATTTACAAGTAACATAAACAAGCATCTCGCTTGCAAGCTGCAGAAGGGGATCTATGGCTTAAAACAGGTATTGAGAGAGCATGGAACAAAAAATTGGACAAGATGCTGACTAGTCGAGGCTTTATGCAAGGTAATCCCTGCCTCTACACACATTATGGAGAAGGCAGATGGGCAGTTATATTGACATACAACAATGACCTGATTATATGTCATGATAATCAAAAAGACAGTGCAGAAATTGTACTCCATCTAAACAAAGAGGTAGAAGTCAAACCTCTCAGAGATGCCAGTTGTTGTTTAGGCATGCGAACTGATAGGGAAGAAGATAGTAATTATCTTCTTAGTACAAAACAAAATATCTTAGGTCCTTGCTAGACCTACCAGATAATCCGTTGGAGAGTCGGGGTGAGGCTGCGCTGCTGCTAGTGTAAGCCGTCGCCCCTAGCTAGACATAAACACGCGACAGGGTAAGGGAAAGGGCCATGTGCGCAGGAGCGCACCAATGTAAAAGTAAGTAGGGTTTTTTTAAAAAAGGATTCCCCGCTCCCCCTGACCCTGATTTCCCCCCCACCAATGTCTGATGCCCCCCTGCCCGCTCGCTTGCCCGTCCTCCCCCCACTTGCCATGCCCTGTCCCCGTCCGCCATGCCCTGTCCCCCATGCCCATCCCCGTTCTTCTTCCCCCCCGCTCGCCATGCCCTATCCCCATCCACCATGCCCGTCCCTGTTTTTCTCCCCCCGCTCGCCATGCCTGTCCCCGTCCGCCATGCCCTGTCCCCGTCCGCCATGCCCATCCCCGTTCTTCTTCCCCCCCGCTCGCCATGCCCTATCCCCATCCACCATGCCCGTCCCTGTTTTTCTCCCCCCGTCCGCCATGCCCTGTCCCCGTCCGCCATGCCCTGTCCCCGTCCGCCATGCCCATCCCCGTTCTTCTCCCCCGCTCGCCATGCCCTGTCCCCGTCTGCCATGCCCGTCCCCTTTCTTCTCTTCCCCCCCCCGCTCGCCATGCCCTGTCCCCGTCCACCATGCCTGTCCCCGTTCTTCTCCCCCCCTCTCTCCTGCCGGGTCCGCTCTTTCCCCTGGCCCCCATCTCCGCCCCCCGTGATTTACCCCCCCCCGGCCCGATGGGCACAGCACTCCTATGGAATGCTGTGCCCAGTGTGTGGCTTCTCCCGGCTACTCGCGAGTAAGCGAGCAGCCGGGAAAAGCCACGGACCCTGCTAGACCTTCCACAGTCCCGGCCTCAGCCCGGGGCTGCGGAAAAGCCGGGCCATAAGTGGATCCGCTTATCCCGGGTCAAGGGAGGACTTAGCCCTGCCTGACCCCGGGATCCCCTGTGCGTCATCTGGATGCACAGCAGGGAGACCGGGCCTCACACCGGGCTAACTCTTCGTCTAGCAACGGCCTTAGAGTTGCTAGAGAATCTAGGACTAAAAGATGCTAATCCAATGCCTATGCCAATGGAAACAGGTTTCCACAAGGAAGGGGAACAATGGCTATAGAGAGGATATAAGTAAACTTTGGTACTTAGCTGCAATCACTATGCCTGACATAGCCACTGCAGTAGACATACTATGCAGGAAAACCAGCTCATCCAGACAAAGGTTAGCAAGATAAATGAAAGGGACTGCACAGCTGAAACTGCCAGCCACCAATAGACCTAAATTAGTGGAATACATACATAGATTGGGCTGAAGTCATTCCACACTTGATAGACATCATCTAATAAAAGATCTACAACAACAGGGCTTTGCTGAGTTACAATATGTTCCCATGGAAAACATGACTGTGGATATATTCTCCAAGCTATTAACCAAGGATAGTTACCAGGGTATGAGAGAAAATCCAGGTCTTGTGAACTCTGCAGCATGCAAAATTGAGAAGGGGAATGTTGGATAATATGAACAACTCCGCATGCTTCCAGACACTGGAGGGCATTAGAGAACATGTATCAACAGCTGCTTGTCTTTTTTAAAAAAAACCTCCTTGTCTTCCTGTGACTTGATTAGTTCTGTTCTCTTACTCCCTGCCCTTCCTCTTTGCCTCTGCAACAGGCTACATGTGCTTTCTCCCTAAGGGAAACAAGTAACCATGAGGTTCATCCCACCTACACTTTTGTTCTGGTTTACCCTCGAATTATCCTATTTCGGTTTTATAGTGCTTATATAGCATATGAAAACTTGTAAACTTACACCTCTGCTGTAGCGCGTTGCAGAGATCCATTGAGGTTCACTCACACATGTTGTTATTCCCACCCCCCAGATCTTCTTTGTACCTCCTCCTACCGTTTATTGGTTAAAAAAAAGAAAAGAAAAAGGTGGGGAGATGCAGGATCCCCCCCCCCCCCTGGAGAATGTTTCCATCTCTGCTTCCCCCTGTTTGTGTCCCCTGCCATCCCCCACTCAGCTTCACATGCTCAAAGGAATGGAAGTACGATCTGTGTCCTTCCCCCACCAACTCCCGTTCAAATATGAACAAGAGCAACACATGTTTTTAGGGAGACGAATCAATAAGGGAAGAGACACACAGCCTGTGTCTGTGATGTTGGGAGGAGCCCCACCACCATGGAGAGCAAGGAGGGGGTAGGGGAACAGGGCAGAGTAGGATGGAAAAGGACACACACACTTACACACAAATTCAGAAGCAGCCAAAGGACTTCGCTTGAAACTGATAAGACATTTGGGTGAAACTGACCAGCCTTGTATTGCTTTGAATAGCGCTCTTAAGAACCTATGTTCCTTTGCAGTGGAAAACTATAAACTGTAAGGGTTTAAGGGATGAAAAATTAAAAAATCATATATAATCAGTGGATGAAGCAATCTGATTAAAATTTGGTATACTGAAAGCACTCCTTAAGACCTTCCATTGTGCCAATTTGGATCTCTTTATCTTTAAAAATGAGAGTGCTGCTGGCAAGGAGGGCGCATTTTCCACATGCTTTGAAGTAAAGGCTCCTTTAAAAACACACACAGATCTAAAGAGTCTCTCTCTCTCCCTGCCACCTTCCTTTCCTCCCTCACAGTCCTTTATATATGAGGGTGAGGGTTGTTGCTGCTGCTTTTTGCGTGTAAAATGGGGTTAGCCAGTCCTGTTTCCTCCACAATGAGAGAATGGGGGATTTCGGAAGCAGGAGAATGAAAGGTTTTCAATTGGCACACCCCTCTCTTTTGTCAGCAATACCCCCCTTTGAAACCATGCCCACAAAACAGCACAATGAAACAATGTTTGAAAATACATGTTAAAGTTTGAGCAATGTGCTTTCGCATGACTGGAAGAACCAGACTTTCCGCGGACCAAAATATTTCGCTATGAGGGGCAGAAGAACTGCAATTACAGCAGGACATAGTTGACGTCATCGGAGTCCTTTGCAGCAGCACAATATAAGGCTGGTGTGATAAAGCCTCATATGTCATGCTGTTGCTTACTAACATTCACACACCCAGGTTTAAGAGGTGCTTTTAGTTGAAATTTGACCTTCCAGATTGGCTCTAGCCTTTGTTTATTCCCCCTTATAATAAATGCTGTGTTACCACACTTCTTTGTATAAGACAACTCTGCTGTAATTCACACCAGACTCTCCAACAAGACTGGAATATGCAGGACCAATCTGCTGACAGAAGAGTGGCAGAGCAGGAAAAGGTTATCTGGAATTGTTCATTGACGTAAACAGGCTTTTTTTTAGCTTATGTCGCCTTTTTCACAGGTGTAATATTGTGCTGCAGCAAAAAGTGGGAAGATGTCAAAAGCAAATATAGGATTCCTCAAACTCTTATCACTTTTTGCACCTTATGTAGGTCATAGCCACCCATTGATGCAAGTGTATCCTTACACCAGCAGTGATTGTGTTCCAGCAACATAGCACTGGTACAGAGCAATTAGCAGTAATGCTATCCCTGCCCAAAGGGTGTAATTCAAGAACAAGATGCAAATGAATACATTAATTCCTGACTATAGTTCACCTTGGAAATTTGGTAGGAAAACATCATTCTTGCACCAATCCAAACATGCACCATTTATGATTATCCCTTATTTTGGTGGCAGACCTTTCTGGTTGTTTCTGCTGCCTTGCAAGCAATTTCTACCCTTAGCAAAGAAGGATAATTTGAGTGTCCAGGCATGGCACCATATATTTCAAATGAATACTTGTTCAATGCACCTCTCCTTGAATTAAGGGGAATGAGGCCTTCATTCAGTCCAGATCATGCTGTATCTTCCAGTTACTCACTTGTGCAGGTATGTGTGTTTGTTATGTCAATAGTTTAGTCCTTGTCTCTCAAATGCTTGACAACTGATTTATTCCTTTAAGTCAACAGAGATAACTTCCTTTCTCACTTAAATTCTTGTCCTGGAACCATGCCAAACAATAATTTATATGAACAAAAGAGTCATGTGTCAGGGATTTTTCAGAACATAAAACAACTAAAAAGATTGGTAATTAAACTAGGCCATGGAATTACTGGTGATATTGTCGGAAAATTTAATATAGTGAAGTATAAAAGGAAGGCGTTGTGCAAATTATACTGCTTGTGTAAGTATTCACTTTAGCCCAACCACCTGCACCATGATGGAACATACTACACTGAAAACACAGTTAAGAAAACCAGGCCATATTTTTTCAACAAAGTAAAAAGGAAAGTATGTCATGTCTAAATGCCCAGCAGAGCAAAAACAAAACAAACAAACACATGGAAGACGCCAATTCAGATGGCACCAAGAAGCGAATAGTGCTATAAAATGCACACACACACCCAAACATACTGTGCTTAACGGTAATTGCTTTATTTGCAGCTGCATCATATTGGTGCTTCATGAAGGGGCCATAGCTCAGTGACAGAGCACCTGGTTTGCATGCAAAAGGCCCTAGTTTCAATTCCTGGTATCTCCAGGTAGGACTAGGCAACATTCCTGTCTGATACTCCATACAGCCATGGTCAGTCAGCGTGGAATGGGCAATACTGAGCCAGATAGACCAATAGTTTGACTTAGGGCTCGTGCAGCTGTCCGGTTGGCTTTTGAAGCCTGGCAATTTATCACCAACTTGGCCCTCTGGACACTAACCTGTGGACTACAGTCCTTTGCCAATCCCTGAGCTGGGCGAGCACATGGGTGCCCACTCCATGCACGTCTCCTGTGCCTCCTGCTTGTCTTCTTCACCTTCCCCCCAGTTATTCCATTCTAAAAAACAAACAAACCCTAGATATCCCTATTCCTCTGATTTCCTAATGGGTGCAACCGAAGTTGAATTACAAAACACTCGCTAGAGTGCGCTATCCCATTCAAGTATATGAGCACCAAGTGGAGGGGAAGTTTTCAATTACAGAGCACATAGTCAGCAATTTGAACCACATGGTCACCCCTTTCCATTCATGTGATGCAGCCCATTACAATTTTGCAAAAGAAGCAGAAAGCACAAAGCCCGGTAAGACAATGCAATTTCCTCTTAATGTAGAGGCACCCTTTGTTTCAGCATTCTGAGATGTTTCTCTTCTATTTGTGGATCTAATTTGGATGCTTTCCCGCTTTTGCATCTTTGTTTTGACTTGGGATAAGACAACTTCCTATGCTCATATGATAATTTCTGAGAAGTTATACTTCTGAATCTTCTGAATCTTTCTGGTTTTCATATCCTGAATCTCCAACAGATGATAAAGTACTTCTTATTAGCTAGCATCATCCAGGAAGTGTCATTTTATTGAATACCTATGTCACTAATGAGTAAAGTAATTCATAGCACAGTCCTATATATGTCTACTCAGAAGTATGTCCCGTTACATTCAAAAGAGTTACTCCCAAGTAGGTGGCTATGGGATTATAGCCTCCATTAGTTAATCTTGAATACCTTCTATTACTTTCTGTCTTCTCCACAATGACTATGTCACCCATCAGTCTTGTAAACGGAATGTCTCTGGGGTATCATTATTCAGTCATCCCTTTCCACCATGATCTGAACCTCCAAAATTTATGAGAATTTTTACAAAGGATTTTTTTTTTACTTCTGCAAACTATATTGAAATGTTGATGGACTTTGCTGATGAACCAGGAAGGGATCCGCACGTCACTCCCAGAGCGCTTCTATGCGACTCCAGTGCACCCCGAAAACGATAGTCTGACTTCCCTGTAAAAGAAATGACGAAGAGCCGTCCATGCCGCCGCCGGCACCAGCGAGGACAGCTCTCCGCCGGCGAGGAGATCTCGGCAAAAGAAGGCGGGGTAGAGAGCTTCTCTTCACCCCGCCTTCTTTTGTCGAGCTCTCCTCGCCGGCGGAGAGCTCTCCTCGTCGTCGTTGGCGGCATGGACGGCTCTTTGTCATTTCTTTTACAGGGAAGTCAGACTATCGTTTTCGGGGTGCACTGGAGTCGCATAGAAGCGCTCTGGGAGCGACATGCGGATCCCCCCCCCCCGGTTAAGACTACACAGTACTTTGCTACTATAATTGATATTATGTAAATGGGATGTCAAATAGCATCTAAGGCAGATTCTCTGGTACTGGGAATTTCTAGATTTCAGTGTCAGAGATGCTATAGATTAAACAATATCAGGGAATTTAGTCTTTATGAGGTACATTCTAGATTATTAGAATTTCAATTCTCACTGAATTTAGATTTTGTTCCAGGTTTGGCTGAAATAGTGCTTGGGTATTTTACACATAGATAGAAATAGATGTTCCTTAGAATTTACATATGCACTTATTTGCACAAAAGAAGGCAAATTATATAATCCTGATGTTAAAATGTATATTTAAGATAAATTAACTAAACAATCACTCATCACTAGATACTCTTGACAGTAGGTGGCAAGAAATGAATCTAAAGTTACTTTCACTCACAAATATGGGGGGATATTAATTTTCTTCATTTTAGATAGTGTTTTGGAAATAAGTTGAAATAATCAAGAATGGAGTTCTTGTTTAAACATACTTTGAAGAATTTATTGTATTAGTAGATTACAGTCATTGTGTTAGTATAGTATCTACCCTGTATTCATTTTTGTGAACATAATGGGAAATTCTCCAGCATGATTGTGTTCTAATAATTTTTTTTTTAAAAAAAACTGCTTAAAGGGAATAATGATTTTAGAAAGAGATGCAATGACAATAAAATGACCTTTAAAATTTTACTGCCCTTTTCCTACATCCCTAACTTTTTAGGTTTTATTTTGCATATTGTAATTTCAGGTTGTATTTTATACTATGAAATAAAATTGAACATGATAAAGATAGATTTAAAACAAAACAAAAAAGGCCTTTATGCTCTTTGGGGCATTGCATTTACAGTCATGTTTGTGATGAATGTTTAAGGGGATTGTAATATAATTTAGTTCATAAGGGGATACTGTGGGGAAAATAATGCATAAAACAAACATACAGTTTTATATGCTGAGATTTGTCATAGTGTAGTGGATAAAATAGTCTTCTCAAGCCTGCAGTCCTCCAGATGTGTTTGGACTGCAACTCCCATAATTTCCAGCCAAGGTAGTGGATCAACCTAGGATTGAACAGACCCAGTTTTGAATCCACCCTTGCCCATAAAGCTTAGTGGCCTTGTGCCAGTCACCAACTCTCAGCTCAACCTACCTCGCAGGGTTGTTCTGAAAATAAAAAGCGGAGGAAACCATGTCTATTATTCTGCTTGTTGGTAAAAAGGCGGGATATAAATGTAATAAAGAAAATCACTCCTTACTTTCATCTAACAGCAAGTTTCCACAAATTGCATAGAAGCCCTTGGGTAACATCACATCAGCCTTCTTGCCCATTATTGCTGGCAAGTAAATCAGTAGTTCATTTTGCTACTCAGGTCTTCCATCCCAAAGCCGCAGTGTTAGCAAAAGCAGATCACGTCCCATGTGCAACTTTACTGCTGCAGATCATGGCAACTATCCCAGCAACGTACCCTACACCCCACCCTCAGGATGATTACCAGTGCAACTTAGGTTTTACCAGAACTCTGATCTTTTAAAAATAGTGATTTAATTATTTTGTTTTTATCCTTTTATTTTATCTCTTGTTCGACGCTTTGAAATCTTCTAGATGTGGAGTGGTATATAAATATTGTAAATAAATAAATAACATCTGATGTCAGCACACCTATGACAGCATTAGCAGAGAGTGGCCTGAATGCCATCTGAGCAATAGCAAGTGGCTCTGGTATGCCAGCAAACTGAAAAAGGGCCCCTTCATAACAAAGAGGATAATTAAGAAGAATATGGCACTAGCCATAAACTCTGTGTTGGGTCTCTTTCCCACAGGAAACCATACTAGTTTCCTAACAGACAAGACAACTGTAGGGGAAATGCAATGGAACGGTCCCTGTCTTCTCCAAAGCCGGGTTTCTGCTAGAGTTCACAGTTACTCATTTTTGCTCGTTTTTCATACTAAAAATGCATTGGTAGAACCCTTCTTACTATCACATTTAAGCACCTTTCAGTTACTGCTTCATAAATATATAACTCTATCATGAATACACATCTATTTTGCTCTCAAACACCAAGGGCAGCATAACCTTGTGCTTTCTTTTGCCTTTCTTTGAGTGCAGTCCTATGCATGGCTGGCTAGGGAATGCTGGGAACTGTAGGACTTTTTTCTGCCATCCTTAATCCTTATTTTCACATTATCCCCAATATCAGTCCTACTAAGAGGAGACCCATTGCAATGAATGGGACTTAAGATAGGCTAGCATCAGATACAAACCTGGTAAGTTCTCTTTGGCTCATTTTGGAATGGGCCTCCCTAATGCGAATTATTTCCCCAAACTTTGGGAAACAACTTTTTTTCTCTTCTTATAGCTTCATCACACCAGCGTTATACTGTGCAATCACTGCAAATTGCGTGCAAAGGACTCCGAAGTTTTCCAGCTTATGATCTGCTTTGACTGTGAAGTACTCCCATGCATCCTGCTTTAATTGTGCTTCTTAACCAAAAGAACCATCGTATTTTATTACCTCTTTAGGAGTGAATCTTTTGTTGTTTTCTGAGCAGCCACTGGGGGCGCAGGAAGATGATTTGATATGTTTAAAGGACAAATTAAAAAAATGCTTACATCTGTGTAAGTTTTAAAGATAAAGGCATCAAAATTGGCACAGTAATAGATATTAAGGAGGGCCTTAAGCATACCAAATTTGAATCAGGTTGGGTCATCCATTGATTTTTTAATGATTTTTTACATTTCTCCCCCTTAAACCCTTTTCCTGGTATGCAAAGGATCTTAGGAGCGTCGCTGGCCAGGGTGTGATTTACCTAACAACAACAATGACAGCTTTGCACTATGGGGCCAATTCTAGGGAAACGGGTATGTGGGTTGAAGCTTTGAGTGTATTCTGAAATGTGGACTAATTCGTACTCCCAAGGACAACATATTCACTTAATACGCTACCAGTCAATGTACATAGCCTTTGGGGGGGCATGTGAAGCACACTTCCCACTTTGAAATCTGCCATTTCCAATCAGTTTCACTTTTGCTTAACTTCCTAACCAATTTTATTGGGAATTCATTTATTTATTTATTACATTTATAAACCACCCCATAGCCGAAGCTCTCTGGGCAGTTTACAAAAGTTAAAAACAGTGAACATTAAAAACAAATATACAAAAATTTAAAATCATCAAAAGCTGTCGAAGAATGGAACTTGCCAAATCAAAGCAAAACACTTTGCCATATCGTTCTGATTCACTGAAAAGTGAATTAGCACTTTGCAACATATCGCAGCTCCTTTGCAAGGAATTGAATGATGTTGTGAAGTGCTTTGCTTTTCCACTTCACCTCTTGGGCCTTAACAAAATGTGCGATATAACTATGAGATTCATGACTTGCAAAATTCTTAAGATAAAGTACTAATCTGAGCAGATGGAAATGTGATCTAATGTCTTGCAAATAGAACTCGCAAGTGAAGAGATGTGTAACTTAGAATGTGCAAAATGGGACTAATTTTTTTTTTTTAAATCAGCTGTTGAACATTCTCTTAAGCCTACTATTCTGTTTTCAAGTATGGCGATATGGAGCATCTTAATGTTTTTACTACTGCTATATTTAGAATGTTTTCTAAAAATGCAAACATTAAAATATCATCATGGGCCAAGGACTAAGGGCAGGGGGTGGAGAGTCCAAGGGCAGGGGGAGGAGTCTAAATCTTCTCGGTCTGAATTTCTGCAAGTTGGCAAGTTTGCCTACTGAGCTCAGAACACACTTTTCCTATGGTATGAAGACAGAGGTCACATGATTTTGGAATGTGTATCCAAAGATAATGCTACCTTCAGAAGACTCTACTTACAGGTAAGTAACTCTCCTTTAAAGGAGGTATCTTTGTGTGGCAGACTGTTTATGGGAGCAATTTGAATTGAACTTTAAATGAAAAAGGCATATCTCTGTAAGTGGTAATAATTTTAGTCATCTCGCTGTGGCTAGGGGTTGTGGAATTCATTAGCACAGATTAACATATAAAGTGGGTGAGATATCTAATAGCAAACGTAGAGGTTTAGGGACCTTAATTCATCACTGAATGAACAGCGTGTACAGTATTAGGGACTATGAAATTTTTAATTTACACAAAGTGTCCAAGAATATAGGGAATAAATTTAAACCCAAAACAGATAATGGAGCTGTGCCCTGCCTTGCTGGCAAGTTGAATTGTTTTTACACTGAGTGAAGAAAGCTAATTATCCCAAGCACAAGGAGACTGCTAAAAATAATAAGATTATAAAGAATAATTTGCTGATATAATTACAACAAAATTGGGTACACACAATCGTCAGATACATGTATTGCTTGACCTGGGCGAGAAAGTGAAATAAATCCTTCCTCTATAGCCTTCGTAAATTTGTTTTTATCATCTCAAAGTGGTGTTTGCATAGGCAACACAATTTGCATGTGTAATGTGGCTGTACAAATTGACAACAAGTAAATTATTCAAGGAAATAGGCTGGTCGCGCGGGTCTGAACTATCTCCACAAAGCCTATTCATTTTGAAGAATCACTGAGACGTGAAGCTCATACATCAACCATTTTCTGACAATCCTCAGACTTATTGTCTCCTAAAATGTCATTATGACTATTATTTATGAAGCTAATTCATTTATTAATATATATTTAACTCTGACTTGTCATGCACCTTAGCAGGCTTTCTGTGCACTGCATATTTTTGAATAGATGAAAGAGTTTTGCATGCTTTAATGATTACTCTAAGCTGCTATAGATTTATAGAATGCAGCTTTATTATCTACTTGCATTAATACCTTTTTATAACTTTTTCCCCCTTAAGGCCATCAAATATAAATGGCAAATGACATATCCAAAAGATTGTGTAAAAAGAGATTTTCTTGGAGTTTGCTGAATATTAGAACAAAATGGGTTAGCTGACTGTTTAAAACTTAGCTCATTTTAAGAGTATATAACAGTTATATTGGATTCCCCACCCCCATATTTCTCCTAAAAGGAAAATGCAGGATATCAAAAGAGAAAGGAAAAATATTTGTATTATTATAAATTCCTTTCATCTTGAACAATTTATGGGATATTCCAACAGGGATAGCACCACAAAGGGGGAAAACAAAATGCTTTGTTTGGGATATTAGCAATTTAGCAGATAAGGAAATAAGAGCATTGGCCATGGTTAACAGATTTTCTCCTCTTGAGCAACTTAACTGACACTGTACATATTTTAAGAAGTTTGGTACTGAGAAAATAAAAGCTATATTTGTAGTAACAGTTGATAAACATATTTAAGTTGCTTCTAATTTTGGGTTTTGCCATACCTTTTATATTTAAATGTGATTCCTCCCCCCCATTCAGTTTCACACACATTGGTCAATTTATTTTTAATAAATGGACACGTCCTCTGAAATGAGTGAGGAAGGCCTTGTGAGTGAGGCATTTCCTCTGCTGCATTAATGGCATCTGCCATTAGCGTGAAAGGTGAAGATGCCCAATTTCCGGAACCTTTGGAAATCACACGTTTCCCTCCAGTGCCAATAGGGGCCTTAAGGGCCCATCCCTAGGTAAGTCCTGAGGCCCTGGCGGGGGGCAATGGCTGGCCATTGGGCTGAATCAGCTGGAAGCACTGCTTCAGGCTGAGGTGACCCAATCTGTTCCTGAACCAGATTCAGGCCACAGCAGGCCAGATAAGCCCGCTTCACTCAGATTTGGGGTTCAGGACTGAGGCAAAGCACACACACCCAACTGATACTTAGTTTCTGTGCCATGAATCTAATCTGGATTATTGTATAAAGTTATTTATTTTATTTTATTTCAATCACTTCTTTCCCTGGTAGTGTACCTAAGGTTTCTGGGAACCCATGCAGGCTGTGACCAGTTTCAGCAAGGTTGCTGCCATATGTTCCTTGAGACCATCCTTTGGGTCCACTAAAACATCTGGAATGTCTGTAGACCCAAGCCTCCATGCCTGTACAAATACGGCATGCCATGGATCCCAGCCTTTTCCTCAAAGCGCCAGTTTGTTTTCTGCAGGAATAATTAGTATTGTTTTTAATGGGGATCTTTCAGACATAGAAGACACTCACTGCGCTCTGAGGGGCGTACATGCCCAGAATGCAGCCATTCTTGTATTCACAGAGGAATTGCAATGATGAATTGTGCCATTTAGAGCAGAAATTCAAATAGCAGAATTGATGGATTTTGGGGAGGAGGTGTGTGACTTTTAATAGCCCGCAATCACTCCCATCCTAAAAACATCTTGTTGATAGCATGAAAAGATATACCCAGAAGCAAAATACCTGCATAGCTTGGTATGCATTTTACATGTTACATGATTTCTCCTGTGCAAACTACCAAAACTTTTGAGGAGATTATTGCCAATTTGACTTTGCTCAGTAGAACATCTACCTCCAAGCAAAAACTGAGATGTAAAAGTTGGGAAACAGCATTATTCATTTAAAGTAAAGGTCCTGATCTCCATTTGTACTACTACCAAAATGCCATAAACCAAAGCGGCCCAAAGTGGCCCAAGTATTAGAGGATTTAAGAAACCAATGAAAATGGTGAATGTGCTTAATTTCCCCTAAGAATGAAGCAGAATTTGCTTAATTTCAGTTGCTGAAGTTTAAAATGTTGGTCTCATTCATTTCTTAGGGCAATACAGGGAAGATATATGCAATTATTGGGTTGGCTTGAATACACACATCAAAGAAACATCGTGTTTTTAACATGCAAGACCATTTTAAATTACCACTAGCTCTACAGTATGGGGAAAGCCTCCTTTCTTTTCATGAGAATACATTTGGATTACTTCACTTTCTTTTTTCCTTTCTTTCTTTTTTTTTTAAATAATAAGCACATTCCAAGAGATAGTGATTATCAAGAGTTGGTGCACATAATTAAACCTTGGTCTATATCATCTAAAGAAAAAGGAAGGAATGTAACTCCTTGATCCTTCGAAAGAAGCTATGCATTAATAATTACAGAGTAAAAGAGAAACTGTTGCACATTTCTTATGATGCTGTATAAATGCTTTCTAACGTGCCAGATGAGCTCATTATGAATGAGACTTCCCAGGTAATCTCACATTTTGTCAGAAATGTTCAAAGGCCATCACCTTGAACTGTTCAGATACAATGCACTGCAAAAGTGTTTTTAAGAGAGAGACTTGGGAGCAACAAGAATGGCAGATGTATCCTTTATTGATTAAATTTGTTTTAATTATAGTACGAAATTAAGAAGAGAGAAAAACACTTGAGGACCCAAAACATAAGATTCTTGTTTTTAAAATGCTCCAAGTTCAACCCTGTATTTTATCCATTAGCTGCAAATGTCGTATCTCAGCTATAATCCATCTGTAAAACTAAAACTGAAATTTAAGCACCTACTTCTGATGGCTGTTATGACGGTGAATGGGATACGGGTGGAAAGCTTGGCTGAGAAGGGACTTGGGGGCATCATTTTGTTGTGGTTCCGATCTGATTTGTCTGGGCGTTGCCAGAAGGTGGCGTTGGGATGGGGGGGACTGTTGCTCTGCCTTTGAGGCACTGGCTTGTGTGGTCCCCCAGGGCTCTATATTGTCCACTGTGCTTTTTAATGTCTGTATGAAGACACTGGAGGAAGTCATCTAGAATTTTGTGGTTGGGTTTCATAATTATGCTGATGACACAGTTCTGTCTTTTTCAATTGATGCTGAGAGAGCTATGAAAGTCCTGAACCATTGTCTGGACACCATGAGGGATCGAATCTGAGCAAACAAATTGAGTCTCTCTCTCTCTCTCTCTCTGAGGCTCAGTCCATACAAGATGAAGATTCTGATCAAGAGACAAAACAGGAAAAAGAAAGGAAACTCCTGTAGGAGTGTGAGAAAAAAGCCGAAGGCAAGAGGCGGAACCAAAAGGGATTGTTGAAGAATGTTTGTTCAATAGAGCCTCAATAGAGCCTACATGTTTTGGACTCCAACTGAGTCCTTCTTCAGGGCAATTCAGAAAAACAGTTACAGATCTTTACTCAAGCACAGTAGATTCACTATGAATTCACTATGAATTCCTTTTGGTGCTGCCCCTTGCCTTCGGCTTTTTTCTCACACCCAAGAGACAAAACAATCTGGAACTGGGAGTACAACCTGTTCTGGACAGGGTTGCTTTCTCTCTCTGAAAGACCAGTTCCATTGCTTGGGGATGCTCTCGGATCTAGAACTGTTCCTAGAAGGCCAGATGGCTAGGTGTCCCTTCACCCACCCTTCCCAGGGAAGATGGATGATCTATGTCTTAATTATTTCTTGTTTAGACTACTGCATCACACTGTATGTGGGGCTGCCCTCAAAAAGTGTTTGGAAACTTCAGCTAGTGCAAAGTGTGGTGGCCAAACTATGTCTGGTATGTGTTTCAGAGGCTACATATTACCAGTCTTGAACCAACTTTTCTGGCTTCCAATTTGTTTCTGATTCTGAGCCAAATTCAAGGGGCTGGTTTTGACCTACAAAGCCCTAACTTGCTTGGAGCTGGGTTATCTGAAGGACCACTTCCCCCTGTATGAACCTGCCTAGCAGCTTCGTTAGAGGCCCTGTTGTAAATACCACCACCAAGAGAGGCAAGGATTATGGGATTATTGCCTCTGGAGAGGCAACATTGGCCATTTTGCAGGAGCTATACTAGAGTGACCAGGTATCAAAGAGGGCAGGGCACCTGCAGCTTTAACTGTTGTGATGAAGAGGAAATTTCACCAGGTTCCCCATATATACAAATAACACCTGCTGAAATTTCTTTTTCAATACAACTGTTAAAGATACAGGAGCCCTGTCCTCTTTTCATATGGTCAGCCTAGTTGGTGTCCCTTTGCTGATGGATGACTGCTTGATCCAGTGGAGGCAGAAAGCAGAAAG
The DNA here is from genome assembly GCF_023053635.1 of Elgaria multicarinata webbii. Lineage (NCBI taxonomy): Eukaryota > Metazoa > Chordata > Lepidosauria > Squamata > Anguidae > Elgaria > Elgaria multicarinata. The sequence continues at coordinate 69,157,764 of NC_086178.1, forward strand.
AAGTGATTCCCCCCCCTCCAGGTTCCATACTGTCACAAAGAGTCCTTCAACCCTACAGAGCTGATTGGATTGTGGGGGGGGGGCATGAGAAACATCAAGAGAGAAGAGAACTGATTGAAATTGCCTCCCTCTCTGTTCTGTTGGTAGAAGGCTATGTTGGCTCAAACAGCTTTCCAGTGGAACACAAATTAGACACAACCCATTATTATGTTAATATTTTATTTTGAACATCATTTTATGTATGTATGTATTTATATATCGCTTTCCACAAAGTTTCAAAGTGGTGACCATACTTGTTATTAGGCTACCACCCAATTAAATAAATCTAAGCAATCATATGATCCGAGGGACTTAGTAGGGTTTTTTTTTCTTCTTGGATTCTCCCTCCTGGAACTGTAGATATGGCTATAACATCAGGAGGGGAGCTCCGAAATCCAATCCCACCCGCTTCCCCTTCCCATGTCACCTTCCAGCCACCATGGAAAGAACCACAATGTCTGCTTTCTACAGTTGCCAAAGCAGCCTTGGAAGACCTCATAGAGGTCTGAAAGGAGGAATTCCGGTGGGTGCGGAGGGAAGAGGAGAGGCAAGGATACAGAAAACCCGTCCAGCCTTTGCAGCCCCAGCGCTGCTTCTGACAGCATGCCTCTTCTAGGCATGCCTCCTCTAAATAGGCTCAGAGGCTTGTCTAGAGGAAAATGAAAGAAAGGGAGGATGGAGAGGTGAAAATCGCATAGCGGGCCATTGGTTACTCAAATCCTCTGAGTTTGGAGGCTTCCTTCTAATGGGAAGTGTATTAACTGTATGGATTTCAGTGGATTAAGTAATGAAATCTTCATAAATTTGCTTATAAATAATTTCTACTTTTAGACAGGGCATATACGTTGAAGCAGGTATTGTTTTAGGAGAAGGGATTGTGTTGTTCTGTGGCGGACCACCCGTTTTGTATGCAGGATGTCCCAGGTTCAGTCCTTGGCATTTTGAGGTAGAACTGGGAAAATTCTTGCCTGAATGCCTGGAAAGCTGGTGCCAGTCAGTGCAGACAGTACTGGGCTGGATGGATCCATGGTCTGACTCGGTATAGGGCAGCTTCCTATGTTCCTATGAGAAGTGTTCCCCTTTCGCTGACATACAGAAAGGAAGCCTTCCCTGAGATTGCATTTGCCATCTGTAGTTTTTATCAAGTGGTAAAAAAGCTTCTTCTTCTTTTAATGTAATTTCTACTTCCTAATTAATTGGGGGCATCTGTATAGTTGATCAAAATATTTTTAATTTATTCATCTTGCTGGTTAGTTGACTAAATGTTTCAACCCTAGTAACAAGAACAACAACATCAATTGAAAAAGCAGATCTTGCATACTGTATAATAATCTTCCTATCACTTGAACATATGGAGAAGATTTAGGAGTAAAACCATGTGGTAGAGACAAATGGAAAACATTTTGAACGGAGTTATCTAAACAATTCTGCTGCACTGTTGTTGCTTTTTTTTAAAAAAAAAAAAAAATCAGACTGTGCTAAAAGAAAAGTGCCCCATCAGAAGCTGCCTCCACAGCTTTTTCCGCAGCTCCCGATGACACTAATCCACATCCTACTTCTAAGTTGGCTGCTTCTCAGGGAAAATGCTGCCACTTCAACATCTTTCTCTGCTGATCCTGCTTTACATTCCTGGAACAATCTAGAGGCTCTCTCTTGCTCTTCTATAACCCAGCAGACTGAACACAGTTACTTCTTCATTTGGCTTCATTTTTACCTCAGAACTGCTAGACTTCAGTGCTGCGGTTGGCTTTAACCAGTCCTCCAGCCTCATATCTCATAAAGGGAAGGGACTACTGCATTGTTTATGAGGGACTGCCTTGAATTGACCAGGAACAATTCTCTTTTGTTTCTCCCATGTTTGAAATAAGCTTTTATGATTCTACTGTGTTTTGGCAGGTGAAGCAAAATTATTGTGGGGGGTGGGAAAGCAGGGAATCAAATCAGAGTTTTCCCACCCGCCAACTATTCTGGACTATTAACAAGTCATTAATAGCCTTGACGAGGTTAATAGCCTTGAGCCATTTTGCTTTAAAGAGGGATGGGAGAAAAAGAGAGAAAGTCTATCCTTAAATAATGGAAAAGAGCATGAGTGGCCATAGGGTGCAGCAAATCCCCCCCTCCAAGGTGGGAGATAGAGCTCTGACCTCAGAGGAGGAAGGCCAACTGTAGCTCTCTCACCCCAGCCCCAGCCAGCCTCTGTGGAAAGCTCCACAGTCCACAGGTCAGAAGTCTAGGGGGAAGGGTGCTGCCACATAAAGGGTGCCCAGATGCAAAAGGAAGTGGGGCTCCTGCTCCTTTAATGGTTGTGTAGAAGAGGATGTTTTAGGAGGTGTAACTACTATTAAAGATGCAGGAACTCTACCTCCTTTCGCATCTGACCACCCTAGATGTAACAGTACCCTTACTGCTATTTTGTATTTATTTATTTCTCATATATCCCACTTTTTCCCCAAGGACCTTAAGATGATGTACGTGGTATGTTTCCCTCCGTCCCCCATTTTATTCTCGCAACAAACCTGTGAGGTAGGTTGGGCTGATAGTTGGTGACTGGCCCAAGTTCACACACTGAGCTTTACGGCAGACGGGTTCTTTGAACCTGGGTCCTCCCAGCTCTAATCAGACAGTCGAACCACAACACCACAATTGGATTGACACAGTTCAAGCTTTCAAGGCACATGAGGATACAACAGTAAGGTTAGGGTAAGAGAGAGTAATTAGTTCAAAATGTGGCAGTCAGGTTGGACACCGGTACATCTAGGAGTGAGCATATTACCCCAACATTAAAATCACTTCACTGGCTGCCAGTTAGTTTCCGGATGAAGTACGGAGTGTTGGTCATTACCTTTAAAGCCCTACATGGTTTGAGTCCAGGTTACCTGCGGGATTGCCTTCAATCCATGACTCACTCTCAGGTCCTCTGGGGAGAACTTACTTCAGTCAGCCAAAACTAGGCTGACAACTGTTACCCAGAGGACCTTTTCTTCTGTTGCCCCCAAACAGTGGATTGGACTATCAACTTAACACTCTCTCCGAATTTAAGACAGCTATAAAGAGTAGCCTCTTCCAGCACGCCTTCCCAGGTGAATTTTAAACCAAGAATTTCAAGATGTCTTGATCATTTTTAGATATTGTATTGGTTTTATATGCTGTTTTAATTAATTTTATGTATTTGATTTATATTGTATTGTTGTATTAATGTTGTTCCCTGCCTTGATTCAAAGGGACCATCATGACTCAGTGAGACTTTAAGTGGGATCCACCGCAGGAAGCTCTCCCTGTTAAATTTCTGCTTGTGATGTAGCCCCTTTATAGATGGCAGGATGAGAAATTGGGAACCCTATTAGGATGGGCCACTCTATTAGTATGACTTGTAGGAGCTGATATGCAAAAGGGCAGCCCTTCATGTCCAGCGTACCTGTTCCTTATTAAAGGTCTCCAGAAAGCACACATCCTTGAGGCATACTGCTATGAATAATAAATATGAACTTTTTCGTTTTTATCACAACATTCAGACAAAATCCATTAATGGATTAAGTTTCCACTGTCATAGGCTGAGTGAATTTCAGCTGCTCAACCCATGTGGAAACAGAGGGAATAGATCTTATCTGGAGGCAGTTCTTGACAAAAAGTTGTCAATAGCCAGGTGATGAAGTTGTCAGGGGAACTAAACACCCCTCTTCCTGCAGACAGCAGACCTCCAAGCTGAGAAAATCAAATGCTGCAAAAACAATGAAGGGACTTGATGGCCATTTTCTCAACCATTTCAAACAAAATAATGTGTCATAAAATAAAAAAGAGAACATTTGGGAAAGCTCTAGTGTTTTTGTCTTGGCAAAACTTGTCAGTATAGACAAACTTGTCAGTTTTGATCTTTCTGATGCATCATCTCAACAAACACTTTTGGCAGATCTGAAGGGGACCCACAAGGATCTCTTGACACCATGATGATCTTGTCATTTTAGTTGGTGATCTATGATATATATATATATATATATATATATATATATATATAGTATTGAGTAAATCAGATGTTTGTAGTGCTGTTTGTTCAAATATTGTAAGAGTCCCCAACATGGTTTGGTGCATTAGCTAACCCCACTTGGTGCCCACCAGGCTCCCTGCTTAAAAATATATTTTTAAAAGATTTTTTTAATGGGAGGCTGGTTGAAATATCAGCCTCCAGTGCCATCTTTATTTAGAAGAATGCCTCTGGGCCCTTGGGCCCCAGAAGAATTCTTAGAAAATAGTGGGTGGCTGTAGCCTACCACTTCATTTTGAAGCATGCCCAGCCACCCAGAAAAATGAAGAAGATAAGTTGCTGGTCATAGGGAACGTTTCCGGGGTGGGGGGAGGTCTAGAGGGAATGGTGGGTGAGGGGTATGTTTTGCCTTTGGATGTATGTGTTACTTTTGCTGTGGCATGTGCTTCACCACCAGAAATGCATTTGAAATGTGAAAACATTTTTTTGAACATCACTTAGAAATTTTGTTCTATGTAAGTGATACATAAATATCCTTAAATAAATAAATTGCGATTTTGTTATGATTTAGGTGATAACTGTGTGATTTGGCATTGGGGGCTCAGACCCCACCTCTATATTTTCTGTTTAGTTTCTTGACCAAGTTAATTGTCTCTTACAGTTTGCCTTCTGTGAAATGGGTGATGGAGCAGGAAACGTTGGGTTGAAAAAAACTGATTTTGTGTTTTGAAGCTCAAACCACATTTCTGCTTTGTTTTTAGATTCCTAAGGAAGTTACTATTCTTTTAGCCTCTTCAGTTCACCTACTGGGAAATAGGTGTTTTGTTACTGGCCATGTCCACCAAAGCAGCCATTTTGTGAATGGGCAACCCTACCCCCATAGCATCCATTTTGTGAGAGTACACATGACACCAAATTCCACATGTTCCGACTGACCCAAAAAGTTTGGGAATCCCTGAAATATGGCATTGAATTAGGATAATCTAATTAATTATTTAACTTGTTTATTTCACAATTTTTCAATTTCGAAGAACTCTGAAGGGGGGGTGATATGAGGTACATGAAGGGGAGGTATTAAGTTAGAGAGCATCATCAGACGAGTGTTTTATTACATGTTCATTACTGTCCACTCATGTTTTTTTTTTTTTTTGTGGGTCCTTTTGATGATGATGCCTGCCTCCTGCACATCTCCCACTCCTTCTGGTCTTCTTTCTGTAACAAAATAAGTAAATTGTTAAATCCAGTGTTTTTTTTGTGGAGGAAGCAAAACGTGCTGTGGTTTCCTGCTGTGTGCAGTAAAAGTGGTGTGATAAAAATGACCACTGAATGGGCCACATGGTCATTGTTTACTTCCTCTTTCTTCCGTGTGTGAAGGAAGAGGAAGAAGTATGGAATAGAAGTGTGTGTGGGGGGAGCAATGGTAAGGAAACACAATCCCCCCAGTCTGATGACGGTCTAAAAGGGGGAAATAGGATTAATAGACCAATCAGTCAGACCAGTCCTCTGTCCAGCATGCATTAAACTCAAGCTCTTTTGCATATTTTCAGCGCCATGTTCAGCTTGCTTTGCTGTAAATTACTACTAGATTGAATGTGTAATAATTACATATCAAAATGTTTATAACTCATATTTGCATGTTTGAATTATAAATGGTTTTATATTTCTTATTTAAATCATTGCAAAGCTTTCTCAAGGAATTTCCGATCCCCCACACTCCACATGCAATCTTTGCATTTACAATAAAACCCAGGGCTTAAATAGAAAGAATGCAAAAGGAAATGTCTGCTTCCATTAAATTAAGGTTGAAAACAACAACAAATCCTAGAACGCTGAGTAACACATTGGGGCGGCAGGATGGGACTTAGAAAACCTACTCCAAGAGAACATCAAGTGGTTTAGTATAGTGTAGTATAAACAAAAGTAAATTCCAGGTCATCAGAAATATATAATGCAAAAGATCATGTGGTTATATATTCTCTGGTCTCACATTTCCAACTCAAACTGTTCGCATTACATTGAAATATCCAGATGAAAGTTACAGATTCTATGAGACATCACACATGGCAAATTGCTACAGCCAAAACCCTTATCAATGTTTCTTGCTATCCTGAAGTGTCTATTTATGGTTGAATCAACAGGAAACAAAGCTCCAAACTCTGGGTATAACATTCAGACAGCATATTTACTAATTTGTTTTTTTCTTGGAAGCTATTGGAATATTGAAATTAATATAATTTTCAAGCAAACCTTGTTACAACCAGGCTGTCAGTTCTCTTATTCAACTTCTTGAGCATCGCTTTGGCCATGAGCTCAGCTTCACCTCAAGGATGGAAGAATTAAAAGATTCATCAGCAAATGTGTTGGAGTACATAGTAAAAATATACTTTTTATATTAAGCACTTATGATTATTAACTCATCACTTATTAATATATTATCAATTAATATTAACAACCATATTTTGCTAGCACAGTTCATTTCTTTACCAGTGGCTCATCCAGATGTCTCAACCAACTTGGTATAAATACATTTTCTTCTCAGACTGGCGTCTGTAACATGCTGTCATTGAGATAAGTTAGGCAAGAGACCAGTATTCTCAAATGCCTCAATAGGGTTTTCCATACTGAACATAATCTACTTGCTCTTATCATAATCTCCAGTAATTTGGGGTGCAAACCTCAGAAAGTTCTTAAAATTCTTAAACTTTCACATGATCCTGTAATGCTGTTGCGCCACTGTAAAAATTTGGAATGGAGAAAACTCTTTTGTTCTTAAACTTCAGAGAGAGTCATGTTCCTAAGAGTATGCGGCGTAGATTCTGTAGGATTATCTAAATCTGACGTTTATCTGAGTAAAACCCAACACATAAAGTGTCATGGCTAATCACATAGTTTTATACTTTCACTTGCAAAAGAAAGAGCCGTGCAAGTGACACCCTCACAAATAACGCATAATCTGTACACGTGAAGTAATCTCTGGGGCTTTGTTACTTCAAGGATATACTGCAGATACCCTGCACAACTGAAAGTTGCCATTGTTGCTAGGTTTTAGAGTATTCATGTTCTTTAAAAAGCAGTAGGGTAAATAAATGATTAGAAAGGGTTTAAATAGCATTGACTTCTACAAGACTCTTTGGATGATGAAGGATTGCAAAACCTGGACCTTACTTAACAGTCATGTAATTTATTGTTTGGCTTACTGCTTGCATTATGCTCTCTCTTACACTTCACTAAGTCTGGCCTAATGGATTCACATGTATAGCCATGTTGGAAAGAAAAGAATATGGCTTCTATTTTTCTTTTGTAAACCGCCCAGAGAGCTTCGGCTGTGGGGCGGTATATAAATGTAATTAAATAAATAAATAAATAAATAAATTTTCTTCCTTGGATTTTCATGCTTTTGATCAATTAAATCCATGGCCAGTGGCCACACTGTCTCTTTCCCTTTAGATTTTCTTCTTTAAAATTACCTCTTTGGTTTATATTCATTAAGAATGAGTGAAATACATTTCCACTTAGGTTACATACAGCTGAATCAAACTCTCTGGTGCATTCTTTTCAAATCAAAGTTTTGAGTGATAAACTAGTAAAGCAAAAGAAACTTTGAAATAGTCTCCTTTGCGTATTAACATTTTCACCATCTAGTTCTCCCGGCCAGGAAGGTTTGTAGTGTGTGTACTTTTACCTGCTGAGTGTTGGGTAATCAGAAGAAGTCTGTATGCTTCCAGACACTAGGGGGCGAAAGAGAAGGTATCAACAACTTGTCTTGTGCATCGCCTCTTGTCCTGTAACTTGATAGGTTCCTTTCCCGCCTTCCCTTCCTCTTCCTTTCTTGCCTCTGCAACAAGCAACATGTGCTCTCTCTCCTTGAGGGAAGCATCTCATGCCTTCATCTACTTATACTCATGCATCCAGGTTTAGGAGGTGTTTGTACTTAAATATTGTTAGTCTCCTGTTCCTCCCCTGATAGACAGACCCCATACCAGAGGATGGAGAACTTGATTTGTATGGATCCTTTTCTGGAGGGTAAGAACCAGTATTCACCTACTTGATACACTGCATTTGCCTTGAGCTTAGACTGTCCACCACCCTCCATCTGGGACAATCCTGGGATCTCTGTGTTGGAGCTCCTGTGCAGATGCTCTTTTAATATTTATTATTTAATCAAATATGAATATATTTATGTTTAAGTGAAAAAGTCATTTATCTGTCCAGACTTTGGATGCTCTCTGTGCAACCAGAACCACTCCTTTAATAAAGATGACACAATTGTGACTTTATTTATTGGAGCAGAACTAGGTCTCTTGACTTGTTGTAAATTGAATGAAAGCCAGACAACTAACCGAGTTTCCTTCTACAACACAAAATAAAATGCTAGAAGTGCATTTTCTGGCAGATCACTGAGAACACTTAAACCCATTGAAACGGGCTTAAAACACTTAACCTTGTGATGGATAGTGACCCAGATTTTTAAAATAACTAGGATCATATACTGGGCTTATCAAGTGCTTTGGTGAACCATCGTGGGAGGAAAGTTCCAGCTGAATGCCTCTCGACATCCAGTTCTACAATTTTTCAATTAAATCTGACTATAGGAAGCAGACAATGCCTTTGGTAAATCTCATGCATCCAACTTCAGGTTCAAGTCAGATGATTTAACAAACACGTGTTCTGCTATTTCCCATAAGTCAACTACATGGCTTACTGACAGAGTGATAAAGTCAGCAGGTATGATTTTCAGACACAAATGGAATCCGAACTGACCCAAGTGATGTCTTTAATTAAATAAGCTGTCTAGGTAAAGTAGTAGGAATTGTCCTCAGCTTGTTCCTTATAAACAGAATTGACCTTATAAAAAGTCATCAAAACTATTTTGCATGCTGCCTGTCTTTCTCTGAAACCCACACAGCAATTAGCAGCTAACTCTTAGCAGCTAACACTTCTTTTTAAAATAAGCATGCAAACCCATAACAGAAAAAAGCAAACATTCCATGTTATCGATATACCTAATTAAAACAAATGCCAGCACATGCTACCTAGTTTGCATGTGTGTTTTGAGTTGATAACAATGCCAGACAAGTTTCTGACCCGCCAATCCACATGTGGATTCAAGGCCTGGTTTGACAGTATGCGCCCGAGTGCATGTGGAGGGCCTCAGTGTTTCTTTTGACGTTTTTAAGTATAAGGCCCCACCAGTTGCTTTTTTCTATGATATATGCCAAAAAATACACACCTATTTCTAGAATTACAGGTGTTGGAGCTCAGGTTTTTCTTTGATTTGAAATTCCTTCCTCTAACGCTTACTATCTGGAAACTCTGTGTATTTGTTCAGTGGTGAGAGAAATACACTCTGCACCTGCTCAGGGTCCTTTAATCCAGGGGTGGAAAACCTGTGACTCTCCAAATGTTGTCGGACTCCAACTCACCTCATCCCTGACCTTCAGCAATGCTGGCTGGAGCTGATGGGAATTGGAATTCAACAACATTTAAAGGATCACACCCCTACTTTATAAGCCATTCTTACTTTTCGTCCTCCAAAGGTTAAGCCGTGGGACTGAAAGCCAATGCTTGAACTTTGCCCTGGCTAGTCCTAGTTCAAATTAGTCTGCACTTGAATGTCTGGTGCCTCATCCCAGTACCTGTGCCTGATTAGAGATGCGTGTTTGGAGTTGCTTTTCAGAAATGTTAGTATACCTTTACAGAGGCACTTCATTTCTTGGGATGTATCTCATGGTGCATCACAAAAGATGGTGTCCCCCTTTTCTATGGATGTAAATGTACCGAAGTGGTGGTGTGTCAATCATGATTTTTTTTTCCAAGCGAGATGGGTTTCAGCAGTGTCTCGCTGAAAAGAAATTAGCTTTCTTTTGTATTGGTCCTGGGCAGCTATTAGTGCACATTCACTTGGCTGTCTCCAATGTTAGTATTTATTAAGTCCTATTCGTTTCAATGGTGAGAGAAGTGAGAGACACTCTGATGTTGGCATAACCCTAACCAGGGAAGGGCTACATGTCTTGCCCTGGCTGGGTAAGCCTCTAAGCTAGGCAAATCCAGGAACAAATCTAGTCAGTCAGTTAAGCAGGCAAATGGCCAAGCCCAGTATTAACAGGTTAATGGGCAGTTTCCAAAAGTGAGGACAGAGATGCAGCCAAGGGCAAAATACAGGTAAGCAGTCAGATACAATATACAGTCTAAAAAGCAGAGTCAAGCAGGAGTCCAAGAATCAGGAGCATGGCGGTTCAATGGTAAGGTCAAGAATACAAGACACTGGCTCTCACAGAATAGTGTTCAAGCAGCAGTGGATAGGTTGAAACTGAAGGCTTACAGCCCTCTGGAAAAAAGTCTTACTCATGAGGAGGTCCTTGTTCATGAGGAGTCCTTTCCTCTTGAGGAGTGCTCGTTTGTAATCAAGCACTCCTTCTCAAAGAACCCCTACTGGCCTGCCTCTTGATATGATGATACTCATAGAATCATAGAATAGCAGAGTTGGAAGGGGCCTACAAGGCCATCGAGTCCAACCCCCTGCTCAATGCAGGAATCCACCCTAAAGCATCCCTGACAAATGCTTGTCCAGCTGCCTCTTTAATACCTCTAGTGTGGGAGAGCCCACAACCTCCCTAGGTAACTGATTCCATTGTCGTACTGCTCTAACAGTCAGGAAGTTTTTCCTGATGTCCTGCTGGAATCTGGCTTCCTTTAACTTGAGCCCGTTGTTCCGTGTCCTGCACTCTGGGAGGATCGAGAAGAGATCCTGGCCCTCCTCTGTGTGACAACTTTTTAAGTATTTGAAGAGTGCTATCATGTCTCCCCTCTTGGAAGGGGAGGTTGCTCAGATTCTGGCTCAGAGGCAGGGTCCCCTGCCATTTGTGGCAATGGACCTGTGGCCATCTTCTCTGAGGGTCCAGGCTTCTCCTGGTCTTCTGACATGGGCTGTTCTGGGATGCTCTTCATCTCTCGGAGCTCTAGCTCCTTCGTGAGGTGGATTCCTCTAGTGGGGGGCATGACACTATAGTTCAATAAAGCAGAACATGCTTTTCATGCAAAAGGCTACTTTAACTAGGGTGACCATAAGAAAAGGAGGACAGGGCTCCTGTATTTTTAACAGTTGTATTGAGCAGGTGTCATTTGTATATATGGAGAACTTGGTGAAATTTCCTCTTCATCACAACAGTTAAAGCTGCAGGTGCCCTGCCCTCTTTTAAATCTGGTCACTCTAGTATAGCTCCTGCACTTTAACTGTTGTGATGAAGAGGGAATTTCATCAGGTGCTGCATGCATACAAATGACACCTGCTGAAATTCCCTTTTCTATGCAACTGTAAAAGATACAGGAGCCCTGTCCTCCTTTTCATATGGTCACCCTACTTTATGAGCCTCCTTTAATCATGTGTTAAAGTAGGGTGACCATATGAAAAGGAGGACAGGGCTCCTGTATCTTTAACAGTTGGAAAGAAAAACTGCAGGAGCTATACTAGAGTGACCAGATACAAAAGAGGGCAGGGCTACTGCAGCTTTAACTGTTGTGATGAAGAAGGAATTTCACCAGGTGCTGCATGCATACAAATGACACCTGCTGAAATTCCCCTTTCAATACAACTGTTAAAGATACAGGAGCCCTCTTCTCCTTTTCTTATGGTCATCCTAGTTAAAGTAGCCCTCTATACCTGGAATGGTAGAAGCCTTACACATCTCATTAAAGTTCTAGCTATCATAAAAATAAATTAGCCAGCCTACATTTTCAGGTTAATCTTCAATTTCATAATTGCATCAGTAATTACTATAAGTTAACATAATTAGGTGCTAACATTTAATTCAGAATTATTTATTCAGGAATCTTCAGTATTGCGGGTCTTTTGTTTCATAGCTCCAAACCATTTTGTGTAATGCTGCACATCCAATATGCGTAACTAGTTATTGAATGGACAATATTAATAGCTCTGCAGCTTAATTTCTTTTTCTTTGCTAGTCTTCATTACTTTTGCTCAGGAGCAGAACCAAGTGTTTGGCACTTGTTATAAATTCTCATCTCCCCTACCATAATTGTACCAGAATATTACTAAAAGTCCACAGAACCAACATGTACCATGCTTTCTATAGACAGCGATCAGCATTTCAGTAAACTATTAGGATATGGGAACTATTATAAAACACTGGAGAAATGTATGTTAGTGTGAAATTGTGAATGAGTTCTTTGTGTACATTGTTTTTTTGGTTCCTGCCACAATGTACAAGTGCAGAACTGGAACATTAGTACAACTCATTGTGAACATGCAAACATGTATACTCTCACATATATTCATTTCCCACACATATGTGTGGTCATGTGGTTGAGGAGTAGCAGAAATCCTTCCTTTATCCTTCCCCTTCACAGATATATCCATGTGCACCCACAACCACATTTACACCAGTTTTTATTAATGTAAAAAGCAGGCTCAACTCAGACTAAGAGAACTTTTAGATGGGATGGGGGGAATCATGTTTCCTTACCATGGCTCTGCTTCCAGCTTCTCTTCTGCATTTGAAATGAGCTGAAATTACATTTTACCGACCTCTGGAGGATGGAAGGCTGAGTCGACCCGAGCCGGCTGCCTGAAACCAGCTTCTAAAACTGGGAAATGGAGCAGGAGATGCACAGGAGGCTCTCAGCATCGTCAAAATGACCTGCGGACGTCCATGAGTGGCCAGTCATGAGAATGCTATAAAATGCTCATTTAAAGAAGTCCTAAGTCTTGCACACATGCTCTGAATTCCAGGCGTAATCCAAAAACACTCTTTTATGTACCTTATGATTAGAATACTGTTGCGAATACATCTAACAACCCAATTCAACTCAGAAATACGTCAACTTGATCACAATGGGGCTCACACCCAGAAAGTGTGCATAGAACTGCAGCTCAGGCATGCTTCCCTGAAAGGTTCCATGTAAGAGGAAACTTTGCTTTATCTTTTTGTACTTACCCTACTTTATCCTTTTGGGTCAGGGAGGAAATTGCGCCATGATTTGAAGGAGGGGGGACTTGCTGTTCTGCCATTACTGTTCGGTCTTGGGGCTGACCCGGCCATCATGGCTAATAGCCCTTGATAAACCTATTCTCCAGTAATTTGTCTAAACTCCTTTTAAAGCCAACTTCTGCAGTAGCCATGACCACTTCTTGTAGCAGTGAAGTCTGTAAAGTGATGATGCATTGTATGATGAAGTGCTTTCTTTTGTCTTTCCTGAATCTAGTGGCACTCAATTTAATGGAGGGACCCCTACTTCTAGTATGGTAGGAGAGGGAGAAAAAGTTATCTTTGCCAAGTTTCTCTCCACACCACAGTCCAAGGCATGAAGGCAGCAGCCCCTCCCTGTTTCTGGTCCCCAACGCCTGGTATCCAAAGGGTCCCACTTTAACCCTCATTCTTAATAGCAGCCAGTAGACCTTTTCTTTATGAAACCAGCTGAGCTATACTGATCAACCTGAATTTGCTCCTTTGAAAGGACTCCCTAAACCCATTCTCTCAAAGAGCAGATAATCCAAATATCTGCATACTTTTGATAAACCTGTTGCTGGGAGAATTATTTTTTTAAAACATGTGTTTGCCTTTTTCTCCTGAAATATAAATTAATTATGACTCCATAAAAACCTTTTTACCATACCTAATTAATCGGAATCTCCTCCTAAACTTTGTGTCGACAGTCCTGTATGTCTAATTATCTTTTCCACTTCAGAATTGTGCTGTTGAATAATGAAGAAAAAACATTACCTGATGAATTCTGTATTTGATGATGATATCTCCAGGGACGGAGAAGACAAAGGGACTTAAATGCCATCTTAAATTACATCTTGGTTGTGGTCAGCTTTTCAGCTGGTTTCTATTTGCATGGAAACCATTCTGAAAGACTCACATTCTCAGAGAAACCAAATGTAATGGAATAACCAGAATAAATTATTCTACCTATTTAGGATGCTACTAAATCTAGATGTTGTGACCCTTTTCATATACAGTTAAGTCACAAAAGCACTCTTAATGCCTGTCAGCCTGTTTTGTGAAAAGTTGGTCAGGCAGGGGGGACTTGATTGGGTCATTTTTATTAAAATGTCTTTCTGCTCTTTTCTCCATCATGAGCCACTCAAAAATAATTCAAACCAGAAAACCTACATATGTCTTGCATGTCTCTAGAGGTGACTTTAACTTTTTAAATTTATTTTTTAAGTGCTTAACTCTATGAATGACATCTTAGTTATTCAGACATTTATTAATTAGCTCAATGCAGTGTGCCAATGCATATTGCAGATTGAAAGTGAAATCCTACACTCGGGTGTCATGTGGCTGTGTGCATGGAAGGTGCTCCCTTTTCTTCTATGAGCTGGGCAATGCTCTGCATGAACAATACAGATTACCCACAGCATGTATGGATTAGTTCTCAGCATTTATCTCTGGCAAATGCACCCCCTATACTAACAGTGAACTCATTCTCTGAATGCGGATCTTTATGTAGCCAAAATGGCCCTGTCAACACACAAAAGGAAGGTATTCAACTGGATTGGGGGAACCTCATAGAGACAAGACTCTAAAAAGCAGCCCAATGAGGCTCGTCCGTGCTCAGTGTGCACAACTGTTGACAGACTGGTGGTGGGGTGGTGGTGGAATGGGGCAAATGAAGTATCCTAGAGGAGATTATGGCTAGCTGAAACCCTAAATGGGAGGACTCCATACTGCAATATTTTGTTTCAGGTCTCACTTGTTGCTATATATTCTTAACATTTTAACGGTCCAATAATGCTGAAGATGTATGAGTTTCTCTAAATTAGTGATTTATTGCACGCTTGTGATTGGCCACTCATAGAATGTTGTGAGTCCATTACATGATGTCATCAACGTCCAGGATGTCTCCTGTGCTATCCCCAGGGAATCTTGCTTTTTTTAAAAAAAAAAAAAGCCACAGAGATAATATGGTGATATCTGGGAAATAGCAGGATCTTCTAGTGTGTAAACCCGGTGTTGAGCTATAATTCCACCACAAGATGGTGATGTCTCGTTAAAGTGAATGGAAGTGGATGGAACATGCAGAGAGAGGAAGTATTCAATTGAAACCACATGGATGCCTGTGACCGCCTGTGCAATGGTGCTGATCGTAATCCCAGAAAGAAAGTGGCAGCAGTGGATTAAAAAAATGTAGAGAAGCTCCCAGTCTTTGCTCATCCATTTCGAAGGAATAAGTCCCGTTCAGGGATTCCTAATGTGTTTCCCCCATCGTGTGAGTGGGCAGAGTGGGGAAGCCCTCATTGGCCCCACTTGCTCCATCATGTCCCAGCCCTACTGCCTTCCAAACATTAGAAAAGGAACTCTGAACGTGGGAAGCCAGCATTCTCCTTGTTGGCTGCCTGCGTGATGTAGAGCCTTGTGTGATGAGGATTCTTGATTGCACAGACCACCTACATGCACAGTGCAGCCCTGCTCCGAGCTTCAGAACTTTCCCTGCAGCTCTTGCAGGGCAGTGAGGATGTGGTGGAGGAGGCAGGGCCAGCAAGTGTGGCCATGCTCTCCCTTGCTTATGCATTGGGGAAAGCACGAATACAAACGCCAAAAGAAGGGCTTTAGATAATGGGATCCACTTTGCTGCAAGGGTATATCATCTTTCCATTTTCAGAAGGTCTTTTCTAGTCAGGAACAGGAGGTAGCAATACAGTTCAGCTTTTAATGCTGACATTTATATGACAACAGCACAGATGCAAGTCTTAAATGTGGAAAACAACATTACCCAACTTCACAATAGGCAAAAGCACAATCTGGCTTGTATTTCCCCTGCCCTGCCCTGCCACAAAATGCTTACCCTCAAATGTTGTTGAACCTCTAGAAAAATGGGATTGAATAATTGGAACAGCCATCGAAATAACCACATCTGATTTCATCTGATTTTTATTTGTGATTATGATGCAAAGATTTGGCCTCTGAAATACATACGTTCTCATCTGAGCTTTATGTATGGTTATGCTAAAATGCTCCACTCCTGGAAACCCATGTGGTATTTGGTGTGGAATCTGAGTTCCTGAAAACTTTTCAACTTCCAGGAAAAAAAATAGCAAGATTCTAGTCCACAGTTACTCAACTGCCCAAATTGTCGATTTTCTTTCATTGCACAGAAAAAGCTGATTTTTCGTGCATGACTAATCCAAGTTTCCTTGATTACTAGAAAAATATAAAATCTGGGACCTTTTCCCCCATTTGATTGGGGGAAGATGGTTTTCCAATGGCAGTTGGAAATAGATCTATACAAGGGGTGCAGAACTTCACCCTGGGATTGGCCCTCCTGGGATCCCTAGGAGAAGGCCACGCCTCTTCTCTTGGCCCCACCCCCTTTCCCCCAACCACCAATTGTTTGGGCAGTTCCCCCCTCCATTCTAAAAGGTTGAAATGTCTCTCCTAAGGCTTACTTACAGTAAGAGCTTGAAGCTACAATATGCTGGTGTTTAGGGCCTTGCCCCCTTTTGCCTATGGCCACGCCTACTACACTTTCATATGTAATTTGGCCCTTGGGCTAAAAGAGGTTGTGCATGTCTGATCTATGTTTTCAGAATGCAAGTTGTGTTTACTAGTGCAATCATCATCATCATCATATTTACTAGGGGTGTGATCCGCTTCTCTTAGGATCGGAGAAGCAACAGCGAATTGGGCAGATCCGCCTTGGCCTGAGGCAGAGGAGAAGCGAGTCGGGGGGCTGGAGGAGCATGGCGAAGAGAAGCAACCATAGGCAGAGCGCTCCTATTTTCGCAGAGCGATCCGCCTGCCATTTTGGATTTTTTTCGCCCATAGGATTGCATTACGGAAAAGATTAGTGGATAACTTTTTTGTTTTTAAAGCTATCTATTTGAAACTTGGTGTGCTTAGAGAGTCATGGGTGGGGGTCATTTTGAGCCTATTTTTAGCACTCTGCGTGGTGTGGTTTGCTTGCTGTAATTTTCTAAAAAATAGGGTAAAAAAAGTGGGAGAGGTACCTTTTTGAAGTGCTGAGAGGCAGATTCAACTCCCAGTCATGATCACCTGATGAAGCATCCTCCAATCCCAAAGTTGGGGGGGGGGGGATAGGCAAAACGGGATACTTAGTAACTTGGGATACTTGGAAACTTCTCTTTCTTAGTCTCTGAACGGACTTTTCCCAGTGTTTTTTTAAACAGTAGCCCCACTAAATGCACAAACACAACCTGAAATCATATACTAAGCAAATAAATAACAGATAGGAAACACAGCACTGCTACCCCCCCCCAACCTTGGTGAACAACTGAATAGATGTGGTGCAAGGGGATGAGGTCCCCTAGGGCATGTGGACGTGCCCAGTGCACTCCTTGGAGGATCATCAGAGCCCTCCAAAGAGTAACCAATGGAGGGAGACTGGAGTGGAGAAGCTAATGCCTGTCATGAGTTGAAGTGACAGGTAGCTTCTTAAAGACTGGTACTTACTTAGGGCCAGTCAAATTGGCATATCCCCCTCCCCCTGGGCACGTCCACTTTCCTCTTACTGGTAAAAGACAGTAAGATTTTTTAAAAAATCTTCTTGTTGTTTATTCAGCAACACTGCTGCTTTTAATTCCACCCCTCCTTTGTTTATTTATTTATTTATTTATTCCATTTTATATATATACACCCCGTAGCCCAAGCTCTCCTCATTTTTCCTCTTCAGTGAAGCCAGGCAGGCTTTCATTGTGGTTCAACTCCTTATTGTTGTTGTTATTATCATTATTGCTATTAATATTAATTAGTACTGCTATTATTAACGTTACTGTTGTTGTTGTTGTTGTTGTTTAGTGATGGCTGTGATCACAGTGCAGTCAATCAACTCTGAAGCAAGGATCACAAAGCTTTACTCTTATCCTCCTAGCCTCCTAGTTATGGGATGCAAAAGAAAAGGCATCTCTCTGTGCTGCTCCCGCCTCACAGGGATGGTTTGCATTACTGGCTTTGAAACAATTCTTGGCTCACTTCCTTGTGCCCCCAGAAATGTCTGCTGCCTGTATGCTTGCCTGCCTTCCCCCCGGGGTGCTGCTGTGGTGGGGCATCTGCCAGGACTGACTCCCCCATAGATCTATGGCATATCTCTGCCTGCCTCTCTGCCCGCCTGGTGCCTGGGAGCTACACTACATGATGGGCTTTGTGGTTTGCAATGCGTTACTGCTGGCTTAGAAAGAAAGAAACAATCCTTGCCGTACTTCCTTGTGCCCGCCTCGCAGGGTTGGTTTGTAATGTGTTACTGCTGGCTTAGAAAGAAACAAACAATCCTTGCTGCACTTCCTTGTGCCCCCAGAAATGTCTGCTGCCTGCCTGCCTTCCCTTCCTCCTCCCCCTGGGAGCTGTACTACATGATGGGCTTTGTGGTTCGTGCCCACCAGCCTCCGGCATGCTTGCTGCCAGTCCTCCTCCTCTGTGCCCGCCTTGTAGGGTTGGTTTGCAACGCATTACTGCTGGCTTAGAAAGAAACAAACAATCCTTGCTGCACTTCCTTGTGCCCGCCTCGCAGGGTTGGTTTGCAATGCATTGCTTCTGGCTTAGAAAGAAACAAACAATCCTTGCTGCACTTCCTTGTGCCCCCAGAAATGTCTGCTGCCTGCCTGCCTTCCCTTCCTCCTCCCCCTGGGAGCTGTACTACATGATGGGCTTTGTGGTTCGTGCCCACCAGCCTCCGGCATGCTTGCTGCCAGTCCTCCTCCTCTGTGCCCGCCTCGTAGGGTTGGTTTGCAATGCATTACTGCTGGCTTAGAAAGAAACAAACAATCCTTGCTGCACTTCCTTGTGCCCGCCTCGCAGGGTTAGTTTGCAATGCATTACTGCTGGCTTAGAAAGAAAAACAATCCTTGCCTCCTCCTCTGTGCCCGCCTCGCAGGGATGGTTTGTGTGTATGTCTTGCTTTGACTCAGGGGATAAGTCCTTCCTGTGCTCACTTAGACTTTTTGAAGTTCCAAATAAATTTTTCAACTGTGGAAGAAGATTCATATTTAGGGTTATCTACTCCCCAATTCATGGCATGTTGGGATTTCGTTTGAAATGGCCCCATTGAGCTGTCTGCAGCTTTAAATCCCTAAGATATTGACATGTCCGATTTTCAAAAATTCCCCCAAAATCAGGGGAGGCTTGGATTTGCTTGAGGCTTGGCATGCATGTGTATACGTGAATGAGGTGTCATGGTGCCTAATTTGACATTTCTAACGTGAAAATTAACGTAGTTCTAGCATGGGACTTAATTTGGGGTGAGTTAAAAGGTTAGAGCCCCACCAAAAATCAGGGGATGATGGGATTTGCTTGAAACTTGCCATGAATGTGGATCTAGATGGCATCTGTGAGGGTGCCTGCTTCCAAGTTTTTATCTGTCAAAATGTCGGAGTAAATCCCATGTCTGAAAATGGGGTGTCCAATTTTCAAAAATTCCCCGAAAATCAGGTGATGCTTGGATTTGCTTGAGGCTTGGCATGCATGTGTATACATGGATAAGCTATAATGGTGCTGACTTTGAGGTTTCTAACGTTAACAGAAAAAAAGTTGTAGGCTTTTTTGAATTTCAATGCAAGCCTATGGGGGGGAAAAGTGGAGCTCCGATCCGGATCTGGAGCTTCGCAGCGAACTGGAGTGGACTATAGGCAGATTGGATTGGAGCGGAGCGGACCCGATCCGGAAGTTGCGGATCTGGAAGAGAAGCGGATCGGAGGGTCCGTGAACACCTTTAATATTTACATCCCATTTCCCCCCTCTTGCAAGAAACCCGAGGCAGCTTAAATGGTGTTCCTCCTCTATTCCATTTTATCCTCACCTCACAACAACCCTGTGAGGTAGGTTAGGCTGAGAGTTGGTGGCCGGTCCAAAGTCACCAGTGAGCTAAATGTTCGAGTGGGGACTAGAACCAGGATATCTCAAATCTCAGTCCAACACTCTAGCCACTATGCCACACTGCAGCAATCGCGAATGGGAATTGGGCATGAGATGTTCAGCAAGATAATGTTCAGAGAATCCTGGTGATCTCAAACATCGTTCATTCGGCCATCCCTAGCCTTATTTTGTTTTAAAAATGCATTAATTAGTTTTAACATGTGCATGTGGTTGAAGCTTGCAGTAACACCTTCAATCACTAGGGTCAGACTTTCTGAACCAGTATATACAATACAGTTTGACGCCAGGGGAGATTAGAAGTCTGAGACGCAAAGTTATATGACTTCTCCCTCCACCCTACTGTGTGGCAACCCCACCACCACCACCATGGGTATGGAGTGGACAGACCACTCCTTCAGGGGAATATAGGGGTGCACCATGGCAGGGGCCATCTCTAGGTCTGCCAATGGGCACGGCTTCACCCAGATGGGGCAGGTACAATGCACCCATCTCTGATAGCAGCGTACATTTGTTTGAAGGCTTTGCTGTATCAAACGGAGGGCTATTCCATCCTATTCAAAGCCAAGTTCATTTGCTAGTTTAAAAATAAGACAAAAGGTTTTTTTTAAAGATGAAAAGCAGCTCTTAAATTGATAAATACATTTTTATCCTGATTGAACTCTGACAGAAAAAAATATGATACATAAAGTGAAACAAAATAAAAGCTCACATAAGGTTTGTAGATGCTACAGAGCAACCCAGAAAAGGTACCACTTGATCATAGATGGATAACATGTCAGAAAGTCAAGCCACTCTGACCTCCATGGTTAATGGATTTCATAAGGTGGCAGCAAATGCTAAAACCGCCCTATGGCGCAATGTCTTCAGCCAGAAAGAACTAATCCAATTGACTGAGGCCAGAGGAAAATGGACGAGCCTGTATGGTCCCACAATGTCTCTGAGGTATTCAGGAACCAAGTCAATTTAAGGTCTTGTGTAAATTAATAACTAGGACTTTGCAAGTAATCCTATGCTTTACAGGTAGCCAGAGCAGGTTTTTTACAAGCAGACTAATGCGATTTTCATGCATGGTGTGAGTCAAAATTTCAGCAACTGAGTTCCAGACTAACAGAAGTTTGCTTATCAATACACCAGTGGAAAATCAAAAGGAGAGAGAGAGAGAGAGAAAATCTAGAAGTAGTGAAATACTTCTCATACTTGTAACTTTATTATTAGCTCTCTCTAGTGCCATCTTTTTGGCAGAAAGGTAGGATATAAATAAATAAATAAATAAATAAATAAATAAATAACTCACTCATGAGTGAGTATTTGCATCTCCGTGACAAAACTGTATTTCAATCCTCTATACGAATCTGTGAAACCTGTCAATATCATTCTATGTATTCCATTCAGCTCTAGTACATCCTATTAATACGGAAAGACATTAGCCAGTTCTTGAGATTACAAGACCATGCGGATATGGTCTTGCCTTCTATCCTGATGCAGAGGATAGTAAGGCAAACTTTTGCTATGTATCATTAAATCACAAATCAATGTGAATCTACTCCAAACCATCTCCTCACAATTTCTATGGTCAGAAAAGTAAATGTATAGTCCACATGCAATAGATATTATCAATCTCTGTGTAATCTCAAGAGGCAATCCATTCTTCATTCTATTTTCAATGCAGTGGTATGGGGGCTAGGAATGGTTATACAAATACTGATGGCATCTAGCTCAGCCTTATTTGTAGGTTAAACAACCCATAGTTAACCTACAATTAATTCTTAGGTTAACTGTGGGTTGTTTAACTCATGATTAGCCCATAGGGTTCAAGTTTGCACATCACAGAATAACCTCCAATTGGGCTAATTAGAAGCTGCATATTTAAGATGGCGGTGGCCCCAGGCAAGCACCATGGCAAATCATGGATTAAACAGCCACTGTTATGTGCAAAGGAGGCCATTAGGTAACTGTATTCCGTTTTTCTTATATCTATGGCCTGCTTTTCTGTCAGGACTTCGGAAAGACATACAAGAAGTACATGAAAAGTTACTTTGTTCTTTTCTTGGACCTTGGAATACAATAATAATAATAATAATAATAATGATGATGATGGTGATGTTGAGATATCAACCCCAAATATATTACCAAACATTAAGGTATGTGAATCAATCAGTAAGGATAAAAGAACTTGGTATTTAAAGGGGAAAGAGATCAGCAATAGTTTTCCAAGAGTAAATCCTGTCAGTCGAAAACAATGGTCTTTGAAGGAGTAACAAATGGAGAGAATGAAGAGGCCATAATTTATGTAGACAGGGCTAAAACCAGATATTTGAAGGTTGCACGCATCTCGCTTGAACCTTTGCCCCCACCCCTACTCCACCTGGAATATCCAATAATCTCCCAACGCGGACAGTCTGTTGCATACAATCAGATCACTAACGCAGCCTACACATGCAGATGTAGATTGATACTAGGCAGTTTTCGAAAGGCTGTAAAACTGTTCATTTTTTATTACATTTATATCCTGCCTTTTTTTCTCCTTAAGGAACCCAAGGTAGTGTACATAATCCCCCTTCTCCATTTTATCCTCACAACAACAACCCCGTGAGTTAGTTTGGGCTGAGAGTCTGAGCCAAAGTCACCCAGTGAGCTTCCATGGCCAAGTGGGGACTAGAACCAAGATCTCCCAATTCTAAGGCCAATATTCTAACCACTACACCACAATGGCTTTCTTGTTAGGTTCAGTGATGTTGGCCTCAGTGATGCAGTAGTTTGAACATGCCCAGTAATAATGCAGAACTAATGACGCAGCCAGGGCCATTTCCTGTGAGTCTTCATGATCTTTATTAGGGCTCCATCCTACTAAAAAAGGATTCTGGATTGTGTCCATATGGATCTCCCTTTCTGCCAAGTAGTCCTTCTACAATCTTCCATACAAAATGACATCTAGTTCAGGGACTGTATTTTATTCCTACAATTTTGTTGCAGAAATAACATTATAAATGAAGGTATTAATATTCAGCAACAGGTATCTGGAGAGAGTGGGGGTTTCTATGAGCTCAGAGTGCCCAACTTCATTTCTCTGGACTCTGTAACTAAGGTGGCCACTTATGCATTGTAAAAAAAAAAAAGAAGAAGACAAAAGGGGATAAAGATTTAATAAAATCTGCATATGCTGATATGGAGCTCCATCACACGAGTGTTTTATTGCATGCTCGTTACTGGGCACTCACTGATTTTCACAGGTCCCAAAGCATAATAGCCGCAAAGCATGGGAGAGGCTCTGGAGGATGACAACGTTGTGTAAAGTACCCACAAATTACTGTGAATGAACAATTACAAGCACACAACAAAACCTCATGTAGAAAGGCTCAACATCTCTGTTGTGCAAGTGGTGGGCGCTGCTTGCAGAACGGGATTAGCCATGGCCTGCCATGATACTGCCTTAAGCCTGAAGTCCTCTGCATACTTATTGGGACATATATCTCATTGTACACCATGGAAACACACAAAGAATCAATCTATAAGGGCTATCTGATGCCACAGATTGAAACTAGTATTTCATAGATTTAAGGAAGGAATTCTGTAATTTATTAGTTACATTTCTATCCCACCTTTCATCCAAAGAGACTGGGTGGTATATAAGGTTCTCATCTTATCCTCACAACATCCATGTGAGGTTGGCTTGGCCTAGATGGTGACTGCCCTAAGGCTACCCAGGGGGTGAGTGGATATTTGAACCTGGGTCACCCAGCTCTTAGTCCAACACTCTAACCACTATGTCACATTGATCCTCCTACTGACTGACCCTCCCGCATTGCATTTTTTGAAGGATCTAGTTAGCTCTAAGCAAACTACCACCTCTTTGTTATTGAAGTATTGGTAAAATTACCTTTCTAATAAAGATTCAATTTTTTGCAAAGCTTGTGTTGCCTGAAAAACGAACACCCATGTTCTTTTGCCTACACAGCTTCACATTCTTATCCAGCAGTGCACAGTGGAGCAGTGGAATTTGTGTGGGAAATACAAGGCAGAAAGATATTGGTTGCTTTGATTTTTATATATTTATTTATTTTGTCCTAGAGGTTGTAGAAGCTAGGAGTGGGGGGAATTAAGGAATTTTAAAAAACCTTCATGTCTCCTGGGTAAAATGAGAGTATTTTGAAGTATGACATAAACATCAGGATCCTTTGTGCCTCTCCAGAGCTGAGCTGAGTCTCCAAGGACCCTGGAAGTTGATTTGTCAGCTTAATATTAGCAGTGGAGGTGGAGATGCTTCACCTTTATCAGCAGAAGCAGTGGGAGCTGCCTATACAGCCAATGGACTGAGTGATGTGGCAAATCTTTTTGTGTCACCTTGTTTCACGTGGGCAGCGCCTTCTCACTGGCTTCCGACCATGCACATGCTACTGCTGCACCCTGAGCTGGAGAGACTGAAATCCTCTCTTTAATTAGACAAGAACTAATTAAGTTGTCAAATATTTTCACCCAGCATGCCTCCAAACCCGGGTTTTCAGAACTGAATTCCTCAAACTTCGTGAGGAATTCTTTGAATTTCTAGTACAGGCAGTAGTACAGTTGTCATCCAAAGTTTCACCTTCCTCTGCAACATTGTCTCCAGTAGCTACAGTTTATTTTTGCCCATGGTGGACATTCATTTATATGGTAGCCATCCAGTGGTGATCCCAGCTTTAGAAGTGGGGCAGCATTAGGCTTTGGCTGCCTCTCATCTGTGTCCCAGACTGCAGCCTGATTATTTTGTTCCACAGAATTCAATGGGAATAACTGGGGACACAGTCATTCTTTCTAGGCATAGCCACATGCTAGATTCAATTTCCTGGTGTGACAGATAATCTTCCAAAGAAAATGTCCAAATTTCCTAGAACTATTTGCATTTTATTGTGGAATATCCATCTTTGAATCATCTTTAGTGCCACTGTTTGCATTTGTTGCTTCCCTATCATCCTTGTTTTCTCCTTGGCCACTACTTTTTCCTTCCCAAATTCGGGAGAGTCCAGCCAACCAGCAATCGCTTAATGACTGGGATGACTCCATAATGCTACATATAGTATGATTTTGCTATGCAGCAATATTACTAAAGGTAAATGAGGAAGACCAAAAGTGAGCGCAATGCATCCTTGATTACTCACATTGATGATCCTAGCTAATCAGGGATCACAGCGTGAACAAAATGAGGACACAATGCTATGTATCTAATCAGCTTTGGCTAGGTTGATATTACTGCGAACAGTTGAGAGTGAGAACCAGAGAAGGCAATGTAAATGAATAGATCAACACTTTTACAACAGATGCTGAAAAACTGGAAAATGCTGGAGAGCAGAAGGGTGTCTATACACTATTAATCCCGTAGCGGCTGCGCAGTGATGCTGTGTTGTTTCAATGACACAGCCGCCAACTCGAAGCCACATCATGGTTTTACCTTCAAAACTGTGCTGTTTAGCAGTGTTCTTTTAACATGACTTTACTGTTTGCTCCAATGCCACCACGTTGTTTCTCCCATCTGTCAGTGGTGGCTTTGATTCAGGGTCATTCCTAGGGCTGGTTCCCAGTGCAGGGTAAGCCTGAGAATGCAGGGCACTGGGCCAGGGGTGGGTTTGACAAGTGGGATGGCTGCCGGAGAGCCCGTGCTCCCTCCTGCCATCTAGATTTGGCATTCCCACCTCATAGCAGCAATGCTGCGGGATTTGGGGGGGAAGCAGCTACAAAGCGGTGTCGTACTCCCCAGGTTCATGAAAAACTGTGAGTAGTTTCCATTTAGCCCTAAATTCCATTTTTATTTTTGTTATCTATCTTTCCTTTGAAACAGATTAAGCATTACTTGATGACAATAACTCACATTCTTGACATGAACTGGTGGTAACGCTAAAAGCTTTCTTTCATGGGCTACTTGTCACTTGGCTTATTCTTTCCTGATTTGCCTGCAGGGAACAACTGAAGGCGAGATGGAAGTGATAAAGAGCTGGACTTGGATCTGGCAGTCTCGACTGGAATCCCAAGCACTGCAATGTATGCAGCTGTAAGTAATATAATTAAACGACTGGTCTCCATGCAGAAATCTATATGAACTTCCATTTCCTCAAATATGTATTGAACCAACAGGGCTGATGCTCATGTAGAGCAGTGGGTGATGGGTCAGGGAGTCTATATGCCTGTGGGTTTGGCCAAAGCAACCTTTCCCCCATTCTCAGACTCTCTCTCTCTCTCTCTCTCTCTCTCTCTCTCTCTCTCTCTCTCTCTCTCACACACACACACACACACACACACACATACATGGCATGGAGAATAGGACAGTGCTACCCTACACCATCCCAGCTACTGTAGTGAAACCATTTGTTTGTGCCTACATTCTGGAGTTTTCAGGCGACCTCTCTTTCAGGAGAACATAACTCTTGCAATGCCCCTCTCCCTCGTCCAGTGTAAAGCTTACAAAAACGGCCTCTAATCCAGTTTCAAAGATAAAGCCTGTCAGACAGCCATTTATCCCCAGTGCTGGTATTTGGTGGTTGTAGCAGGGCGTCACTGTTGACATGCCGAAAACAGTGAGAGTTCTGTGATCTACCTGCAACAGGAGGAGGCCGGTCTTTGTGAGATTCTTTTGTGTCTGCACAGAACTGCAACATTAAATTGCCCTTTGATTTTTCAAAGCCTTCAGTTTATTTGTTTCTCCAGCACAAAGGAACATCTTAAGCAACAGTTAACATAATCTCTTTTTCTTATTATGGGTTTAGATGTTATCTCCGCAGTATCTTTCTTCTCATATAAGGCTAGAGAAATCTATCCTCACTTCATAATCAGCAGAGGGTTGGGGAGGGGATTCACCTTGATTAACTGTGCTTATGCCACATCATCTTTCCCATCTCTCTTTGTAGGGTTTAATACTAACAGCAGAATCTGGGACACCAGGGTGTACTAAAGCAATTTGTATGGCATTTGAGATTTTGTGCTTCAAGGTGTGTCAGCATTTCCCATCTGAACCTGGAGGGTTTCTTCCCCCACCCTTTTTTTGTGTGTGTGTGTGTGTGTTTTAATTGAGTCTCTCCCCCTTCGCTTCCATGTGCCCCACGGAAATATTGTAGCTGCAAGTCTTAAACTTGAGGTTTTAAGTCCAGAGGAAAAATGTTGCTCAAGGCACCGATTCATTTCCTGTTTTTTGACAAGATATTTTTGTGTGCTCAAAGTAACTCCACTCATGATTTATAGGGAAGACAACATCAAAGCATAAAAAGAGTAAGCTTTCTTAAAAAAAAAAAGACACAAACTTAAAAAAAAAAATACACACTGATCCGCTAGTGTTTTGTGTAAAATTTGTTGTAGTACATCCACATTTTATTGATGGATTCATACAATCTTTCACTTTCCATTGATTTATTACTATATGAATGTGATTGTACTTTGCTGATATTTTTAAGATGCTCTTTTTTTCCCTCCAATACAAAATAATAATAAAACCATGCATGGCTGGATAATGAATGGAATTTTGCTTAGAAAAATTAGTGTAGTTGCCTAGGAAGAAGACAGATTGAGTGGCGAGTGTGTGTGCATTTATGTGAATACATATGTAAATAGAATTTGATATTGGCTGAAACAGAAATGTTGCTTTTTATCTTATTCAGGGATTACAACATTTAACAATTTAAAATGGGCCAGAGAAATGCATATGCAATTATATCAGTAAGAGTATTGGGGGTGTTTGCAGCAACACCTTAGGATCTGGGACAGGATTTGAACCATGGTTCTCCATTCAAGTACAATAATTCCTTCCTCCAGATCTGTATGAGCTCCCTTTCCAGTCCCCCATCCCCTTTATTTCATGTATTTCCATGTATTTCCATTGATGTCCCCTTCTGCCATTCCTAAGAAACACACTCAAAGCTCTCCCAGTTGTACTGCCCTGCCCACAGCTGCTTTCCATCATGTACAGATTTTCTCCCCTTTTCCATCCCTTGCATTCTCCATGGTTATACCATCTCCAAGTGTAGACTGGAATACACTGGTTTGGACCCTAATCCAAAATGTTGGAAAGGTAAGCATTTTCAACTCACGTCTTTAAGGCCTCAACGAATTTGTGCGTTTTCTTGTAGCAAGCAGGGCTGGTGTCAGCGGTAGGCATCGTTGGGCACCTGCTGAGGCATAAATCCAGCAAAGGCTCAGTCCTGGAGCACTCTGGAGCAAGCAACTCTTTCTTGCTGTCACTGTTGGTTAACCTGCCCTTTATGAGCATTGAAGCAGTGACTGGAGTGTGGAGAAAGATGAAGCAATATCCTCCCTTTCCCTCTGGGAAGCTGTGTGGATTGTGCCTAGAGAAAGAGGGCAAGTGAATGAACAGAGGTGATGGCAGCAAGAAGGAGGTGGGCCACTGAGGGTATCTTGCCCAGGGTCCCCCAAAACCTGGAGCCTGCACTGGTAGCAAAAACAATGAACCCTCCATGGCTTAAAAGAGTATACCAACCAGAAAACATCAGTTATTGGATAGTTTAGAAATGTAATACAATAAATAAATAAATAAATAAATAAACAAACACATCCTTAACAAGGTTATTTTTAGGTGGGGGAAAGCTTTTATGGTACTAATGAAGAATTTTTAAGCAGACTCATATATTTAAAGGAAAGGAAAGCCAGGGCAACACTCCTAATCTGTACAATATTCTCTCTACTTGGGTAATTTTCTGTAATGTTGAAAATGGGCATTTGCCCTATGGCCATGACTCAAGGGGTGATGATCCATGTAAATAGTTTATTTATTTATTTATTACATTTTTATACCGCCCAATAGCCGAAGCTCCGGCCGGTTCACAAAAATTAAAACCATAATAAAACAACCAACAGGTTAAAAGCACAAATACAAAATACAGTATAAAAAGCACAACCAGGATAAAACCACGCAGCAAAATTGATGTAAGATTAAAATACAGAGTTAGAACAGTAAAATTTAAATTTAAGTTAAAATTAAGTGTTAAAATACCGAGAGAATAAAAAGGTCTTCAGCTGGCGACGAAAGCAGTACAGTGTAGGTGCCAGGCGGACCTCTCTGGGGAGCTCGTTCCACAACTGGGGTGCCACAGCGGAGAAAGCCCTCCTCCTAGTAGCCACCTGCCTCACTTCCTTTGGCAGGGGCTCACGGAGAAGGGCCTCTGTAGATGATCTTAAGGTCTGGGCAGGTACATATGGGAGGAGGCGTCCCTTCAAATAACCTGGCCCCAAACCGTTTAGGGCTTTAAATGTCAATACCAGCACTTTGAATCGGGCCCAGACCGATTCAAAGTTTTCTTCATTCAATTACAGGAGCTGGTGGGGGGTGATTTGGGGAAAATCACAGCACCAGGAGGAGAGGAGGCATATTCCTTTTCTCTCCAGCTACACCCCATCCCCAAATTTTCCTCCCCCCTCCCCCGCGCAGCTACGAGTGATCCCAGTGGGGGTATTACTTACTATCACTAGTCATAGCCACATGGGGGGGGGTGTTTTGGGTTTGTCACAGCTAGACAGGAAAGGGATAAGCCTCCCTTGTACTCTGTAATCCCCTGCAAAATCACCCCCGTACCTGTATTTATTTATTTATTGCATTTCTATACCGCCCAATAGCCGAAGCTCTCTGTAATAAAGGTAAGGAAAAAGAGAGGCATCGTAGGGATGGGTGAATCAACAAACCCCAAGCTTACCAAAGTTCTCCAAATTCTATCTCAAAGTTTATTCCAACTGGAATCAATACCAGATTGCAAGGTCTTTTTTCTTTTCTCATGAAAATCCTCATGTAGTTTTTTGTGTAGTTTTTCAAATGTATGCTTCTACTGTGTACACCTGTGCCCAAGACCATGGGAAATACCGGGCCACAACCGGTGCCAGTTATCCTGAGCCAAGGGAAGGTTACCCCTGCCTGAGCCCGGGATCCCCTGTGCATCATCTGGATGCACAGGGGCCGAGCCGGGGCTTGCAACGGGCTACCCCATCATTTAGCAAGGCCCTCTGTGTCCCAGCCTCACCCACCACCAGCCCCATTCACTTGTGTGGCCCCCAAAACATTCCATGAGGGCCATTGTGGCCTCCATCCTAAAACAATTGCCACCTGATTTAAGCAGAATAAGCCAAGAGGAGCTCCTGCCTTTTATATATCGCTTTCATAGTGCAATATCCTGGTTGGTGTAGATTAGGCCTGTGTGTGTGTGTGTGTGTGTGTGTTTATGTTTCCATATTTGAAAGATGCTGAGAGGGGTGAGGGGTAGCTTTCATATTGACTTCTGTGGCTAACCAATAGGAATAGCCACAGTGGTGTTCTCCTTCAATCACAGTGTTCAGGGAAGTGGGAAGGCCGGATCTATGCTATCTCAGCCCAGCCTACCTCACAGGGTTGTTGTGAGGATAAAATGGAGAGGAGGAGGAGGAATATGTACACCACCTTGGGTTCTTTGGAGGAAGAAAGGCGGAATATAAATGCAATGAATAAATAAATAATAAATCATACTGCTTTAAAGCGCTTTATAACTGGTGGCTGCTGAGAGGGAGCGCATTTCTTCTCAGACTCAGAAGTCGATGATCCACATTTCCACAGTGTGAAAGTGCTGCTGGGATGGCTGGCATCATGAGTGAGAAAGCTTCTACACCTTAGTAAGGCACAGGCAGGCTCTTTATTTCAGTGGTTGGGTGCAAGGGGGGTCCATCCAATAGATCTGGAGGGAACAAGGTAGGAGAAGGCCGGAGTGGGGAATTTTAAAATACAAATTCCTAAAAAATCAACACATAAACCGATCTAATTCAAACTTGGTGGAGCTAAAGCCCTCCATAAGAGCTATCACTTTGTCATGTTTCATCTCTTTATCTATAAAAATTATGCAGATCTAAGCATTTTGTTAATTTCCATTTAAAAATTCCTAAAGCATGAACCAATGTGATTCAAATTTGGTGGGGCTAAAGCTCTCTTTATGCGCTATCACTGTGCTAAATTTTATCTCTTTATCTTTAAAAATGAGGGCGCTGTAAGCATTTCTGTTAATACCAGAACTGTTCTTCGAGGGTAATTCGACGAGGTGGAGAGAGGGGAGGGGCTCTACAATCGAGGCAGAGAATCACCTCTGGAGCTCCAGATCAGATTTCAAGGCAGAGAAGACTCACTTTGCACACCCCTAATAAGCATTCACACAGTGGGTGCAGGGACAGTGAATCAGAGGGCAAAGCAAAAGTTGACATGTTTTCCATGCAGATGCCTCTGTAATATCGTTCAATTCCTGACATGGATATTGTTGTTCCAATTGTGTGGCCAATTACCCTTAACTCACTTTCTGCCTGATTCTGCCTAGTATACTTTGTACGAGGAAACAAAATATCAGTAACTGGATGGACAACCTCTTGCATATGTTGGCTAGAGGTTTAAAAATCAGAATGTACTTCTGAATAGGAATCCCATTGAAAGATGTGCTGGTTTTAACCTATAAAGCTTTACACGGCTTGGGACCACAATACCTAATGGAACACCTCTCCCAACATGAACCTACCCTTACACTGTGCTCAACATCTAAGGTCCTCCTCTGACTGCCTACTCCGAGGGAAGATCAGAGGATGGCAACAAGGGAGAGGACCTTTTCAGTGGTGGCCCCCCAATTATGGAATGATCTCCCCAATGAGGCTTGCCTGGCGCCAACATTGTTATCTTTTCAGCTCCAGGTCAAGACTTTTCTCTTCTCCCAGGCATTTAACAGCATTTAACAACATATGCTAAGTTTGTTTTTAATGGACCCCAGAACTGTTGTTGTTTAAATGGATACTGTTGTTTTATACTGTTTTATATTTTTGATGGTTTAAAATTTTGTATACTTTTTAATGCTCGCTGTTTTTAACTTTTGTAAACTGCCCAGAGAGCTTCAGCTATGGGGCAGTATATAAATTTAATAAATAAATAAATAAAATTCCATATAGGGCTGTGCACTGCCTCGGATCCAAACCCCGAATCCGAAGTGGATCGGGGTGATTCGGACCCTCCCAAACTGGATCTGAACCAGTTCAGGCAAAGTCCTAGGCAGCCCGAAGCCGAAGCCAGTTGGCTCCAAAGCTTCAGGCCGCTTCAGTGTTTCGGAGGTGGCCCCAGCCCCCCACCAGTTTCCTTACCTGCCTCCTCCATCCGACACCTTCCACTGCTGCCGACCTACTTCCTGTCTCATGCGTCGGTGGCAGTGGAAGCTGCCTGATGCAAAGATGGCAGCGGTGGAGCAGGTCAGCCCCACTCCCCCGTTCCCCACTTACCTGGTCTGCCGCTGCTGCCTTTGCATCCAGCGGCTTCCACTGCTGCTGACGCTTAAGAAAGGAAGTAGGCCGCGCGGCGTACTTCTGGTCTTATGCATCGGCGGCAGTGAAAGCTGCCGGACACAAAGACCACAGAGGATGGCGGAGCAGGTAAGTGGGGGAGGGGGGCTTTCCTGGTGCCTCCGCCATCTGCAGCAGCGGACGGCGGAGGCAAGTGGGGACAGTTTTCTGGGTGCCGAGGTGGGTCGGGAACCCCCTAGGCAGACCCGAGGCAGATCGGGGCTGCTTCGGGGGCTCTGGATCGGGCTCCGAGGCAGATTGGGGGGTCCCTGCCCAGCCCTAATTCTATGTAATTTATAAGTAATGGACGGTGTCTGCATTTGGATGTTCAGTTAGATGCATATTCTGGCAGTCCATCAAGTTCCACTGGGTCTTCAAGAACATGGTGTGGAAAAGCTGAATACTCCATGGAAACAAATCCAGGGACACTATTTATACATTCTGGTTTCAAGTGACTCCACGTCTAGTGCCAAATGTTCTCTAGTCATCCATCTGTTTCCACCAGTGGCCAGCCAGATGCCACAAGGAAGTCTTGGGATTCAATTCTGTGGCTACTAATGTGGCATTAATTATGGCAAGTGGTAATCAGACAGCTACAATTGGTTGGCACAGTTTATGAATATATGAAAACATATGGAATATGTGAAAATACTATTTGACAAGAGAAAAGGAGATTTGGGCTGGGATATGAAGATTTAATTTACCTAATGGATCTTGGGGAACGGACGTAAAAGTTGCATCTCGTTTATGTCATTGGGGCTTAAAAGCTTCTGGAGAACCAGATACATATAGTCAAAGGCTGCAATCTTCAGCATATTTCATAAGAAGTAGGTACTACTAAACTTAGGCCCTAGCTAGACCTAAGGTTTATCCCAGGATTGTCCTGGGGTCAAACCTGTTCATCTAAGTGCCACACAGGGCATCCAGCGCTCAGGCAGGGACGAACCCGGGATGACCCTGGGATAAACCTTAGGTCTAGCTATGGCCTTACTGAAGCTTGCTTGCATGCACATCTGGAATAATGAGATCAGATACAAGAATATTGGATAAGCTAGGGTGACGATTTGTATTAATTTCTATTGATAGCCAATTGAGACTCAGAAAGACTGACAGCTGGACAGCCATCTGTCAGGTATGCTTTAAGGTGGATTCCTGCATTGAGCATGGGGTTGGACTCAATGGCCTTATAGGCCCCTTCCAACTCTACTATTCTATGATTCTGTGACTTGCTGATCTACTGCATACTACCTACAGATTAACTGACAGATCTTGATCTACCTCCTTCCTACTCTTGGTCTGATTCATGCCTGAAAATAATGTTGCTTTTGTTAAGATATAGG
Organism: Elgaria multicarinata webbii; assembly: GCF_023053635.1. Taxonomy (NCBI): domain Eukaryota; kingdom Metazoa; phylum Chordata; class Lepidosauria; order Squamata; family Anguidae; genus Elgaria; species Elgaria multicarinata. The sequence continues at coordinate 69,191,270 of NC_086178.1, forward strand.
CTGGTTTTTCATCTGAGAAGAAGAGGAACTATTTTGAGCAAGAGAGAAAAGGTTACTTTATCACTGATAGAAAATGAAAATTGATAAAAATTTGAGGAACTGGATTCATCAGGAGAGAAAATAAGGTAAGTAAAAGCATATTTGATATACTTACTTGTGTATTTTCAGCTCCAAAGCAGTGTGCAATTACAATACATAAGCAGAAAATAAAATAAAAAAATAAATGTAATTAATCTCATAAGTAACAACTAGGCAAGCATCAGGGGATCAAACAAATGAATAAGTCAATTACTATATAAAGCTTTTCACCATGTACTGAAAAGAAGCAAACAAAATAACTACATGTGCTTTTTAGGGAAAACAGTTTCAAAGCCTGGGGGCAACTGTAGAGAGACGGCCTGATTCCACAAACCCACCAGCTTAACTTCTGGTTGTGGCGACTGATGGAACGGAGGTGTTACTTTCATTGAGAACACTAATATACCACCTGTATGCATAACTTTGGGTTTGAATGAAAGTCTGATTTTTGTGAACTGCCCAGGGAGCTTTGGCTATTGGGTGGTATAAAATTGCAATAAATAACTAAATACATTTGAATTAGTAAGTCAGCTAATTATAAAATCATTACCATGAAAAAATACATATCCTTGATTATTATTATTATCTTTAAATCCCCCTACATTTAGGTGATCGTTACTTGCGCTCACTTTTATTTCTGCAGAAATTATAAACTGGTTGCAAAACCCTGTGTACCAGGGACTCTTCCTGCACTGCTATGGATTAGAATGTCCCATTCTTTCAATCACATGTGGTCGATGCCTACATGATCAGAAAGGAATCTACATTGTGGGTGACATGAAACACAGCTCTACATAATATATTCGGATAACCATTGATTGCTGGGGCTGGGAGATAATTCTGATGAAAATTTGGTGCCCGGAAAGCCTGTGCTTGCCACCCACCCCTCTGGTTTGTTTTTTTAAGTAAGTCTGTGTGTATGTGTGTTGCTAGGTTTTGTATATAAAAATAGATTTAGCACACACACGCACACATTGCAAACGCTAAAAAAAATAATAATTTTGTCTCTCATCTTGTCATTTGGCTTTCTTTGAAGTCACAATATTAAACCTCCTTAAAAATATTTATGTGTATTTAGTTAACAAAAGCTCCTGTAAGTTGAATCCATGCTGGCAAAAGGTTCAGGTAAGCTCTCTATATAAGCTTACAGACAATTGTGTAAATCTTCAGCCATTAAAGAGAAAGGAGAAAAAAGCCATCCTCATTACACTCCTGTCATTTACTCTTCATCTCCTGTCCTCTTTAGCAGCATTAAGATGGGATGTAAATTTGCCAGTTAATGCTGTTAGAAAATGGATGGTTCAAGAAGGGCAGGAATTAGAGATCAGTATTAGGTGCAGATAAGCTCCTTTCCTTCCGCAGTGGCAGCTGTTTAACATTCATGGGAAAATCATCATCAAACAACGTTATCACAGCTCTGTTGATGGCAGAGGAACTTCATCACTATGATAATTTTTTTATAGCTGTGAGCCAAAAAGCTCCCTTTTATTTCTGCCGTCTAGAACTGCAGCAGGAGCTTGTTTGTATGGGTAGGGTATTACAAACTCATAGTTCTTCAGCCAGGTTTGATGCCTTCCTTCCCCCCCCCCATTGCTTCCACCGCCCTCCGTTCTTCTCCCCCCTGCCTTGTGTATGTTGCACTAAACAGTCATGCTGATAAAAACAAGGAGTGCTGCTCAAACAACCCTTCAAACCATAACTGATATTTCTTTATGATCAGTAATTCAAAGTTTGACAAGAGATGCTGTTCTGTAATGGAACGGCCATCCATCTTCTTGGGAGCAAAGTGCTGGGATTATTAAAGGGAACGTACGGGGCAGGAGCAAAGAGTGACAGCTATGTATCTTGGCCAAGAAAACATTTTCCAGTCCATTGCTAAGTCGACCAGCTCAGTATCACAGAATGTGACATTAATCTAGTGTACCTATGAAGTTACTGCAGGCAAGTGTGCCAGTGATAATGGTCTGGGATTATAGTGTAAGGTTCCAATCCTCCATATTCCTTACTCCAGCACAATTTTAGTAACATCTTTCTGGAGTAAGAAAAACAGAGTAAGGGAAGGAGAATCCACATTCTGGAGTAAGGGAAGGAGAATCCAGTCTGCAACAAAATCAGCAAGAATGATAATGAGGTTTTCTTTACATGTTGAGCAATAGGTTGCTTGTGTATAACTTTTAAAGAGCATCGGAGGGGGCAAGAATCACAGTTCTGTACTGGTAATTCCCTGCTGCTGCTCTTGTCCCACATTATTTCCTCTTTCAAAGACCACATGGCCCATACAGGGGCCATTTTTATTGCGCCGGTTTTCGTGCACGCATCAGGAAATGGCAGTACATTCCGTTCCCCCAAAAAGTCATCCATTTTGTGATAGAATAAAGGCAAGAAGGAGCGGGAGGCAGATGGCATTGTCTAAATGATGTGCAGAAAACCATGAGTGGGCAGTAGCGAGCATGCGACAAAACACTCATCTTCGTACCCCTAATTCCCAATTGGTTTCCTGGCTTTTATAGTCTAGCATTTCACACTTAGGAAGATATTGTGCATAGGAAAGAGAGAAAAGACAATGGCAGAGTTTGTGGTCAACAGAAGATGTTGCACTGCATGCCATAGAACTCCTGTTTGTAACGTTGGAGGAAATATGTGGGGTTCAGCAGTAGAGAAGCTGAACCCCTGAAATTCCCTCTTCTACAAAACTGTTACAGATGCTGGAGTCAGGGGCAAACTACATGTTGTATAGTATGTAGCAAGTAGCTGTCTCCATTTTTGAGTTTAATTCATTACAGAGCTGTGAGAGAGAGTGAGATCCTTACCAAGAATTCAGTGTGTGGTGCAGAGAGGCTTATCTCTTCCCTTCCCAGAGTGGTCAGAAGAAGAAAAAACTCTTCTGGCATGGCTAGAACACTCAGTGAAAAAGCTCCCATTGGCACCAGTGGGAACCTATTTTCCCTAAGGCGCCTGGCCAAACTGGGTGGGTGGGGGCATTTTTGTTTTGGTCCTGCTGGAGGGTGAAGGGATAAGCCTCCCCTCACCAAGCACCCTATCTCCATGCCTGTTATTAATTTAAGTAAAAAACATTACACGTATTAAAGTTTTAAAAAACATTATACGTATCTAGTTTGGCCCTCAGTCTAATTTGCATCCAGTTGCACTAGAAACATTTGATTCCTAGAGCCAGTGTGATGTAGTGGTTAGAGTGTCAAAGGAAGGGCGCAAATTTCTATTCAGCCTTAGAGGGTGACCTTGGGTTAATGGCTGTCTCTTAACCAAACCTTCCTCACAAGGTTGTTGTGAAAATAAACATCAGGGAGAAGCATGAGCTCCTTGGAGGAAAGGGGGTTATAAATTGAATTTCCAGGTCAATGCCCAAATGGAAGATTTATATAGTCTATTTTATATCTAAATGCATCTTGTTGATGCCAGTTGTGTTAAGAGTTCAATAAAACAAAATATGAACAAAAACTGGCCAGGAACTGTCATTGATTTGTATTTATGGTGTTGAGCCAAACCATTTTATAATGTACCAGCTTGCATAAGGAGACAACTATGGTATGTCTATCACATCCTCTTCAAATAATATCAGACGACACATATATGTATAGCAAGTCCCAATCAAGTGAGCCTATTTCTGCGTATGCCCTCCCCCTCCCCTAGGTGTGTCTCTCTCTTTGAAAGAGGGAGGTATTTTCTATTTCCATCCCACCCAGTCTTTAGGTCTTGGGTCAAGGAAGCCACAGTTTAAAAAAAATTGAGAGCTGCTGTAGAGTAGTGACTAAGGGCACAATCCTATAGGATCTACCCTTGAGTCTCATAAGCCTGCAAACTTGACTTACAAATATCCAGTGGGAGGGCGGTGGAGGCAATCTTCACCTCCGCCACACCTCCCACTTTGCAATTTAGCTAGATGGGTTTTTTGCCCATCTAGCTGAAGCAGAGGAGGAGGAAGGAAGGAGGCTGGGAAGGCTGGGAATATGGTGTAAGCCGTGCCCTTCCCTCTCCTCCCAACATCATGCCCCTTTTCCCTTCCCTCCGAGGTCACCCTTGTGACCTTGGACAGACAGCTGGCACAGTTTTCTCCAAACCAGCTAGGAGGGGGAAGAGGCAAGGTCCTTGGATCCAGGAATCCAAACTATCCTACCCCGGCTCTGTCCGAGGGCTATAGGATTACACTCTAAGAGGCTGAGCTATGCACTAGAAAAACCCCAGGTTGAAACTCATCTTTGCCCTCAAGTTAGGCAAGACACTCTTCCATCCTCAGTCCAGCCATAATAGGAAACAAGGGGAATAATAATATCGACTTATCTTCCACGGTTGTTGTAAGGATTGCACCAAAGTAATGCACGAAAGAATGCAAAAGAATGCTTAGAACACTTGAAATTATTATTGTTGGTAATCATTATAGTTATTATTACAATTAAACATATCTCCTCTATTGTACACACACACACACACACACACACACACACACACTTAAACCTGTCCATGAAAAGCCAGTCCTTGACATACACACAAAGGGTTGCATCTGTTGCGTGGAGATTTTTCTTTTTCTTTTCTTTTTTCTGGACAGCAGCATCTGCCTGTAAACTTCTCCGGATTATTGGCTTTGTCATTTTTTTTACACTATCTTGGAATGGCAATGGGGAGGATGTAGGCAAAGAATGTATTTTTTCTAAGGCTCTCAAGCATCTGCTACATTGCAGCTTTGACCTCTTTCCCCCTCCCCCTCCCCCTCCCCTCCTCTCTCTCTCTCCTATACTTTTAACTTGCTCTAAATGATATTTTTCATTTTTAAAGATGCTAAACAGGGTTCCCCCCAACCCCCAGCTTCTGCCGCAGTCAGTGCACACCAGTTGTGATGTTTCTACTTTGAATTCACTACTGATTGGATGACTCAAATAATTCACTTTTGACACAGGCTCATTCCTTGCCTTCGCCGGCTGTGCGGGGACTTCCAGTCATGCCAAGTTGTATTGAATTTATGTTTGGAGTTTAGAGATAAGGACTTTTGTCTACTAGAGACTCAGCTTAGGCCACCAAACTCATTTCCCATAGGATGAGAACTTTAATCAAGGCAAGATCCTGGAGGTGAAAGGCTAGTGCTTCATAATTTAAATATTACCATATAAACATAAGTTTACAGGAGATACTGTGTGGCTAGGGGAATACGTTTTACCTAGTTGAGTAGTTTTAAGTAGAAATGGCAAGGAGCTGTTCCCAAAAGATCAGAGGGGCCCAATGCCTTCTGAATCATCTGGACTTTTCAGGTTTCACTTACTCTTTAGGGTCATCTTCCCACTAGAGGGAACTGGCTACAAATTCTTTTGGCACCTGATCTCTTTTAGGTCAGACTCACAGATTTCTTCTAATTCTGTTTGCCTTATGTAGGACAGAGGTGACAGAAACCTTCTGAAGGCATCCCTAATGACCTGATGCTAATGCTGAATTCTGTACAACGTTAGAATGCAGTGATAATGGAAAGACATAAGAGCTGTACCGGATCTGACTGACAGCCCATCTAATCCAGCATTCTGTTTCTCACAATGGCCAAACAGAGGCCTCTGGGAAGCCCACAAACAGAATATGAAGCCAATATCCCACTTTTGTTGGTATTCAGAGGCATATTGTCTAGGATTGAAGAGGTAGCATAGAGCCATCATGACTAGTAACCATTGCTATGATGTAGCCTTATCTTCCCTGGAATTTGTCAGCTCCTACCCCTCTCTTACTAATTGTGGGGTGGTGGTAGTGGTGCTCAGCTCTGAATAGAGGTTCGAGACAAAGGGAATGGCTCAATAAATGTTGATGTTTCTCCCAAACCAGGTATTGGATGCAGGCTGCGTTTCAGGCCTAAGTCGATGTGATGAAACTGAGGACTTGGGACTTACTGGGCACCTTTAGTTCTGCAGCTCAGGGTAGTCTGAGGAATATATGAAGCCAGAGTCATCTAGTGACCATATTACACCAACTCTAAAATCACTTCACTGTCTGCCAATTAGTTTCTGAAATACAGAACACAGTCCTCTAGTATTTCTAAAGAATGTCTGAAATATCCACAACAGAATCAAATGAGTTCAGATGTTTTTGAATCCAATGTGCAGACTTTTCAGTGAAGCGGCTTTTCCCAAGTTGCACAGATTCCATGGACTTGTAGACTGTTTCTTTTTCCTGGAATTTTACAAAATTTAGTCAGAAAAATATGTAAAATAAAATTTAAAAAAAGCTGGCAGGAAATTGTGCATTTCCCTCATAAGCTAAAGCATGAAATTGCACATTTTGGGGGGATTTGCGCATTTTCACAAATGTGAGTTTGCACAGATACAAATTTGCACAAATGTGAATTTGCAAAAATTGGAGAAAATCTGATTCCCCTGATGAGCACATGACAGAACGAAAGGCCTCTGACAATTCACAAAATGCAGACAGAACAGGTTTTACAAAATCCATACATCCCTGCATACGATCCCTTTAAACTTAGTATAACATAGGACCCAGCTAATGCACTTTGCCCACATAATGGTGCTCTGTACATATCATTTTACTGTAGCTAGGCTGTACAAAAAGAAAAAGAAAAAAACCCGCTCTAGGTTCATGAGAACAAAAGGCAATAATTGCAATTTGCTTTTGCCCTTTAGCAATGCACACAGCAATTTTCTCGTATTTCCCATCCCTCCATCTATTTATCATTTTATCTAGTAGCACCCTTAGATTTCCTCAGAAATTTTTAAATGATTAACCTTTCACTAGATAGTGACTGAAGGCTTCCGTTGCTAAAGCATTGTGTCACAATAATTAATGGGCTTTCCTCTCTCTCTTTAAAAAAAACTCTCACAGAAAATTATTTTCTTTTTCCCCAACCAAACAGATATGCAACAATCACAGTTGTTGGATTTTGGAGCAATTAGTATAACCTCAAATTATAGTAAATGTAGACTTCAACATCCCTTTATATTCAATTCAATTTGGATTTAATCCATAGTATATTAGACCTTACTATACTGTGATTAAAAGTTAGGGGAGTGAATAAGTTAGCAGGAGAAATTTGGTGGTATCATTTACTATCTCCCTATAGTAGGGGTGAGCAACACATTGCTCTCATGCAGGGCCCCTGTTGCAATGCTGAAATTTAGCGTCATGTCAGCAACAAAAATATCAGGAGTGTGCCACCGAATTTCAGCAGGGGCTTGTCTAGACGGGCGCTTTTCCCCGCGGTAGCTTCAGAGTGGTGGCAGGTGATCTACATGATGCAGCCACCACTCCGAAGCGATCCAGGGGCAAAGCCCCATAGCTTGGAGCAAGGCTACGTGCCCCTGCAGACCCATGTTAAAAAAAATTAAAGGGGGGGTTAGATATTCTGTAAGGAAGGGAGCACCCCATTCCTCCCCCCTTGTTTCCCCCTCCCATTTAGCTATAAATGTGATCCTTCGCGTTTACAGCTTTAAAAAAAAAGAAAAGAATTAAACTTAGGCCAATTTAAAAACAAACAAACTCTAACCTTGGAAGAGGGGGTGCGGATGCTCCCAGGTGGCCCGGAACTGCCACGTGTGTACTCAGGTGGGTGGGCGCCAACCGGAAAGCCCGTAATTGCGCTCCTTCTCCTGTAGATGGTTGGAAGGAGCGCCAATGCAGCCGCTTTGCACCACCCCGTGCTGCAGACCCGATGACGTCAAGACGAGTGTCAGGAAACTGCTACGAAGCCTTAAAAATAACCAATTTCGGTAACAAACAATCACTGTTTTGGGGCTTCCAACGTGCCACAAAATTCAGCAGCAGGAATGAGGCCCATGGAACAGTCTGGAGGGGGTGTAAAGTGCCCCCCAGATACCCTCCCATAGGTGCCCATCCCTGCCATAAAGTCATCCCTGAATCCAAATTAAATGAAAGAAGGGAATGAATGACAAAGCTGAATGTTGTAACAAGTCAGGCAAGACACTCTTCCATCCTCAGTCCAGCCATAATAGGAAACAAGGGGAATAATAATATCGACTTATCTTGCACGGTTGTTGTAAGGATTGCACCAATATGTTGAAAAACTGGGAGGGCTGGAGGGCTGGAAACGTGTGGTCTGGCTTGTTCAATATGGTCATTTGCAGTGCAGGAATTTGCTAAGATAGTCTGTGTGTTTTGTCTCTGAAAGTATTACTGAGACATATTGTCTTCAAAGCCTAGTCCTCTGCTCTGGAGCTCAAGAGGTATATGCCTTTGGTACACTAATGCACTTCTCCAGGGGCTCCAGGTATACAGAAACTGTTTAGAAATATATCTGTAACCTTTAGTAATTTGCTATGCATATCCACTCGTCCCTTTGTTACACTATCAATATTCTACACAGCTACCAGTATTAATAAGAAGCCTTTTCACTGGTTTTCTTTGTTCTAGTTATCTAATCTCCTAATGAAAGTTTCTAATTAAATTCCTACAATCATTTTTTTTTGCTGTGTTTTGCTGTGCTTCTGCATTCCCCCCTCCTTGCAAAATTTCTCTCTCTTGACTGGTATACACCCAACTAACTCCTATGCCAGTTCATCTCTACCCTGAGGTAACTGGTCCCACAACAGACAAGCAGCCCTCCTAAATATGAATAATTCAAGTATATTTATCTTGGTGGTAAGCCATAAAGAAATCATGGTGATAAAATAATGTAAAAATTAAAACCGGCATATGCAAAATGGTAAATTCTTGTAAGAATTTTCAGAAAAATTGAACTGTTTTCTCAAAAAACCTGTAACAGAATGTAGCAAATAAATCATTGCCCTCACTTTGCATGGCTAACTAAAGGACTGTGTCTTGAAACAGTCGTGGAACTGAGGAGAGGGGAGGTAATCCTGGACTTAATCCTAAATGATGCCACTGAGGCCTTAGCTAGACCTAAGGTTTATCCAGGGATCGTCCTGGGGTCATCTCTGCCTTCTCCCGGGATATTCTGTGTGTCATTTACATGAACAGGGATGACCGCAGGACGATCCTGGGATAAACCTTAGGTCTAGCTAAGGCCTTAGAACCTAATGTGAGATGTGTGTGACGGCGGTGCTATCAAATTTAATTTATATGTAAGTCACCTTTCTGGAACATTCCATTTTGGCAACTATCACAGGCTGGAACACCACTGATGGTAGATGTATGCCTCCAAATCTTGCATTAGGTGTAAATGGGGTGGACATGCTCTCTCCTAATAATAATAATAACAACTGCTCTCCACCTCCTCTTAACATCCAGCCGGGTTAGAATTGCTCTGATCTTAATGGAATTGTCTTAATGTGGGTTGAGGGTTTTAATGGAATTATTTTATAGGTTATTGTAAAGCGCCTCGATGCCAGAAATGGTGTGGCGGCACTATAAAAATGCTTTAAATAAATAAATAAAATAAAATAAAAAATGATCTTAGCTTTTACCTGCAAATGAAATGGTTGTTCTTCATGCTTCTTCTTTTACAAGAAATAAATAATACATTTATTAGGATTTTATACATCCTGTTCCAATAAGCTTGAGGTGTTCAGAAATCCAAATAAATGCAATACCTGTATTCCAGGAGAGTTAATATATGTCATGATATTATTTTGTTAAATGTTGCCTCATCTAAGCTAATGAGCTATCACAAATGTGTAAGGAAAGGAACATCAAATAGCATTTTCCTCCTTTATCAAAATTTATTAGTAGTACCCAAAGGATGTGAAGGTGTGCTTGGAGGGACACCATATCACGCGACAATGTTGGTATGAAGGATGCTGAGTAATTACCGAACTGTTCATATGTTTGCCACATTTAAAGGTGCAGTCCTATGGACTGCGCCCTCCCTGCTCAGAAGTCCCTGAGCTCAGAGGCTCTTATGCCCTGCTGAAGCCAGCAGGGTGGGAGCAGCAGCGGAGGCAATCTTTACTTCCCCATTTGCCATTCTATGCTGTTTTTATTAAATAGACTTTTCAGCCAATCTAGCAAAGGAGCTTTGGAGGTGGGAGAGGGAGGCTGGAAGAGTCTCAGGATAAATCTCTCCATGCTCCTCCCCAACCTGCCCACTGGAACACCCCTTTTCTACCCTATCCAAGACTGATTTTCCAACTTCGGAGAAGCAGCTAGTACAGTTCTTTCCACACTGGCTGTCAGGGGCTGGATCTCTGACTCCCCCTTCTGAAATTGGAGCGCTGTCACTGACTTCAGAAGGGGTTTTCCAAGCCATCCTATGGATCCCTGGGAGAGTCATCCTATGCTCAGGCCAGACCCGTTTTATGTCCCATCAGCTCTTGCCAACAGTATGGAAGCCAGGGAGAGGCAGAGCTTTCAGGATTCTTCTTCCATCCAGAGATGGAAGAAAAAACATTCCTTCCAATTGCTAGCAAAGGGAGGAAAACATTTAGATGTGCTCTTGAGCATGTTTAATGGTACAATCCTATGCATGTTTAGATGTACAGATGGACACTTGTGACTGCTCATTCTTTGTTTTGATTTTGAGATATCGGTTTTTGTATTCAAATTTGGGTGTGTGTGTGTGGGTGTTCCTCCAACCTGTTTTCTTTCTGTTGGGGGCTTAGGAGCCCTTGGTTCCACAGTGACTCCATCCTCACCCACCTATAAGTCCAGAAATGCCCATTCTACACACACCCTACAAGGTTGGAACTCCAACCTCATAGAGGAAGCCACAGCAGAAAACTCCACAGGGGCTACATGGGTCAGGAAGGTGGCTGTAGTAGTGAGGGGGGACATCATAAGAATGTAAGAGCATAAGAAGAGCCATGCTGGATCAGACCAAGGGTCAACAAAATCCAGCACAGTGGCCAACCAACAGTTGACCAGGAACCCACAAATGCAACAGTACCCTCCTTCCCATGTTCCCCAGCAACTGGTGTACATAGGCTTACTGCCTCTGATACTGGAATTAGCACATAGCCATCAGGACTAGTAATCATTGATAGCCTTCTCCTCTAAGACTTTGTCTAGCCCCCCCCTTTAAAGCTATCCAAATTGGTGACCATTATTGCATATTGTGGTAGCAAATTCCATAGTTTAACCACATATGTGCTGTGTGAAGAAGTGCTTCCTTTTATCTGTCCCAAATTTCTCACCAATCAGCTTAATAGGATGACCCCGGGTTCTAGTATTATGCGGAGGGAGAAAAATGTCTCCCTATCCACATTCTCCA